>NC_092338.1:188567500-189272500 GCF_046630445.1 Rutidosis leptorrhynchoides
TTTCAATTAAACAAGTCTTAACAAGTTTAACTGCTTAACATGTTGGAAACATTTAATCATGTAAATATTAATATCGTTCAATATATAATCATGGAAAAATCCGGGTCACTACACCGATTTGCTTATGGTTCCTGGGCCTTCTAATACAATCACAGCCTCTTTAGTTTGATCATCATAATACCACCATTTGAACTCCTCAGCAAAATTTTGACGCATTTTCCTCACTGGAGCGAATTTCAATGTACGAGCCGGTTTGTACTTTGTAACCTTGATTCTCTTTCCCGTCTCCCCATATGTTCAGTAGCAGATCTTCGAGAATTGCGGCTCCAACAATTTCCAACCATACTTGAATTCCATTTTGATTCTATCTTGCATCCACTCAACCCAACCTTCAGTGTCACTATAAATAAGCTTTAATATTGGAAGCTCCATCATTTCAAAATACGGTAGCGTCTTGGAATCAACTACGTGCTTGAAATAGTCTACACCGTATTATCTGCGAACTCCAAAACAATTTAGGTCCTTGAAGTATCCCCAACTGAGTATTTTACCAGCTGTCACCATCCCCGTGCGATCATAGTATAATCTGTACTTTGCTTCCAGCGGCATATCTTTCTTGAAAAATGTTTGACGATTAGCCTAAAATTCTTCCCACCCTTATTTCCTTTTATTAGTCTCCTCAGGCTCAATTGGTTTCTTTTTATGTTTATTTCATGCAATTAGCTTTTATGATGTTACTAATTAATTTTGTTTTGCCATTCCATGTTCATAATCATAGTTTTGATTATTGTAATTGATTTTCCAGAGATCATGGTTTGTTTTTGTGGTAGGAATACCGCATGCCCTAATTGCTTTGTTATGAAATTCATTTATGAAGAGTCATTGGAATTAAGTAGTTCACTAAAAAAAGTTTTCGCCTAACGCTCTTTCGATTATATACAATCTAATTTTTGTTAGTTGTAAATGTTAATTGAAATTTAAACACTAGATTTAGTAGATGACTTCTGATCTAATATATGTTAAAAATTTAACAATAATTATTATAGAAGTGATGCAAAAATAGAATACGTGTTTCATATTAATTGTGTGGGTTATATAATCTTATTTTTACCTGTAATCTTTGTTCTTGATGCCACACTTTGTTGCAGGAAATAGCCACAATGGTTGTATTCATTTATATTTTTTTGGAACGACAAAATTTTATTAAATATATCTAGTATAAAACTAGAGAAATAATTACAATGAATTTTGGAGCCTAATGACGTACGTTCCGACATGGCCGTCACGTGAGACGAATGGTGGAACCTGTAGTTGGACGTTTAGCTTCAGCTCCTGGTTGGATACCAAGTCAACGTCGCTTTTAGGCCACGATTATCCCTACACTATGCTACACGTAGCGTACCGTTAACCATTTGGCTTGGTTTACACAGCTACTTGTCCGTTCGACAAATCATGAGAATGTGGAGCAGTTAGTGGGCATGATTAGAGGATTTCAGAAGTGGTAATCGTGGTTTAGTGGGCTAGTGGTGGTTATCCTTGGTAACCACCATCTTATGCCTATAAATATTGCTCATAATCACACATTAAGCAATTAATCAACATTTTACACTTACCACTGTTGATTACTCTTCTAAGCTCACCTTAGAGGCTCGGCAAAAGTTAACCACCATAACACCCCTCAAACTCATCACGTTAACCGAAGGAAACCCTTCCGAAGGTTAGTCATTTCAACTAATTGCACTCAAGTCAATTTTGGCTTGATCATTTGGCGCCATCCGTGGGACTCGTTTGATCAATACTTTCACACAAGATGACAGGCTATTCCAATCCGTCACCAAATGCCAACACCGACAAAGAACCGTATGACCCTTTGAAGCCCAATGACGACAGCTCTTTTGAGACACCAGATAACTCCATCAAGCGTACCAGGTTGCAATTTGACAATGATGATGATGCCAATAGGCATGACGCCGAGGAGGCGGAAAACCCAGAAACGAATTTAAGCCAGCTTAAACCCATCGGTGGATAAGACGCGATACGTTTTCTGGAAAAACGGGGATTCATCTTACCGTCACTCATGTCCAAAGGCAGCGAAAGGCCAACTGGTATGTCCAAAGTTCAACCACGAAGCTCTACACGTCTGGCATCAGACGCTGATAAAAGTTCTGGCAAAACCCGAGAGGAAGCACGAAAGGACATAATTGAGAATTTAATTCTAGCCGCGCCGGAATCTATGAGTGCTCAGGTCGAGCAGCCTGGCGTGGCGGATAACATGTTGAAAAATTGGTACGCTATGATGGGAGACAACGTTAAGTGGACGTTTGAAGTTTCCGCGACGTCTGAGAAGTTTACTCGAGAGATAGCCACCCATCCGTTGCCCGCCGTCCTTACTACTCCCCTCACGCTAGGGGTATATGATGGCACCACGGATTCGGAAGACTTCCTGCATCAATTTGAACACGCTGTCAAGATGCAGCATTGGGATAGCTCGACGGCGTGCCACATGTTCCCGGGACAGCTCCTAGCCGTCGCGAGAGAGTGGTTTGCCAAATTACCTGCCTTGAGGATATCCAGCTACATGGACCTCAGAACTAAGTTTGTGTAATATTTCCAGAACTTTAAACGCATCGAACTGACTCACCTAGATGCGTACAGCATCAAGATGAGTTCGCGTGAATCCCTAATGAATTTTACTTCCCGCTTCACAACGGAATGCCAAAAAATTCCAGTTCTGCCAGAATCGCAGCAGATCTCCGCGTACATCATGGGAATTTGCCAAACTCATCACTTGTTGCTGGTAAAATCGATGCGGCGTAAGTTGCCAAAAATGTACGTTGAAGCTGTAAAAATGGTAAAGGATTATGTACGTTCCGAGGAGTTTGTAGACGCTGCCGTTGGGGATCACAGCACAACAGATCAGAACGATAAAGAAGACAAGGGAAACAGTAAAGGTAATACAGGTAACAAGTATAAAGGAAGTAGCAGTGGCGGCAACAGGGGCTACGGACATTCCAGTCATATGTCTGACTACCGTAACAGTTACCGTCCTTATGAACGGTAAGTCCCCAAGAGGTTGTCGGCAGAAGAGGAAAGCTTGGTCAAGTCATTGTCAAAAATGCCTAAAGAAATTGTGTCAACAGAAGAGATAAGTAAAGATTTCCCGCCACCAAAGCCGATGCAACCACGTTTCGCTGTAGATGAAAGTAAATGGTGTATTTTTCACGAAGATAAAGGTCACGACATGGACGACTGCAGGGAACTAAAGAAGGTGATAGTTGAACGGCTGAAATTGGGGGATCTTGACCATCTAAAACCGTCGCGTGTCAAAGTCCCCAGGACGAAGAAATTTGCCTGGCAACGGGGAAAAGAAAAAGCTCCAGAAAAGCACATCCACATAGTACAAATGTGGCACGCGGGTCACGTTCGTAAGGCGGAAGTTTTGGAGGAATGGGAATGTGCCCCTATCACGTTTCCTGCTTTTTGGAGAGTCTGTCCTACCGACCTGCCCGTAACGATAACCGCCACGGTAGGACGATGTAAGGTCTCGAGAATTTATGTAGATACGGGAAGTGCCGTTGACGTCTTATACGAACATTGCTTCTTACAGCTACCACAAGATGTGCAGGACAAACTAAAACCCCCACTCCATCCTATCGCGGGATTCACAGGCGAAATGACTTGGCCTCTGGGCCGAGTAAGCATTGACGTTACGTTAGAGGAAAATACGAAACGGCGAATGGTAGCTTTAAGCTTTGTGGTTTTCAGAAGCCAGTCGAAGTACAACATTATCATGGGACGAGAAGCGTTGTGCGAATTTGGTGCGATTGTATCAACTGTGCATGGCATAATGAAATTCCCAACTCCGTTAGGCGTTGCAACTGTTTTCTCTGATCAGGTTCCGATTGTGGGCCAGGTCGAACAGCCGTTACATCAGATGGCACCGATTGAGCAAGGGGGAAGCGTTATCATCAACCATTCCTTTCCTGAGAAGGCAATACAGATTGGATAAACACTATCTGATGCAACAAAAAGTACGTTATGTGAACTCTTGGCGAACAACGCTGACGTGTTTGCATGGCAAGAGTCAGATATGACGGGAGTACCTCGTAACGTTGCAGAACATCGTTTAAACGCCAACCCGAGTATGACTAATGGCCTCGGATTTACGAACCTATATCATGTATATATATATATATATATATATATATATATATATATATATATATATATATATATATATATATATTAACACATATAATATTAATTAACTAAGTTTATATTGTATTAAGACTAATGTCCATATATATATATTTTCATATTAATACTTATAATCTGTCATAGTATGTACATGATATATAATTTATTTACTAGGAATTATATTATATTAGTAAAAAATGATAGTATGTAATATTAGTATATTTATGATATAGGTGATAATAATAATAATAATAATAATAATAATAATAATAATAATAATAATAATAATAATAATAATAATAATATTAATAATAATAATAATAATAATAATAATAATAATAATAATAATAATAATAATAATAATAATAATAATAATAATGATACTAATAATAATAATAATGATAATAAAAATAATAATAATAATAATAATAATAATAATAATAATAATAATAATAATAATAATAATAATAATAATAATAATAATAATAATAATAATAATAATAATAATAATAATAATAATAATATTGATTATACTAATAATAATAATGTTTAAAAATAATAATAGTAATGATATTAGCTATTATAATAGTATTCTTTAATAATGAAAATGATTAGGTTTACAAATGATAAAGATAATAATAATAATAATAATAATTTTGATATTAGTAATAATAGTAATAATAATAATAATAATAATAATAATAATAATAATAATAATAATAATAATAATAATAATAATAATAATAATAATGATAATAATAATGATAATGATAATGATAATGATAATGATAATGATAATAATAATAATAATAATAATAATAATAATAATAATAATAATAATAATAATAATAATAATAATAATAATAATAATAATAATAAAGATAAAGTGTCACAACTTTGAAGAAAAGCTCAAAAACAATGCCATCGCCGAGACTCGAACCCGAGACCTCTCGTTCACACAAACACTCACACAACCATTCAGCCAATTTCATTTTTCTGAAATACTACCCTTCGAATTCTTTATAGCCCGTTTTATGTTTTCCTCTTTTTTCCTATTATCTTCATAAAACTCGTCCACCAAGCAACATAGAGTGATCTTGGCCCAAACAGAAAAATTGAAACATTTCGGCCCTATTACAATTTAATCAAGCCCAACGACATACTTGTATATATTGATCCAGTACCGGGAACAAGAAAAGGAAAAGAAGAAGAAAAAAATAACTGAATAAAGTAGATCACGGATTCATCAATCGCTCAAACAGTTCACGGATTCATCAATCGATCAAGCCGGTTATCGATTTAGCAACCACAATCGGAACAGTAGCAGTCGAGAGAGAAAAGGAAAATTTGAACTCTCTTTGATGATGCTTGTCGACAGGATAGAAGCAGAAGTAGATCAATTAGGGCATCAACACAAAATCAATCGATCTAGTAGCTGTTGATAATTGAACAGAAAAATAGGAATACCAGGTAATCAGTTTATTGTCATCATCGTTCAACTTTATTTTCTTATAACAATAATAATATTTTCAGGTTTTGTATTGGTATTGTTGTGTTGGTTTTTGAATAGAGGTATATTTAGCAATCGATGATGACAATTGGTGGTTGAAAGGGGTGATTGTTAATGGTTATCTTTGATTGTCGAACAGTTGCACAAGTAACCGAGATGGGGTGTTGGGTGTTCTCGGCCCTAGTGGTTAGTCGAAGGTGATTGCAGGGTGTTTGGTTGTTATTCAATTTAAACAGAAACATGAACTTAATTGTAGCAGGGGAAGGAATTCACAAACGTGAGGTGATGATCATAAAAGAAACATTTCCAGTTTGTTTGTTGTTCCAACTAAAAGATTAGGAGTAGTAATAAAATCAAATGGGTGTTTGGATTCTTGTGGTGTATTGAGGTGAATAATAGCAGTGTCGTTAGGGAATCCTCTCCATCAATTAAGAAGATTGAAACAGATAATAGCAAATTTCTATAATGATTGATTTGCTATTATAATGTGTTTGTGAGGTGAGTGTTTGTGTTGGTCTCGAGTTGGGATTGTTTCAAGGTGGTGGTTCACAATGGGTAGCAGGGGACGGTTGATCATGGTTTTCATGGTGGTGATGGCGGCTTGAGTTCCTGAGAAAATTAAAGAAAGATTTAGATGGTTTATGTATGTGATTGTGTATATGAAAGGTGTGAATTCTAATAGGCAGTGAAAAGAAGAATCGAATAGCAGCCTAGTCGATCAATTAATTGCAACATATGTTGGTCACACGCGAATAAACAGGAGCATAACAGTATGTTGACAGGTGGTTTGTGATGGTTGTGGTGTTTGGTGGTGGCGTTGGGCGGCCTGAAGCAGTAAAAAGGCTGTAGCAGTAGCAGCAGTCTAGTGATCACAGGGTCTGTTCAATAGGTTAGAACAGCAACAATACGGTTACAAATTGGGTGGTCGTTGGGTGATTGAAGGGGGTGTGGGTTATGTTGATGGTTTCCCTAAGTGTTGATACATATATATATATATATATATATATATATATATATATATATATATATATATATATATATATATATATATATATATATATATATATATATATATATATATATATATATAGAATATCCATATAATAGATAGTCGAAAAGTGTGTTAGTTGATCGATATCAACTTGTTGTTACATCAAATAATGAAATATGGCAGGCAAGGAAAAATGATCAAAAAGTGTTAATGATGTTAAACAATAATATTATAGTACCCTTATTCTCCAATCATGAAAGCTAGGAACGTGCATATCTCTTTCTATAATTTGTATGCATGTGTTAAAGTATATATTATGTATTCAGTAAGATATAGAGATAAATGGAATTTGTTTTAAGTGTTTTGTGTAGGTGTATGATGTCTTTATTACATGAATATTACTCCATCAATTCAATCAATAACAGTATTTGTTATAAAGTAACAATTATAATAATCAATTAATATGTTAAGTGGACTAGTGGTTGTAAGAAAACAAAAACAAAACACTCATATTACTTCACATGAATGATACAGTTGAGTTTGTGTGTTGTAACAGAAAGCAATCAAGCACAGTGATGATGGGGATGGGTCTCACAAGTAACTCATATGTGTATATAAATACAATATGTGATGTTTAGATAGAAAACATATACACGTGACATTAAGGTAATAAAAATATAATAACATAATAAATAAAACTAAGAATCTTAAAGTTTCGATAAATTGATATGTAATGGATAGTGTTGGTTGTTTAGAGTTGTTAGATAAGTAACAAAAGTTTTTTTTGGTTTATGCCTGAGTTAGAAGTGCAGTCACAATAATCGAATGAAATGATTTAAGGTTTATTTTGGAAGGATGCATGAATCATTCATATCACAGATATGTATCAATTAATTTTATTATTATTGTATTCTAATTCCAACAATTACTAACATATTAATATATTTTTATATATGTTTATTTGTATTTACTTATTTATATATACCTATCTGTTTATAAATATTGGTTCGTGAATCGTCGGAAATGGTCGAAGGTCAATTGAATATATGAAACAGTTCAAATTTGTGAGACTCAACATTACAGACTTTGTTTATCATGTCTAAACCATATAAATATTAAGTTTAAATTTGGTCGGAAATTTCCGGGTCGTCACAGTACCTACCCGTTAAAGAAATTTCGTCCCGAAATTTGAGTGAGGTGGTCATTGCTAACAATACAAATGTTTTCATGACAAATATGGGTTGATAAATAGAGTTTTATCATCAGTTAATAATATGGATAAAACAATTCGATTACTCGAGGTGTACGAGTGAAGCTATCACAAAATAGTGAATGAAATAAATAGAGGTTCGCCTTAACCGGTGACGTAGTCATAGTTGATTTTCGGATTTCCAGGAATTTAGAGAAAATCTTCGTAATAAGATTTGATTCTTCGGAAATTAAGAAAATTAGGGACATCTTTGGTTAAATGCGATAATCTGTTTCGATTGCTCTGTCGGATATTTCACTATAAATCTGCCCCCTTCGTTTCCTTTATATTTTGGAGTTCCATACTTTTGTTTTCCCTTCCCAACTTTAAGTCAAGCAAATAATGATCCAGAATTCGTAGGTATGAAGTTTCGAATGAACATGACTAACGTTCTAAGAGAGTGATTGTAATAACACGATCTTGATTGGTTAGCTTATCAGAATTCAAGAGAAAAGATAGAACTATCAAGAAAGTATGTTCTTGATATGTTTGGAGTTAAGTTAGAATGTAAGAGTCATGTAACATGGCACATGATGACGTTAGGATCTGTGAATCATCACGTTCCATTAGAAACTCAGCATAACTTACTGTAATATAATCACGTTGATCAGGTGTCATTATATTATACTAACTCATGCATCAATTTCCAACACTATTTCAAAACATTCATAGTTTAAATTCAAAGATTTACAGAATTATAGAAACTAAAACTGTTTTCGTTTATGAGATAACACAGATAGTGCGGTGAGATAATTAATATCGGACGAGAATATCTATGAAGATATCTTCAGAAATATTGAGGATATTAATAAAGAAAGGTACGATGATATCTTAGGATTTCAGAATTAAATTGTGATGAAGAAATTCATTCACGATGATTTAGAGTGGTTAAGGAGTAAGGAATTCACTAAAGATTTCATCAGAAACAGAATCATCTGGATTCTTTATGTACAAGTTTAGTCCTTGTAATTTGTTCAGAGTCTCCTTCATGGTTTGTTCAATCTGATTTCCAGTTCCAACTTTTCTGAGCTTTGTCAACATACTATTCTTTATCTTTATACATTCGACAGTTAAGGTCGTGTACAGTTTTTGCTGCTGTATTCAGCTTGTACAGTTTTTGCTGTTGTATTCAGCTTGTACAGTTTTTGCTGTTCTATTCAGATTTTTCAGAATTTGGAGTATTGATATGTAGACTGGGTGTTTTTCAAAATTTCAGAGTTGAAGATCATAATTCTAAGAGATAAGGATTATATATATACTTATAACTGTTGATGTAGACATGCTACGAGATTTCAAAATACTGATTTGCTAATTCCCGGTAGTTGGTATAGTAATTCTCGTTATAAGATGTAAATGAGTAAATGATAGTGTTTCACTGAATATAGTGATTTTTCAGAAAGTCAAAGATCAACGGAGTTGTTGGTAAATTTACTGCTAGTGTGGTGAGATATAAACGGTTTCCCGGTATCGATGATGAAAGACAACTTATATATCAGGGTTATAATAAGCTAATCTGAGTAAAAAGTCGAAGTTGACTTGTTGGAGCTGTAACAAAATTGGCTAATTTGGGAAGGGATTGCAAAGTTATTTTCGGTAATAACAATGCTAAAGGATCTGACACAGATACGTGTTAAACGTTTACTCAAGTTCTGAGTGTTTTCAGTTGCATAACTGTATGCATCAATCTTTCCTTCCTTAGATGAAGTGAGGTTGGTTCATCTTCTCGATTGAGGTGTTTTCCAGAATCATGAAAGGTTTGAACGCAGATTGTAATTATCAAGATACAAATGAGTTTAAGATGGAATCAAGTTACAAAAGATGTTTTAAGATGAAATCAAGTGGCAAACTTAAAGAATTGTTTAGTTTCATATGTTATAATCAATATTTTAATTCATTTTAATTGTCCAATGTTGGTAGTCCTCAGTTGATAGTCCACAGTTAGAAATTCAATAATTCATGTATAGTTTAATATATAATATTTGAATTAATTAATACGTATCGTGACCCGTGTACATGTCTCAGACTCGATCACAACTCAAAGTATATATATTATTGTAGAATCAACCTCAACCCTGTATAGCGAACTCGAGCATTACAGCATATAGAGTGTCTATGGTTATTCCAAATAATATATATATATATATATATATATATATATATATATATATATATATATATATATATATATATATATATATATATATATATATATATATATATATATATATATATATATGCGTCAATATGATATGTCAAAACCTTAAATACGTGTCCTGATATTTAAAGTGTGTAAAATAAATAACAGAAATTAAATGACGATAAATAAATTTGCGAGAATATAAATTGCGATAATTAAATTGCGATAAATAAAATGTAATCAGTTAGCTAGGAACAGTTAGTGTGGATTCATAACAAAATTCCTCTCATAGTTCATTTGTTTTTTTCTAACAAATTTTATTTTGTCAAATGTTTTCTTCATTATGCCACTTGTTGGATTCTGATAAGTCAAAATCCAAATACAAAATTGAATGAAAATGGTTATTCTGCGGTGAACGGATACGTATATTGGTAGTTGTAAATAGGATAGTAAATGACTATTGAATTAGATTTGAAAGAATGTACAGTGTAACTTATTAATGTGAAATCTAAATATTCCCCGGGTATTACCTACCCGTTAAAATATTTTCACCATTAACAGTTTGTACAAAAGAATTTTTAATTACAACCTTTATGAAAATATATATACATATATATTTTCTTCAGATGTAATCATGGATTTAATGAGTTAATATGATATTAATCTCGTTTGATTTACCATTAGAACTAAAATACATAATCTCTAAAACATTAGAGATTACATAATCATCATGAAGAACGAAGATGTAGAATGTCATGTAGAACGATGATTATACTCGAGGTACAGAATGAGATGTTAAGGCATGTGATGTTGAAGCTTGGGTTGTTGGTGGTACTGGTATTGATATTGGTGATACTGTTGGTGCCGGTGATGTTGTTGAAGCTGGTACGTTTTGCACTATATTTTCCAAGGCTACAACTCGGGCGCGAAGCTCGTTGACTTCTTCTATTACACCAGGATGATTGTCAGTTCGGACGAGCAGATGAATGAGGTTTAGAATCTGAGATAGTATATGATCGTGACGAGATACTCTGGAAATGAGAGAGAAAATGGTGTCTCGAACAGGTTCGCCGGTAAACGCTTCAGGTTCATTGTCAAGAGGTGAATTCGGTTGGTGGAAGGGATCACCTTCTTCTTGTCTTCAATGATTAAGTAGGCTATGAACTCATCAGATGAATTGGGGATGGCTGATTGATTGATTCTTTCTGGTGATACCGCTTTCGAAGCTTAGGTGAATATCCATGTCGGAATAGCTATCGGAATCTGAGGGACTCGAACTGGTTAAGGGATTCATCTCGTACGATCAGATGAAGGATTTTCGATATAAAATAGATTATAGGATGTAGATTAGTACCCTGCAATACATAATTTACATATGCATATATAATACTAAAATCCCATAAGTTACGGAGGAATCTACTGAAGCAGTCAGACTAAGGTAACAATAACAAATACGCTAAGATATGAATTTTGTCTATACACTATTCATGCAATCAATGCAGTAAGATGTGTCTAGATTAGGAATGATAAGTAGGTAATTTCCTAAGGATAATAAGTAGATGATTTTCGACACGAATTATAAGTAAAACTTTTGACATGCAGATACGGTCGAAGTCCAGACTCACTAATGCATCTAAACAACTATCAGTTAGACACACTAATGCAAGATCTGGTTCGCTAAGCCACCGCTCTGATACCACCTGAAAGGACCCGTTCATATACATTATAAACGATTCACAATAGTTGATTACATCGCGAGGTATTTGACCTCTATATGATACATTTTACAAGCATTGCATTCATTTTTTTTTAAAAGACAAACTTTTGTTACATCGAAAGTTAACGGCATGCATACCATTTCATAATACATCCAAACTATAAATGACTTGATAATAATCTTGATGAACTCAATGACTCGAATGCAACATCTTTTGAAATATGTCATGAATGACTCCAAGTAATGTCTCTAAATGAGCAAATGCACAGCGGAAGATTTCTTTCATACCTGAGAATAAACATGCTTTCAAGTGTCAACCAAAAGGTTGGTGAGTTCATTAGTTTATCATAAACATTCATTTCCATCATTTTAATAGACCACAAGAATTTCATTTCCATTTCTCATAAATATACGTCCCATACATAGAGACAAAAATCATTCATATGGATTGAACACCTGGTAACCGACATTAACAAGATGCATATAAGAATATCCACTATCATTCCGGGACATCCATCGGACATGATAAAACAACATCGAATTACTAAAGCATCTGTTACAACGGATGGGGTTTGTTGGGCCCAATAGATCTATCTTTAGGATTCGCTTCAATTAGTAGACTGGTTTACTAATTCTTAGGCTACCAAGCAAAAGGGGCATATTCGGCTTCGATCATTCAACCATATAATGTAGTTTCAATTACTTGTGTCTATTTCATAAAACATTTATAAAAGCGCATGTATTCTCAGTCCCAAAAATATATATTACAAAAGCATTTAAAAAGGGAGTAATGAAACTCACCTAATGTATTTTGTAGTAAAAATACATATGACTATATTGAACAAAGCAGGGTTGGCCTCGAATTCACGAACCTATATCATATGTATATATATATTAACACATATAATATTAATCAACTAAGTTTATATTGTATTAAGACTAATGTCCATATATATATTTTCATATTAATACTTATAATCTGTCGTAGTATGTACATGATATATAATTTATTTACTAGGAATTATATTATATTAGTAAAAAAAATTGATATTATGTAATATTAGTATATTTATGATATAGGTGATAATAATAATAATAATAATAATAATAATAATAATAATAATAATAATAATATTGATTATACTAATAATAATAATGTTTAAAAATAATAATAGTAATGATATTAGTTATTATAATAGTATTCTTTAATAATGAAAATGATTAGGTTTACAAATGATAAAGATAAAGATAATAATAATACTAGTTTTGATATTAGTAATAATAGTAATAATAATAATAATGATAATAATAATAATGATAATGATAATAATAATAATAATAATAATAATAATAATAATAATAATAATAATAATAATAATAATAATAATAATAATAATAATAATAATAATAATAATAATAATAATAATAATAATAATAATAATAATAAAGATAAAGTGTCACAACCTTGAAGAAAAGCTCAAAAACAATGCCACCGTCGAGACTCGAACCCGAGACCTCTCGTTCACACAAACACTCACACAACCATTCAGCCAATTTCATTTTTCTGAAATACTACCCTTCGAATTCTTTATAGCCCGTTTTATGTTTTCCTCTTTTTTCCTATTATCTTCATAAAACTCGTCCACCAAGCAACATAGAGTGATCTTGGCCCAAACAGAAAAATTGAAACATTTCGGCCCTATTACAATTTAATCAAGCCCAACGACATACTTGTATATATTGATCCAGTACCGGGAACAAGAAAAGGAAAAGAAGAAGAAAAAAATAACTGAATAAAGTAGATCACGGATTCATCAATCGCTCAAACAGTTCACGGATTCATCAATCGATCAAGCCGGTTATCGATTTAGCAACCACAATCGGAACAGTAGCAGTCGAGAGAGAAAAGGAAAATTTGAACTCTCTTTGATGATGCTTGTCGACAGGATAGAAGCAGAAGTAGATCAATTAGGGCATCAACACAAAATCAATCGATCTAGTAGCTGTTGATAATTGAACAGAAAAATAGGAATACCAGGTAATCAGTTTATTGTCATCATCGTTCAACTTTATTTTCTTATAACAATAATAATATTTTCAGGTTTTGTATTGGTATTGTTGTGTTGGTTTTTGAATAGAGGTATATTTAGCAATCGATGATGACAATTGGTGGTTGAAAGGGGTGATTGTTAATGGTTATCTTTGATTGTCGAACAGTTGCACAAGTAACCGAGATGGGGTGTTGGGTGTTCTCGGCCCTAGTGGTTAGTCGAAGGTGATTGCAGGGTGTTTGGTTGTTATTCAATTTAAACAGAAACATGAACTTAATTGTAGCAGGGGGAAGGAATTCACAAACGTGAGGTGATGATCATAAAAGAAACATTTTCAGTTTGTTTGTTGTTCCAACTAAAAGATTAGGAGTAGTAATAAAATCAAATGGGTGTTTGGATTCTTGTGGTGTATTGAGGTGAATAATAGCAGTGTCGTTCGGGAATCCTCTCCATCGATTAAGAAGATTGAAACAGATAATAGCAAATTTCTATAATGATTGATTTGCTATTATAATGTGTTTGTGAGGTGAGTGTTTGTGTTGGTCTCGAGTTGGGATTGTTTCAAGGTGGTGGTTCACGATGGGTAGCAGGGGATGGTTGATCATGGTTTTCATGGTGGTGATGATGGATTGAGTTCCTGAGAAAATAAAAGAAAGATTTAGATGGTTTATGTATGTGATTATGTATATGAAAGGTGTGAAGTCTAATAGGGAGTGAAACGAAGAATCGAACAGCAACCTAGTCGTTCAATTAATTGCAACATATGTTGGTCCCACGCGAACAAACAGTAGCATAACAGTATGTTGACAGGTGGTTTGTGATGGTTGTGGTGTTTGGTGGTGGCGTTGGGTGGCCTGAAGCAGTAAAAAGGCTGTAGCAGTAGCAGCAGTCTAGTGATTACAGGGTCTGTTCAATAGGTTAGAACAGCAACAATACGGTTACAAATTGGGTGGTCGTTGGGTGATTAAAGGGGGTGTGGGTTATGTTGATGGTTTCCCTAAGTGTTTATATATATATATATATATATATATATATATATAGAATATCCATATAATAGAGAGTCGAAAAGTGTGTTAGTTGATCGATATCAACTTTTTGTTACATCAAATAATGAAATGTGGCAGATAAGGAAAAATGATCAAAAAGTGGTAGTGCTGTTAAACAATAATATTATAGTACCCTTATTCTCCAATCATGAAAGCTAGGAACGTGCATATCTCTTTCTATAATTTGTATGCATGTGGTAAAGTATATATTCTGTATTCAGTAAGATATAGAGATAAATGGAATTTGTTTTAAGTGTTTTTTATAGGTGTGTGATGTCTTTATTACATGAATATTACTCCATCAATTCAATCAATAACAGTATTTGTTATAAAGTAATAATTATAATAATCAATTAATATGTTAAGTGGACTAGTGGTTGCAAGAAAACAAAAACAAAACACTCATATCACTTCACATGAATGATACAGTTGAGTTTGTGTGTTGTAACAGAAAGCAATCAAGCACAGTGATGATGGGGATGGGTCTCACAAGTAACGCATATGTGTATATATATACAATATGTGATGTTTAGAAAGAAAACATATACACGTGCCATTAAGGTAATAAAAATATAATAACATAATAAATAAAACTAAGAATCTTAAAGTTTCGATAAATTGATATGTAATGGATAGTGTTGGTTGTTTAGAGTTGTTAGATAAGTAACAAAAGTTTTTTTGGTTTATGCCTGATAGAAGTGCAGTAACAATAATCGAATGAAATGATTTGAGGTTTATTTTGGAAGGATGCATGAATCATTCATATCATAGATATGTATCAATTAATTTTATTATTATTATATTCTAATTCCAACAATTACTAACATATTAATATATTTTTATATATGTTTATTTATATTTACTTATTTATATATACCTATCTGTTTATAAATATTGGTTCGTGAATCGTCGGAAATGGGCGAAGGTCAATTGAATATATGAAATAGTTCAAATTTGTGAGACTCAACATTACAGACTTTGCTTATCATGTCTAAACCATATAAAGATTAAGTTTAAATTTGGTCGGAAATTTTCGGGTCGTCACACATGTACCGTGACACGAAAGAGATCATCAAAGCTTGTGCTTCATGCCAACGTCACGCCCCGCAAATTCACATGCCGGCGCATCAGTTATTCCCGTGACATCTGCTTGGCCCTTTTACAAATGGGCAATTGATTAGGTAGGCCCCTTCCCGGATGGAAAACACATGGTCGTTGCAATTAATTTTTTCACCAAGTGGGTTGAAGCCAACCTTTAAAGAGCATAACGGGTAAATAGATTGTGAATTTTGTTTGGGAGGAAATAGTGTGCCGTTTCGGAATACCACACGAAATTGTAAGTGATAATGGCAAACAGTTTGCTCACGATCCGTTTCGTTCATGGTGTGACGGGTTGAATATCAAACAGACTTTCAGTTCTGTTGCCCATCCGCAGGAAAATGGGCAAGTCGAAGTCACCAACAGGGATATCATTGCCGGGATAAGGGAAAGGTTGGACACGGACAGGAAAGGTTGGGCAGATGAGCTTCCACGAGTATTCTGGGCGTTCCGAACCACGCCAAAAGGAAGTAATCGAGAAACGCCATTCAGCCTTGTATATGGTACCGAGGCGGTGATACCCGCTGAAATTGCTGTCCCAACCCAACGTGTAGTGCAATTCAATGATGAGTCCAACATCATTAGCTTGAAGGAAAATTTGGACTTGTTGGAGGAAAGGCGTGATGCCGCCGCTATCAGGGAAGCGTCAAACAAACAGAAAATTGCCAAGTATTACAATCAACGTGTGAAGGAACGTACTTTCCGCCCCAGTGATTTTGTGTGGCATAATAACAATGCCAGCCGGGTCAAGAATACTGGAAAATTGGGACCCAATTAGGAAGGCCCGTATGTGATTGCAGATGCACTTGGCAACGGAGCGTATAACCTAAAGACGCATGATGGAAAATTTGTGCCGCGTACCTGGCACGCAACTAACTTAAAGAAGTGCTATGTTTAAATATTTTGAATCGTTTCGTTGTTGAAAATTTTTCTTTTTCATTATACCAAGTTTGTGATTGATCACCACAAATGTAAGCGTATCGCGCATTAGACTTCTTTGTTTTCAGTTTTCAATTAAATGTATTTTTCAATCTTCATTACTAATGTATTTTGTAACTATTATGGCCGCGCTTCGGTGTTATAAATGTAAGTCCACTCACAAGTTACTTATGCCATGAACAAAGACATCATCTAATCTTTGGACGGCATTGGCGACGCAAGGCGTATTGGAGGTACGCCTAGACCTCGGAACGGGATGCCTCCAGATTTCATATCCGTCTCATTAATCCCAGCACTAAGTAGATGAGTGCAATGTCGACAATCATCAAGTGTAACCTTGATAAACGGTACGTTTCCGTGACGACGGTACGTTTCCGTGACGACGGTACGTACATATTTATATAAACATGTTTTACTACATCTGGAACACACAAAGTAAAATAACAAGAATCATAAGGAATTGATATTTCATTGATTTAATTACAACCATTACATTAGGAACAAAATTGAATACAGAATTACAAAAATCCCTACAACTACGGGATCATCTTCTTCACTTTGGCCAAGGTAAGGTCCGGCGTCGACCCAATCTGTTCAATAAACGGAACCTTAATGGTGTAGTGACCCGAACTTTTCCATGTTTATATATATATTAAATGAAATTGATATTTACATGATTAAGTGTTTCCAACATGTTAAGCAATCAAACTTGTTAAGACTTGATTAATTGAAATAGGTTTTATATAGACAATTGACCACCCAAGTTGACCGGCGATTCACGAACGTTAAAACTTGTAAAAACTATATGATGACATACATATGGATATATATGTAGTTATCATGATATTATGATAAGTATGTACCTCAATAAGTATTTTAACAATGAGTTATATACATAAAAATGAGACTATTGAATTAAGAAACTTAAAAACGGTATATATAACGATTATCATTATAACAACGTCTTACTAATTACATATGAATCATTTTAAGATATTGATACACTATATATAAACATGTTAAATGATAAGTAAACATATCATTAAGTATAATAACAATGAACTACATATGTAAAAACAAGACTACTAACTTAAGGATTTCGAAACGAGACATATATATAAAGATTATCGTTGTAACGACATTTAACTGTATATATATCATATTAAGATATTTTAATACATCATTATATCATGATAATGTAATAATTTAACATCTCCTTAGATATAATAAACAATTTGTTAACAACATTTGACAACATCATTAACTTAAAGGTTTCAAAACAACATTTACATGTAACGACTAACGATTACTTAACGACTCAGTTAAAATGTATATACATGTAGTGTTTTAATATGTATTCATACACTTTTGAAAGACTTCAAGACACTTATCCAAGTACTTATACTTAACAAAAATTCTTACGATTACATCCTCATTCATTTTCATCAACAATTCTACTCGTATACACTCGTATTTGTACTTGTACAATACACAACTTCTAAATGTATTTACTATTGGTATATACCCTCTAATGATCAGCTCTTAGCAGCCCATGTGATTCACCTAACCATGTGGGAACCATCATTTAACATCTAGCATGAATTATGAGCAAGGAAACAAAAACAAGAACTCCTTTTAACCCCACTCACCACCTACTCCATTTCACTTCCAATTTTCTTCCCAATTCTCTCTCAAAACACACACACTCTTCCATGAACGTCTAAGTTACTATCTTTCCAGCAAAAATCATCAAATACAAGCTTTGGTTATTACCTATAATCATCATAAAAATAATTACTCAAGAACACTTCCAAGTTTACAAGTTTACTTCCAAGTTTCCTAATCCATTCCAAGCAATCATCTAAGATCAAGAAACCTTTGTTATTTACAGTAGGTTATCTTTCTAAATCAAGAACTTCCAAGCCATCAAAGATCCTTTGAAGCTCAAGTTATTTTTTCATCATTTCCAGTAGGTTTACCTACTAAACTTGAGGTTCGTGAATTGACCAGTGGCCAAGTCTTACTTCCCGACGAAGTAAAAATCTGTGAAAGTGAGTTATAGTCCCACTTTTAAAATCTATTTTTTTTTTGGGATGAGAATACATGCGATTTTATAAATGTTTTACAAAATAGACACAAGTAATCGAAAATACTTTATATGTTGGATTATCGAACCGAATATGCCCCTTTTTAGCTTGGTAGCCTAAGAATTAGGGAAATGGCCCCTAATTGACGCGAATCCTAAAGATAGATCTATTTGGCCCAACAAGCCTCATCCGAGTTACGGATGCTTTAGTACTTCGATTTATCATATCCGATGAGAGTCCCGGAATGATGGGGATATTCTATATGCATCTTGTTAAGGTCGGTTACCAGGTGTTCAACATATGAATGATTTTTATCTCTATGCAGTTTGTGAAATGCCTGATATGAGATGTGTTATAAAAATGAAATCTTGTGGTCTATTATTATGATTTGATAATATATAGGTTAAACCTATAACTCACCAACAATTTTGTTGACGTTTTAAGCATGTTTATTCTCAGGTGATTATTAAGTGCTTCCGCTGTGCATACTAAATTAAGGACAAGATTTGGAGTCCATGCTTGTATAATATTGTTTAAAAACTGCATTCGAAGACTTATGTTGATGTGTAATATTATTGTAAACCATTATGTAATGGTCGTGTGAAAAACGCTATATTTTAGATTATCATTATTTGATAATCATCGTAATATTTTAAAGGTTATGGTTTGTTTTAAAATCGAATGCAGTCTTTGAAAAACGTCTCATATAGAGGTCAAAACCTCGCAACGAAATCAATTAATATGGAACGTTTATAATCAATATGAACGGGACATTTCAGTTGGTATTCGAGCATTGGTCTTAGAGAACCAGAAAATTTGCATTAGTGTGTCTTATCGAGTTTGTTAGGATACATTAGTGAGTCTGGACTTCGACCGTGTTTTCTTTAAAATTGATTGCTTAATATTTTTTTTTTTTGGAAACTACAAATTCTAACATGTAAATATTATGTGATAAATTATTCTCTTAACATGTTTGATATTGTGTGATAGATGTCTACCTCTAGTAGAAATCCCATCGACTCACCTAATAACAATGAAGAGTCGAATATATATTGGGAAGATTCACAAATTCCCGAAGAGGAACTGGAAGAGGAGGAACCGGAAGAAGAGGAATCGAAAGAGGAGGAACCGGAAGAAGAAGAGGTTCCAGAGGAAGAAATATTGATACCTACAGTAAATCGATTAAATTAAAGAAAATCCTCAACCAACGGACCCAAGTTAAAAATGGTCAATGGTGTTTCCGCCAAGGAAGCAAAATATTGGGAAGATTACCAATTTTTCGATGAATCGAATCCCGATGAGGATTCCGATGACGTTATAGAAATTACCTCTACCCAATTTAATAAAGCAAAAGAAAATAATAGGGGAAAAGGAATAAAAATAGAGAAACCTAATTCCAACCCCGGTGAACTTTATATGTATCGGCAACATTCGTATTTCCTAAAATGTAACAATAACCCGGGAACCTCTAAACCACCAGGTTTTTCTAAACCATTGTGGAAAACGACAGTTCGTATTAGAGGAACACCATATATCCCTAGAAAATTAGGAAAATGAACCAAGTCCGAAGAAGAAGAAACCAGTGATTCAGATTAGAGGGTTGTAATCATGTTGTGTATTATATGTATTGTAGTGTGCTTGTACTTTTATGTTCTATGAAAAAATTGCTTGTATTGTTTGTTAATTATCTTTTATGAATCTAATCCTTGTCTATTTTACAGTATAAAAACACAAAATGGACGTTAAGGGTAGACAACTGAATATTTTAGAAGACCTACCAGAGGATATGATTGATGAAATCTTGTCTAGAGTCGGTCAGAATTCATCAGCACAATTAGTTATGGCGAAATTAACTTGTCAAACATTTGAAAGACTTTTCAGAAATGCCATAGTTTATAAAAGGCTTTCCTTTGATAGGTGGGGTATATCACATTGGGGAGACTGTAAGTTACGCCGTGTTTTCTTTAAAGCGTTAAGTGCGGGGAACCCAAATGCAATTTTACGCTACGGGTTAAGAACCTATTTTGACTCAACATATTCCAACATAGGATTTCGTGAGTTAGAAAGACCTTCTAGCATGCAACATAAGGAAGCATGTTATGCTTACGGGTTAGTGATGTTCGCTTCTCACCAAAGTGAGAAAAAGAACATCGGATTACAACTTTTAAATAAAACCTTTCCACAAGTGACGGATTCAGTATTTGGAGCGAGAAACAAGGTTTTTAGATTATTACGGGGCTGTTGGAAATTACGAAACCCTTGTCCCTTTGACGACATTACAACATGTTGTCTTGTCAACGGTCGCAACGGTTATGTTCCACAAGACCAAGGATGGGAAGTAGTCTTAGTAAAACCATAATGCATGACTTGTTTCTGGACGTATGAATTACGTGTCTTTATTGCCTTTGTTGAACGACTTGCGTATTAACTAGAATTGTCTTCGCAACTATTTTGTATCAGAGTTTTTATGTGCTATATTTCATGCTATATGTAAAATAGCGGTATTGTAAGTTTGCAAAATATTGTATAAAAGTTTGAATGTGAAATATTATTATAATCAGTTTTTCATATAGAATTGTAGTAGTTGAATTGTATGTTAGCTACTAAGTATGAACTTAATGGGTAGGTATTACCCGAATTAAAACTTATAAAACGCTAATATGAAGAAAAAGCTTTAATAAATGAGTTCATATTATGATACGGAATACTATTGACTACTCTTAATATTCTATATGATTAACTTAATTCTTTTGGCTATTTTTGAAGGAAATGGCACCGACTACTCGTCAGAACTTGAACATGAGTGAGGAAGACTTCCGTGCTTTCCTTGCAGCAAATATAGCCGCAGTACAGGCTGCAATGCAAAACAACAATAACTCAGGGTCTAGCAGGGGAGTTAACTCCATAGGAAACCGTGTAGGATGCTCCTACAAGGCTTTCACTGCCTGTAAACCTCTGGAATTCGATGGAACTGAAGGACCAGTCGGACTGAAACGATGGACCGAAAAGGTCGAATCTGTGTTTGCTATAAGCAAATGTGCTGAGGAAGATAGGGTAAAGTACGCCAAGCATACCTTCACAGGTACTGCATTAACATGGTGGAATACCTATCTCGAACAAGTGGGACAAGATGCTACTTACGCACTACCGTGGTCAGCATTCAAACACTTGATGAACGAGCAGTACTGTCCCAGAAATGAAGTTAATAAGCTCAAGACAGAGCTTAGAGAATTACGAATGAAGGGATTCGATATCACCACATACGAACGACGATTCACCGAGTTGTGTTTATTGTGCCCAAGAGTGTTCGAAGATGAAGAAGAGCAGATCGATGCGTTTGTAAATGGGATACCAAAGAGAATTCAGGAGGATGTGAGTGCAAGCGCTCCCACTTCAATGCAAAAGGCAAGCCGAATGGCTCACAAACTTATAAACCAGATCGAGGGAAGGATTAAAGAGCATGCGGCCGAAGAGGCCAAAATGAAACAAGTCAAGAGAAAGTGGGAAGAACCCAGTGACAAGAGTCACAATTTCAACAATCAACACCACAATCACAACCACAATCGCACCATTTTTCGCAACAACAAACGCAACAAAAACCATTCCAACAACAACAACAACTACAACAATCATCCCAACAATAATACCAACCGCAACAACAAAAATCCCAACAACAATCTCAATAACAACACTGGTAATCAAAATCAGAAAATTCCATGTCTAAGGTGTGAAGGGTACCATCCAACTACTTTTTGTCCAGCAACATGTACTAAATGTAAAAGAAAGGGTCATGATACAATGAAGTGTGAAATTTTTAGACCATCGGGTAAAGGAACAAGTAATGCCCACATTATTTGTTATGGATGCGGGAAGAAGGGCCACTACAAAACTGCGTATCCAAATCAGGGAAATAATAATGGGCAAAGCCGTGGGAGAGTTTTTAACATTAACGCGGAAGAAGCACAGGAAGACCCGGAGCTTGTTATGGGTACGTTTCTTATCGATGAAAAACCTGCTTATGTTTTATTTGATTCGGGTGCGGATATAAGCTATATGAGTAGAGATTTTTGTGCTAAATTAAGTGGTCCATTGACGCCTATGAATAATAAATTTTTACTCGAATTAGCAAACGGTAAATTAATTTCGGCAGATAAAATATGTCGGAATCGAGAAATTAAACTGGTTAGCGAAACGTTTAAGATTGATTTGATACCAGTAGAGTTAGGGAGTTTTGATGTGATAATTGGCATGGACTGGTTGAAAAAGGAGAGAGCAGGGATCGTATGTTACAAAAATACAATTTGCAGTGTATGAAAAGAAGGAAAACCCTTAATGGTATACGGAGAAAAGAGCAACGCGAAGTTAAATCTTATTAGTAATTTGAAGGCGCAAAAACTAATAAGAAAAGGTTGTTACGTCATTCTAGCACACATCGAGGAAGTTAAACCTGAAGAAAAGAACATCAGTGATGTTCCTGTCGCAAAAGAATTTCCCGATGTATTTCTGAAAGAATTACCGGGATTACCCGCACATCGATCCGTTGAATTTCAAATAGACCTTGTACCAGGAGCTGCACCAATAGCTCGTGCTCCATACAGACTCGCACCTAGTGAAATGAAGGAACTCCAAAACCAACTACAAGAACTTTTAGAGCGTGGTTTTATACGACCAAGTACATCACCATGGGGATCTCCTGTTTTGTTTGTCAAAAAGAAGGATGGTACATTCAGGTTGTCTATCAACTACCGAGAGTTGAACAAACTTACCATCAAGAACCGTTATCCACTACCGAGAATTGACGACTTATTTGATCAACTACAAGGCTCGTCAGATTATTCGAATATTAATTAACGTTCTAGGTATCATCAAATGCGGGTGAAGGAGGATGATATTCCGAAGACTGCTTTCAGAACGCGTTACGGTCATTACGAGTTTATGGTTATTCCATTTGGGTTGACTAACACACCAGCTGTGTTCATGGACCTCATGAACCGAGTGTGTGGACCATACCTTGACAAGTTTGTCATTGCTTTCATCAATGACATACTTATTTACTCAAAGAATGACCAAGAACACGGTGAACATTTGAGAAAGGTGTTAGAAGTATTGAGGAAGGAAGAATTGTACGCTAAGTTTTCAAAGTGTGCATTTTGGTTGGAAGAAGTTCAATTCCTCGGTCACATAGTGAACAAAGAAGGTATTCATGTGGATCCGACAAAGATTGAAACCGTTGAAAAGTGGCAAATCCCGAAAACTCCGAAGCATATACGTCAATTTTTAGGATTGGATGGTTACTACAGAAGATTCATCCAAGATTTTTCCAAAATAGCAAAACCCTTGACTGCATTAACGCATAAAGGGAAGAAATTTGAATGGAAGGATGAGCAGGAGAAAGCGTTTCAATTGTTGAAGAAAAAGTTAACTACGACACCTATATTGTCATTACCTGAAGGGAATGATGATTTTGTGATATATTGTGATGCCTCAAAGCAAGGTCTCGGTTTTGTATTAATGCAACGAACGAAATTAATTGCTTATGCGTCTAGACAATTGAAGATTCACGAGTAGAATTAGGCGCGGTTGTTTTTACATTAAAGACTTGGAGGCACTACTTATATGGGGTCAAAAGTATTATATATACCGATCACAAAAGTCTCCAACACATATTTAATCAGAAACAACTAAACATGAGATAGCGTAGGTGGATTGAGTTATTAAATGATTACGATTTTGAGATTCATTACCACCCGGGAAAGGCAAATGTGGTAGCCGACGCCTTGAGCAGAAAGGACAGAGAACCCATTCGAGTAAAAGCTATGAATATAATGATTCACAATAACCTTACTACTCAAATAAAGGAGGCGCAACAAGGAGTTTTAAAAGAAGGAAATTTAAAGGATGAAATACCCAAAGGATCGGAGAAGCATCTTAATATACGGGAAGACGGAACCCGGTATAGGGCTGAAAGGATTTGGGTACCAAAATTTAGAGATATGAGAGAAATGGTACTTAGAGAAGCTCATAAAACCAGATACTCAATACATCCTGGAACGGGGAAGATGTACAAGGATCTCAAAAAATAATTTTGGTGGCCGGGTATGAAAGTCGATGTTGCTAAATACGTAGGAGAATGTTTGACGTGTTCTAAGGTCAAAGCTGAGCATCAGAAACCATCAGGTCTACTTCAACAACCCGAAATTCCGGAATGGAAATGGGAAAACATTACCATGAATTTCATCACTAAATTGCCAAGGACTGCAAGTGGTTTTGATACTATTTGGGTAATAGTTGATCGTCTCACCAAATCAGCACATTTCCTGCCAATAAGAGAAGATGACAAGATGGAGAAGTTAGCACGACTGTATCTGAAGGAAGTCGTCTCCAGACATGGAATACCAATCTCTATTATCTCTGATAGGGATGGCAGATTTATTTCAAGATTCTGGCAGACATTGAAATGTCCCGTTCTTATTGATTAAAAACGTTCCATATTAATTGATTTCGTTGCGAGGTTTTGACCTCTATATGAGACGTTTTTCAAAGACTGCATTCATTTTAAAACAAACCATAACCTTTATTTCATCAATAAAGGTTTAAAAAGCTTTACATAGATTATCAAATAATGATAATCTAAAATATCCTGTTTACACACGACCATTACATAATGGTTTACAATACAAATATGTTACAACAAAATAAGTTTCTTGAATGCAGTTTTTACACAATATCATACAAGCATGGACTCCAAATCTCGTCCTTATTTAAGTATGCGACAGCGGAAGCTCTTAATAATCACCTGAGAATAAACATGCTTAAAACGTCAACAAAAATGTTGGTGAGTTATAGGTTTAACCTATATATATCAAATCATAATAATAGACCACAAGATTTCATATTTCAATACACATCCCATACATAGAGATAAAAATCATTCATATGGTGAACACCTGGTAACCGACATTAACAAGATGCATATATAAGAATATCCCCATCATTCCGGGACACCCTTCGGATATGATATAAATTTCGAAGTACTAAAGCATCCGGTACTTTGGATGGGGTTTGTTAAGCCCAATAGATCTATCTTTAGGAT
The DNA here is from genome assembly GCF_046630445.1 of Rutidosis leptorrhynchoides. Classification (NCBI taxonomy): domain Eukaryota; kingdom Viridiplantae; phylum Streptophyta; class Magnoliopsida; order Asterales; family Asteraceae; genus Rutidosis; species Rutidosis leptorrhynchoides. The sequence continues at coordinate 188,593,616 of NC_092338.1, forward strand.
TCGCGTCAATTAGGGTGTCTGTTCCTTAATTCTTAGATTACCAGACTTAATAACAAGGGGCATATTCGATTTCGATAATTCAACCATAGAATGTAGTTTCACGTACTTGTGTCTATTTTGTAAATCATTTATAAAACCTGCATGTATTCTCATCCCAAAAATATTAGATTTTAAAAGTGGGACTATAACTCACTTTCACAGATTTTTACTTCGTTGGGAAGTAAGACTTGGCCACTGGTTGATTCACGAACCTATAACAATATATACATATATATCAAAGTATGTTCAAAATATATTTACAACACTTTTAATATATTTTGATGTTTTAAGTTTATTAAGTCAGCTGTCCTCGTTAGTAACCTACAACTAGTTGTCCACAGTTAGATGTACAGAAATAAATCGATAAATATTATCTTGAATCAATCCACGACCCAGTGTATACGTATCTCAGTATTGATCACAACTCAAACTAAATATATTTTGGAATCAACCTCAACCCTGTATAGCTAACTCCAACATTCACATATAGAGTGTCTATGGTTGTTCCGAAATATATATAGATGTGTCGACATGATAGGTCGAAACATTGTATACGTGTCTATGGTATCTCAAGATTACATAATATACAATACAAGTTGATTAAGTTATGGTTGGAATAGATTTGTTACCAATTTTCACGTAGCTAAAATGAGAAAAATTATCCAATCTTGTTTTACCCATAACTTCTTCATTTTAAATCCGTTTTGAGTGAATCAAATTGCTATAGTTTCATATTGAACTCTATTTTATGAATCTAAACAGAAAAAGTATAGGTTTATAGTCGGAAAAATAAGTTACAAGTCGTTTTTGTAAAGGTAGTCATTTCAGTCGAAAGAACGACGTCTAGATGACCATTTTAGAAAACATACTTCCACTTTGAGTTTAACCATAATTTTTGGATATAGTTTCATGTTCATAATAAAAATAATTTTCTCAGAATAACAACTTTTAAATCAAAGTTTATCATAGTTTTTAATTAACTAACCCAAAACAGCCCGCGGTGTTACTACGACGGCGTAAATCCGGTTTTACGGTGTTTTTCGTGTTTCCAGGTTTTAAATCATTAAGTTAGCATATCATATAGATATAGAAAATGTGTTTAGTTGATTTTAAAAGTCAAGTTAGAAGGATTAATTTTTGTTTGCGAACAAGTTTAGAATTAACTAAACTATGTTCTAGTGATCACAAGTTTAAACCTTCGAATAAGATAGCTTTATATGTATGAATTGAATGATGTTATGAACATCATTACTACCTTAAGTTCCTTGGATAAACCTACTGGAAAAGAGAAAAATGGATCTAGCTTCAATGGATCCTTGGATGGCTCGAAGTTCTTGAAGCAGAATCATGACACGAAAACAAGTTCAAGTAAGATCATCACTTGAAATAAGATTGTTATAGTTATAGAAATTGAACCAAAGTTTGAATATGATTATTACCTTGTATTAGAATGATAACCTACTATAAGAAACAAAGATTTCTTGAGGTTGGATGATCAACTTACAAGATTGGAAGTGAGCTAGCAAACTTGAAAGTATTCTTGATTTTATGAAACTAGAACTTTTGGAATTTATGAAGAACACTTAGAACTTGAAGATAGAACTTGAGAGAGATAAATTAGATGAAGAAAATTGAAGAATGAAAGTGTTTGTAGGTGTTTTTGGTCGTTGGTGTATGGATTAGATATAAAGGATATGTAATTTTGTTTTCATGTAAATAAGTCATGAATGATTACTCATATTTTTGTAATTTTATGAGATATTTCATGCTAGTTGCCAAATGATGGTTCCCACATGTGTTAGGTGACTCACATGGGCTACTAAGAGCTGATCATTGGAGTGTATATACCAATAGTACATATATCTAAAAGCTGTGTATTGTACGAGTACGAATACGGGTGCATACGAGTAGAATTGTTGATGAAACTGAACGAGGATGTAATTGTAAGCATTTTTGTTAAGTAGAAGTATTTTGATAAGTGTATTGAAGTCTTTCAAAAGTGTATAAATACATATTAAAACACTACATGTATATACATTTTAACTGAGTCGTTAAGTCATCGTTAGTCGTTACATGTAAGTGTTGTTTTTAAACCTTTAGGTTAACGGTCTTGTTAAATGTTGTTAACCCAATGTTTATAATATCAAATGAGATTTTAAATTATTATATTATCATGATATTATCATGTATGAATATCTCTTAATATGATATATATACATTAAATGTCTTTACAACGATAATCGTTACATATATGTCTCGTTTAAAAATCATTAAGTTAGTAGTCTTGTTTTTACATATGTAGTTCATTGTTAATATACTTAATGATATGTTTACTTATCATAGTATCATGTTAACTATATATATATCCATATATATGTCATCATATAGTTTTTACAAGTTTTAACGTTCGTGAATCACCGGTCAACTTGGGTGGTCAATTGTCTATATGAAACCTATTTCAATTAATCAAGTCTTAACAAGTTTGATTGCTTAACATGTTGGAAACATTTAATCATATAAATATCATTCTCAGTTAATATATATAAACATGGAAAAGTTCGGGTCACTACAGTACCTACCCGTTAAATAAATTTCGTCCCGAAATTTTAAGCTGTTGAAGGTGTTGACGAATCTTCTGGAAATAGATGCGGGTATTTCTTCTTCATCTGATCTTCACGCTCCCAGGTGAACTCGGGTCCTCTACGAGCATTCCATTGAACCTTAACAATTGGTATCTTGTTTTGCTTAAGTCTTTTAACCTCACGATCCATTATTTCGACGGGTTCTTCGATGAATTGAAGTTTTTCGTTGATTTGGATTTCATCTAACGGAATAGTGAGATCTTCTTTAGCAAAACATTTCTTCAAATTCGAGACGTGGAAAGTGTTATGTACAGCCGCGAGTTGTTGAGGTAATTCTAGTCGGTAAGCTACTGTTCCGACACGATCAATAATCTTGAATGGTCCAATATACCTTGGATTTAATTTCCCTCGTTTACCAAATCAAACAACGCCTTTCCAAGGTGCAACTTTAAGCATGACCATCTCTCCAATTTCAAATTCTATATCTTTTCTTTTAATGTCAGCGTAGCTCTTTTGTCGACTTTGGGCAGTTTTCAACCGTTGTTGAATTTGAATGATCTTCTCGGTAGTTTCTTGTATAATCTCCGGACCCGTAATCTGTCTATCCCCCACTTCACTCCAACAAATCGGAGACCTGCACTTTCTACCATAAAGTGCTTCAAACGGCGCCATCTCAATGCTTGAATGGTAGCTGTTGTTGTAGGAAAATTCTGCTAACGGTAGATGTCGATCCCAACTGTTTCCGAAATCAATAACACATGCTCGTAGCATGTCTTCAAGCGTTTGTATCGTCCTTTCGCTCTGCCCATCAGTTTGTGGATGATAGGCAGTACTCATGTCTAGACGAGTTCCTAATGCTTGCTGTAATGTCTGCCAGAATCTTGAAATAAATCTGCCATCCCTATCAGAGATAATAGAGATTGGTATTCCATGTCTGGAGACGACTTCCTTCAAATACAGTCGTGCTAACTTCTCCATCTTGTCATCTTCTCTTATTGGTAGGAAGTGTGCTGATTTGGTGAGACGATCAACTATTACCCAAATAGTATCAAAACCACTTGCAGTCCTTGGCAATTTAGTGATGAAATCCATGGTAATGTTTTCCCATTTCCATTCCGGGATTTCGGGTTGTTGAAGTAGACCTGATGGTTTCTGATGCTCAGCTTTGACCTTAGAACACGTCAAACATTCTCCTACGTATTTAGCAACATCGGCTTTCATACCCGGCCACCAAAAATGTTTCTTGAGATCCTTGTACATCTTCCCCGTTCCAGGATGTATTGAGTATCTGGTTTTATGAGCTTCTCTAAGTACCATTTCTCTCATATCTCCAAATTTTGGTACCCAAATCCTTTCAGCCCTATACCTGGTTCCGTCTTCCCGAATATTAAGATGCTTCTCCGATCCTTTGGGTATTTCATCCTTTAAATTTCCCTCTTTTAAAACTCCTTGTTGCGCCTCCTTTATTTGAGTAGTAATGTTATTATGAATCATTATATTCATAGATTTTACTCGAATGGGTTCTCTGTCCTTCCTGCTCAAGGCATCGGCTACCACATTTGCCTTCCCCGGGTGGTAACGAATCTCAAAGTCGTAATCATTCAATAATTCAATCCACCTACGCTGCCTCATATTCAGTTGTTTCTGATTAAATATGTGTTGAAGACTTTTGTGGTCGGTATATATAATACTTTTGACCCCATATAAGTAGTGCCTCCAAGTCTTTAATGCAAAAACAACCGCGCCTAATTCCAAATCATGCGTCGTATAATTTTGTTCGTGAATCTTCAATTGTCTAGACGCATAAGCAATCACCTTCGTTCGTTGCATTAATACACAACCGAGACCTTGCTTTGATGCATCACAATAAATCACAAAATCATCATTCCCTTCAGGCAATGACAATATAGGTGCCGTAGTTAGCTTTTTCTTCAATAACTGAAACGCTTTCTCTTGTTCATCATTCCATTCAAATTTCTTCCCTTTATGCGTTAATGCAGTCAAGGGTTTTGCTATTCTGGAAAAGTCTTGGATGAACCTTCTGTAGTAACCAGCAAGTCCTAAAAACTGGCGTATGTGTTTCGGAGTTTTCGGGGTTTCCCACTTTTCAACAGTTTCTATCTTTGCCGGATCCACCTTAATACCTTCTTTGTTCACTATGTGACCGAGGAATTGAACTTCTTCCAACCAAAATGCACACTTTGAAAACTTAGCGTACAATTCTTCCTTCCTCAATACTTCTAACACCTTTCTCAAATGTTCACCGTGTTCTTGGTCATTCTTTGAGTAAATAAGTATGTCATCAATGAAAAAAATGACAAACTTGTCAAGGTATGGTCCACACACTCGGTTCATAAGGTCCATGAACACAGCTGGTGCATTAGTTAAACCAAACGGCATGACCATAAACTCGTAATGACCGTAACGTGTTCTGAAAGCAGTCTTTGGAATATCATCTTCTTTCACCCGCATTTGATGATACCCGGAACGTAAGTCAATCTTTGAATAAACAGACGAGCCTTGTAGTTGATCAAATAAGTCATCGATTCTCGGTAGTGGGTAGCGGTTCTTGATGGTAAGTTTGTTCAACTCTCGGTAGTCGATACACAACCTGAATGTACCATCTTTCTTCTTGACAAACAAAACAGGAGCTCCCCACGGTGATGTGCTTGGTCGAATGAAACCACGCTCTAAAAGTTCTTGTAATTGGCTTTGTAGTTCTTTCATCTCGCTGGGTGCGAGTCTGTAAGGAGCACGAGCTATTGGTGCAGCTCCTGGTACAAGATCTATTTGAAATTCAACGGATCGATGTGGGGGTAATCCCGGTAATTCTTTCGGAAATACATCGGGAAATTCTTTTGCGATGGGAACATCATTGATGCTCTTTTCTTCAGTTTGTACTTTCTCGACGTGTGCTAGAACAGCATAGCAACCTTTTCTTATTAGTTTTTGTGCCTTCAAATTACTAATAAGATGTAGCTTCGTGTTTCCCTTTTCTCCGTACACCATTAAGGGTTTTCCTTTTTCTCGTATAATGCGAATTGCATTTTTGTAACAAACGATCTCTGCTTTCACTTCTTTCAACCAGTCCATACCGATTATCACATCAAAACTCCCTAACTCTACTGGTATCAAATCAATCTTAAATGTTTCGCTAACCAGTTTAATTTCTCGATTCCGACATATATTATCTGCTGAAATTAATTTACCATTTGCTAATTCGAGTAAAAATTTACTATCCAAAGGCGTCAATGGACAACTTAATTTAGCACAAAAATCTCTACTCATATAGCTTCTATCCGCACCCGAATCAAATAAAACGTAAGCAGATTTATTGTCAATAAGAAACGTACCCGTAACAAGCTCCGGGTCTTCCTGTGCCTCTGCCGCATTAATATTGAAAACTCTTCCGCGGCCTTGTCCATTCGTGTTCTCCTGGTTCGGGCAATTTCTAATAATGTGGCCCGGTTTTCCACATTTATAACAAACTACATTGGCATAACTTGCTCCGACACTACTTACTCCGCCATTACTCGTTCCGACACCATTTGTTCCTTTCGTTCTGTTAACCCCTGGTCCGTAGACATCACACTTCGCCGCGCTATGACCATTTCTTTTACACTTGTTGCAAAATTTGGTGCAGAACCCCGAGTGATACTTTTCACACCTTTGGCATAGCTGCTTCTGATTGTTGTTGTTGTTGCGGTTATTATTGTTGTTAAGATGATTGTTGTGGTTGTTGTTGTTGTTGTTGTTGTTGGGCCGTTTGTTGTAGTTGCGATTGATGTTGCGATTGTTAGGATAGTTGTTGCGATTATTGTTATAATTGCTGTTGTTGTTGTATTGGTGATTCTTATCACCGTTTTCCTCCCACTTTCTTTTGACTTGCTTCACATTGGCCTCTTCAGCAGTCTGTTCTTTAATTCTTTCTTCAATCTGGTTCACTAGTTTGTGAGCCATTCTACATACCTGTTGTATGGAGGCGGGCTCGTGTGAACTTATATCTTCTTGGATTCTTTCCGGTAATCCTTTCACAAACGCGTCGATCTTCTCTTCCTCATCTTCGAATGCTCCCGGACACAATAGGCACAATTCTGTGAATCGTCTTTCGTACATGGTAATATCAAATCCTTGGGTTCGTAACCCTCTAAGTTCTGTCTTGAGCTTATTGACCTCGGTTCTGGGACGGTACTTCTCGTTCATCAAGTGCTTGAATGCTGACCACGGTAGTGCGTACGCATCGTCTTGTCCCACTTGCTCTAGATAGGTATTCCACCATGTTAACGCAGAACCTGTGAAGGTATGCGTAGCGTACTTCACTTTGTCCTCTTCAGTACACTTACTTATGGCAAACACCGATTCAACCTTCTCGGTCCACCGTTTCAATCCGATCGGTCCTTCGGTTCCATCAAATTCCAAAGGTTTGCAGGCAGTGAATTCTTTGTAGGTGCATCCTACACGATTTCCTGTACTGCTAGATCCAAGGTTATTGTTGGTATGTAGCGCAGCCTGTACTGCGGCTATGTTTGAAGCTAGAAAAGTACGGAATTCCTCTTCATTCATATTCACGGTGTGTCGAGTAGTCGGTGCCATTTCCTTCAAAATAGTTAAATGGAACAAGTTAATCATACAGAATATTAAGAGTAGTTAATAGTATTTCGTAGCATAATATGAACTCATTTATAAAAGCTTTTTCTTCATATTAGCGTTTTATAAGTTTAAATTCGGGTAGTACCTACCCGTTAAGTTCATACTTAGTAGCTAATATACAATTCAACTACTACAATTCTATATGAAAAACTGATTATAATAATATTTCGCGTTCAAACTTTTATACAATATTTTACAAACTTACAATACCGCTTATTTTACATAAAGCATGAAATATAGCACACAATAACTTTGATACAAGATAGTTGTGAAGATAATTCTAGCTAGTACACAAGTCGTTCAGCAAAGGCAATAAAGACACGTAATTCATACGTCCAGAAACAAGTCATGCATTCTGGTTTTACTAGGACTACTTCCCATCCTTGGTCTTGTGCAACATAACCGTTATGGCCGTTGATAAGACAGCGTGTTGTAACGTCGTCAAAGGGACGAGGGTTACGTAATGTCCAACAGTCCCGTAACAATCTAAAAACCTCATTTCTTACCCCAATTACCGACTCCGTCACTTGTGGGAACGTTTTGTTTAATAGTTGTAGCCCGATGTTCTTGTTCTCACTTTGGTGAGAAGCGAACATTACTAATCCGTAAGCATAACATGCTTCTTTATGTTGCATGTTAGCCGCTTTTTCTAAATCACGAAGTCCAATATTCGGATATATTGAGTCAAAATAATTTCTTAACCCATTGCGTAAAATAGCATTTGGGTTCCCCGCAATATATGCGTCAAAGTAAACACATCGTAACTTATGGGTTTCCCAATGTGATATCCCCCATCTTTCAAACGAAAGTCTCTTATAAACCAAGACATTCTTGGAACGTTCTTCGAATGTCTTACAAACTGATCTCGCCTTAAATAGTTGTGCCGAGGAATTCTGACCGACTCTAGACAAGATTTCATCAATCATGTCTCCGGGTAGGTCTCTTAAAATATTGGGTTGTCTATCCATTTTGCATTTTTATACTGTAAAATAGACAAGAGTTAGATTCATAAAAAAAATACTTATTAATACAAGCAATTTTTACATATATCATAAAGCATAAGCACACTACATTACATATATTACACCACATGAATACAACTATGTTATTCCGACTCGCTTGTTTCTTCTTCTTCGGTTTTGGTTCGTTTTGCCAAGTTTCTAGGGATATATGATTTTCCCCTAATACGAGCCGTCGTTATCCACATTGGTTTAGAAAAACCTGGTGGTTTAGAGGTTCCCGGGTCATTGTTACAACTTAAGGACTTCGGGGGTTGACGATACATATAAAGTTCATCGGGGTTGGAATTATATTTCTCTATTTTTATGCCCTTTCCCTTATTATTTTCTTTTGCCTTTTTAAATTCAGTTGGGGTAATTTCTATAACATCATCGGAATTCTCGTCGGAATCCGATTCATCGGAGAATTGGTAATCCTCCCAATATTTTGCTTCCTTGGCGGAAACACCATTGAACATAATTAACCTTGGTCGGTTGGTTGAGGATTTTCTTTTACTTAACCGTTTTATTATTTCCCCCACCGGTTCTATTTCTTCATCCGGTTCCGATTCTTCTTCCGGTTCCGATTCTTCTTCCGGTTCCGACTCTTCTTCCGGTTCCTCTTCGGGAACTTGTGAATCAGTCCACGAATCATTCCAATTTACATTTGACTCTTCATTATTATTAGGTGAGTCAATGGGACTTGTTCTAGAGGTAGACATCTATCACATAATATCAAACGCGTTAAGAGATTAATATATCACATAATATTCACATGTTAAAAATATATAGTTTCCAACAAAATTTGTTAAGCAATCATTTTTCAAGTAAACACGGTCGAAGTCCAGACTCACTAATGCATCCTAACAAACTCGATAAGACACACTAATGCAAAATTCTGGTTCTCTAAGACCAACGCTCGGATACCAACTGAAATGTCCCGTTCTTATTGATTAAAAACGTTCCATATTAATTGATTTCGTTGCGAGGTTTTGACCTCTATATGAGACGTTTTTCAAAGACTGCATTCATTTTAAAACAAACCATAACCTTTATTTCATCAATAAAGGTTTAAAAAGCTTTACGTAGATTATCAAATAATGATAATCTAAAATATCCTGTTTACACACGACAATTACATAATGGTTTACAATACAAATATGTTACAACAAAATAAGTTTCTTGAATGCAGTTTTTACACAATATCATACAAGCATGGACTCCAAATCTCGTCCTTATTTAAGTATGCGACAGCGGAAGCTCTTAATAATCACCTGAGAATAAACATGCTTAAAACGTCAACAAAAATGTTGGTGAGTTATAGGTTTAACCTATATATATCAAATCATAATAATAGACCACAAGATTTCATATTTCAATACACATCCCATACATAGAGATAAAAATCATTCATATGGTGAACACCTGGTAACCGACATTAACAAGATGCATATATAAGAATATCCCCATCATTCCGGGACACCCTTCGGATATGATATAAATTTCGAAGTACTAAAGCATCCGGTACTTTGGATGGGGTTTGTTAAGCCCAATAGATCTATCTTTAGGATTCGCGTCAATTAGGGTGTCTGTTCCTTAATTCTTAGATTACCAGACTTAATAACAAGGGGCATATTCGATTTCGATAATTCAACCATAGAATGTAGTTTCACGTACTTGTGTCTATTTTGTAAATCATTTATAAAACCTGCATGTATTCTCATCCCAAAAATATTAGATTTTAAAAGTGGGACTATAACTCACTTTCACAGATTTTTACTTCGTCGGGAAGTAAGACTTGGCCACTGGTTGATTCACGAACCTATAACAATATATACATATATATCAAAGTATGTTCAAAATATATTTACAACACTTTTAATATATTTTGATGTTTTAAGTTTATTAAGTCAGCTGTCCTCGTTAGTAACCTACAACTAGTTGTCCACAGTTAGATGTACAGAAATAAATCGATAAATATTATCTTGAATCAATCCACGACCCAGTGTATACGTATCTCAGTATTGATCACAACTCAAACTAAATATATTTTGGAATCAACCTCAACCCTGTATAGCTAACTCCAACATTCACATATAGAGTGTCTATGGTTGTTCCGAAATATATATAGATGTGTCGACATGATAGGTCGAAACATTGTATACGTGTCTATGGTATCTCAAGATTACATAATATACAATACAAGTTGATTAAGTTATGGTTGGAATAGATTTGTTACCAATTTTCATGTAGCTAAAATGAGAAAAATTATCCAATCTTGTTTTACCCATAACTTCTTCATTTTAAATCCGTTTTGAGTGAATCAAATTGCTATAGTTTCATATTGAACTCTATTTTATGAATCTAAACAGAAAAAGTATAGGTTTATAGTCGGAAAAATAAGTTACAAGTCGTTTTTGTAAAGGTAGTCATTTCAGTCGAAAGAACGACGTCTAGATGACCATTTTAGAAAACATACTTCCACTTTGAGTTTAACCATAATTTTTGGATATAGTTTCATGTTCATAATAAAAATAATTTTCTCAGAATAACAACTTTTAAATCAAAGTTTATCATAGTTTTTAATTAACTAACCCAAAACAGCCCGCGGTGTTACTACGACGGCGTAAATCCGGTTTTACGGTGTTTTTCGTGTTTCCAGGTTTTAAATCATTAAGTTAGCATATCATATAGATATAGAACATGTGTTTAGTTGATTTTAAAAGTCAAGTTAGAAGGATTAATTTTTGTTTGCGAACAAGTTTAGAATTAACTAAACTATGTTCTAGTGATCACAAGTTTAAACCTTCGAATAAGATAGCTTTATATGTATGAATTGAATGATGTTATGAACATCATTACTACCTTAAGTTCCTTGGATAAACCTACTGGAAAAGAGAAAAATGGATCTAGCTTCAATGGATCCTTGGATGGCTCGAAGTTCTTGAAGCAGAATCATGACACGAAAACAAGTTCAAGTAAGATCATCACTTGAAATAAGATTGTTATAGTTATAGAAATTGAACCAAAGTTTGAATATGATTATTACCTTGTATTAGAATGATAACCTACTATAAGAAACAAAGATTTCTTGAGGTTGGATGATCAACTTACAAGATTGGAAGTGAGCTAGCAAACTTGAAAGTATTCTTGATTTTATGAAACTAGAACTTTTGGAATTTATGAAGAACACTTAGAACTTGAAGATAGAACTTGAGAGAGATCAATTAGATGAAGAAAATTGAAGAATGAAAGTGTTTGTAGGTGTTTTTGGTCGTTGGTGTATGGATTAGATATAAAGGATATGTAATTTTGTTTTCATGTAAATAAGTCATGAATGATTACTCATATTTTTATAATTTTATGAGATATTTCATGCTAGTTGCCAAATGATGGTTCCCACATGTGTTAGGTGACTCACATGGGCTGCTAAGAGCTGATCATTAGAGTGTATATACCAATAGTACATACATCTAAAAGCTGTGTATTGTACGAGTACGAATACGGGTGCATACGAGTAGAATTGTTGATGAAACTGAACGAGGATGTAATTGTAAGCATTTTTGTTAAGTAGAAGTATTTTGATAAGTGTATTGAAGTCTTTCAAAAGTGTATAAATACATATTAAAACACTACATGTATATACATTTTAACTGAGTCGTTAAATCATCGTTAGTCGTTACATGTAAGTGTTGTTTTTAAACCTTTAGGTTAACGGTCTTGTTAAATGTTGTTAACCCAATGTTTATAATATCAAATGAGATTTTAAATTATTATATTATCATGATATTATCATGTATGAATATCTCTTAATATGATATATATACATTAAATGTCTTTACAACGATAATCGTTACATATATGTCTCGTTTAAAAATCATTAAGTTAGTAGTCTTGTTTTTACATATGTAGTTCATTGTTAATATACTTAATGATATGTTTACTTATCATAGTATCATGTTAACTATATATATATATCCATATATATGTCATCATATAGTTTTTACAAGTTTTAACGTTCGTGAATCACCGGTCAACTTGGGTGGTCAATTGTCTATATGAAACCTATTTCAATTAATCAAGTCTTAATAAGTTTGATTGCTTAACATGTTGGAAACATTTAATCATATAAATATCAATCTCAGTTAATATATATAAACATGGAAAAGTTCGGGTCACTACAGACATTACAGCAAGCATTAGGAACTCGTCTAGACATGAGTACTGCCTATCATCCACAAACTGATGGGCAGAGCGAAAGGACGATACAAACGCTTGAAGACATGCTACGAGTATGTGTTATTGATTTCGAAAACAGTTGGGATCGACATCTACCGTTAGCAGAATTTTCCTACAACAACAGCTACCATTCAAGCATTGAGATGGCGCCATTTGAAGTACTTTAAGGTAGAAAGTGCAGATCTCTAATTTGTTGGAGTGAAGTGGGGGATAGATAGATTACGGGTCTGGAGATAATACAAGAAACTACCGAGAAGATCATCCAAATTCAACAACGGTTGAAAATCGCCCAAAGTTGACAAAAGAGCTACGCTGACATTAAAAGAAAAGATATAGAATTTAAAATTGGAGAGATGGTCATGCTTAAAGTTGCACCTTGGAAAGGCGTTGTTCGATTTGGTAAACGATGGAAATTAAATCCAAGGTATATTGAACCATTCAAGATTATTGATCGTGTCAGACCAGTAGCTTACGACTTGAGTTACCTCAACAACTCGCGACTGTACATAACACTTTCCACGTCTCGAATTTGAAGAAATGATTTGCTAGAGAAGATCACACTATTCCGTTACACGAAATCCAAATCAACGAAAAACTTCAATTCATCAAAGAACCCGTCGAAATAATGGATCGTGGGGTTAAAAGACTTAAGCAAAATAAGATACCAATTGTTAAGGTTCAATGGAATGCTCATAGAGGACCCAAGTTCACCTGGGAATGAGAAGATCAGATGAATAAGAAATACCCACACCTATTTCCAAAAGATACGCCAACACCTCCAACTGCTTAAAATTTCGGGACGAAATTTATTTAATGGGTAGGTACTGTAGTGACCCAAAATTTTCCATGTTTATATATATTAAATGAAATTGATATTTACATGATTAAGTGTTTCCAACATGTTAAGCAATCAAACTTGTTAAGACTTGATTAATTGAAATAGGTTTTATATAGACAATTGACCACCCAAGTTGACCGGCGATTCACGAAAGTTAAAACTTGTAAAAACTATATGATGACATACATATGGATATATATATAGTTATCATGATATTATGATAAGTATGTACCTCATTAAGTATTTTAACAATGAGTTATATACATAAAAATGAGACTATTGAATTAAGAAACTTGAAAACGTTATATATATAACGATTATCGTTATAACAACGTCTTACTAATTACATATAAATCATTTTAAGATATTGATACACTATATATAAACATGTTAAATGATAAGTAAATATATCATTAAGTATAATAACAATGAACTACATATGTAAAAACAAGACTACTAACTTAAGGATTTCGAAACGAGACAAATATGTAACGATTATCGTTGTAACGAAATTTAACTGTATATATATCATATTAAGATATTTTAATACATCATTATATCATGATAATGTAATAATTTAACATCTTCTTAGATATAATAAACAATGTGTTAACAACATTTGACAACATCATTAACTTAAAGGTTTCAAAACAACATTTACATGTAACGACTAACGATTACTTAACGACTCAGTTAAAATGTATATACATGTAGTGTTTTAATATGTATTCATACACTTTTGAAAGACTTCAAGACACTTATCCAAGTACTTGTACTTAACAAAAATTCTTACGATTAAATCCTCATTCATTTTCATCAACAATTCTACTCGTATACACTCGTATTTGTACTTGTACAATACACAACTTCTAAATGTATTTACTATTGGTATATACCCTCCAATGATCAGCTCTTAGCAGCCCATGTGAGTCACCTAACCATGTGGGAACCATCATTTAACATCTAGCATGAATTATGAGCAAGGAAACAAAAACAAGAACTCCTTTTAACCCCACTCACCTTCACCACTCACCACCTACTCCATTTCACTTCCAATTTTCTTCCCAATTCTCTCTCAAAACACACACACTCTTCCATGAACGTCTAAGTTACTATTTTTCCATCAAAAATCATCAAATACAAGCTTTGGTTATCACCTATAATCATCATAAAAACAATTACTCAAAAACACATCAAGAACACTTCCAAGTTTACAAGTTTACTTCCAAGTTTCCTAATCCATTTCAAGCAATCATCTAAGATCAAGAAACCTTTGTTATTTACAGTAGGTTATCTTTCTAAATCAAGAACTTCCAAGCCATCAAAGATCCTTTGAAGCTCAAGTTATTTTTTCATCATTTCCAGTAGGTTTACCTACTAAACTTGAGGTTCGTGAATCGACCAGTGGCCAAGTCTTACTTCCCGACGAAGTAAAAATCTGAGAAAGTGAGTTATAGTCCCACTTTAAAAATCTATTTTTTTTTTGGGATGAGAATACATGTGATTTTTTAAATGTTTTACAAAATAGACACAAGTAATCGAAAATACTTTCTATGTTGGATTATCGAACCGAATATGCCCCTTTTTAGCTTGGTAGCCTAAGAATTAGGGAAATGGCCCCTAATTGACGCGAATCCTAAAGATAGATCTATTTGGACCGACAAGCCTCATCCGAGTTACGGATGCTTTAGTACTTCGATTTATCATATCCGATGAGAGTCCCGAAATGATGGGGATATTCTATATGCATCTTGTTAAGGTCGGTTACCAGGTGTTCAACATATGAATGATTTTTATCTCTATGCAGTTTGCGAAATGCCTGATATGAGATGTGTTATAAAAATGAAATCTTGTGGTCTATTATTATGATTTGATAATATGTAGGTTAAACCTATAACTCACCAACAATTTTGTTAACGTTTTAAGCATGTTTATTCTCAGGTGATTATTAAGAGCTTCCGCTGTGCATACTAAATTAAGGACAAGATTTGGAGTCCATGCTTGTATAATATTGTTTAAAAACAGCATTCGAAGACTTATGTTGATGTGTAATATTATTGTAAACCATTATGTAATGGTCGTGTGAAAAACGCTATATTTTAGATTATCATTATTTGATAATCGTCGTAATATTTTAAAGGTTATGGTTTGTTTTAAAATCGAATGCAGTCTTTGAAAAACGTCTCATATAGAGGTCAAAACCTCGCAACGAAATCAATTAATATGGAACGTTTATAATCAATATGAACGGGACATTTCAAATGGCCGCGCAAGCATTGACCGCTGCATCATGGAGGTCGTAGGCGTCCTCATCCGCCATGTCTCGGATCGCCACCGGAATTGGTTCTGCTATTTCAACATGTTCCATCAACGTGGTGTACGCGTCCAAATGCTCCACCTTCCTTGTAGCGTCAACCAAATTCTGGAACGTTTCCTTTACCTTCGGCGCCTTGAGAGCCTTATAAAAAATAGAGGGGATGAGGCTGCAAAGCTCTTGAAAATCGCCTGCTACCTTTCGATTGGCAGCGGACAACTCTTGGTTCTGGGCGGTGAGAAGATCCTTACTGGCTCTCTCCTCCGCCAGCTCTTTATGCGCCGCCTCCAGATCCTTTAGCGCGGTTTTTCTTTTTTGGCGCACAAGGCCATCTATTTGATAGCCTTTTGGGCCTCCCTTAGGGCCTGCTTCTTTTCCACCTCTGCTTCGGTAGCGGCTTCCTTAGCCCGTTTTAGCTCCTCCCTGACCTTGACAATTTCAACATTCAGCTGTTTACCGTCAGCCTCCGCGCGACGGGCACGTTGGTCCAGATCAATAGTCCGCAGTAGCTCGTCACGGGTCAACACCAACCCTTCATAAATGTGCTGAATCCTGGTGCGATGTGCGGCGCTATCGTGCATTTTTTGGACCGCCTCATAAAGGACCGGAGGGAAAATCCGTTGCAGATACTCAAACTGCGACAGAGCGTCGCTGTGAGAGACGTTCCACATGGTCTCCATGTGGCTGAAGGTTGGTTATTTCCCAAAACCAGGAGAATAAGGCTCCTCCAAAGAAGTAGAACATTGGCCGGACGCGCCGCCAGAACCGGATGCCGTCAGTATGTCTTTTTCTGACGCCTTTCCTTGGGCGTCGGATGAATCTTAAAGATGGACGATAGTGACTCCCATGCGTAACCCTGGAGAAATAACAAACTTGATTAGTTTCTCCCATTGGGATTCTGGTGATGTAGCGGGGTTATTATCAGGGTTTTCATTATACCCACCTTGGCTGGGAATCTCTTCAAAAGTTTTTAAGTTGCTTTCTGCAACTTCTCGTGGCGTTTTCCTTTTTTTGTGACCGCCAGTCGGGACGGTCACTTTTGGGGGAGAATGGGGACGTTTCTGCTGTTGTAGTTGCTGTTCCGGCTGAATTGTGGGAATAGCGACAGGATATCGGATCCAGATTGGTGACAGGAGTTGAGCCGGTTGTAGGTTGTGTCGTTGCCACGTCGCTGGCAGCGTTGGTGGATGAACCAGCAGCAACATCATCTCCCTTCAAAGGATGACCTTCTGGAAGGTTGGCCTTTGGGAATCTCTTGAAGGAAACGCCGTCAAGAGTAGGGCGGTGGAGAAATCTGTTGAAATCCATCTCTGCAAAAGAATATATGAGCTAGAAAAATTACATGAGCAGAATACTTACAAGTTTAAAGATGTAACGGCACGAAGAGCATACCCCTTCCGTCGTACATGATCAATGGCACTCTGTCACTCCATGGCCAATAATGCTGAACATTGCAGAGTTTCAGCATCACCTCGCCATAAGGATGCATCTCAAGTGTAGCATCCTTACACAAATTAAAAAGCTCCCGCTCCCCTTGGTCAAGGTCTGGAGTCTTGGAGACGTCTGGAGAACGCTTGGAATGCCATTGTCCAAGGTGGGCACGCCCTTCGCCCAGCAGATCGGTCCCGGCAAAAAAGAACATTCCCCTCCAATCATGGAGGGACGGAGACTTCTTAGTGGTAAAGTTACACTTTTTCTCAAACGTGTACCACCCCTTTCCGGAAGCAATGAGTTTGAACATCGCTCGAAAAACGTTCAGGCTCGCGGGTCTATTTTGTGCCCTAAAAACATCTCGAATATAGTAACACGCTACCATGCGTGAGGATGTAATTGCGAGATGCTAATATGATAATGGTCTAGTACAGCCGTCACAAATAGGCTCAACGGAAAACGCAGGTTGCCCAACGCCACCGCCTTCCAATATAAGGTAAAGTATCCTTGCGGCGGCTCGTCGGCACGCTGACCGGGTATCGCTACCATTGTCGGTACATCTCGAAGTACCGGATACTCGGCTATAAATTTCTCCATCTCTTCCGTCGTAACGGTCGTGTTTTCCGTAGAAACGTTAGCCTTAGACATTTTGGTTTACCATATAATGAAAATGGCATGCGTATTGAGAGGAGATAAGAAATTGTTTAATAATAAGGAAGCGGAGAAAGAGATGTAAAAATGAGGAGGTAAAAACGCCATATATATAGAAGAAACTTACTGTGGGCCCAGTTAATGGGCCTTGATCCTGATCGAACACGTGTCCTAGGGATGTTGAACCACAACCGTTGGATTCGTGGCGTTTCATTTTTAAAGCTGTAAAACGAAATGATTGCTGACATCATCCCCTAGCACACCCTATGAGGAAGCAGGATTTGACGTTTACGGCATGTCAGTAATGATGGCCTTTTATAATATTTTATTCAATATAGTTTGGTTACAATCAAAGGCAATTTGATTCCAACCAAACTGGGGGGACCTAATGACGTAAGTTCCGCCATGGCCGTCACGTGAGACGCATGGCGTAACCTGTAGCTGGACGTTTAGCTTTAGCTTCTGGTTAGATACCAAGTCAACGTCGCTTTTAGGCCACGATTATCGCTACGCTACGCCACCCGTAGCGTACCGTTAACCATTTGGCTTGGTTTACACAGCTACTTGTCCGTCCGATAAATCAGGAGAACGTGGAGCAGTTAGTGGGCATGATTAGAGGATTCCAGAAGTGGTAATCGTGGTTTAGTGGGCTAGTGGTGGTTATCCTTGGTAACCGCCATCTTATGCCTATAAATATTGCTCATAATCACAAATTTAGCAATTAATCAACATTTTACACTTACCACTGCTGATTACTCTTCTAAGCTCACCTTGGAGGCTCGGCAAAAGTTAACCACACAACACCCCTCAAACTCATCACGTTAACCGAAGGAAACCCTTCCGAAGGTTAGTCATTTCAACTAATTGCACTCAATTCAATTTTGGCTTGATCAGAGCCATAAGTTTCAATTAAAAAACTAAGTAACCCCTATTTTTCTCCAATTGAAAGAATACAAACAAACATAATCAAAATACATAAAAAAATTTCAACGAAGACTCGTTAAAAATTATGTCATTTCGAAGCCGCCATATCACCCATAGAAGAGTAAAAATGATCCTCATCAAACTATGATTCTCTTTCAATGAGCAGACTCTACCATCTAACCAACACCTCACATCATCCCAAGAGCTGAAATCGGGCATGTTGCAATCGAACCAAGTTCTGGTCAGCTGCCATTAATTTTTAGCCACCTCACATAAAAAGAATAAGTGATCCACCCGTTCCACGCCTTGGTTGGAAATTGGACATAAGATGGATTGTAACTCTAAACCCCTCGATGATATATTCGAACGCGTTGAGACACAATTCTGTTTGAACCTCCACATAAACACATTTATCTTTCTTGGAACAAAAGTAAACCAACTAGTCGATGGTATAGATAACGGGAGCATCATGCGATAAATGTGTATTCTAGTCGACTTAACTGAAAACAATAGTAGTGGCGTTGTTTAAGAACTGTATTGTGCTATTGATATGGTTGAAGCTCCTCAACATGTGTCATATATGGATAAATACAAGTAGGTAGCCAAGGACTTAAGGCTCAAGGTCCATATGCTTTAATATGAAGTCATAAAATTTCGATATGCAACCATAAGATAGAGATTTCAAATACAGAGTAGTCGTATATAATAATGGTAATTTGTCTTTAAAATTTTCATCTTTGTAGATTTGGTGGATTTGTGATGTTATAGAAGTCCACAGATGATAATGGGGAAGAAAGATTTGAATGGATCTATAAACGATGAGTAATGTAGAATTTGACAAGTTTATAGTTAGTGAATGATAAAAAAAAAATTTTGCAGTAATTGATTTGTAGTTAATTGATTCGTAGTTAATTGATTCATATTGTTATGGAGATTATAACAAAATTAGCAGTAATTGATTTGTAGTTAACTGATTCATATTGTTATAGAGATAGAGATTATATTTTATGTATATATAGGAATATTAGTTTGAATCCTTAATTTAAGTTGAGATCTAAGGGATAAATATTAGCCATTGGATGAAATGTATTTCGAATCAAAATAACAACAGATTCATCGAAGATCTTCATCTTCTTCACATGAACTTCAAATGTGATTTTTAGAATCAAGCACATTCAAGCTGTGATTCCTTCGCGAAAAACGTTCCATATCATCACCTTAACACTTGCCTATCATCAAATCAACCTAAAACTAACAAAATCGTTCGAATTAAATCATTGACCGAAATTGTTCGAAGTTTTACTTTGAGAATTTAAGCTCGAATCTTCAAATTATGATCTGTAAATTTGCAGATAGTAGCACGAGATGAATTAGAATGTTTATGCAATTTTACTTTTTTCCAAATGTCTCTGGATCGATCCGGAGATGAAATCACTTAGTGAAGAACACGAATAAAGAACTCGAGATCAAATTGCATCTAATTTGTTGTTGTTGATTAATCTAACTGAGCACGAAGCTTAGGATGATGATTAAGAACACTTATGTAACCTCAGATATTTGTGATAATTGTGATAATCACTAATTGATGATGTCTTTGAGCTCACGATGAACTTGAATGAAGTTACTGTAGCAGATTCATATGATTTTGATTTTCTGTATTAGCCAATCACATGTGATTGTAATTCAATCACATGTGATTCTGCATGACAATCACATGTGATTGTCAAAATTCAATCACATGTGATTGTAAAACCGAATCACATGCGATGGAAATCTGATCCAAAGGCTGATATTTGTTCCTTGGATCTCAACTTAAATTAATGATACAAATGAATACAACTCTATGTATATACGGAGTATTATAATTATAATTCAAACTTTTTTCCTTTTTTACCTTTTCATTTATATATGTATCTATAAATATATAAATATAAATATTTTATTAATTATCTATATTTTATATAAAACGTGTGACAATAATCCTATGTGTCAACTCCTAATTAATTCTTTCTACGTCTCAACACCTCATTTATTCATGCCACATGTTAGTCAGTTTGTTATTATCATATATTAATTAAACTAGTGAAATGACCCGTGGAACCACGGGTTTGTTTAAACGAAACAGTTTAATAATATGTTTTAGGTATTAAGTGAGCATAAATGCTAAAGTCATTTAGTATACTGACCCACGGAACCACAGAATCTGACTTAGAAACTCGTCAGTTGAACATTTCATCAAACACCTAAAATGCATATTAAATAATCCACATCAATTATAAGAGATAATATTAGTTGTCATTTTATTTTAAAATTTTAAATTAAAATATAAATTTAGAATTGGTTTCCTTTTGCCTAGCTATTATACCTTCTCGTACTCAAATCAAAATAATTAATTAAAATAATTCAAAATTATTTAATTTTAAATAATTAAAATAATTATTAATAAGATTTAATAAAAATAATTAATTAATAAGATTTAGTTTTTAATTCAAAATTATTTAGATTAATGACATCACCCACCATGCTTATATTTTTATTATTTTATTATTTTATTTATTTTTAATAAAGGAATTAGCCTAATAATGACATCATCATTATAGAATTTTAATAGAAATTATAGATTAGTAGATTGTCTAATTTAATTTATTATACAGATTTTATTACCTAAAATATTATATAATATTACCATAAAATATTATATTAATATTATCAAAGAAAAATGTTATAATTTTATTAATAATATTATATATTATATTATTAACATAAAATAATTATAAAACATATATTTCTTTATTAACATTATAATATTATTTATGAAGAATATTTTATAATATAAAATTAATTTACACTTTCTACATAAATTTAAAAATTATGTAAATATAAAATGTGTATAATATTATATAAAAGCACAGGCTAATGTTTGTATATCGAAATTAAAATATTTATCTGATAATCTTTATAGATATTTAGATGTATGCATGCTCTTATTCGTTTGAGATTTTGACATAATGGAATTAGTTTGTACTAAAAATATGTATAATTAGAGATGTACATATAATATTATTCTTAACTATCTGTTTTAAAACAACTTTTGGGGGGCTAATGTTTGATGTTTTAACGATTATTTTTCATTTGAAGTTAAAATGATTCCAACGTACATGTAACAACCCAAACCAATAACCAATCGAACATGAGAAATAATTTTTTTTTATTCAGAATAGTGCGCCACGCGCACCACCTCAGGGTGCGCGGCGCGCACAGGCCCATTTCAGTTCTGTCCGTTTTTGTCAATTATTAAATAAAGATCTCCCACTTCCCGACGTATTTAGATGAAACGATTTTCACCACATGTTCATATATATAAAACTAACACGAATCAATCATAAAACAAGTTTTACAAAACGGGGCCCACATCGGCCGTTTTACGAGTTTCGTACAAATCATGAGTTTCGATCACATTAGTTTAATTTCCAAACGACACTATGAGCAGGTGTTTGGGGGTTAAACTACCCAAATCTCGGTCAAACTCCAAAAGCTATCACATCCCAAAAGCGTCCCCTAAACAATAAGCGGGATCTCTAATCCAATCGAATGCCCTTACCCTTGTCAACGCTGGAGCCTATAAAAAGATAAACAACGAGAGGGTAAGCAAGGCTTAGTGAATGCAATAATTGTACATATACATATATAATATACCTACTTGCATACATTTACACACACCGTACTAATCGCTAGCAATCACAATTAGCATACAAACTCCAAGTATAAGCTAATAACCTCCAAATACCGCAACTAGCATAATCAATAGCATATTCACCCAAAATAATATGTTATGCCATACAACAACTCATACACAAGCTATATGGTTAACCATACACATGTCATGGTGCTACCGGCTCCGTGGTTCACACCATACGTAATGCTATGACGCTACCAGCTCCGTGGTTCACGTCACTACGCATTCGAGTCATACTCTTTTATAGTGCTACCGGCTCCGTGGTTCACACTTCGGTGCTACTGGCTCCGTGGTTCACACTTTGATGCTACCGGCTCCGTGGTTCACATCACACACATGCACCATGATGTTACCGGCTCCGTAGTTCACATCATAGTACACTCGCACACACTATGGCACTCTCGGCTCCGTGGGTCATACCATAGCATACAAATAAATACACCATATACATACATGTATAATTACTCCACTCACCTTAACAATTTGGTGATGATTTTATAACTCCGCAAGCTTCAAAGCAAAGTACCTAATATAATAAGTACTCCATTAACACACAAACTAGTTGGGCTAAAAGCCAACAACTTACACATGTGCATTTAATGACTTAATGCATTAAATACCCCATTTTTGACAAAATTGACCATTTAGGTCAAAACCACCACATATCACTAAAAGCTAGTGATCTAGGTCTAACAACACTAACTAATACATAATTTGGGTGTTTCATACCCATTTATTTCAATTAGGTCAATTATCACCCATTTGACCACTTTAAGATCAACACACCCGTTTCGGGTCATTCACAAACCCACATAACACCCATTTACCAAACATCTAGGTGTGCTACTAATTAACTAACCAATTAAGACACATAAACACATTTATCATTTCAAAATCCTAGGTTGGTCAACTTTGAGTCTTCACGACTCAATTTTACCCAAGAACACCCAAAATCACTAAATATGGGTTTTATGTTCATCACTAACTCAAACCCTAAGTCTTAAACAAATTAAAATAAGGAAATAAAGATTAGAGCATACCACCACAATCACAATGTAGCTAGTGATTAGATGAACAACTTTAATGCACGCGCCTTGACCCGAAATCAACTTCTTCCTCTTGGATTTGAGCTTTCTCACTCAAGAACTCTTCTCTCTTTAGAATTTAAGTGGAATGGATAAAGGTAGGTGTTAATGGAGTTATGACACTCCACAAACACATCTGGTGGCCTTTAACTCGTTCCCAAGTGAATTTACCAAATAGCCCTTCCAAAATATCACATTAAAATAAGCAGAATCCGGCTACAGTAAGGTTGCGCGACGCGCTCCCTTAATTGTGCGCGGCGCGCACAAGGTGCTGGACAGTTTCTGACTTCTGTTTAATTATACAACAATACCCACACTCTATGTACCATATTTACGCTGCTGTACAATGATGATTAGGGTCTTACAACTCTCCCCCACTTGAATCGGAGCGCGTCCTCGCGATCCATGCTGCATGACAAGAGGGAAGATAAACTAACACGAACTCTTCGGGCTCCCAAGTAAACTCGGAACCTTTACTACGACGCCATTGAACTTTAGAAGTTCTCACCTCTTTATTTCTCAACCTTTTGACTTTCTCATCGAGTATAGCAATTGGCTCCTCAATATACTCTAACTTATTGTTTAGCTCGATCTCGTCTAATGGCACCCAAGAATGAGTCATCTGCAAGACACTTTCGGAGATGGGAAACATGAAATGTATTATGGATCCCCGCAAGCTCTTCGGGTAATTCCAAACGATACGCGACTTCACCAACACGAGCTAAGATTTTAAAAGGACCAATAAACCGAGGAGCTAACTTTCCCCGTTTTCGAAACCGAATAACACCTTTCCATGGTGAAACCTTAAGCATCACCATGTCACCCTCTTGGAACTCAATTTGTCGTCTTCGCTTATCTGCATAAGATTTTTGTCTATCTTGGGCCTTTTTCAAATGAGTCCGAATCATATCAATCTTGCTATTCTTTTCTAAAACCAAATTGGTACTCCCGATTTCTCTTTGACCAACTTCACCCCAACAAATCGGAGTTCGGCACCTCCGCCCCATAAAGCATCTCGTAAGGTGGCATCCCGATACTAGTATGATAACTATTATTGTATGAGAATTCCACCAAAGGTAAGTGCTCATCCCAACTATCACCAAAATCAATAATACACGCCCGAACATATCCTCCAAAGTTTGATTCATACGTTCGGTTTGACCGTCCATTTGAGGATGATACGCCGTGCTCAATTTCAATTGTGTACCCATATCTTCATGAAACTTCTCCCAAAACTGAGATGTGAAACGGGTATCTCGATCCGAAATAATAGATATAGGAACCCCATGCCTTGATATCACTTCCTTGATAAACAACTTAGCCAAAGTCTTCGACGATATAGCTTCCCGAATGGGAAGAAACAAGGCACTTTTCGTCAATCGGTCAACTATCACCCAAATCGAATCAAATTGGGTTCTCGCCGTCTTTGGTAATTTTGTAATGAAATCCATGGTAATGTGCTCCCATTTCCACTTCGGGATTTCTAACGGTTGTAACTTACCATACGGCTTTTGGTGTTCGGCCTTAACTTGCAAACACGTGACGCATTGTTCAACATACTTTACGACATCACGTTTCATGCCCGTCCACCAATACTCCTTTTTCAAATCAAGGTACATTTTCATCGCGCCCAGATGAATGGAATACTTCGATTTATGTGCTTCATCAAGTAGCACTCATCGATGATCACCCATTTTAGGCACCCACACTCTTCCTTGAAAAGATAGCAAACCATGCGGACCTAAGGTAATAAACTTCGTTTGTCCCACGATTCGTTCCTCATGCTTATTGTTAACAAAAGCTTCAATTTGATTCTCGCCAAGCTTTACAAGAAAATCATTAGTGATAATCGTACGTAACAATCCCAATCGTAACGCCGGGTAATGACTCTTTCGACTTAACACATCCGCGACCACATTTTCCTTGCCCGGATCATAAAGTATTTCACAATCATAATCTTTTACCACATCCATCCACCTACGTTGGCGATAATTCAAATCTCGTTGGTTAAATAGATGTTTCAAACTCTTATGATCCGAATAAATCGTACACTTGACACCATACAAGTAATGGCGCCAAATTTTCAATGCATGAACCACGGCCGCCAATTTAAGATCATGAGTCGGGTATCTCTTTTCGTGTTCCTTTAATTGTCGAGAGGCGTAAGCGATGACTTTACCCCTTTGCATTAGAACACACCCGAGCCCATTTAGAGAAGCATCACAATAAACCGTCATGTCTTCCACACCTTCCGACAACACTAACACCGGAGCTTGACACAATTTCTCTTTTAACAATTGAAAAGCAATTTCTTGCTCGTTCTCCCAATTAAACCTCGCGTTCTTTCTCGTCAATTTTGTCAATTGAGAAGCAATTTTAGAAAAGTCTTGGATAAACCGACGATAATAACCGGACAATCCGAGAAAACTTCAGATTTCCGTAGGTGTAGTCGGTCTTCCCCAACTCTTCACCGTCTCAATCTTCCCCGGATCTACTTGAATACCATCTCTGTTCACAATATGGCAAAGGAATTGAACTTCCTTTAGCCAAAATTCACATTTGGAGAATTTAGCATATAACTTCCCCTTCCGCAACGTCTTTAACACACTCCGCAAATGATGTTCATGTTCCTTCATACTCTTTGAATAGACAAGTATGTCGTCAATGAACACAATTACCGACTTGTCCAACATAGGTTAGCACACCCGGTTCATAAGATCCATGAATGTCGCCGGTGCATTCGTAAGAACAAAAGGCATAACTACGAATTCAAAATGCCCATAACGCGTTCAAAAAGCCGTTTTCTCGATATCGTCCTCACGGACCCGCATTTGGTGATAGCCGGACCGTACGTCGATTTTAGAGAAATACGTTGCACCTTGGAGTTGGTCAAACAAATCGTCAATCCTAGGAAATGGATAACGATTGTCACTTTGTTCAACTCCCGATAATCGATGCACATCCGCATACTACCATCCTTATTCTTCACGAATAAAACTGGAGCACCCTATGGCGAGGCACTCGGCCGAATGAAACCATTCTCAAGTAACTCTTGGGTTTGATTTAACAACTCTTGCATTTCCGTCGGCGCTAAACGATAAGGAGTTTTAGCAATGGGGGTAGCCCCCGGAACCAACTCAATGCGAAATTTAACTTGTCTTTCCGCTGGAACACCCGGTAACTCATCCGAAAAAACGTATTCAAATTCATTAACCACCGGAATTTCACTAATGGGTGGTGGCTCATCACGAGTATCAACAACATGGGCAAGAAAAGCCATGCCACCACTAACAAGGAAACGACGTGTCCGTGCAAAAGTGCATATCGGCACAAGTCTTCGTCGCTTATCGCCATGAATAATTAACTCTCCCCCACTTGGGGTTTTCACACGAATAGATTTTTCATGGCATGCAATATCGGCTCTATTATGATCGAGCCAATCCATACCAACCACGATATCAAAATCACCCAAAGTCATCGGAACGAGATCAATTTTAAAGTTTTCGGCACCAAATACAACATTACTTTTTTTACACACATCAACCACTAGCACCGTCTTGCCATCCGCTATTTCAACTTCTATCGGACGACTTAACTTAGCTAACGGTTTATTATGTTTAGGCACAAATTTTGGTGACACAAACGACAAGTTAGCACCACTATCAAAGAGTATCCTTACCTGATAAGAATTAATCATGAAAGTACCTGAGACAACTTCGTTATATTGCTTGGGTTCCTCATTGGTCATCAAATAATTGCGACCCCTAGCCGTACCCGCCGCATTATCTAACTTCTTAACATGATCGGTGTTCAAATCGGGACACTCCGGCCTTCGGTGCCCTTCCTTACCACAATTGTAGCAAGTAAGCTTGGTCGAAGCCTTGGTACAATCACGGGCCATGTGTCCTCTTTGATTACAATTATAATACGTGGGTCCGAAACCCCCAGAAGCACCCTTCTTCACACTATTAACACTTTCGGAGCCTTTCTTGTTCTTTTTGTTCGAAAAGTTCGAATGACTCGAACCTTCAAACTTCCTCTTAGAAAAAGAGAAATCACTTCTTTTCGGAACCTCCGGTTCAAAACCCCGAGCTAATTCAAATAACTCTTCAAAAGACTTAGCCATTCCCCGACTAATCATTCCCTTCAACTCATCATTCATGGTACGGTAGAAATCCTTCATCAACTTGTGATCGTCACCAACATATTCCGGACAAAAACGAGTCTTTGCCAAGACGGTAGACTTGAGAGTAACCAAGTCCATTGAACCTTGTTGCAAATTGTGCAACTCGTCCCGAATTCTATTAAGGTTGGAAGAAGTTCGATATTCTTTGAAGAATTCCTTCTTAAACTCCTCCCACGTCAAGCTCATGCATTGCTCTTCACCATATAATTGGATTTTATCATCCCACCACAATTTCGCCTCTTCTCGTAACATGCTAGAACCATACCTCGCCTTCTTCTCGAGAGGACATTCCGCGGTACGGAAAGCTCCCTCGATATCGAAAATCCAACATGCGCTTTTCAACGGATCTTGTACCCCATTAAACATCTGGGGTTGAGCATCCTTGAAATTTTTGTAATGGAAGTCCCGCCTTTCATTCCCACCATTACCATCACCCCCTTCGCCACGAGGATGAATGTTTCTAACTTCTAATGTGTCAAGACCCGTACTAATCCATCCGGACGAAGTCCGTATCGATTATAAACGATTCACAACAGTTGATTACATAGCGAGGTACTTGACCTCTATATGATACATTTTACAAACATTGCATTCGTTTTTGAAAAGACAATCTTTCATTACATCGAAAGTTGACGGCATGCGTACCATTTCATATTACATCTACCTATAATTGACTTAATAATAATCTTGATGAACTCAACGACTCGAATGCAATGTCCTTTGAAATATGCCATGAATGACTCCAAGTAATGTCTCTAATATGAGCTAATGCACAGCGGAAGATTTCTTTCATACCTGAGAATAAACATGCTTTAAAGTGTCAACCAAAAGGTTGGTGAGTTCATTAGTTTAACATAAATAATCATTTCATAATTTTAATAGACCACAAGATTTCATATTTCCATTTCTCATAAACATACGTCCCATGCATAGAGACAAAAATATCATTCATATGGATTGAACACCTGGTAACCGACATTCACAATATGTATATAAGAATATCCCCATCATTCCGGGATCCTCCATCGGACATGATATAAATTTCGAAGTACTAAAGCATCCGGTACTTTGGATGGGGCTTGTTGGGCCCAATAGATCTATCTTTAGAGTTCGCGTCAATTAGGGTGTCTGTTCCCTAATTCTTAGATAACCAGACTATATAAAAAGGGGCATATTCGATTTCGATCATTCAACCATATAATGTAGTTTTGATTACTTGTGTCTATTTCGTAAAACAGTTATAAAATTGCGCATGTATTCTCAGTCCCAAAAATATATATTGCAAAAGCATTTAAAAAGGGAGTAAATGAAACTCACGCATATAAATATTGTAAAACAGTTATTAAAACATTGCATGTATTCTCAGCCTAAAAATGTAATGAGTAAAAGGGAGCAAATGAAACTCATGCATATAAATATTGTAAAACAGTTAATAAAGCATTTGCATGTATTCTCTGCCCAAAAATGTATATAAAAAGGGAATAATGAAACTCATGCATATAAATATTGTGAAATAGTTATTAAAAAATTTGCATGTATTCTCAGCCCAAAAATGTATATAAAAAGGGAATAATGAAACTCACGCATATAAATATTGTGAAATAGTTATTAAAAAATTTGCATGTATTCTCAGCCCAAAAATGTATATAAAAAGGGAATAATGAAACTCACCGTATTGTATTTTGTAGTAAAAATACATATGACGACATTGAACAACTAAACAATGCAAGGTTGGTCTCGGATTCACGAACCTATATCAAGTATATATATATTAACACGTAGTATTAATTAACTATGTTTATGATGTATTAAGATTAATTTTTACATGTATAATCATATTACTATCTATATTGTATAAGATATTTATATATTATGTATTACTTAATAGAAATAATATTTTGTTTAAAAAAATACAAAACTATGTAATATTAGTATAGGTATGTAGTAAATATATTTTAGATAAATAATGTTTGTTGTATTAATAATAAGAATATTAATAGTGATATATAATAATAATGATAGGGTTAATGAAAATCAAGTGATAAATTTAGTAAATATGATAATTTTTCTAATAATGATATTTTTAACAATAAGAATACTTTTAATAAAAAATATATATTAATAATAATAATAATAATAATAATAATAATAATAATAATAATAATAATAATAATAATAATAATAATAATAATAATAATAATAATAATAATAATAATAATAATAATAATAATAAGCAAAATAGGCTACCTTTAAGCTTTAAAAAAAATAGCGACCGCCGGGCTCGAACCCGTGACCTTCCGCTCAACAAACACCCACCCAAACCAATGGACTGCGTGATACATTTCTGTTTTACTTCCTGATTCAGTTTATTTACCCCATTTTTACAGTGATGTCCCTTCCAACTTCAACCTTGGCCCAATCTGCTTATACGACCCAACAACAATGTTTGGCCCTACAACTAAATTAAACCCAACAACTAAATCAAACCCAATCCTTATTTAATGGGTTTGTGAATTAGAAATCAGGAAAAAAAAAATACTACCGCTGTATATAAAAAAAATAACCCATACGGTTTCATCTTCTTAATATCATCAATCTTAATTATCATTATCATCTACACGCAAAGCATCATCATCATTAAAATCATTCACGATCCCTACCATATATCAACATCTCGATCTCCATTCAATCTCCTCTATTTCGCTCACCACCTATCATCATGATAATCATCATCATCATCGCCTAATCAATTATCATAATCGAATATCTAACCTTATTTAACAACTCCATCAATATCACGACATCATCAATCATTATTTATGTCATAAACAAATCGATTTTATGACATCCTACACAATTATTAGTCAAACTTCTTGAGTAATATAATAGACAAAACAAATATGTAGGGTTTTACGTACACAAAGGATCCGAGATTGGCTCCACATATATTCGGTTTCCTCCACCACAAAAAGAAGGTAATATATTATCGACCCACTAGTCATGAACATATCTAACTTTTCATTATACTTTTTAATCCACCAAGGCCCTACATATAATTACAGCAAATACGAATAATAAATCTCATCCAAGTGGGTTGTTTTATTTACTTGTTGTCGGCCCTCAAAAGAAAAAGAAACGTGTGTAGTATATTAGGATTGCCATTTAGAAAATCGAATTCGAGCTGTAATTGTAGTAGGTGTAAGGTAAGGTGGCGGATTGTGAGTTGGTTTGATCAACGGATTGCAGCAACAATTTAGCAGCTTTTGCTAGTGGTTTGGTGGGTTGCGTTTTACATAAAAGAAAAATAATCAAACAGCAAAGTTGTAGCAACAGTTTCTTCATGGGTCTTCATCATATTCGTTGCATAGTAAACAGAAACACAGGTGGGTGTTCTTCTAGCCAAAACAGAAAATAAGAAGATATTGTAGTTGTATGTTCGAACAATAGAAAACCCAGCTAGGTTTCGGTTTCTCTTTGTTCTTCATCTATAATTAAATTCGAAATGCTGTAGTGGTTTTAGAGATGATTCTGAATGATTGGCGTAATAACGAGATTTGATTGCAGTTTGTATTATAGTGTTGATTAAATCGACCAACTCTCACGGGTAGAAAGAAAAAGGACAGAAAAAAATAAACAATTGATAGGGATAGGAAGTTGAACATACACGTTTTTATATATATCTATAAGTGTACTTTCTATTTATAATTTATAAATATAATCATATTAGTAATAGTATTATTATTTATATATATAATAATAATGATAATAATACTATTAATAACATTGATAATGTTAATAATCATAATCATAATGTTAATAATAATAATATATAGTAACAATAATGATTCTTAATGATTGTACTGAATAATAGTACTGATTTCCTAATATATACTTCTGTATATATCTATTTGTTTTTATGTCTCTCTGAGTTTGTATCTCTTATATTTATTTATTTCTATAGATTATAATTACACTTAATATTAAAAGAAGACAAATTTATAACAATAATATTAATAATGATAATGATAATAATTACCATAAAATGTATAACAATAATATTACTAATAACAAATATATTGATTATAATAATACTAATATTACTAATAATAACCATAATATTAATAATAATATTATGATATCAAATTATATATATCCAGTTCGTATATGTAAATTTTATATTTAACTAACACTAGTCTTGATATTAATATTGGAAGTAATAACTATATTATTATAACAACTATATTTTTGTATAGTATTTTACATTTTAAGTTTTGAATTAATAACTTTTTATAATTTCTAATACTTACATTTATAAATATATATATATATATATATATATATATATATATATATATATATATATATATATATATATATATATATATATTTATTTATTTATATATTTTTATTTATATCTATTTAATTAGTTGTTTACAAACCATTGTTCGTGAATCGTCGAGCACAGTCAAAGGGTAGTTGAATACATAAACATTATTCCAAAAATTTTTGAGACTTAACATTATAGACTTTGCTTATCGTGTCTAAATCATATAAGATTAAGTTTAAATTTGGTCAGAAATTCCCGGGTCATCACAGTACCTACCCGTTAAAGAAATTTCATCCCGAAATTTGAGTGAGGTGATCATGGCTAACAATAAAAATGTTTTCATGACGAATATGAGTTGGTAAATTGAGTTTTATTACTGTTGAGTAATACAGATAAGATAATTCGATTACTCGGAGAGTACGAGTGAAGTTATTAGAAAAGAATGAAATAAAGGAGTAAGGATTTAGCTTTTGATGTAGTCAGGATTGAATTCCGAAATTCAAGAAATTTAAAGAAAATCTTCGAAATCTAAAGATTCGATTCTTCGGGATTTATGGAAATTAAGATCTTTTTAATTAAATGTGATCATTTGTCTCGATTGCTCTGTCAGGTATTTCCATTATAAATGAATTTCTTCCGTTCCATTATTTTCACCATTCCAATACTTTCCTTCTTAGTTCGTACATCCAAAGGATTGTGAAAATGCTTAATCCAGTTCTAATCCTTGATATTTTCCTAATTATCATTTCTGTCATCCTTCTTTTCAATATTTCACCAGAAAAATCTATTTACTTCTACTATTATCTTGGGGTGCTAGTGCTTTTAATCCTCCTGTGTCTTTATGTTGCTATAAACATTGATATACACGATTTGTAATTTATGTGTTGTTATCGGACTTTATATCTTCCCTTATACCTTGAAGTCATTGCTTCTGTTTTCTATAATCATTGTCATCCCTAGTTAATACTTCCTCCCTTATTTGCTGCGATTTATACTCTAATTTATATTTCGAAGCTTTGTCCCTTCGTTTCTTCTTCTTCTTGCAATTGTACATCTCTTGTAATGGTCCAGAATTTGTAGATATAGAGTTTCGAATGATTATAACGTTCTAAGCAGGAAGGAATATGATAGCACGATTTGATTTTTTTTTTTTAAATTTATCAACATCACGGAAGATAGAACCATCAATAATACATTTTCTTGATTTGTTCTAGAGTTAAGTAGAATGAAAGAGTTATGTAACATGGCACATGATGATGGTATGTTCTGTAAATCATCACGTTCCATTAGAAACTCATCATGACTTACTGTAATATAATCAAGTTGATCAAGTGTCATTATATTATACTAACTCATGCATCAGTTCCCAACATTACTTCAATAACTTTCATTTTTTTTTTTAGCTCGAAAGTTTACAGAATGTAGAAACTAACAATTGCTATATGATGTAACACTGGTAGTACGAAGAGATTAATGATTTCAGGTAAGAATAGTTATAAAAATATCTCCAGAAATATGGAGGATATTTATAATGAAAGATACGATAATATCTCGGAATATCTAATATCAGAGGATGATAGAAACTATTGTCTGCAAGGGTTTAGATTAATGAGCAAGATATTCACTAAAGACCTTAGCAGACACTGAATCATTCTAATTCTTTGAAGTCAAACTTATTCTTTGTGATTTTTCCACGGCTTTCTTCATAGTCTCGCATAATCTGCTTTTCGGTACTAATTTTCTATTGAATGTTTCCATTATAATGATGCACAGGAAGCACAAAGAGGTATATAATTTCGGACGAGAATATTTATGAAAATATCCTCAGAAATATCGAAGATATTGATGATGATATTTTGGAATTTCTAAGTTCGATGGTTGATGAAGAAAAATTTTCCACAAAATTTTAACATGAATCCGGAGCAAGATATTCTCTAAAGATTTCAACAGATTCAGAATTATCTGGATTCTTTGAATATAGGGTATGGTTCTTGTATTTGTCCTTGGTCTCCTTCATGGTTAGCTCAATCCGTTTTCCAGTTCCAACGTTTCTGAGCTTTTCCAACATACTATTCTTTATCATCAAACTTCCGATGACTAAGGTCGTTTACGGTTGCCTACAGTTTCTGCTACTTCATTTAGCTTTTTCAACATTTAGAGTATCGATTCATAAACTGGGTGCCTTTTCACAATTTCAGAATTGAAGATCGTAATTCTAGGAGATAATTGTTATATGTATACATATAACTATTGATGTAGGAATGCTACGAGATTCGAAATACTGATTGTTGATTCTCAGTAATTGGTATTGCAATTATTGTTACAGGGTATAGATGAATACAAGATTGTGTTTCAATGAATATAATGATTTTTCAGAAAGTTCAAATTCACTGAAGTTGCTGGTAATTTTACTGCTAATGTGGTGACATATAAACAGTTCTCCGGTAACG
The DNA here is from genome assembly GCF_046630445.1 of Rutidosis leptorrhynchoides. Lineage (NCBI taxonomy): Eukaryota > Viridiplantae > Streptophyta > Magnoliopsida > Asterales > Asteraceae > Rutidosis > Rutidosis leptorrhynchoides. Next base: position 188,628,066 of record NC_092338.1, read on the forward strand.
ATGACGACAGGCAAACTTATATATCGAGGTTATAATAAGGCTAATTCGAATGGAAGTTGAAGTTGATTTGTTGAAGCTGTGATAAAATTGGCTAATTTGAAAAAGAGTTGCAAAGTTATTTTGGGTAATAATAACACTAAGAAATTAGCATAGCTACGTTTTAAACGTTTACTCAGTTGCCGAGAGTTCCTCAGGTGAAGAGTTATATGCATCAATCTTTTCTTCCGTAGATGAAATGCGGTTGGTTCATCCTCTCGATTGAGGTGTTTTCAAGAATTACGAAAGGTTTGGACGCAGATTGTAATCGTCAAGATACAATGAGGTTTAAGATGAGATCAAGTGGCAAACTTGAAGAATTATTTAGTTTCATATGTTATAACCAATATTTTAATTCATTTTAATTGTCCAATATCATTAGTCCACAGTCGATAGTCCACAATAACAGTCCAATAATTCATATATAGTTTAATATACAATATTCGAATTAATTAATATATTTCGTGACCCGTATACGTCTCAGACTCGATCACAACTCAAACTATATATATATATATATATATATATATATATATATATATATATATATATATATATATATATATATATATATATATATATAGATGGGTCAATATGATATGTGAAAACATTATATACGTGTCCCGATATTTAAAATGCGTAAATAACAGAATGATGATAAATAAAGTGCGTAAAGTAAATAACAGAAATTAAATGACGATAAATAAAATTGCGAGAATGTAAATTGCGATAATTAAATTGCGATAAATAAACTGCTATAAATAAAATTTAATCAGTTGGCTAGGAACAGTTAGCTAGGATCTTGTTAGCGTGTTCTCTTAACAAAATTTCATATTGTTAATTAGTCTGTTTCTAATCAATTTTTATTGTGTTCATTATTTCTTCATTATGCCACTTGTTGGATTCTGGTAAGTCAAAATACAAATATGAAATTGAATTTGAACGAAAATGGTTATTCTGTGGTGAACGGATTCGTATATCGGTGAATGTAAGTAGGATAGTAAACGACTGTTGAATCAGCTTCGAAGAATATATAGTGTAACTTATTAATGTGAAATTTAAATATTCCTCGGGTATTACCTACCCGTTAAAATATTTTCACCATTAACAGTTTGTATAAAAGAATTTTTAATTACAATCTTTATGAAAATATATTTACATATATACTTTCTTCAGATATAATCATGGATTTAATGAGTTAATATGATATTAAACTCATTTGATTTACCGTTAGAACAAGAATATATAATCACTAAAATATTAGAGATTACATAATCACCATGTCGAACGAAGATAAATAATATAGAACGTCATGTAGAACGATGGTTATGCTCGAGGTACAGAATGAGATGTTGAGACATGGATTGTTGATGGTACTGGTGCTGTTACTGATGGTACTGTTGGTGCCGGTGGTGTTGCTGAAGCTGGTACGTTTTGCACCATATTCTCCGAATTGATTATTCGAGCGCGAAGTTCGTTGACTTATTACTCCAGGATGATTGTCGGTTGGAACGAGCGGATGAATAAGGTTCAGAATTGTGGATAGAATATAATCTTGTCGAGTTACCCTGGAATTGAGACTGAAAATGGTGTTTCGGACGGGTTCGCCGGTAAACGCTTCAGGTTCATTGTCAAGAGGTGAATTCGGTTGGTGGAAGGGATTACCTTCTGCGCGTTTCCATTAATTAAGTCAACTACGAACCCATCAGATGAATTGGGGATGGATGATTGGTTGATTCATCCTGGTGACACCGCTTCGGAGCTTAGGTGAATATCTATGTCGGAATAGTTATCAGAATAACTATCGGAATAGCTATCGAAGTCTAAGAGACTCGAAATGGTTGAGGGATTCATCTCGTACGATCAGATGAAGGATTTTCGATAAGCAATAGATTATAGGATGTAGATTAGTACCCTGCAATACATAATTTACATATGCATATATAATACTAAAATCCCATAAATTACGGAGGAATCTACGGAAGCTGTCAGGCAAAGGTAACAATAACAGATACGTTAAGATATGAATTTATCTATACACTATCTATGCAATAGAGGCAGTAAGACATGTCTAGACTAAGAATGATAAACAGGTAATTTCCTAAGGATGATAAGCAGATGATTTTCGACTAGAAATGATAAGCAAAACTTTTGACATGCAGACACGGTCGAAGTCCAGACTCACTATTGCATCCTAACGACTTATCAGTTAGACACACTAATGCAGACCTGGTTCGCTAAGACCTCTGCTCTGATACCAACTGTCAAGACCCGTCCTAATCCATCCGGACGAAGTCCATATCGATTATAAACGATTCACAACAGTTGATTACATCGCGAGGTACTTGACCTCTATATGATACATTTTACAAACATTGCATTCGTTTTTGAAAAGACAATCTTTCATTACATCGAAAGTTGACGGCATGCATACCATTTCATAATACATCTACCTATAATTGACTTAATAATAATCTTGATGAACTCAACGACTCGAATGCAACGTCCTTTGAAATATGCCATGAATGACTCCAAGTAATGTCTCTAATATGAGCTAATGCACAGCGGAAGATTTCTTTCATACCTGAGAATAAACATGCTTTAAAGTGTTAACCAAAAGGTTGGTGAGTTCATTAGTTTAACATAAATAATCATTTCATAATTTTAATAGACCACAAGATTTCATATTTCCATTTCTCATAAACATACGTCCCATGCATAGAGACAAAAATATCATTCATATGGATTGAACACCTGTCAACCGACATTCACAATATGTATATAAGAATATCCCCATCATTCCGGGATCCTCCATCGGACATGATATAAATTTCGAAGTACTAAAGCATCCGGTACTTTGGATGGGGCTTGTTGGGCCCAATAGATCTGTCTTTAGAGTTCGCGTCAATTAGGGTGTCTGTTCCCTAATTCTTAGATTACCAGACTATATAAAAAGGGGCATATTCAATTTCGATCATTCAACCATATAATGTAGTTTTGATTACTTGTGTCTATTTTGTAAAACAGTTATAAAAATTGCGCATGTATTCTCAGTCCCAAAAATATATATTGCAAAAGCATTTAAAAAGGGAGTAAATGAAACTCACGCATATAAATATTGTAAAACAATTATTAAAACATTGCATATATTCTCAGCCCAAAAATGTAATGAGTAAAAGGGAGCAAATGAAACTCATGCATATAAATATTGTAAAACAGTTAATAAAGCATTTGCATGTATTCTCTGCCCAAAAATGTATATAAAAAGGGAATAATGAAACTCACGCATATAAATATTGTGAAATAGTTATTAAAAAATTTGCATGTATTCTCAGCCCAAAAATGTATATAAAAAGGGAATAATGAAACTCACGCATATAAATATTGTGAAATAGTTATTAAAAAATTTTCATGTATTCTCAGCCCAAAAATGTATATAAAAAGGGAATAATGAAACTCACCGTATTGTATTTTGTAGTAGAAATACATATGACGACATTGAACAACTAAACAATGCAAGGTTGGTCTCGGATTCACGAACCTATATCAAGTATATATATATTAACACGTAGTATTAATTAACTATGTTTATGATGTATTAGATTAATTTTTACATGTATAATCATATTACTATCTATATTGTATAAGATATTTATATATTATGTATTACTTAATAGAAATAATATTTTGTTTAAAAAAATACAAAACTATGTAATATTAGTATAGGTATGTAGTAAATATATTTTAGATAAATAATGTTTGTTGTATTAATAATAAGAATATTAATAGTGATATATAATAATAATGATAGGGTTAATGAAAATCAAGTGATAAATTTAGTAAATATGATAATTTTTCTAATAATGATATTTTTAACAATAAGAATACTTTTAATAAAAAATATATATTAATAATAATAATAATAATAATAATAATAATAATAACAATAATAATAATAATAAAAATAATAATAATAATAATAATAATAATAATAATAATAATAATAATAATAATAATAATAATAATAATAATAATAATAATAATAATAAGCAAAATAGGCTACCTTTAAGCTTTAAAAAAAATAGCGACCGCCGGGCTCGAACCCGTGACCTTCCGCTCAACAAACACCCACCCAAACCAATGGACTGCGTGATACATTTCTGTTTTACTTCCTGATTCAGTTTATTTACCCCATTTTTACAGTGATGTCCCTTCCAACTTCAACCTCGGCCCAATCTGCTTATACGACCCAACAACAATGTTTGGCCCTACAACTAAATCAAACCCAATCCTTATTTAATGGGTTTGTGAATTAGAAATCAGGAAGAAAAAAAATACTACCACTGTATATAAAAAAAAATAACCCATACGGTTTCATCTTCTTAATATCATCAATCCTAATTATCATTATCATCTACACGCACAGCATCATCATCATTAAAATCATTCACGATCCCTACCATATATCAACATCTCGATCTCCATTCAATCTCCTCTATTTCGCTCACCACCTATCATCATGATAATCATCATCATCATCGCCTAATCAATTATCATAATCGAATATCTAACCTTATTTAACAACTCCATCAATATCACGACATCATCAATCATTATTTATGTCATAAACAAATCGATTTTATGACATCCTACACAATTATTAGTCAAACTTCTTGAGTAATATAATAGACAAAACAAATATGTAGGGTTTTACGTACACAAAGGATCCGAGATTGGCTCCACATATATTCAGTTTCCTCCACCACAAAAAGAAGGTAATATATTATCGACCCACTAGTCATGAACATATCTAACTTTTCATTATACTTTTTAATCCACCAAGGCCCTACATATAATTACAGCAAATACGAATAATAAATCTCATCCAAGTGGGTTGTTTTATTTACTTGTTGTCGGCCCTCAAAAGAAAAAGAAACATGTGTAGTATATTAGGATTGCCATTTGGAAAACCGAATTTGAGCTGTAATTGTAGTAGGTGTAAGGTAAGGTGGCGGATTGTGAGTTGGTTTGATCAACGGATTGCAGCAACAATTTAGCAGCTTTTGCTAGTGGTTTGGTGGGTTGCGTTTTACATAAAAGAAAAATAATCAAACAGCAAAGTTGTAGCAACAGTTTCTTCATGGGTCTTCATCATATTCGTTGCATAGTAAACAGAAACACAGGTGGGTGTTCTTCTAGCCAAAACAGAAAATAAGAAGATATTGTAGTTGTATGTTCGAACAATAGAAAACCCAGCTAGGTTTCGGTTTCTCTTTGTTCTTCATCTATAATTAAATTCAAAATGATGTAGTGGTTTTAGAGATGATTCTGAATGATTGACGTAATAACGAGATTTGATTACAGTTTGTATTATAGTGTTGATTAAATCGACCAACTCTCACGGGTAGAAAGAAAAAGGACAGAAAAAATAAACAATTGATAGGAATAGGAAGTTGAACATACACGTTTTTATATATATCTATAAGTGTACTTTCTATTTATAATTTATAAATATAATCATATTAGTAATAGTATTATTATTTATATATATAATAATAATGATAATAATACTATTAATAACATTGATAATGTTAATAATCATAATCATAATGTTAATAATAATAATATATAGTAACAATAATGATTCTTAATGATTATACTGAATAATAGTACTGATTTCCTAATATATACTTCTGTATATATCTATTTGTTTTTATGTCTCTCTGAGTTTGTATCTCTTATATTTATTTATTTCTATAGATTATAATTACACTTAATATTAAAAGAAGACAAATTTATAACAATAATATTAATAATGATAATGATAATAATTACCATAAAATGTATAACAATAATATTACTAATAACAAATATATTGATTATAATAATACTAATATTACTAATAATAACCATAATATTAATAATAATATTATTATATCAAATTATATATATCCAGTTCGTATATGTAAATTTTATATTTAACTAACACTAGTCTTGATATTAATATTGGAAGTAATAACTATATTATTATAACAACTATATTTTTGTATAGTATTTTACATTTTAAGTTTTGAATTAATAACTTTTTTAAATTTCTAATACTTACATTTATAAATATATATATATATATATATATATATATATATATATATATATATTTATTTATTTATATATTTTTATTTATATCTATTTAATTAGTTGTTTACAAACCATTGTTCGTGAATCGTCGAGCACAGTCAAAGGGTAGTTGAATACATAAACATTATTCCAAAAATTTTTGAGACTTAACATTATAGACTTTGCTTATCGTGTCTAAATCATATAAGATTAAGTTTAAATTTTGTCAGAAATTCCCGGGTCATCACATAATGCCTCCTCGATCGCGGCATTCATTCGCTCATTAATCATTTCTGTTACTTGCCCATCAACCGATTCTTGAAAAACCTTTCGGACATCATCAAGAAATTCCGTTTTTAGCCTTTTAAAGATGGCCTCAACCTTGGCCGTGAGTTCAACGTCCTCCCTCGTGCCTCCTTCATTGGTATCATGCGCATTTCTCATCTTCATTCTATAAAACGAAGTAAATTAAATAACGAACGAAAAGACATAACACAATATACATGAACACCACATCGCCCCATCTTGCTCAACAATCGTCGTACATCGCTTGTTCGACACGATTTGAACCCGTAACAATGGTAGCTAATCATTGTTACGCGATCACGTCGCATTAACTCGCTAGTACAACGTCTATCTCGCTTGATGATCGCAAAACACAACACAAAACAATAATTGCATAGTTAGTTCACCTAAAACTAGGCACTAACCAATCTCCGGTCCGACCCGTCTCCTACAAGTCCCGGATAACGCGCATACACAATAAAGTCTAAGTCTAGGCACCTATCTCAAGTCGCCTAAATCCCTTAGACCATGCTCTGATACCACTTGTAACAACCCAAACCAATAACCAATCAAAAATGCGAAATAAATTTTTTTTTCTTTATTCAGAATAGTGCGCCACGCGCACCACCTCAGGGTGCGCGGCGCGCACAGGTCCATTTTAGTTCTATCCGTTTTTGACAATTTTTAAATAAAGATCTCCTACTTCCCGACGTATTTAGATGAAACGCTTTTCACCACATGTTCATATATGTAAAACTAACACTAATCAATCATAAAACAAGTTTTACAAAACGGGGCCCACATCGGCCGTTTTACGAGTTTCGTACAAATCATGAGTTTCGACCACATTAGTTTAATTTCCAAACGACACTATGAGCATGGTGTTTGGGGGTTAAACTACCCAAATCTCGGTCAAACTCCAAAAGCTATCACATCCCAAAAGCGTCCCCTAAACAACAAGCGGGATCTCTAATCCAATCGAATGCCCTTACCCTTGTCAACGCCGGAGCCTATAAAAAGATAAACAACGAGAGGGTAAGCAAGGCTTAGTGAATGCAATAATTGTACATATACATATATAATATACCTACTTGCATACATTTACACACACCGTACTAATCGCTAGCAATCACAATTAGCATACAAACTCCAAGTATAAGCTAATAACCTCCAAATACCGCAACTAGCATAATCAGTAGCATATTCACCCAAAATAATATATTATGCCATACAACAACTCATACACAAGCTATATGGTTACCATACACACGTCATGGTGCTACCTGTAGTGACTCGAACTTTTCCATGTTTATATATATTAATTGAGATTGATATTTACATGATTAAATGTTTCCAACATGTTAAGCAATCAAACTTGTTAAGACTTGATTAATTGAAATATGTTTCATATAGACAATTGACCACCCAAGTTGACCGGTGATTCACGAACGTTAAAACTTGTAAAAACTATACGATGACATATATATGGTTATATATATAGTTAACATGTTTTTATTATAAGTATGTATCTCATTAGGTATTTTAACAATGAGTTATATACATAAAAATGAGACTATTAATTTAAGAAACTCGAAAACGATATATATAACGATTATCGTTATAACAACGTCTTACTAGGCACATATGAATCATATTAAGATATTGATACACTTGGTTAATTATGTTAAATGATAAGTAAATATATTATTAAGTGTATTAACAATGAAATACATATGTAAAAATAAGACTACTAACTTAATAATTTCGAAACGAGACATATATGTAACGATTATCGTTGTAACGACATTTAACTGTATATACATCATACTGAGATATATTATATATCATAATATCATGATAATATAACAATTTAACATCTCATTTGTTATAATAAACAATGGGTTAACAACATTCAACAAGATCGTTAACCTAAAGGTTTCAAAACAACATTTACATGTAACGACTAACGATGACTTAACGACTCAGTTAAAATGTATATACATGTAGTATTTTAATATGTATTCATACACTTTTGAAAGACTTCAAGACACTTATCAAAATACTTCTACTTAACAAAAATTCTTACAATTACATCCTCGTTCAGTTTCATCAACAATTCTACTCGTATGCACCCGTATTCGTACTCGTACAATACACAGCTTTTAGATGTATGTACTATTGGTATATACACTCCAATGATCAGCTCTTAGCAGCCCATGTGAGTCACCTAACACATGTGGAAACCATCATTTGGCAACTAGCATGAAATATCTCATAAAATTACAAAAATATGAGTAATCATTCATGACTTATTTACATGAAAACAAAATTACATATCCTTTATATCTAATCCATACACCAACGACCAAAAACACCTACAAACACTTTCATTCTTCAATTTTCTTCATCTAATTGATCTCTCTCAAATTCTATCTTCAAGTTCTAAGTGTTCTTCATATATTTTACAAGTTCTAGTTACATAAAATCAAGAATACTTTCAAGTTTGCTAGCTCACTTCCAATCTTGTAAGGTGATCATCCAACCTCAAGAAATCTTTGTTTCTTACAGTAGGTTATCATTCTAATACAAGGTAATAATCAGATTCAAACTTTGGTTCAATTTCTATAACTATAACAATCTTATTTCAAGTGATGATCTTACTTGAACTTGTTTTCGTGTCATGATTCTGCTTCAAGAACTTCGAGCCATCCAAGGATCCGTTGAAGCTAGATCCATTTTTCTCTTTTCCAGTAGGTTTATCCAAGGAACTTAAGGTAGTAATGATGTTCATAAAATCATTCGATTCATACATATAAAGCTATCTTATTCGAAGGTTTAAACTTGTAATCACAAGAACATAGTTTAGTTAATTCTAAACTTGTTCGCAAACAAAAGTTAATCCTTCTAACTTGAATTTTAAAATCAACTAAACACATGTTCTATATCTATATGATATGCTAACTTAATGATTTTAAACCTGGAAACACGAAAAACACCGTAAAACCGGATTTACGCCGTCGTAGTAACACCGCGGGCTGTTTTGGGTTAGTTAATTAAAAACTATGATAAACTTTGATTTAAAAGTTGTTATTCTGAGAAAATGATTTTTATTATGAACATGAAACTATATCCAAAAATTATGGTTAAACTCAAAGTGGAAGTATGTTTTCGACTGAAATGACTACCTTTACAAAAATGACTTGTAACTTATTTTTTTGACTATAAACCTATAATTTTTCTGTTTAGATTCATAAAATAGAGTTCAATATGAAACCATAGCAATTTGATTCACTCAAAACGGATTTAAAATGAAGAAGTTATGGGTAAAACAAGATTGGATAATTATTCTCATTTTAGCTACGTGAAAATTGGTAACAAATCTATTCCAACCATAACTTAATCAACTTGTATTGTATATTATGTAATCTTGAGATACCATAGACACGTATACAATGTTTCGACCTATCATGTCGACACATCTATATATATTTCGGAACAACCATAGACACTCTATATGTGAATGTTGGAGTTAGCTATACAGGGTTGAGGTTGATTCCAAAATATATATATAGTTTGAGTTGTGATCAATACTGAGATATGTATACACTGGGTCGTGGATTGATTCAAGATAATATTTATCGATTTATTTATGTACATCTAACTGTGGACAACTAGTTGTAGGTTACTAACGAGGACAGCTGACTTAATAAACTTAAAACATCAAAATATATTAAAAGTGTTGTAAATATATTTTGAACATACTTTGATATATATGTATATATTGTTATAGGTTCGTGAATCAACCAGTGGCCAAGTCTTACTTCCCGACGAAGTGAAAATCTGTGAAAGTGAGTTATAGTCCCACTTTTAAAATCTAATATTTTTGGGATGAGAATACATGCAGGTTTTATAAATGATTTACAAAATAGACACAAGTACGTGAAACTACATTCTATGGTTGAATTATCGAAATCGAATATACCCCTTTTTATTAAGTCTGGTAATCTAAGAATTAGGGAACAGACCCCCTAATTGACGCGAATCCTAAAGATAGATCTATTGGGCCTAACAAACCCCATCCAAAGTACCGGATGCTTTAGTACTTCGAAATTTATATCATATCCGAAGGGTGTCCCGGAATGATGGGGATATTCTTATATATGCATCTTGTTAATGTCGGTTACCAGGTGTTCACCATATGAATGATTTTTATCTCTATGTATGGGATGTGTATTGAAATATGAAATCTTGTGGTCTATTATTATGATTTGATATATATAGGTTAAACCTATAACTCACCAACATTTTTGTTGACGTTTTAAGCATGTTTATTCTCAGGTGATTATTAAGAGCTTCCGCTGTCGCATACTTAAATAAGGACGAGATTTGGAGTCCATGCTTGTATGATATTGTGTAAAAACTACATTCAAGAAACTTATTTTGATGTAACATATTTGTATTGTAAACCATTATGTAATGGTCGTGTGTAAACAGGATATTTTAGATTATCATTATTTGATAATCTACGTAAAGCTTTTTAAAACCTTTATCTATGAAATAAAGGTTATGGTTTGTTTTAAAAATGAATGCAGTCTTTGAAAAACGTCTCATATAGAGGTCAAAACCTCGCAACGAAATCAATTAATATGGAACGTTTTTAATCAATAAGAACGGGACATTTCAGTTGGTATCCGAGCGTTGGTCTTAGAGAACCAGAATTTTGCATTAGTGTGTCTTATCGAGTTTGTTAGGATGCATTAGTGAGTCTGGACTTCGACCGTGTTTACTTGAAAAATGATTGCTTAACAAATTTTGTTGGAAACTATATATTTTTAACATGTGAATATTATGTGATATATTAATCTCTTAATGCGTTTGATATTATGTGATAGATGTCTACCTCTAGAACAAGTCTCATTAACTCACCTAATAATAATGAAGAGTCAAATGTAAATTGGAATGATTCGTGGACTGATTCACAAGTTCCCGAAGAGGAACCGGAAGAAGAGTCGGAACCGGAAGAAGAATCGGAACCGGAAGAAGAATCGGAACCGGATGAAGAAGTAGAACTGGTGGGGGAAATAATAAAACGGTTAAGTAAAAGAAAATCCTCAACCAACCGACCAAGGTTAATTATGGTCAATGGTGTTGCCGCCAAGGAAGCAAAATATTGGGAGGATTACCAATTCTCCGATGAATCGGATTCCGACGAGAATTCCGATGATGTTATAGAAATTACCCCAACTGAATTTAAAAAGGCAAAAGAAAATAATAAGGGAAAGGGCATAAAAATAGAGAAATCTAATTCCAACCCCGATGAACTTTATATGTATCGTCAACCCCCGAAGTCCTTAAGTTGTAACAATGACCCGGGAACCTCTAAACCACCAGGTTTTTCTAAATCGTTGTGAAAAACGACAGTTAGTATTAGGGGAACATCATATATCCCTAGAAACTTGGCAAAACGAACCAAAACCGAAGAAGAAGAAACGAGCGAGTCGGAATAAGATAGTTGTATTCGTGTGGTGTAATATATGTAATATAGTGTTCTTATGCTTTATGATATATGTAAAAATTGCTTGTATTAATAAGTATTTTTTTATGAATCTAACTCTTGTCTATTTTACAGTTTAAAAACACAAAATGGATAGACAACCCAATATTTTAAGAGACCTACCCGGAGACATGATTGATGAAATCTTGTCTAGAGTCGGCCAGAATTCCTCGGCACAACTATTTAAGGCGAGATCAGTTTGTAAGACATTCGAAGAACGTTCCAAGAATGTCTTGGTTTATAAGAGACTTTCGTTTGAAAGATGGGGGATATCACATTGGGAAACCCATAAGTTACGATGTGTTTACTTTGACGCATATATTGCGGGGAACCCAAATGCTATTTTACGAAACGGGTTAAGAAATTATTTTGACTCAATATATCCGAATATTGGACTTCGTGATTTAGAAAAAGCGGCTAACATGCAACATAAAGAAGCATGTTATGCTTACGGATTAGTAATGTTCGCTTCTCACCAAAGTGAGAACAAGAACATCGGGCTACAGCTATTAAACAAAACGTTTCCACAAGTGACGGAGTCGGTAATTGGGGTAAGAAATGAGGTTTTTAGATTATTACGGGACTGTTGGACATTACGTAACCCTCGTCCCTTTGACGACGTTACAACACGCTATCTTATCAACGGCCATAACGGTTATGTTCCACAAGACCAAGGATGGGAAGTAGTCCTAGTAAAACCAGAATGCATGACTTGTTTCTGGACGTATGAATTACGTGTCTTTATTGCCTTTGCTGAACGACTTGTGTACTAGCTAGAATTATCTTCACAACTATCTTGTATCAAAGTTATTGTGTGCTATATTTCATGCTTTATGTAAAATAAGCGGTATTGTAAGTTTGTAAAATATTGTATAAAAGTTTGAACGCGAAATATTATTATAATCAGTTTTTCATATAGAATTGTAGTAGTTGAATTGTATATTAGCTACTAAGTATGAACTTAACGGGTAGGTACTACCCGAATTTAAACTTATAAAATGCTAATATGAAGAAAAAGCTTTTATAAATGAGTTCATATTATGCTACGAAATACTATTAACTACTCTTAATATTCTGTATGATTAACTTGTTCCATTTGACTATTTTGAAGGAAATGGCACCGACTACTCGACACACCGTAAATATGAATGAAGAGGAATTCCGTACTTTTCTAGCTTCAAACATAGCCGCAGTACAGGCTGCGCTACATACCAACAATAACCTTGGATCTAGCAGTACAGGAAATCGTGTAGGATGCACCTACAAAGAATTCACTGCCTGCAAACCTTTGGAATTTGATGGAACCGAAGGACCGATCGGATTGAAACGGTGGACCGAGAAGGTCGAATCGGTGTTTGCCATAAGTAAGTGTACTGAAGAGGACAAAGTGAAGTACGCTATGCATACCTTCACAGGTTCTGCGTTAACATGGTGGAATACCTATCTAGAGCAAGTGGGACAAGACGATGCGTACGCACTACCGTGGTCAGCATTCAAGCACTTGATGAACGAGAAGTACCGTCCCAGAACCGAGGTCAATAAGCTCAAGATAGAACTTAGAGGGTTACGAATCCAAGGATTTGATATTACCACGTACGAAAGACGATTCACAGAATTGTGCCTATTGTGTCCGGGAGCATTCGAAGATGAGGAAGAGAAGATTGACGCGTTTGTGAAAGGATTACCGGAAAGAATCCAAGAAGATATAAGTTCACACGAGCCCGCCTCCATACAACAGGCATGTAGAATGGCTCACAAACTAGTGAACCAGATTGAAGAAAGAATTAAAGAACAGACTGCTGAAGAGGCCAATGGGAAGAAAGTCAAAAGAAAGTGGGAGGAAAACGGTGATAAGAATCACCAATACAACAACAACAGCAATTACAACAATAATCGCAACAATTATCCCAACAATCGCAACATCAATCGCAACTACAACAAACGGCCCAACAACAACAACAACAACAACAATAGCAACAGCAACTACAACAATCATCCCAACAACAATAATAACCGCAACACCAACAACAATCAGAAGCAGCTATGCCAAAGGTGTGAAAAGTATCACTCGGGGTTCTGCACCAAATTTTGCAACAAGTGTAAAAGAAATGGTCATAGCGCGGCGAAGTGTGAGGTCTACGGACCAGGGGTTAATAGAACGAAAGGAACAAATGGTGTCAGAACGAGTAATGGCGGAGCAAGTAGTTTCGGAGCAAGTTATGCCAATGTAGTTTGTTATAAATGTGGAAAACCGGGCCACATTATTAGAAATTGCCCGAACCAGGAGAAAACGAATGGACAAGGCCGCGGAAGAGTTTTCAATATTAATGCGGCAGAGGCACAGGAAGACCCGGAGCTTGTTACGGGTACGTTTCTTATTGACAATAAATCTGCTTACGTTTTATTTGATTCGGGTGCGGATAGAAGCTATATGAGTAGAGATTTTTGTGCTAAATTAAGTTGTCCATTGACGCCTTTGGATAGTAAATTTTTACTCGAATTAGCAAATGGTAAATTAATTTCAGCAGATAATATATGTCGGAATCGAGAAATTAAACTGGTTAGCGAAAAATTTAAGATTGATTTGATACCAGTAGAGTTAGGGAGTTTTGATGTGATAATCGGTATGGACTGGTTGAAAGAAGTGAAAGCAGAGATCGTCTGTTACAAAAATGCAATTCGCATTATACGAGAAAAAGGAAAACCCTTAATGGTGTACGGAGAAAAGGGCAACACGAAGCTACATCTTATTAGTAATTTGAAGGCACAAAAACTAATAAGAAAAGTTTGCTATGCTGTTCTAGCACACGTCGAGAAAGTACAAACTGAAGAAAAGAGCATCAATGATGTTCCCATTGCAAAAGAATTTCCCGATGTATTTCCGAAAGAATTACCGGGATTACCCCCACATCGATCCGTTGAATTTAAAATAGATCTTATACCAGGAGCTGCACCAATAGCTCGTGCTCCTTACAGACTCGCACCCAGCGAGATGAAAGAACTGCAAAGCCAATTACAAGAACTTTTAGAGCGTGGTTTCATTCGACCAAGCACATCACCGTGGGGAGCTCCTGTTTTGTTTGTTAAGAAGAAAGATGGTACATTCAGGTTGTGTATCGACTACCGAGAGTTGAACAAACTTACCATCAAGAACCGCTACCCACTACCGAGAATCGACGACTTATTTGATCAACTACAAGGCTCGTCTGTTTATTCAAAGATTGACTTACGTTCCGGGTATCATCAAATGCGGGTGAAAGAAGATGATATTCCAAAGACTGCTTTCAGAACACGTTACGGTCATTACGAGTTTATGGTCATGCCGTTTGGTTTAACTAATGCACCAGCTGTGTTCATGGGCCTTATGAACCGAGTGTGTGGACCATACCTTGACAAGTTTGTCATTGTTTTCATTGATGACATACTTATTTACTCAAAGAATGACCAAGAACACGGTGAACATTTGAGAAAGGTGTTAGAAGTATTGAGGAAGGAAGAATTGTACGCTAAGTTTTCAAAGTGTGCATTTTGGTTGGAAGAAGTTCAATTCCTCGGTCACATACTGAACAAAGAAGGTATTAAGGTGGATCCGGCAAAGATAGAAACTGTTGAAAAGTGGGAAACCCCGAAAACTCCGAAACACATACGCCAGTTTTTAGGACTAGCTGGTTACTACAGAAGGTTCATCTAAGATTTTTCCAGAATAGCAAAACCCTTGACTGCATTAACGCATAAAGGGAAGAAATTTGAATGGAAGGATGAACAAGAGAAAGCGTTTCAGTTATTGAAGAAAAAGCTAACTACGGCACCTATATTGTCATTGCCTGAAGGGAATGATGATTTTGTGATTTATTGTGACGCATCAAAGTAAGGTCTTGGTTGTGTATTAATGCAACAAACGAAGGTGATTGCTTATGCCTCTAGACAATTGAAGATTCACGAGCAAAATTATACGACGCATGATTTGGAATTAGGCGCGGTTGTTTTTGCATTAAAGACTTGGAGGCACTACTTATATGGGGTCAAAAGTATTATATATACCGACCACAAAAGTCTTCAACACATATTTAATCAGAAACAACTGAATATGAGGCAGCGTAGGTGGATTGAATTGTTGAATGATTACGACTTTGAGATTCGTTACCACCCGGGGAAGGCAAATGTGGTAGCCGATGCCTTGAGCAGGAAGGACAGAGAACCCATTCGAGTAAAATCTATGAATATAATGATTCATAATAACCTTACTACTCAAATAAAGGAGGCGCAACAAGGAGTTTTAAAAGAGGGAAATTTAAAGGATGAAATACCCAAAGGATCGGAGAAGCATCTTAATATTCGGGAAGACGGAACCCGGTATAGGGCTGAAAGGATTTGGGTACCAAAATTTGGAGATATGAGAGAAATGGTACTTAGAGAAGCTCATAAAACTAGATACTCAATACATCCTGGAACGGGGAAGATGTACAAGGATCTCAAGAAACATTTTTGGTGGCCGGGTATGAAAGCCGATGTTGCTAAATACGTAGGAGAATGTTTGACGTGTTCTAAGGTCAAAGCTGAGCATCAGAAATCATCAGGTCTACTTCAACAACCCGAAATCCCAGAATGGAAATGGGAAAACATTACCATGGATTTCATCACTAAATTGCCAAGGACTGCAAGTGGTTTAGTTACTATTTGGGTAATAGTTGATCGTCTCACCAAATCAGCACACTTCCTGCCAATAAGAGAAGATGACAAGATGGAGAAGTTAGCACGACTGTATTTGAAGGAAGTCGTCTCCAGACATGGAATACCAATCTCTATTATCTCTGATAGGGATGGCAGATTTATTTCAAGATTCTGGCAGACATTACAGCAAGCATTAGGAACTCGTCTAGACATGAGTACTGCCTATCATCCACAAACTGATGGGCAGAGCGAAAGGACGATACAAACGCTTGAAGACATGCTACGAGCATGTGTTATTGATTTCGGAAACAGTTGGGATCGACATCTACCGTTAGCAGAATTTTCCTACAACAACAGCTACCATTCAAGCATTGAGATGGCGTCGTTTGAAGCACTTTATGGTAGAAAGTGCAGGTCTCCGATTTGTTGGAGTGAAGTGGGGGATAGACAGATTGCGGGTCCGGAGATTATACAAGAAACTACTGAGAAGATCAACCAAATTCAACAACGGTTGAAAACCGCCCAAAGTCGACAAAAGAGCTACGCTGACATTAAAAGAAAAGATATAGAATTTGAAATTGGAGAGATGGTCATGCTTAAAGTTGCACCTTGGAAGGGCGTTGTTCGATTTGGTAAACGAGGGAAATTAAATCCAAGGTATATTGGACCATTCAAGATTATTGATCGTGTCGGACCAGTAGCTTACCGACTTGAGTTACCTCAACAACTCGCGGCTGTACATAACACTTTCCACGTCTCGAATTTGAAGAAATGTTTTGCTAAAGAAGATCTCACTATTCCGTTAGATGAAATCCAAATCAACGAAAAACTTCAATTCATCGAAGAACCCGTTGAAATAATGGATCGTGAGGTTAAAAGACTTAAGCAAAACAAGATACCAATTGTTAAGGTTCGATGGAATGCTCGTAGAGGACCCGAGTTCACCTGGAAGCGTGAAGATCAGATGAAGAAGAAATACCCGCATCTATTTCCAGAAGATTCGTCAACACCTTCAACAACTTAAAATTTCGGGACGAAATTTATTTAACGGGTAGGTACTGTAGTGACCCGAACTTTTCCATGTTTATATATATTAATTGAGATTGATATTTACATGATTAAATGTTTCCAACATGTTAAGCAATCAAACTTGTTAAGACTTGATTAATTGAAATATGTTTCATATAGACAATTGACCACCCAAGTTGACCGGTGATTCACGAACGTTAAAACTTGTAAAAACTATACGATGACATATATATGGTTATATATATAGTTAACATGTTTTTATTATAAGTATGTATCTCATTAGGTATTTTAACAATGAGTTATATACATAAAAATGAGACTATTAATTTAAGAAACTCGAAAACGATATATATAATGATTATCGTTATAACAACGTCTTACTAGGTACATATGAATCATATTAAGATATTGATACACTTGGTTAATTATGTTAAATTATAAGTAAATATATTATTAAGTGTATTAACAATGAAACACATATGTAAAAATAAGACTACTAACTTAATAATTTCGAAACGAGACATATATGTAACGATTATCGTTGTAACGACATTTAACTGTATATACATCATACTGAGATATATTATATATCATAATATCATGATAATATAATAATTTAACATCTCATTTGTTATAATAAACAATGTGTTAACAACATTCAACAAGATCGTTAACCTAAAGGTTTCAAAACAACATTTACATGTAACGACTAACGATGACTTAACGACTCAGTTAAAATGTATATACATGTAGTGTTTTAATATGTATTCATACACTTTTGAAAGACTTCAATACACTTATCAAAATACTTCTACTTAACAAAAATGCTTACAATTACATCCTCGTTCAGTTTCATCAACAATTCTACTCGTATGCACCCGTATTCGTACTCGTACAATACACAGCTTTTAGATGTATGTACTATTGGTATATACACTCCAATGATCAGCTCTTAGCAGCCCATGTGAGTCACCTAACACATGTGGGAACCATCATTTGGCAACTAGCATGAAATATCTCATAAAATTACAAAAATATGAGTAATCATTCATGACTTATTTACATGAAAACAAAATTACATATCCTTTATATCTAATCCATACGCCAACGACCAAAAACACCTACAAACACTTTCATTCTTCAATTTTCTTCATCTAATTGATCTCTCTCAAGTTCTATCTTCAAGTTCTAAGTGTTCTTCATATATTTTACAAGTTCTAGTTACATAAAATCAAGAATACTTTCAAGTTTGCTAGCTCACTTCCAATCTTGTAAGGTGATCATCCAACCTCAAGAAATCTTTGTTTCTTACAGTAGGTTATCATTCTAATACAAGGTAATAATCATATTCAAACTTTTTTTCAATTTCTATAACTATAACAATCTTATTTCAAGTGATGATCTTACTTGAACTTGTTTTCGTGTCATGATTCTGCTTCAAGAACTTCGAGCCATCCAAGGATCCGTTGAAGCTAGATCCATTTTTCTATTTTCTAGTAGGTTTATCCAAGGAACTTAAGGTAGTAATGATGTTCATAACATCATTCGATTCATACATATAAAGCTATCTTATTCGAAGGTTTAAACTTGTAATCACTAGAACATAGTTTAGTTAATTCTAAACTTGTTCGCAAACAAAAGTTAATCCTTCTAACTTGAATTTTAAAATCAACTAAACACATGTTATATATCTATATGATATGCTAACTTAATGATTTTAAACCTGGAAACACGAAAAACACCGTAAAACCGGATTTACGCCGTCGTAGTAACACCGCTGGCTGTTTTGGGTTAGTTAATTAAAAACTATGCTAAACTTTGATTTAAAAGTTGTTATTCTGATAAAATGATTTTTATTATGAACATGAAACTATATCAAAAAATTATGGTTAAACTCAAAGTGGAAGTATGTTTTCTAAAATGGCCATCTAGACGTCGTTCTTTCGACTGAAATGACTACCTTTACAAAAACGACTTGTAACTTATTTTTCTAACTATAAACCTATAATTTTTCTGTTTAGATTCATAAAATAGAGTTCAATATGAAACCATAGCAATTTGATTCACTCAAAACGGATTTAAAATGAATAAGTTATGGGTAAAACAATATTGGATAATTTTTCTCATTTTAGCTACGTGAAAATTGGTAACAAATCTATTCCAACCATAACTTAATCAACTTGTATTGTATATTATGTAATCTTGAGATACCATAGACACGTATACAATGTTTCGACCTATCATGTCGACACATCTATATATATTTCGGAACAACCATAGACACTCTATATGTGAATGTTGGAGTTAGCTATACAGGGTTGAGGTTGATTCCAAAATATATATAGTTTGAGTTGTGATCAATACTGAGATACGTATACACTGGGTCGTGGATTGATTCAAGATAATATTTATCGATTTATTTCTGTACATCTAACTGTGGACAACTAGTTGTAGGTTACTAACGAGGACAGCTGACTTAATAAACTTAAAACATCAAAATATATTAAAAGTGTTGTAAATATATTTTGAACATACTTTGATATATATGTATATATTGTTATAGGTTCGTGAATCAACCAGTGGCCAAGTCTTACTTCCCGACGAAGTGAAAATCTGTGAAAGTGAGTTATAGTCCCACTTTTAAAATCTAATATTTTTGGGATGAGAATACATGCAGGTTTTATAAATGATTTACAAAATAGACACAAGTACGTGAAACTACATTCTATGGTTGAATTATCGAAATCGAATATGCCCCTTTTTATTAAGTCTGGTAATCTAAGAATTAGGGAACAGACACCCTAATTGACGTGAATCCTAAAGATAGATCTATTGGGCCTAACAAACCCCATCCAAAGTACCGGATGCTTTAGTACTTCGAAATTTATATCATATCCGAAGGGTGTCCCGGAATGATGGGGATATTCTTATATATACATCTTGTTAATGTCGGTTACCAGGTGTTCATCATATGAATGATTTTTATCTTTATGTATGGGATGTGTATTGAAATATGAAATCTTGTGGTCTATTATTATGATTTGATATATATAGGTTAAACCTATAACTCACCAACATTTTTGTTGACGTTTTAAGCATGTTTATTCTCAGGTGATTATTAAGAGCTTCCGCTGTCGCATACTTAAATAAGGACGAGATTTGGAGTCCATGCTTGTATGATATTGTGTAAAAACTGCATTCAAGAACTTATTTTGATGTAACATATTTGTATTGTAAACCATTATGTAATGGTCGTGTGTAAACAGTATATTTTAGATTATCATTATTTGATAATCTACGTAAAGCTTTTTAAAACCTTTATCTATGAAATAAAGGTTATGGTTTGTTTTAAAAATGAATGCAGTCTTTGAAAAACGTCTCATATAGAGGTCAAAACCTCGCAACGAAATCAATTAATATGGAACGTTTTTAATCAATAAGAACGGGACATTTCACTACCGGCTCCGTGGTTCACACCATACGAAATGCTATGACGCTACCGGCTCCGTGGTTCACGTCACTACGCATTCGAGTCATACTCTTTTATAGTGCTACCGGCTCCATGGTTCACACTTCGGTGCTACCGGCTCCGTGGTTCACACCTAATTTTTATAGTGCTACCGACTTCGTGGTTCACACTTTGATGCTACCGGCTCCGTGGTTCACATCACACACATGCACCATGATGTTACCGGCTCCGTGGTTCACATCATAGTACACTCGCACACACTATGGCACTCCCGGCTCCGTGGGTCATACCATAGCATACAAATAAATACACAATATACATACATGTATAATTACTCCACTCACCTTAACAATTTGGTGACGATTTTATAACTCCGCAAGCTTCAAAGAAAGTACCTAATATAATAAGTACTCCATTAACACACAAACTACTTGGGATAAAAGCCAACAACTTACACATGTGCATTTAATGACTTAATGCATTAAATGCCACATTTTTGACAAAACCGACCATTTAGGTCAAAACCACCACATATCACTAAAGCTAGTGATCTAGGTCTAACAACACTAACTAATACATAATTTGGGTGTTTCATACCCATTTATTTCAATTAGGTCAATTATCACCCATTTGACCACTTTAAGATCAACACACCCGTTTCGGGTCATCCACAAACCCACATAACACCCATTTACCAAACATCTAGGTGTGCTACTAATTAACTAACCAATTAAGACACATAAACACATTTATCATTTCAAAATCCTAGGTTAGTCAACTTTGAGTCTTCACGACTCATTTATACCCAAGAACACCCAAAATCACTAAATTTGGGTTTTATGTTCATCACTAACTCAAACCCTAACCCTTAAACAAATTAAAATAAGGAAATCAAGATTAGAGCATACCACCACAATCACAACGTAGCTAGTGATTAGATGAACAACTTTAATGCACGTGCCTTGACCCGAAATCAACTTCTTCCTCTTGGATTTGAGCTTTTTCACTCAAGAACTCTTCTCTCTCTAGAATTTAAGTGGAATGGATAAAGGTAGGTGTTAATGGAGTTATGACACTCCACAAACAGATCTGGTGGCCTTTAACTCGTTCCCAAGTGAATTTACCAAATAGCCCTTCCAAAATATCACATTAAAAGAAGCAGAATCCGGCTACAGTAAGGGTGCGCGGCACGCTCCCTTAATTGTGCGCGACGCGCACAAGGTGCTGGACAGTTTCTGACTTCTGTTTAATTATACAACAATACCCACACTCTATGTACCATATTTACACTGCTGTACAATGATGATTAGGGTCTTACAGTACAGACTCATAATCTATGTGTTAGTATTCAATATTAATGTTTTCGATACAACTAATAAAGGAATTTTTAATGTAATTGTATTATATATTTGACAACTATCGATATTAACATTATCAACTACTATTTTATATAGATGTCGTGCAATACACGGGCTCACAAAACTAGTATATAATATATAAGATATTTATAATTTTAAAACCTCAATTATATGAAATAGAATCGTTATTTGACGAGTGAACATATAAATCACTACTAAACTCAATTGATAACAAAATTATATAATTCAAAATCTGTTTTTTTTTTCTTTAAAAAAAAAAAAAAAAAAAAAAAAAAAAAAAAAAAAAAAAAACTTATCATGTTAATACGAAATTTTGAGCTTAGTCAAACCCGTGAAAACACGGGTCTAAACCAAGTATAATATACCGCTTGCTTAAGAAAACCTAAGTGGTGTCAAGAATACTCACAATTCACGGATAAATTTTTTAATAATTATGAATATACATTGTAAATATAAATATATTAATGTGGAATAAAATATATTTATGAGGGTTAACTGGTATACTTGTGAATTTCTCAAACGGGTATCATGAATTCATGGGTTGAATTTTACTCGTTGCAAGTATTATATATTCATGACCCGCCTGCAACCCGTCAATAAGCACAAAATTTTTCCAGTCACGTACCAACATGCAATTTTTTTTAAACTTACCCGTCTATTACGGGTACGGATAGACGCGGGTTGCGGGTTTTTGCCGCCTATTGCCTTCCCTACGAAGGTTTTAAAAAATATATATTGGAAATTGGGCAAAACTAAAAAATATGAAGGGTTAATCAAATAAAAGCTAACGGATGGTTAAAACTAAAAATTTGGCGAGGACTTAAACTTGACAAATTAATAGGCAAGAGGCAAAGGGTAATTTAGTGATTTAGAAAAATATGTTATGTTTGTGTCATAAATAGTAAAACTAAACCTTCTCCACCAGCGGAGTCTGTTACATATTTTCGAACATAATCTCCTGTCTTCTCTCTTTGATTATATGTATAATTTAAATTTAAATTTATTATTTTTATTTTTATTTTATTTTTTTTGAACGCTACATTTTATTTTTATTTTTAAAGAATTAGCAAATCGCTAGAAAAAAAGTATTAATATGATTTTTACAAAGAATTAAAAGGAGACTGCATCCATAATGTCCAGTTACATCTCTTCATGTGGAATCTCGCAAAAATTCAATTGAAGCTATCAACCACAATGCTATCTATCACGTGACATTTTATGAACGACATGTCTTTGAAGATGATACTAATCTGAAGTCTCCCTATGAGTCGTTGATTTCCATAAATTGGCACACCATCTATCCAAGCCCATAGGTTGTTGAATGAAGTCCAAGAAGGAAGTGACAAATTAATCCATTAGCCCACCTTGGCCAAATTTGTTGCGATGTAGGACACTGAAGAAACAAATGTGTGTGATCTTCTTCTACAGATTCGCAGAAGCTACATAAATGGTCTTCCAAATCAATTCCTCTCTTCAATAGATTGTCTTTAGTCGCTAGCCTTAAGAGCTTTAATCGCCAAATAAAATTATTGATCTTGATAGGAACTTGCTTGCACCAATTTGTCTTTAAGATGTAAGCTGCCCAATATTTTTCATCTATTTTTTTTTCAAGCAGCAACAACAAAAAATAATTTTTTGTCCCAAGTCCAGAAGTCGAGGGCTTAAGATAATGAAACGTTATCGAGAATCTCTTGAAGAGCATTCATATTTTCCACTTCAATACTATACCTTGGATCTCTTTTCCAAGCATGAACCCATGAACCTATATCTATATAGTCAATAAAGCTTTAAAATGATGATGTCATCATTAAGCTAATTACCCTTTAATTTTCATAATGATGATGTCATAATTGTATATTAATTTAATTAAAAAAATAATAAAAAATCTTTTATAAAAGGAAATAATAATCTCTCCTAAATTATATTTTTAATTTTCTAAAAAATTTTAAAAGGCATTTATTATAACTAATTATTATTATTATAAATATTATTATTATTTACTTTTAATATAATAATTATAATTATAATTATTAAATTATTAATATTCAAATATGGATTCTTTTTACGAAATTAATTACGTTACATATGTATGCGAAAATACATGTCTCTATTTATTTATAAAAACAACGACAAGTTTCTTAGTCAAACGGGTCATTAAAATAAATGACTTCAGCATTTACATTCACTTAATACCTAAAATATGTCATTAAATTATTTCGTTAAAACAAATCCGTGATTTCACGGGTCATTTTACTAGTAGTCATATAAAGCTCAAAAATGAAAAAATGATGATGCCATCATTAAGCTAATTACCTTTTAATTTTCATAATGATGATGTCATAATTATATATTAATTTAATTAAAAAAATAATACGAAATCTTTTATAAAAGGAAATACTAATCTCTCATAAATTGTAATTTTAATTTTCTAAAAAATTTAAAAGACATTTATTATTACTAATAATTGTTATTATTATTAAAAATATAAATATTCAACTGTGAGCCAACTTTATTATTATCATTTACTTTTAATATAATAATTTAGTTATAGTTATAGTTATAATTATTATAATATTAATATTCAAATGTGGATTCTTTTTACAAAATTTATTACGTTACATATGTATGCGAAAATACATGTCTCTATATATTTGTAAAAACAACGACAAATTTCTTAGTCAAACGGGTCATTAAAATAAATGACTTCAACATTTACATTCACTTAATACCTAAAGATAAAATTTGATTTCTTGTCCCTGAACTTTACATTAAATTTGACTCCTCGTCCTTTTTCTTTTTTTTTTGTGCATCCCTCGTCCCTAATGTATCACAATTCTACATCCCTCGTCCTTTTTCTTGACTCCTCGTCCTTTTTCTTTCTGTCAATTCTACATCCATCGTCCCTAAAAAGGACGAGTGATGTAGAATTGTGATACATTAGGGACGATGGATGCACACAAAAAAAAGAAAAAGGACGATGAGTCAAATTTGATGTAAAGTTCAGGGACGGGGAATGAAATTTTGTCATACCTAAAACATGTCATTAAATTGTTTCATTTAAACAAACCTGTAATTTTACGGGTCATATCACTAGTTATTAATAAAGCATGAAAAAAGTTGTTAACCAAGAAAAAAGTTGTTAATCAATAAAAAATTTGGCTTTTAATTATGATTCAAAATCAAAATAAATTTAGAGCAGCTCCTAAATTAGTAATTAGTGATTTTTTGTTTTGGTTTATTGGTATAGTTTGACTTTTTTATAATTCTGTCGCCATTAACACCACCATTAACTCCGACTAGATCTTGAACATAAAATGAAGGCATGGTCGGTTTAATTTTCTCGAGTGGACGACTTAGCGAAAAAAAATAACGTTTGTTAAACGCAGTGATTAAACGTGCAAGATTCGTAAACCAATAAAGGAAGCTTGTACGGTCTCTTCGAGTCGACCCTGAACTCCTATGATAGAAGCCGATTCGAGTAGCTAATCTCCCAAAAAAAACAAAGATTAAGAAGAGAGTTTTGGACTTAACCAACTTTTTCATTCATAATCATTTCAAACAAACAAAGTACATATTTATAATAGGAAGGGATATAACTAATGCTACTACTACGTAAAACATGCTTAAGTGATATAGACTACTATTCTAAATAATGGAAAAACATGAAATTGATAATGGAGATCATGGATGCAACGTGGCAATATTTTGTGGGACATGTGCAAATTGTTTTCATCTCACGTATAACCAAGTTTAATTAATCAAAATACTTCTTCTAACTGCTATGAATCCACCCACGTACTCGTAACCGTATAAATATCCACCGGTTGAAAATCAACCTTGTCCTCAAGGTTGGAGAAACTCTCCACGGTGATTTTCGAGGCGGTCGTATGGACGGGCATCCAATCTCAACAAACAACCAATGCTTTTCGAACCACGAAATCATCAAAATCTTCCAAGGTGGTTCATGTATAGTTTCAAGAACTACAAATTGTGGTGGTTTGTAATTGTGACCGGAGTTCACAAGAGTGGTAAGAGGTTGGCCCGTGACACGGCCACTCTCAACAAGGGACCATGATTGAATATTGTCATGCCAAGAGGCGGGAGGAAAATCCATGAATTTGCTAATAAGAGTGTCGGTTGAGTTTCTCGTGAAAGTAGTGACATCAAGTGTTGGGAGGGTTGTTTCAACAGAAAGTGATATGGCTATGGAAGTGGGAATACTTTCAACAGGTAGGATAGTTTCTTGTGGTGGGTTTTCAGTAATGAGTTCGAGGTTTGGGATAGGTGGATGGTCGGGTAGGATGTCGACAGCGTTAGTGTTTTTTGGTGCTTCGTCATCATGGGTTTTGGTGAATGCGGTAAGATGGTGGAAATGCCTGAGTCTTTTAGAGATGATTTCAAGGTTGTGGTCGATGGCGGCAGTGGCGAGTTTAGGTGAACTCTTACGGGGTCCTGTGACACCACTAGTTTTTTTTAAATTTATCACAAAATTTTTATTTTTTTTGTATAGGACACCACTAAATATAATAATAGGACCCCATAAATTTTTGGAGATTGAAGTTTAATAGTTTGAACTACTAAAGTTTGTGAAATTAGCCCACTTATTATTTTTTAGAATGAGCCATTTAATATTAAATAAACAAACCCTTGTCAAATTCCAATTCTAATTATTTTTTACTTCCTTCTACATCACAATTTCTTACGGTTCCATCTTCAATCCTTCATTTTAGGGATGTCAATGGATCTGATATGTATCGGGTGAGGGTGAAGCCATATCCATATTCATATCCATTTAGTTTTGTTCACTCATATTCATATCCATATCTATTTAAATTTAGTTCATCCATCTATATTCATATCTAGTGGATTAAACGGACTTATGGATATCCATTGGATATTTAAGAAATCTTATAATATTTTCAAATATATAATGAAAACAAAAACGCTATATAACATGACATAATTTAAAATTCTTCCACCAGAATGTTTAATGATTGTCTAAGAATGAACACAATTTTTTAAATTTACTATCAATCATATATTATGACAATTATGTATGATTTTTATGTTGAGATATACATGTTTTATTCTTACCACTAAACTACAGCCATATAGTTGTTTTATTGTGAGTACTTATAGTGAATTCATTATATGGTTGCAAGTAAGATGTATCTATAATGGTAAATATATTTGTAATAGTTATTGTATATGAATCTCTAATCTTGTCACTCATCGCTCATAACTAACTAACTTATTATTTTCAAAAAGTCAGGGGAAACTGCAATTTTACAGCTAATGTTAATGTTATGCAAATCATATCGATAATAAGTTGTAAAATTGCAATTTAAAATTATTACTGTAAAATTGCTATTGTATAGGCCATGAGTAAAAATATTATTGTAAAATTGCTATTGTATAGATCATTGATACTTTAAAATTGCTATTGTGAAATTGTTACTATGTACTCCATTAATTGCTACTGCATATGAACAACCTTATATTTTGCGAGTATTATTCAATTTTATGTTTGTGTTTTTGACCCGACCCGATTTGACCCAACACATTCAATATTTTGCGCAAGAAAGTTATCGAATAAATTTTTGGGACCCCATTGGATTTTGATCCTAGAATCACCACTGGATGGCGGCTTGTTTTTTAGAGATGATTTCAAGGTTGCGGTCGATGTTGGCGTGTTGTTTAGCGACAATTGCAAGGTGATCGTCGATAAGAGTACTCATTTTCTCAACGGAAGTCGCAAAGGACTGACGTTGGCTCAATGAAAGCACCATGGTACGGTCTCTTCGAGTAGACCGTGAAATCCTATGATAGAAGCCGATTCGAGATAGTTAATCTCCCAAGAAACAAAGATTAAGAAGAGAGTTTTGGACTTAACCAACTTTTTCATTCATAATCATTTCAAACAAAGTACATATTTATAAGAGCACGAGGTGTCTGTGTCGATTTTTCAGTGTCCATTTTTGACACTAAAATTGACTGACAGTGTGTAAGGTGGAGTTATCCACAGTGTCCATTTCAGTGTCAATTCCAGTGTCCATTTTTTTTTTAAATTGATTTTTAAATATTGTATTTAACTAATTTAATATAAAAACAAAATAATTGATTAAAATTCATAAAATAAACTATTACATTTATTAAAATTCATAAAATAAACCGTTACATTTATTAAAATTCATAAAATAAACTAGTACGTAATAAAATTCATAAGTCGTCACGAAGATCCCACAAATGTTCAACCAAATCAGATCGTATTCCTTCATGAACTTCTCTATCACGTAACTCCCTTGTTCTTCTTGCACGAGCGTCACACCTATCGATCCACATACGTTGTATATGTTGGACGGGCTCAACTACCCAATCATTCTTAGCAAGGTTGTATCCATTGTCTTCGATAATGATGTTGTGTATCACGATGCACGTGTACATTAGTTGTCTCATTATGTTCACTTCATAAGTTCGTGCGAGTTGCTGAAGAATATGCCAACAACCTTGTAGGATCCCAAACGTTCTTTCGACATCTTTGCGAGCGCTCACTTGTTTCTTTGTAAAGTAAGTACGTTTTTCATCAACGACACTTGAAAATCCCTTAACAAATGCCGCCCAAGTTGGGTAAATACCGTCAGCTAAATAATATCCTCTGCTGTAATCAACCTCGTTTATTTGATAGGGAACGTCGGGCATTTCCTCATTAAGCATTGAGTTGAACAAATCACTAGTGTTTAGCACATTAATATCGTTGTTTGAACCCGCTACACCAAAATACGCATGCCAAATCCAATTATCATACGAGGCGACCGCTTCAAGCAAAATAGTTGGGTGACTGTGATCGCCTCGCATATACTGTCCTCTCCACGCAACCGGACATTTTGCCCATGTACTGACCCGAACTTTTCCATGTTTATATATATTAAATGAAATTGATATTTACATGATTAAGTGTTTCCAACATGTTAAGCAATCAAACTTGTTAAGACTTGATTAATTGAAATAGGTTTCATATAGACAATTGACCACCCAAGTTGACCGGTGATTCACGAACGCTAAAACTTGTAAAAACTATATGATGACATATATATGATTATATATATATAATTAACATGATATTATGATAAGTAAGTATCTCATTAGGTATTTTAACAATGAGTTATATACATAAAATTGTGTTTATTGAATTAAGAAACTCGAAACGATATATATAACGATTATCGTTATAACAACGTCTTACTAATTACATATGAATCATATTAAGATATTGTTACACTATGTTTAATCATGTATATTAACAATGAACTACATATGTAAAACAAGACTACTAACTTAAGGATTTCGAAACGAGACATATATGTAACGATTATCGTTGTAACGACATTTAAATGTATATATATCATATTAAGATATATTAATATATCATAATATCATGATAATATAATAATTTAACATCTCATTAGATATAATAAACATTGGGTTAACAACATTTAACAAGATCGTTAACTTAAAGGTTTCAAATCAACATTTACATGTAACGACTAACGATGATTTAACGAATCAGTTAAAATTTATATACATGTAGTGTTTTAATATGTATTCATACACTTTTGAAAGACTTCAAGACACTTATCAAAATACTTCTACTTAATAAAAATGCTTACAATTACATCCTCGTTCAGTTTCATCAATAATTCTACTCGTATGCACCCGTATTCGTACTCGTACAATACACAGCTTTTAGATGTATGTACTATTGGTATATACACTCCAATGATCAGCTCTTAGCAGCCCATGTGAGTCACTTAACATATGTGGGAACCATCATTTGGTAACTAGCATGAAATATCTCATAAAATTACAAAAATATTAGTAATCATTCATGACTTATTTACATGAAAACAAAATTACATATCCTTTATATCTAATCCATATACCAACAACCAAAAACACCTACAAACACTTTCATTCTTCAATTTTGTTCATCTAATTGATCTCTCTCAAGTTCCATCTTCAAGTTCTAAGTGTTCTTCATAAATTCTACAAGTTCTAGTTTCATAAAATCAAGAATACTTCCAAGTTTACTAGCTCACTTCCAATCTTGTAAAGTGATCATCCAACCTCAAAAAATCCTTGTTGTTTATAGTAATATATCATTCCAAATCAAGGTAATACTCATATACAAACTTTTATTCAATTCCTATAACTTTAACTATCTTAATTCGAGTGATAATCTTACTTGAACTTGTTTTCGTGTCATGATTCTACTTCAAGAACTTTCAAGCCATCCAAGATCCTTTGAAGCTAGATCATTTCTTGTCACTTCTAGTAGGTTTAACTACTAAAATTGATCTAGTAATAATGTTCATAACATCATTCGATTCATACATATAAAACTATCTTATTCGAAGATTTGAACATGTAATCACTAGAACATAGTTTGGTTAATTCTAAACTTGTTCGCAAACAAAAGTTAATCCTTCTAACTTGACTTTTAAAATCAACTAAACACATTTTCTATATCTATATGATATGCTAACTTAATGATTTAAAATCGAAAAACACAAAAAACACCGTAAAACCGGATATACGCCGTCGTAGTAACACCGCGGGCTGTTTTGGGTTAGTTAATTAAAAACTATGATAAACGTTGATTTAAAAGTTGTTCTTCTGGAAAAATGATTTTTCTTATGAACATGAAACTATATCCAAAAATCATGGTTAAACTCAAAGTGGAAGTATGTTTTCCAAAATGGTCATCTAGACGTCGTTCTTTCGACGGAAATGACTACCTTTACAAAAATAAATTGTAACTTATTTTTCTGACTATAAACCTATACTTTTTATTTTTAGATTCATAAAATAGAGTTCAATATGAAACCATAGCAATTTGATTCACTCAAATCGGATTTAAAACGAAGAAGTTATGGGTAAAACAAGATTGGATATTTTTTGATTGTTGTAACTACGGGAAATATTGTAACAATTCTATACAAATCATATCCAAGCTAACTTATATTGTATTATATATGTATTCTAATGTAATCTTGGGATACCATAGACACGTATGCAAATTTTTTGACATATCATATCGACCCATGTATATATATTATTTGGAACAACCATAGACACTCTATATGCAGTAATGTTGGAGTTAGCTATACAGGGTTGAGGTTGATTCCAAAATATATATATACTTTGAGTTGTGATCTAGCCTGAGACGTGTATACACTGGGTCGTGGATTGATTCAAGATAATATATATATCGATTTATTGTAGAGACCCGTCCTATTCCATCCAGACGAAGTCCATATCGATTATAAATGATTCACAACAGTTGATTACATCGTGAGGTACTTGACCTATATATGATACATTTTACAAACATTGCATTCGTTTTTGAAAAGTCAAACTTTCATTACATCGAAAGTTGACAGCATGCATACCATTTCATAATTTATCTAACTATAATTGACTTAACAAATAATCTTGATGAATTCAACGACTCGAATGCAACGTCTTTTGAAATATGTCATGAATGACTCTAATTAATATCTTTAAAATGAGCAATTGCACAGCGGAAGATTTCTTTCGTACCTGAGAATAAACATGCTTTAAAGTGTCAACTAAAAGGTTGGTGAGTTCATTAGTTTAACATAAATAATCATTTCCATCATCTTTATAGACCACAAGATTTTCATTTTTCAGTTCTCATAAATATATTTCCCATGCATAGAGACAAAATATCATTCATATGGATTGAACACCTGGTAACCGACATTCACAATATGTATATAAGAATATCCCCATCATTCCGGGATCCTCCTTCGGACATGATATAAATTTCGAAGTACTAAAGCATCCGGTACTTTGGATGGGGCTTGTTGGGCCCGATAGATCTATCTTTGGAGTTTTCGTCAATTAAGGTGTCTGTTCCCTAGTTCTTAGATTACCAGACTAAAAAGGGGCATATTCGGTTTAATAATCCAACCATAGAATGTAGTTTCGATCACTTGTGTCTATTTCATAAAGCATTTATAAAAGCAGCGCATATATTCTCAGTCCCAAAAATATATATTGCAAAAGCATTTAAAAAGGGAGTAATGAAACTCACGCATATAAATATTGTAAAACAGTTAATAAAGCATTTGCATGTATTCTCAGCCCAAAAATATAAAGAGTAAAAAGGGCAAATGAAACTCATGCATATAAATATTGTAAAACAGTTACTAAAGCATTTGCATGTATTCTCAGCCCAAAAATGTAATGATGTAAAAAGGGAGCAATTGAAACTCACCTAATGTATTTTGTAGTAAAAATACATATGACTATATCGAACAATGCAGGGTTGGCCTCGGATTCACAAACCTATATCATTCATATAGGTATTAACACACATAATTGTAATCGAACTATAACTTTATTAGTTATATCATTTTTTTTAATATAAATATCATATATATAGGTTTCATATATTCATTGTGTATACAAAAATATAAATTATGTGATGTTATATGTATTAAATACCTTTTTTATCTATATATATATTTGTTTATAAAAATCGTAATTCTATTTATACTAAGTTAATGCTAGAAGTTATAAAAATAATGATAGTAATATTACTAATATACTTATGTTACTAATAATGGTTCTAAAAATGATAATAATGTTAATATTTACGAAAATACTAATAATTTATAATAATACTCCTTATAGAATAATACTTCTTAAAAATAATATTAGTAGTGATATTTTTCATAAACTATATTAGTGATACAAACTTTTAATAACCATGTTAATAATAATAATATTGGTAATATTGAATTTGAATAATACTATAATACTTAATCAATAATGATAATAATAATAATAATACTAAATAATAATAATACTTAAATGATAAAAAAAATATACTAATGCTAATAATGTCTTTAATACTTATAATTATAATTATAATTTTAGTAATAATAATTATAGTTCTAACATTCATAATATTAATAATCATAAAAATAGCAATACTCATTAATACACATAATAATAATAATAATAATAATAATAATAATAATAATAATAATAATAATAATAATAATAATAATAATAATAATAAATAAATAAATAAATAAATAAAAAAAGTGAAGCTACCTTCAAGTAATTCGGCTAAAAAAAATACACTGCCCCATGAGTGACTCGAACCCCCAACCTCTCGAACACCCGACACTCCCTTAACCATTCCTCCGTACTCATTTTATCTGCTATATTCCATCTTTATATAAATATAAACCGTATATAATTCTGTTTCTCTCCTTCTTCAATAAGATAAGTCGGCCAGAGCTCAACCCAATCAAATAACGAATCACGTATTAAATTTTATGACTTGAAATTGTTACAGAAAACAATTAATGGATAATTAATCTAATTAAAACAATAAATAAAAAAAATATAAAATAAAAGAACTGAAAGAGTTCGCTGATGAACTCTATAACTCAATCATCAAACTCGATTTCCAATTTGTTTTAGACCACGCTTTCTAAATGAAAATGGTTCCAAATTCATCATAAAACCTTTCTGGATAATCAATTTCATCAGAACCCTGAACACGGACACGAATTTCCTTCAAAAACAAACTGGTTGACTTTTTGAAAACAACTTTGACTCTTAAAATTTGATTTCAATTCGACAAATTGAAGTCTGAAACTTTCAATATAGTTGAAGTAAAAGATTATTAACAACACTGCATTTCCAATTTTTGAAATCCGTTAGAAATTCGAGCTGTTTGAAAAAATACATCAAGAACAGGGCAGTGCCTGTGTTCTTCGGTGTTTTTGATTTAATTTGATCAAATAAATGCAGTAAGAAATGATAGATGATATTGAGGATGTAATGATGATTGAAGGTCGTAATATTTCAGTGTAATTCCTTTGTCTTATAGCCCTATGATTCGATTAAAAGAATAAATCAGAAAAAAATTAAAAAAAATAATTAATAAAAAAAAACTACGATTGGGACTCTCAACTGACTTTGGATACTAGTGGCACATAAGTCGTGAATTGTACTATTTTTTAGATACATAAATCACTTTAGATAAAGAGTGAAACTGATTGGAAACAGAATGCACATTTTTCTCTATTTAATTTTTGCATAATATGTATTTATATATAATTATATAATCATATATGTGTAAATGTATTCTGTATAAATACATGTATAGTATATCAGTATCTGCACATTATATATATAAGGGAACATATCAATATAAACATTAAAATTTAATATTAAATAATATTTATACAATAATGAAACTAATAATAATAATAATAGAAATAATAATGATATTAATTTCATAATAATACTAGTAAAAATAAAAATGATATTTTTAGTAATCAAGTTGATAATAATACTTTTAATAATTATAATAGTAATTATAATTTTACTAATAACAATGATACTAATAATGATAATTATAATATTGTAAATAACACTATTTATAATAATAACATTTATGATAATAATAGTAAATTGTATCTTCATAACAATACTTAAAATAATGATTTTAATAGATATTAATACTAGTTATATTAATATTAATAATAACACTAATGATAATAATATATTAATAATAATCATAATAATATAGATAATAATAATGACATTAACAATGATAACCATAATATTAATAGATATTACAATTTTAATGTATCAAATTTCAATATTATACTAATATTAATAATACTGATATTAATATTAATATTGAATGTAACAATATAATAATATCTATAATTAAACTTGTACTTACATTTAATATTACAATATATTAATTTTGTAATATCTAATAACTAAATCTTATATTATATGAATACATCTATTGAATGTTTAACATTTACATGTTTTATATATGTTTCAACATAATAATATTTAATAGAATCATTTATATATATATTTTTAACTTATATAGATTCATAATAATATTATATATATATATATATATATATATATATATATATATATATATATATATATATATATATATATATATATATATATATTCATATTAATAATAACTTAATTATTAATTTATAATTTTAAATTTCAAATTGATTAAAGGTATTTTACTAATTCAAAATATTATTTATATATATATATATATATATATATATATTACATATGTATTTACATATTTATTTACAAACAACAGTTCGTGAATCGTCGAACATAGTCAAAGGTTAAATGCATTCATGCAAATTGTTCCAAAATTTTGAGACTCAACTTTACAGACTTTGCTTATCGTATCGATTTTCAAATTAAGATTAAGTTTAAATTTGATCGGAAATTCCCTGGTCATCACAGTACCTACCCGTTAAAGAAATTTCGTCCCGAAATTTGAGTGAGATGGTCATGGTTAACAATAAAAATTTTTTCATGACGAATATGAGTTGATAGATAGAGTTTTATTATCATTGAGTAATATGGATAAAATGATTCGATTAATCGAAGCGTATGAATGAAGTGATCACAAAAGATCGAGATAAAGAAATGGAGATTTTCCATAATTTTTGACGAAGTCGTGATTGAATTTAGAAAATAAGGTGCGTCTTAACTTTTGACGTAGAGGGTTGAATTCCGGAATTCAAGGGATTTAAAGAAAATCTTCAAAATTCGAAAGATTTGATTCTTCGGCGAATAAGGAAATTCGAATCCTCTTTGGTTAAATGCGATGATCTGTCTCGATTGCTCTGTCTGATATTTCCATTATAAATTAAACTCTTCCGTTCCATTATTTTTCCACCACTCTCATTTTCTATACTTTAATTCATATTTTCAAATCATCAGTCAATATGCTTAATCCAGTTTTAATTCTGGATATAATTCTGAATTTCATATCAATCATTCTCCTTTTTCATCAACCCCCAGAGGAATCTATTCTCTTCTACTATTATCTTGGGGTTATAGTATTCCTAATTCTCCCGTGTCTTTATATTGCTACACACATTGATATACACGGTTTGTAATTTCTGTGTTCTTATTGGGTTTTATATCTTCCCTTATATTTCGAAGTCCTTGCTTCTGTTCTCTATAATCATTGTCATTCCCAATTAATGCTCTCTTTTATTTGTTGCGATATACACCCCAATCTCTATTTCGGAGTTTTGTCCCTTCGTTTCTTCTTCTTGCGACTAAGCACCGCTTGTAATGGTCCAGAATTCGCGGTTATAAATTTCGGAATGAACATAGTTAATGTTCTAAGAAGAAAATGGTAATGGCACGATTTTGATTTGTTACATTACTAGAATAGTCTGGAAAAGACCGAATCATCAAGAATTATTTTTTTGATATTTTAGGGGTTTAAATAGAATACAAGAGTCGTGTAACATGGCACATGATGACGTTAAAGTCTGTGAATCATCACGTCCCATTAGAAACTCAGCATGACTTACTGTAATATAATCACGTTGATCAAGTGTCATTATATTATACTAACTCATGCATCAGTTCCCAACATTACTTCAATAACATTCATATTTTAAGCTCGAAAGTTTACAGAATATAGAAACTAACAGTTTCTATATGATGTAACACTGATGTCATGAAGAGATTAATGATTTCAGATAAGAATAGTTATGAAAATATCTTCAGAAATATGGAGGATATTTATAATGAAAGATACGATGATATCTTGGAATTTCTAATATCGATAGGCGATGAAGAAGATTTATCTGTAAGGGTTTAGATTCGGAAGCAAGGTATTCGCTAAAGATTTCATCAGAAACAGAATCATTTGGATTCTTTGAAGTTAAACTTATTCTTTGTGATTTGTCCACGGCTTCCTTCATAGTTTCGCATAATCCACTTTTCGGTACTAAATTTTCTATTGAGTGTTTCCAATACTCCATTCTTTATCATCAAAATTTCGACAGTTAAGGTCGTGTACAGTTTGTGCTACTGTATTCAGCTTTTTCAGAATTTGTGGTATTGATTTGTAGACTGGGTGCTGTTCAAAATTTCAGAATTGAAGATCATGATTTTAAGAGGTACATGTTATATATATATATATATATATATATATTGTAACATCCCGCCTTTTTCCATTTACTTTTCCGTTTAACTATTTAAGATCCGTTATATGTTTATAACACATCTCGTTAATACGCGTTTGAATTATCTCGTTTAGGTAATTCCCGTACCCGTTTCCTAAGTTGAGGGACTAAAGTTGCCAAATGGAGAAAGAGATGACTAGGTCAACTAGTCAACTCTTTCCTCTCCATTCATTTTATCACCTCCCAAAATAATACTTCACCTTTTTCTCTCAAAACCCTCAAACCTTCAATCATCATCCAAATTCGTTCAAGAAGGATTCGATCAAAACAAATTGCATATTTGAACTCCTCGTGATCTCCTCTTCGTTTCCATACCGATTTCATCAATTTTGGGTAACTTTCTAAAATCACTAATTCTTGTGTTCTTGAGATTTTTAAGTTATAAGGTTGTTAATTAGTGTCTATGGCTCGAGTCTAGTTTGTTTATGTGATTTGTATGCTCGTTTTTGATATTTTGATGTAACTAGTTCATATTGAAAGATGACATGCTTAATCTTGAAATTTGAGTGTTCATATGTTGTTTGATGCTAAGAGATCATGTTTTAATTGTGTTTCTAGTGTTACTAGCTTCATTATGATGTATAGTTTGATTAATGAAACCTCCTAAACTTGATTATGAAATTTGGTGAATTTAGATTAAGGTTTCATGAACTTAAAATGGACTTTTAATGATTTGAATGACATGGAATGTTAGTTGTAAGTGTTAGGTTGTGTTGTATGCTTAATTACCTTCAAAACGGCATATCATATGTATAAATTGGATTCCCGAAACTTAAATTAAAATTGATAAACTTGAAACTTGAAAATAAACCTCAATTGATCGCTTGACGGGATTTCGGTTATAGTATATGATGTTTTTGCTTGATGAAAAGTGCTTAGTTGCGTTCCTTGTCGAAAGAGCTTTCCGATGATATAAAATACATGTTCTAATTGTTTGCGGTTTGTAAAATGTGTTGGTTTGTGTTTTGGTTCGTGCAATTGAGAAATTCAGCAAACAGGGTCTGGAAACAAACCAGGACGCCGTCCAGAAAAGCAGGACGCCGTCCCAAACTTAAAAGAGGGACGCCGTCTAGCTCTCTGGGACGCCGTCCCAAACTTAAAAGAGGGACGCCGTCTAGCTCTAAGGGACGCCGTCCCAACCTTAAAAGAGGGACGCCGTCTAGCTTCTCAGGACGCCGTCCCATTGTGCTAAAACTGGCTGTTCACTTGGTCATTTGACATGAAAATGTTTGCTATGCTACGGACCTCCGATTAACATGAAACTTGGCCAACATACTCATATATGATTATATAACTTAGAAAAATTGTCGGATACCCGACCCGACCCCGTTGACTTTGACTTTGACCAAGTTTGACTTTTAATCAAACTTAACCAAATGGTTGTGCAATCGTTCTAACATGCTTTTATACTTGTATCTTGCATGAAACATGACAACTTGATTCACATGCTACATTATTGAGTCGTAACGAGCCATAGGACTAATTGAACATCTTTGACCTATCGTGTTTACCGTTATTGATACAAACCTATTGTTTAGGTCAAGACTAGCATTGTTCTTTGCACACGTTTACTTGTCGAAGTACTTTACTACTCGTGCACTCAAGGTGAGATCATAGTCCCACTTTTACTCTTTTTGAACTTACATTTGGGATGAGAAAACATAAACATTTCTTTTACTAAGTGAACACAAGTACAGGAAAACAAACATTCTACATACGAGTTTAGAACAAAATCCTCAATTCGATTATCATTAGTTACACTTGCCGGGTGTAAGCGAGAACTTATGTTGTATGGATCCATATGGGTTTGACAAACCCTCATTCAAACGGTTCGCTACCGTTTACGAATGAAATATATTTTCGAGAAACAGTGTATGTTCTAGCACTAAGTGATGGGGTTCAATGGAAGGAAATGTTAAGCATTGATAATTGGGTGCTCGTGAAACAAACTTTTGGAATGTATTACTATTATTTCATTGATGCAAATCTTGTGGTTCACTTGTACTTACTTACTTAAACCTATGATTTCACCAACGTTTTCGTTGACAGATTTCTATGTTTTTCTCAGGTCCTTGAATGATACATGATACATGCTTCCGCTCATTATTTGATACTTGCATTGGATGTCGAGTATACGTGCATTTCATGGAGCGTCTTTTGACTTTACTTTAAACCGTGTCGCCTAGATTTCATTCGTATTATAACGTTGTAACTTAACTATTGGTTGAACAATTCTTGTAAACTTTGAGACAATCTTTATTTTGAAATGAAGGCGACACATCTTTTGGTCAAATGTTGTTTTAAAGACTTATGACCACGTAACGGGACCTAAGTAGACGACGCCGTCAATGACGATTTGGTCGGGTTGCTACAGATGGTATCAGAGCGTTGGTTGTAGGGATTTAGAGTTCATTGGTGTCGACCCCGAGTCATAGGGTACATTGGTGAGTCTAGACTACAACCGGCATATAGACTTGAAGTAGGAATTACTTGACTACTTGTGCATTTATACTCGAACGCTT
Organism: Rutidosis leptorrhynchoides; assembly: GCF_046630445.1. NCBI lineage: Eukaryota > Viridiplantae > Streptophyta > Magnoliopsida > Asterales > Asteraceae > Rutidosis > Rutidosis leptorrhynchoides. The sequence goes on from NC_092338.1 coordinate 188,668,223, forward strand.
CTACTCATATCTACTCTTAGTTCATCTTAATCTCACGTTGTTTAATTTGATTGACACGCCACCTTGACTATATGAAATGATGTCGAATGCACATATGAATCAGGGTAATATAATTTCCGGGATTATATTACGGTGACTCATATGAACGTTCCGACATTATGACATAAAGAATTTAAGGCGAGTCGAGGAAAAACTTCTCTTTATCTTTATTCTATATCACGGTTAGTATTATTGAGAATACTAATCAATGATATTCTTGTGTCTTGAAGGAACAATGGCTCCTCGTCGTGTACGCCGCAATGAAACTCCCGAACAAGCTCTCGAACGGATGATAGCAACCGCCGTAGATGCGGCCATGGCCGGTCACTCATCCAACAACAATAATAATAACAACCACAACAACAACAACAACAACAACAACAACAATGGAGCCGGAAACTCAAACGAGGGATGCTCCTATAAAGCTTTCATGGGGTGCAAACCTCACACTTTTGATGGAACCGGGGGACCGGTCGTGCTCACCCGATGGTTTGAGCAAACGGAAGCCGTCTTTAGCATAAGCGGTTGTCGGGACCAAGACAAGGTCAAATACTCCACTCACACTTTCTCCGGAATTGCTCTAACATGGTGGAACACCTATGTTCAATCGGTGGGTACCGATGAAGCTCATGCCCTCTCTTGGGCCGATCTAAAGGAAAAGATGATTGTTGAATATCTTCCGCGCGAAGAAACCCGAAAACTTGAGGAAGAACTAAGAGCTTTGAAAGCGGTCGGAAACGATCTTAAAGCTTATAATCAACGCTTCGCCGAACTATCCTTGATGTGTCCTAATCTTGTTAACCCCGAATCTCAAAGGATTGAGCTCTACATGCTCGGTCTTCCAAAAAGCATCAAACAAGGGGTGATGTCATCCAAACCCACTACTCATCAAGCCGCTATGAACATGGCTCGCCAACTAATTGAAACGGTTGACGAAATCGTAGTTCCGGCACCTAAGGCCGAGGATAAATCGGGCGGCAACAAAAGAAAGTGGGAACCCTCCCAATCAAGCAACAACAACTTTGCCAAGAAATCTTTCACTTTCGACGGCAAGAAGGGTTATGCCGGGAATCTACCTTTTTGCAACAAATGCAACAAACATCACTTTGGTGAATGTGGCAAGTTAATTTGCCACCGGTGCCAAGGAGTTGGTCATAAGGCCAACGATTGTAAAAGTGCCACTCCCGTTGCTCGAAAGTGGCCCAATGCACCAAAGACGGGCACTTGTTACGAATGTGGCCAAACGGGTCATTATAGAAATGCATGCCCAAAGAAGAAAGATAACACCAATACGCGCGGCCGAGCTTTCAACATCAACACCGAGGAAGCCCGGGATGACACTGAACTAGTCACGGGTACGTTTCTTCTCAACAATTCTTATGTCTCCTGTTTATTCGATTCGGGTGCCGATAAATGCTTTGTATCCAAGACTTTGACTCATTCTTTTAGCACTCCACCTCTTCCATTAGATACCACTTATACCATTGAAGTGGCTAACGGGAAACTATTAAGTGCCAACACATATTACCGGGGGTGTACGTTAAACATTTTGGGTAAGGAATTTGAAATTGACTTGATACCCATGGAACTAGGAAGCTTTGATGTAATAATCGGTATGAATTGGTTAGCCAAAATGAAATCTCACATCCTTTGTGATCTTAACGCAATCCGAATTCCTATCGAGAATGGTGAACCTTTGATTGTTTATGGAGATAAGAGTTGCACCAGACTCAACCTCGTTTCGTGCCTTAAAGTTAGAAAACTACTCCGTAAGGGTTGTTTTGCGATCCTTGCTCACGTTAAGAAAGTCGAGTCCGATGAGAAGCCCATCGATGATGTGCCAATTGTTAGTGACTATTCCGATGTATTTCCCGACGAATTGCCGGGTCTTCCGCCTCATCGACCGGTTGAATTCCAAATCGATCTTATTCCGGGAGCCGCACTCGTAGCACGTGCACCATATAGACTCGCTCCATCCGAAATGCAAGAATTGCAAAGTCAAATCCAAGAACTACTTGATCGTGGTTTTATCCAACCTAGCCATTCACCTTGGGGCGCTCCGATTTTGTTTGTTAAAAAGAAAGACGGATCCCTACGAATGTGCATTGATTATCGTGAACTAAATAAATTGACGGTTAAGAACCGATATCCTCTTCCTCGCATCGATGACCTCTTTGATCAACTACAAGGGTCTTGTGTATATTCGAAAATCGATCTCCGCTCGGGTTATCATCAATTGAGGGTTAAGGGGGAAGACGTCTCCAAAACCGCTTTCCGAACTCGTTATGGTAGTTATGAATTCCTTGTCATGCCATTTGGTCTCACTAACGCACCGGCGGTGTTCATGGATCTTATGAACCGCGTGTGCAAACCGTATCTCGATAAATTCGTTATTGTGTTCATCGATGACATATTGATCTATTCTAAAAATGAAGAAGAGCACGAACAACATCTCCGACTTGTGCTTGAACTTTTAAGACAAGAACAACTCTATGCCAAATTCTCCAAGTGTGAATTTTGGTTAAAGGAAGTTCAATTTCTTGGTCATGTTGTAAGTGACCAAGGTATTAAAGTCGATCCAACGAAAATTGAAGCCATTAGCAAATGGGAGACTCCTACTACTCCTACTCACATTCGTCAATTTTTGGGTCTCGCCGGGTACTATCGTAGATTCATCGAAAATTTCTCTTTGGTTGCACGTCCTCTAACCGCATTGACTCACAAGGGAAAGAAATTCATTTGGGCGACCGAACATGAATCCGCATTCCAAATCTTGAAAACGAAGCTAACCACCGCTCCTATCTTGTCACTTCCCGAAGGCAATGATGACTTTGTTGTATATTGCGATGCCTCAAAACATGGTTTTGGGTGTGTATTGATGCAACGAACGAAAGTCATTGCTTATGCTTCTCGACAACTCAAAATTCATGAACGAAACTATACGACACATGATCTCGAACTCGAAGCCGTTGTCTTTGCACTTAAAATGTGGAGACACTATCTTTATGGAACCAAGAGTACTATCTTCACCGATCACAAAAGCCTTCAACACATTTTCGATCAAAAGCAACTAAACATGAGACAACGAAGGTGGATTGAAACCTTAAACGATTACGATTGCGAGCTTCGTTACCATCCCGGGAAGGCAAATGTAGTAGCCGATGCCTTAAGTCGAAAAGAAAGAGCGGTGCCTCTCCGTGTCCGAGCTTTAAACATCACCATTCACACCAACCTTAATAGCCAAATTCGGGTAGCCCAAGATGAGGCTCTCAAGGATGAAAACATCTCTCTCGAACACTTGAACGTCCTCACCTCTCGATTCGAAGTTAAAGAAACCGGACTCCGATATTTCGCCGGAAGAATTTGGGTGCCTAGTTATGGGGATCTACGAAGCCTTATTTTAGATGAAGCCCATAAGTCACGATACTCGATTCACCCCGGTGCCAATAAGATGTACCACGACCTTAAACAACTATATTGGTGGCCGAACATCAAAAGGGACGTAGCTACTTATGTTTCCAAGTGTTTGACATGTTCTAAAGTCAAAGCCGAACACCAAAGACCGTCCGGATTACTTCAACAACCCGAGATCCCGCAATGGAAGTGGGAAAAGATAACGATGGATTTTATCACCAAGCTACCAAAAACGACGGGCGGTTATGATACCATTTGGGTTATTGTTGACCGTCTCACCAAATCCGCACACTTCCTTGCCATGAAAGAAACGGACAAAATGGAGAAACTTGCACAACTTTACATTAAGGAGATCGTAGCCCGACACGGTGTACCATTATCGATTATCTCCGACCGAGATGGCCGTTTCGTTTCTAGATTTTGGCGTACATTGCAAGAAGCGTTGGGAACGCGTTTAGATATGAGCACCGCATATCATCCTCAAACCGATGGACAAAGCGAACGTACAATTCAAACCTTAGAGGACATGTTACGAGCTTGCGTGGTTGATTTCGGAAAAGCTTGGGACAAGCACTTACCTCTCGCCGAGTTCTCTTACAACAATAGTTATCACGCGAGTATTAAAGCCGCACCTTTTGAAGCGCTATATGGCCGCAAATGTCGTTCACCTCTTTGTTGGGCCGAGGTAGGCGACGTGCAAATCACCGGACCCGAACTCATTCACGAAGCCACCGAGAAAATCATTCAAATCCGAGATAGGCTTAGGACGGCCCGAAGTCGTCAAAAGAGCTATACCGACAAACGACGCAACGATCTTGAATTTCAAGTCGGTGACCGAGTAATGTTAAAAGTCGCACCTTGGAAGGGTGTAATCCGTTTTGGGAAACGCGGGAAGCTAAATCCGCGGTATATTGGTCCTTTCGAAATCTTGGAACGTATTGGAACCGTTGCTTATCGTTTAGATCTCCCGCCTCAATTGAACTCCGTTCATCCTACCTTCCATGTATCTAACTTGAAAAAGTGTCTTGCCGAACCCGATATCGTCATCCCTCTCGAAGAACTTACTATTGATGACAAACTTCATTTTGTGGAGGAACCGGTTGAAATTGTGGACACCTCCGTCAAGACATTGAAACAAAGCCGAATCCCGATTGTTAAAGTCCGTTGGAACGCCAAAAGGGGACCCGAGTTTACTTGGGAAAGACAAGATCAAATGCAAAGGAAGTATCCTCATCTATTCGTGAATTCGGAAACGCAAGATCTCGAGGAAGAAACAACGACTACTACGCCTACTTAAATTTCGGGACGAAATTTCTTTTAAGGAGTAGGTAATGTAACATCCCGCCTTTTTCCATTTACTTTTCCGTTTAACTATTTAAGATCCGTTATATGTTTATAACACATCTCGTTAATACGCGTTTGAATTATCTCGTTTAGGTAATTCCCGTACCCGTTTCCTAAGTTGAGGGACTAAAGTTGCCAAATGGAGAAAGAGATGACTAGGTCAACTAGTCAACTCTTTCCTCTCCATTCATTTTATCACCTCCCAAAATAATACTTCACCTTTTTCTCTCAAAACCCTCAAACCTTCAATCATCATCCAAATTCGTTCAAGAAGGATTCGATCAAAACAAATTGCATATTTGAACTCCTCGTGATCTCCTCTTCGTTTCCATACCGATTTCATCAATTTTGGGTAACTTTCTAAAATCACTAATTCTTGTGTTCTTGAGATTTTTAAGTTATAAGGTTGTTAATTAGTGTCTATGGCTCGAGTCTAGTTTGTTTATGTGATTTGTATGCTCGTTTTTGATATTTTGATGTAACTAGTTCATATTGAAAGATGACATGCTTAATCTTGAAATTTGAGTGTTCATATGTTGTTTGATGCTAAGAGATCATGTTTTAATTGTGTTTCTAGTGTTACTAGCTTCATTATGATGTATAGTTTGATTAATGAAACCTCCTAAACTTGATTATGAAATTTGGTGAATTTAGATTAAGGTTTCATGAACTTAAAATGGACTTTTAATGATTTGAATGACATGGAATGTTAGTTGTAAGTGTTAGGTTGTGTTGTATGCTTAATTACCTTCAAAACGGCATATCATATGTATAAATTGGATTCCCGAAACTTAAATTAAAATTGATAAACTTGAAACTTGAAAATAAACCTCAATTGATCGCTTGACGGGATTTCGGTTATAGTATATGATGTTTTTGCTTGATGAAAAGTGCTTAGTTGCGTTCCTTGTCGAAAGAGCTTTCCGATGATATAAAATACATGTTCTAATTGTTTGCGGTTTGTAAAATGTGTTGGTTTGTGTTTTGGTTCGTGCAATTGAGAAATTCAGCAAACAGGGTCTGGAAACAAACCAGGACGCCGTCCAGAAAAGCAGGACGCCGTCCCAAACTTAAAAGAGGGACGCCGTCTAGCTCTCTGGGATGCCGTCCCAAACTTAAAAGAGGGACGCCGTCTAGCTCTAAGGGACGCCGTCCCAACCTTAAAAGAGGGACGCCGTCTAGCTTCTCAGGACGCCGTCCCATTGTGCTAAAACTGGCTGTTCACTTGGTCATTTGACATGAAAATGTTTGCTATGCTACGGACCTCCGATTAACATGAAACTTGGCCAACATACTCATATATGATTATATAACTTAGAAAAATTGTCGGATACCCGACCCGACCCCGTTGACTTTGACTTTGACCAAGTTTGACTTTTAATCAAACTTAACCAAATGGTTGTGCAATCGTTCTAACATGCTTTTATACTTGTATCTTGCATGAAACATGACAACTTGATTCACATGCTACATTATTGAGTCGTAACGAGCCATAGGACTAATTGAACATCTTTGACCTATCGTGTTTACCGTTATTGATACAAACCTATTGTTTAGGTCAAGACTAGCATTGTTCTTTGCACACGTTTACTTGTCGAAGTACTTTACTACTCGTGCACTCAAGGTGAGATCATAGTCCCACTTTTACTCTTTTTGAACTTACATTTGGGATGAGAAAACATAAACATTTCTTTTACTAAGTGAACACAAGTACAGGAAAACAAACATTCTACATACGAGTTTAGAACAAAATCCTCAATTCGATTATCATTAGTTACACTTGCCGGGTGTAAGCGAGAACTTATGTTGTATGGATCCATATGGGTTTGACAAACCCTCATTCAAACGGTTCGCTACCGTTTACGAATGAAATATATTTTCGAGAAACAGTGTATGTTCTAGCACTAAGTGATGGGGTTCAATGGAAGGAAATGTTAAGCATTGATAATTGGGTGCTCGTGAAACAAACTTTTGGAATGTATTACTATTATTTCATTGATGCAAATCTTGTGGTTCACTTGTACTTACTTACTTAAACCTATGATTTCACCAACGTTTTCGTTGACAGATTTCTATGTTTTTCTCAGGTCCTTGAATGATACATGATACATGCTTCCGCTCATTATTTGATACTTGCATTGGATGTCGAGTATACGTGCATTTCATGGAGCGTCTTTTGACTTTACTTTAAACCGTGTCGCCTAGATTTCATTCGTATTATAACGTTGTAACTTAACTATTGGTTGAACAATTCTTGTAAACTTTGAGACAATCTTTATTTTGAAATGAAGGCGACACATCTTTTGGTCAAATGTTGTTTTAAAGACTTATGACCACGTAACGGGACCTAAGTAGACGACGCCGTCAATGACGATTTGGTCGGGTTGCTACATATATATACTTATAACTGTTGTTGTAAAATTGTTGCGAGATTCAAAATAATGATAGCTGATTCCCGGTATTTGGTATGGCAATACTTGTTACAAGATGTGGATGAGTACATGATAAGGTTTAAATGAATATAATGATTTTCAGAAAATCAAAGATCAACGACGTTGCTGGTACATCTTCTGATAATGTCGTGGAATAAAAGGTTCCTCGGTAACAAATAAAGAGTACACATATATATTAAGGTTATAATAAGGTTGTTTTGAATGAAAAGTCGAAGTTGACTTGCTGGAGCTGTGATAAAATTTGCTACTTTGAAAGGGATTACCAAGTTATTTTGGGTAATAATAATGTTAAAGGAGCTACCACAGATACGGGTTAAACGTTTTACTCAGGTTCTGAGTGTTTTCATGTGCATAACTATATGCGTCAATCTCTTCTTCCGTAGAAGAAGTGCGGTTGGTTCATACTCTCGATTGAGGTGTTTTCAAGAATCATGAAAGGTTTGAACGTAGATTGTAATTGTCAAAATACAAATGTGGTTTAAGATGAAATCAAGTGGCAAACTTGAAGAATTGTTTAGTTTCATATGTTATAATCAATATTTTAATTCATTTTAATTGTCCAATGTTATTAATCCACAGTCAATAGTCCACAATTGACAGTCCAATAATTCATATTCATATACAATTTAATATATAATATTCGAATTAATTAATACGTATCGTGACCCATGTACATGTCTCAAACTCGATCACAACTCAAAGTATATATATTATTATAGAATCAACCTCAACCCTGTATAGAGAACTCGATCATTACTGCATATAGAGTGTCTATGGTGATTCCAAATAATATATATAGATGCGTCGATATGATATGTCAAAACCTTGTATACGTGTCCCGATATTTAAAGTGCGTAAAATAAATAATAGAAATTAAATGACGATAAATAAAATTACGAGAATATAAATTGCGATAAATAAATTGGATTAATTAAATTGCGATAAATAAAATGTAATACGGAATTAACAGTTAGCTAGGAACAGTTAGCTAGGATTTTGTTAGCGTGGATTCTTAACAAAATTTCTCATATTTAATTTGTTTGTTTCTAATAAATTTTATTTTGTCCAATATTTTCTTCATTATGCCACTTGTTGGATTCTGATAGGTCAAAATCCAAATATAAAATTGAATGAAAATGGTTATTTTGTGGTGAACGGATTCGTATAGCTGTGGTTGTAAGTAGGATAGCAAGTAACAGTTGAATCAAATTCGTAGAATGTACAGTGTAACTTATTAATGTGAAATCTAAGTATTCCTCGGGTATTACCTACCTGTTAAAATATTTTCACCATTAACAGTTTGTACAATAAAAATTTTAATTTCAATCTTTATGAAAACATATATACATATATATTTTCTTCAGATGTAATCATGGATTTAATGAGTCAATGTGATATTAAACTCATCAGATTTATGGCTAGAACTAGAGTACATAATCTCTAAAACATTAGAGATTACATAATCATAACGAAGGACGAAGATAGTTTATGTAGAACGATTCGTAGAACGATGATTATGCTTGAGGTATAGATTGCGAGGTTGAGACGTGTGATGATTTTTGTTGTTGTTGATACTGGTTATGCTGCTGGTGCTGCTGATGGTGGTACTATTGCTGTCGGTGCTACAAGTGTTGTTGGTGCTGAGGTTGGTGATGATATTGGTGTAGTAAGTATATCTTGTAGATCTCGCACCATTCTTGTTAGGATTTCTATCATACCCTCTATCATTTCTATCCATCCACTCATCTGATTCGATAGATCTTGATTATCAATTTGAAGTTCCCTAACTTCTTCTAATATTCCCCTTCGATTGGTATTCAGAAGTAGAGGTTGAATATTTTCTGAGATTGCAGTAATACGACCTTCGAGGCAGAATATTTTAACAAGAAGGGTGAATACAGGGTTGCGCATAGGTTCACCGGTGAGTACATCGTTTTCTCCAATGTTAGGAGGTAAGTTTGGTTCGTGGTAGGGCTCGCCTTCTTCATTTCTCCATCGAGTGAGTAAGTCTCGGACCCACCCCCATCTCCTCCAGAAAGAAAAATAACTAAATGGTTGAGGCACTTCTGGTTCATTGACTTCGGAGTCTGCTTCAATATACATCTCGAAATCGCTTCCGGAATTAATGCAATCCAAGCTAGGTGTAGGATCCATCTCTCACGATCAGTTAAAGGGTTTTGATATGAAATGATTTTCGAATATCGAATGATATTCTAATTATATATAGAATATCTATACATACTTCCATAGATCCCGTGAATTACGGAGAAAATTAAGGAAACGTGTCAGATAAAGTCTACAGTGACAGATACGCTAAGATATGGATTAGTAGATATGCTAAGATATGAATTTTTTTTTGTCTATACACTCTTCATGCAATCATTGCAGCAAGATATGTCTAGACTAAGAATGATAAGCAGGTAATTTCCTAAGGATGATAAACTGATGAGACCCGTCCTAATCCATCCGAACGAAGTCCATATCGATTATAAACGATTCACAACAGTTGATTACATCGCGAGGTACTTGACCTCTATATGATACATTTTACAAACATTGCATTCGTTTTTGAAAAGTCAAACTTTCATTACATCGAAAGTTGACAGCATGCATACCATTTCATAATTTATCTAACTATAATTGACTTAACAAATAATCTTGATGAATTCAACGACTCGAATGCAACGTCTTTTGAAATATGTCATGAATGACTCCAATTAATATCTTTAAAATGAGCAATTGCACAGCGGAAGATTTTTTTCGTACCTGAGAATAAATATGCTTTAAAGTGTCAACCAAAAGGTTGGTGAGTTCATTAGTTTAACATAAATAATCATTTCCATCATCTTTATAGACCACAAGATTTTCATTTTTCAGTTCTCATAAATATACGTCCCATGCATAGAGACAAAATATCATTCATATGGATTAAACACCTGGTAACCGACATTCACAATATGCATATAAGAATATCCCCATCATTCCGGGATCCTCCTTCGGACATGATATAAATTTTGAAGTACTAAAGCATCCGGTACTTTGGATGGGGCTTGTTGGGCCCGATGGATCTATCTTTAGAGTTCGAGTCAATTAGGGTGTCTGTTCCCTAATTCTTAGATTACCAGACTAAAAAGGGGCATATTCGGTTTAATAATCCAACCATAGAATGTAGTTTCGATCACTTGTGTCTATTTCGTAAAGCATTTATAAAAGCAGCGCATGTATTCTCAGTTCCAAAAATATATATTGCAAAAGCATTAAAAAAGGGAGTAATGAAACTCACGCATATAAATATTGTAAAACAGTTAACAAAGCATTTGCATGTATTCTCAGCCCAAAAATATAAAGAGTAAAAAGGGCAAATGAAACTCACGCATATAAATATTGTAAAACAGTTACTAAAGCATTTGCATGTATTCTCAGCCCAAAAATGTAATGATGTAAAAAGGGAGCAATTGAAACTCACCTAATGTATTTTGTAGTAAAAATACATATGACTATATCGAACAATGCAGGGTTGGCCTCGGATTCACGAACCTATATCATTCATATAGGTATTAACACACATAATTGTAATCGAACTATAACTTTATTAGTTATATCATTTTTTTTATATATATAGGTTTCATATATTCATTGTGTATACAAAAATATAAATTATGTGATGTTATATGTATTAAATACCTTTTTTTATCTATATATATATTTGTTTATAAAAATCGTAATTCTATTTATACTAAGTTAATGCTAGAAGTTATAAAAATAATGATAGTAATATTACTAATATACTTATGTTACTAATAATGGTTCTAAAAATGATAATAATGTTAATATTTACGAAAATACTAATAATTTATAATAATACTCCTTATAGAATAATACTTCTTAAAAATAATATTAGTAGTGATATTTTTCATAAACTATATTAGTGATACAAACTTTTAATAACCATGTTAATAATAATAATATTGGTAATATTGAATAATACTATAATACTTAATCAATAATGATAATAATAATAATAATACTAAATAATAATAATACTTAAATGATAAAAAAAAATATACTAATGCTAATAATGTCTTTAATACTTATAATTATAATTCTAATTTTAGTAATAATAATTATAGTTCTAACATTCATAATATTAATAATCATAAAAATAACAATACTCATTAATACACTTAATAATAATAATAATAATAATAATAATAATAATAATAATAATAATAATAATAATAATAATAATAATAATAATAATAATAATAATAATAAATAAAAAAAGTGAAGCTACCTTCAAGTAATTCGGCTAAAAAAAATACACTGCCCCATGAGTGACTCGAACCCCCGACCTCTCGAACACCCGACACTTCCTTAACCATTCCTCCGTACTCGTTTTATCTGCTATATTCCATCTTTATATAAATATAAACCGTATATAATTCTGTTTCTCTCCTCCTTCAATAAGATAAGTCGACCAGAGCTCAACCCAATCAAATAACGAATCACGTATTAAATTTTATGACTTGAAATTGTTACAGAAAACAATTAATGGATAATTAATCTAATTAAAAAAATAAATAAAATAAAATATAAAATAAAAGAACTGAAAGAGTTCGCTGATGAACTCTATAACTCAATCATCAAACTCGATTTCCAATTTGTTTTAGACCACGCTTTCTAAATGAAAATGGTTCCAAATTCATCATAAAACCTTTCTGGATAATCAATTTCATCAGAACCCTGAACACGAACACGAATTTCCTTCAAAAACAAACTGGTTGACTTTTTGAAAACAACTTTGACTCTTAAAATTTGATTTCAATTCGACAAATTGAAGTCTGAAACTTTCAATATAGTTGAAGTACAATATTATTAACAACATTGCATTTCCAATTTTTGAAATCCGTTAGAAATTCGAGCTGTTTGAAAAAATACATCAAGAACAGGGCAGTGCCTGTGTTCTTCGGTGTTTTTGATTTAATTTGATCAAATAAACGCATTAAGAAATGATAGATGATATTGAGGATGTAATGATGATTGAAGGTCGTAATATTTCAGTGTAATTCCTTTGTCTTATAGCCCTATGATTCGATTAAAAGAATAAATCAGAAAAAAATAAAAAAATAATTAATAAAAAAAACCACGATTGGGACTCTCAACTGACTTTGGATACTAGTGGCACATAAGTCGTGAATTGTACTATTTTTTAGATACAGAAATCACTTTAGATAAAGAGTGAAACTGATTAGAAACAAAATGCACATTTTTCTCTATTTAATTTTTGCATAAAATGTATTTATATATAATTATATAATCGTATATGTGTAAATGTATTCTGTATAAATACATGTATAGTATATCAATATCTGCACATTATATATATAAGGGAACATATCAATATAAACATTAAAATTTAATATTAAATAATATTTATACAATAATGAAACTAATAATAATAATAATAGAAATAATAATGATATTAATTTCATAATAATACTAGTAAAAATAAAAATGATATTTTTAGTAATCAAGTTGATAATAATACTTTTAATAATTATAATAGTAATTATAATTTTACTAATAACAATGATACTAATAATGATAATTATAATATTGTAAATAACAATATTTATAATAATAACATTTATGATAATAATAGTAAATTGTATCTACATAACAATACTTAAAATAATGATTTTAATAGATATTAATACTTGTTATATTAATATTAATAATAATACTAATGATAATAATATATTAATAATAATCATAATAATATAGATAATAATAATGACATTAACAATGATAACCATAATATTAATAGATATTACAATTTTAATGTATCAAATTTCAATATTATACTAATATTAATAATACTGATATTAATATTAATATTGAATGTAACAATATAATAATATCTATAATTAAACTTGTACATACATTTAATATTACAATATATTAATTTTGTAATATCTAATAACTATATCTTATATTATATGAATACATCTATTGAATGTTTAACATTTACATGTTTTATATATGTTTCAACATAATAATATTTAATAGAATCATTTATATATATTTTTAACTTATATAGATTCATAATAATATTATATATATATATATATATATATATATATATATATATATATATATATTCATATTAATAATAACTTAATTATTAATTTATAATTTTAAATTTCAAATTGATTAAAGGTATTTTACTAATTCAAAATATTATATATATATATATATATATATATATATATATATATATATATATATATACTTAAATTTATTTTATACTTACATATGTATTTACATATTTATTTACAAACAACAGTTCGTAAATCGTCGGGCATAGTCAAAGGTTAAATGCATTCATGCAAATTGTTCCAAAATTTTGAGACTCAACTTTACAGACTTTGCTTATCGTGTCGATTTTCAAATTAAGATTAAGTTTAAATTTGATCGGAAATTCCCGGGTCATCACATTTATTTCTGTACATCTAAATGTGGACAACTAGTTGTAGGTTACTAACGAGGACAGCTGATTTAATAAACTTAAAGCATTAAAACGTATTAAAAATGTTGTAAATATATTTTGAACATACTTTGATATATATGTACATATTTGTTATAGGTTCATGAATCGACCAGTGGCCAAGTCTTACTTTTCGATGAAGTAAAAATCTGTGAAAGTGAGTTATAGTCCCACTTTTAAAATCTAATATTTTGGGATGAGAATACATGCAGTTTTATAAATGTTTTACGAAATAGACACAAGTAATTGAAACTACATTATATGGGTGAATGATCGAAGCCGAATATGCCCCTTTTGCTTGGTAACCTAAGAATTAGTAAACCGATCTACTAATTGACGCGAATCCTAAAGATAGATCTATTGGGCCTAACGAACCACATCCAAAGTACCGGATGCTTTAGTACTTCGAATTCGTTTATATCATGTCTGAAGGATTTCTCGGAATGATAGGGGATATTCTTATATGCATCTTGTTAATGTCGGTTACTAGGTGTTCACCATATGAATGAATTTTATCTCTATGTATGGGATGTATATTGAAATATAAAATCTTGTGGTCTATTATTATGATTTGATAATATATAGGTTAAACCTATAACTCACCAACATTTTTGTTGACGTTTTAATCATGTTTATTCTCAGGTGATTATTAAGAGCTTCCGCTATTGCATACTAAAATAAGGACAAGATTTGGAGTCCATGCTTGTATGATATTATGTAAAAACTGCATTCAGAAAACTTATTTTTGATGTAATATATTCTTATTGTAAACCATTATGTAATGGTCGTGTGTAAACGGTATATTTTAGATTATCATTATTTGATAATCTACGTAATGCTTTTTAAATCTTTATCGATAAAATAAAGGTTATGGTTGTTTTAAAAATGAATGCAGTCTTTGGAAAACATCTCATATAGAGGTCAAAACCTCGCGACGAAATCAATTAATATGGAACGTTTATAATCAATCTGAACAGAACATTTCAGTTGGTATCAGAGCGTTGGTCTTAGAGAACCAGAAAATTGCATTAGTGTGTCTTACCGAGTTTGTTAGGATGCATTAGTGAGTCTGGACTTCGACCGTGTTTTTCTTCAAAAACGATTGCTTAACATTTTTTTTGTTGGAAACTATATATTATTAACATGTAAATATTATGTGATATATTAATCTCTTAACGTGTTTGATATTGTGTGATAGATGTCTACCTCTAGTACAAATCCCATTGATTCACCTAATAATAATGAAGAGTCGAATATATTTTGGGAAGATTCACAAATTCCCGAAGAGGAACCGGAAGAGGAGGAACCGGAAGAAGAGGAACCAGAAGAGGAGGAATCGGAAGAGGAGGAACCAGAAGAAGAGGTTCCGGAGGAAGAAATATTGATACCTATAGTAAATCGATTAAATAAAATAAAATCCTCAACCAACGGACCAAAGTTAATAATGGTCAATGGTGTTTCCGCCGAGGAAGCAAAATATTGGGAAGATTACCAATTTTTCGATGAATCGGATTCCGATGAGGATTCCGATGATGTTATAGAAATTACCTCGACCCAATTTAATAAAGCGAAAGAAAATAATAAGGAAAAAGGTATAACAATAGAGAAACCCGATTCCAACCCCGATGAACTTTATATGTATCGACAACATTCGTATTTTCTAAAATGTAACAATGACCCGGGAACCTCTAAACCACTAGGTTTTTCTAAACCATTATGGAAAACGATGGCTCGTATTAAAGGAACACCATATATTCCTAAAAAATTAGGAAAACGAACCAAGTCCGAAGAAGAAGAAACCAGTGATTCAGATTAGAGGGTTGTAATCATGTTGTGTATTATATGTATTGTAGTGTGCTTGTACTTTTACGTTCTATGTAAAAATTGCTTGTATTGTTTGTTATTACGAATCTAATCCCTGTCTATTTTATAGTATAAAAATAAAATGGACGTTAAGGGTAGACAACCGAATATTTTAGAAGGCCTACCGGAGGATATGATTGAGGAAATCTTGTCTAGAGTCAGTCAGAATTCATCAGCACATTTAGTTATGGAGAAATTAACTTGTCAAACATTTGAAAGACTTTCCAGAAATGCCTTAGTTTATAAAAGACTTTCCTTTGATAGGTGGGGTATATCACATTGGGGAGACCATAAGTTACGTCGTGTTTTCTTTAAAGCATTAAATGCGGGGAACCCAAATGCAATTTTACGCTACGGGTTAAGAACCTATTTTGACTCAACATATCCCAACATAGGATTTCGTGAATTAGAAAGAGCTTCTAACATGCAATATAAAGAAGCATGTTATGCTTACGGGTTAGTGATGTTCGCTTCTTACCAAAGTGAGAAAAAGAACATCGGATTGCAACTTTTAAATAAAACCTTCCCACAAGTGACGGATTCAATAGTTGGGATGAGAAACAAGGTTTTTAGATTATTACGGGGCTGTTGGACATTATGAAACCCTCGTCCTTTTGACGACATTACAACATGCTTCCTAGCCAATGGTCATAACGGTTATTTTCCATAAGACCAAGGATGGGAAGTCGTCTTAGTAAAACCAGAATGCTTGACTTGTTTCTGGACTTATGAATTACGTGTCTTTATTTCCTTTGTTGAACAACTTGCGTATTAACTAGATTTATCTTCAAAACTATCCTGTATCATAGTGTACTATATTTCATGTTATATGTAATATAGCGAAGTTGTAAGTTTGAAGAATATTTATATGTGATATATTATTATAATCAGTTTTTCATATGGAATTGTAGTAGCTGAATTGTATATTAGCTACTAAGTATGAACTTAACGGGTAGGTAGTACCCGAATTTAAACTTATAAAACGCTAATATGAATAAATAGCTTTTATAAATGAGTTCATATTATGCTACGAAATACTATTGACTACTCTTAATATTCTGTATGATTAACTCGATTCAGTTGGCTATTTTGAAGGAAATGGCACCGACTACTCGACACACCATGAATATGAGCGAAGAGGAATTTCGTACCTTTCTTGCTGTAAACATAGCTGCAGTACAGGCTGCGCTACATACCAACAATAACTCTGAATCTAGAAATGCAGCTAACGGTGCAAGAAATCGTGTAGGATGCTCCTACAAAGAATTCACTGCCTGCAAACCTTTGGAATTTGATGGAACCGAAGGACCAATTGGATTGAAATGGTGGACCGAGAAAGTCGAATCGGTGTTTGCCATAAGTAAGTGTACTGAAGAGGAAAAAGTTAAGTACGCTACGCATACCTTCACAGGTACTGCGTTAACGTGGTGGAACACCTATCTTGAACAGGTAGGACAAAATGGTGCTTACACACTACCGTGGTCGGCATTCAAGCAATTGATGAATGAGCAGTACCGTCCTAGAAACGAAGTCAATAAACTCAAGGCAGAACTTAGAGAGTTATGAACACAAGGGTTTGACATTACCACATATGAACGACGATTCACAGAGTTGTGCCTATTGTGTCCGGGAGCATTCGAAGATGAAGAAGAGAAGATCGACGCGTTTGCAAAAGGGTTACCAGTAAGGATTCAAGAAGATGTGAGTTCACACGAGCCCGCTTCTATACAGAAGGCAAGTCGAATGGCTCATAAACTCATAAATTAGATTGAGGGAAGAATTAAAGAGCAGGCGGCCGAAGAAGCCAACACGAAACAACTCAAGAGGAACTAGGAGGAAAACGGTGACAAGAGTCACCAGTACAACAACAACAACAATTACAACCATAATCGCAACAACTATCCCAACAACCGTAACAACAATCGAAACAATAACCGCAATCCTAACAATAACTACAACAAACATCCCAACAACAACAACAACTGCAACAATAATCCCAACAACAACCTCAATAACAACAACGGCAACAAAAACCAAAAACAGCCATGTCATAGGTGTGAAGAAAATCATCAGGGGTAAAAGAAAAGGTCATAGCGCGACAAAGTGTGAGGTCTATGGACCAAAGTTTAACAGAACTAAAGGAACAAATAATGTCAGAACAAGTAATGCCGAAATGAATAGTGTCAGAGCAAGTAATACCAACGCTGTTTGTTATAAATGTGGAAAACCGGTCCACATTATTAGAAATTGCCCGAATCAGGGGAATACTAATGGGCAGGGCCGTGGAAGAGTTTTCAATATTAATGCGGCAGAAGCACAGGAAGACCCGGAGCTTGTTACGGGTACGTTTCTTATTGATGATAAATCTGCTTATGTTTTATTTGATTCGGGTGCGGATAGAAGCTATATGAGTAGAGAATTTTGTACTAAATTAAGTTGCCCATTGACGCCTTTGGATAGTAAATTTTTTACTCGAATTAGCAAACGGTAAATTAATTTCAGCAGATAATATATGTCGGGAGAGAGAAATTAAACTGGGGGATGAAACGTTTAAAATTGATTTAATACCAGTCGAGTTAGGAAGTTTTGATGTAATAATTGGCATGGACTGGTTGAAAAAGGTGAGAGCAGAGGTCGTTTGTTACAAAAATGCGATTCGCATTATGCGTGAAAAAGGAAAACCTTTAATGGTGTACGGAGAAAAGAACAACGCGAAATTAAATCTTATTAGTAGTTTGAAGGTGCAAAAACTAATAAGAAAAGGTTGTTACGTCATTCTAGCACACATCGAGGAAGTTAAACCTGAAGAAAAGAACATCAGTGATGTTCCCGTCGCAAAAGAATTTCCCGATGTATTTCCTAAAGAATTAGCGGGATTACCCCCACATCGATCCGTTGAATTTCAAATAGACCTTGTACCAGGAGCTGCACCAATAGCTCGTGCTCCATACAGACTCGCACCCAGCGAAATGAAAGAATTACAAAGCCAGTTACAGGAACTTTTAGAGCGTGGTTTCATTCGACCAAGCACATCACCATGGGGAGCTCCTATTTTGTTTGTCAAGAAGAAAGATGGTACATTCAGGTTGTGTATCGACTACCGAGAGTTGAACAAACTTACCATCAAGAACCTCTACCCACTACCGAGAATCGACGACTTATTTGATCAACTACAAGGCTCGTCTATTTATTCGAAGATCGATTTACGTTCTGGATATCATCAAATGCGGGTGAAGGAGGATGATATTCCAAAGACTGCTTTTAGGACGCGTTACGGTCATTACGAGTTTATGGTTATGCCATTTGGATTGACTAACGCACCAGCTGTGTTCATGGACCTCTTGAACCGAGTATGTGGGCCATATCTTGACAAGTTTGTCATTGTTTTTATCGATGACATACTTATTTACTCGAAGAATGATCAAGAGCACGAAGAACATTTGAAAAAAGTGCTAGAGTTGCTGAGAAAAGAAAAACTGTACGCTAAGTTTTCAAAGTATGCATTTTGGTTGGAAGAAGTTCAATTCCTCGGTCACATAGTGAACAAAGAAGGTATTCAGGTAGATCCAGCAAAGATTGAAACCGTTGAAAAGTGGGAAACCTCGAAAACTCTGAAACACATACGTCAGTTTTTAGGACTAGCTGGTTACTACAGAAGGTTCATCCAAGACTTTTCCAGAATAGAAAAACCCTTGACTGCATTAACGCATAAAGGGAAGAAATTTGAATGGAAAGATGAACAAGAGAAAGCGTTTCAATTGTTAAAGAAAAAGTTAACTACGACACCTATATTGTCATTACCTGAAGGGAATGATGATTTTGTGATATATTGTGACGCCTCTAAGCAAGGTCTCGGTTGTGTATTAATGCAACGAACGAAAGTAATTGCTTATGCGTCTAGACAATTGAAGATTCACGAGCAGAATTATACGACGCATGATTTGGAATTAGGCGTGGTTGTTTTTACATTAAAGACTTAGAGACACTACTTATATGGGGTCAAAAGTATTATATATACCGACCACAAAAGTCTTCAACACATATTTAATCAGAAACAACTGAATATGAGGCAGCGTAGGTGAATTGAATTATTGAATGATTACGACTTTGAAATTCATTATCACCCGGGGAAGGCAAATGTGGTAGCCGACGCCTTGAGTAGAAAGGACAGAGAACCCATTCGAGTAAAAGCTATGAATATAATGATTCACACTAACCTTACTACTCAAATAAAGGAGGCGCAACAAGGAGTTTTAAAAGAGGGAAATTTAAAGGATGAAATACCCAAAGGATCGGAGAAGCATCTCAATATTCGAGAAGATGGAACCCGGTATAGGGCTGAAAGGATTTGGGTACCAAAATTTGGAGATATGAGAGAAATGATACTTAGAGAAGCTCATAAAACCAGATACTCAATACATCCTGGAACGGGGAAGATGTACAAGGATCTCAAGAAACATTTTTGGTGGCCAGGTATGAAAGCCGATGTTGCTAAATACGTAGGGGAATGTTTGACGTGTTCTAAGGTCAAAGCGGAGCATCAGAAACCATCATGCCTACTTCAACAACCTGAAATCCCGGAATGGAAATGGGAAAACATTACCATGGATTTCATCACTAAATTGCCAAGGATTGCAAGTGGTTTTGATACTATTTGGGTAATAGTTGATCGTCTCACCAAATCAGCACACTTCCTGCCAATAAGAGAAGATGACAAGATGGAGAAGTTAGCACGACTGTATTTGAAGGAAGTCGTCTCTAGACATGGAATACCAATCTCTATTATCTCTGATAGGGATGGCAGATTTATTTCAAGTTTCTGGCAGACATTACAGCAAGCATTAGGAACTCGTCTAGACATGAGTACTGCCTATCATCCACAAACTGATGGGCAGAGCGAAAGGACGATACAAACACTTGAAGACATGCTACGAGCATGTGTTATTGATTTCGGAAACAGTTGGGATCGACATCTACCGTTAGCAGAATTTTCCTACAACAACAGCTACCATTCAAGCATTTAGATGGCGCCGTTTGAAGCACTTTATGGTAGAAAGTGCAGGTCTCCGATTTGTTGAAGTGAAGTGGGGGATAGACAGATTACGGGTCCGGAGATAATACAAGAAACTACCGAGAAGATCATCCAAATTCAACAACGGTTGAAAAAGCCCAAAGTCGACAAAAGAGCTACGCCGACATTAAAAGAAAAGATATAGAATTTGAAATTAGAGAGATGGTCATGCTTAAGGTTGCACCTTGAAAAGGCGTTGTTCGATTTGGTAATCGAGGGAAATTAAATCCAAGGTATATTGGACCATTCAAGATTATTGATCGTGTCGAACCAGTAGCTTACCGACTTGAGTTACCTCAACAACTCGCGGCTGTACATAACACTTTCCACATCTCGAATTTGAAGAAATGTTTTGCTAAAGAAGATCTCACTATTCCGTTAGACGAAATCCAAATCAACGAAAAACTTCAATTCATCGAAGAACCCGTCGAAATAATGGATTGTGAGGTTAAAAGACTTAAACAAAACAAGATACCAATTGTTAAGGTTCGATGGAATGCTCGTAGAGGACCCGAGTTCACCTGGGAATGAGAAAATCAGATGAAGAAGAAATACCCGCACTTATTTCCAGAAGATACGTCAACACCTCCAACTGCTTAAAATTTCGGGACGAAATTTATTTAACGGGTAGGTACTGTAGTGACCCGAACTTTTCCATGTTTATATATATTAAATGAAATTGATATTTACATGATTAAGTGTTTCCAACATGTTAAGTAATCAAACTTGGTAAGACTTGATTAATTGAAATAGGTTTCATATAGACAATTGACCACCCAAGATGACCGGTGATTCACAAACGCTAAAACTTGTAAAAACTATATGATAACATATATATGATTATATATATAATTAACATGATATTATGATAAGTAAGTATCTCATTAGGTATTTTAACAATGAGTTATATACATAAAATTGTGTTTATTGAATTAAGAAACTCGAAACGATATATATAACGATTATCGTTATAACAACGTCTTACTAATTACATATGAATCATATTAAGATATTGTTACACTATGTTTAATCATGTATATTAACAATGAACTACATATGTAAAAACACGACTACTAACTTAAGGATTTCGAAACGAGACATATATGTAACGATTATCGTTGTAACGACATTTAAATGTATATATATCATATTAAGATATATTAATATATCATAATATCATGATAATATAATAATTTAACATCTCATTAGATATAATAAACATTGGGTTAACAACATTTAACAAGATCGTTAACTTAAAGGTTTCAAATCAATATTTACATGTAAAGACTAACGATGACTTAATGACTCAGTTAAAATGTATATACATGTAGTGTTTTAATATGTATTCATACACTTTTGAAAGACTTCAAGACACTTATAAAAATACTTCTACTTAACAAAAATGCTTACAATTACATCCTCGTTCAGTTTCATCAACAATTCTACTCGTATGCACCCGTATTCGTACTCGTACAATACACAGCTTTTAGATGTATGTACTATTGGTATATATACTCCAATGATCAGCTCTTAGCAGCCCATGTGAGTCACCTAACACATGTGGGAACCATCATTTGGCAACTAGCATGAAATATCTCATAAAATTACAAAAATATTAGTAATCATTCATGACTTATTTACATGAAAACAAAATTACATATCCTTTATATCTAATCCATATACCAACGACCAAAAACACCTAAAAACACTTTCATTCTTCAATTTTCTTCATCTAATTGATCTCTCTCAAGTTCCATCTTCAAGTTCTAAGTGTTCTTCATAAATTCTACAAGTTCTAGTTTCATAAAATCAAGAATACTTCCAAGTTTACTAGCTCACTTCCAATCTTGTAAAGTGATCATCCAACCTCAAGAAATCATTATTGTTTACAGTAAGATATCATTCCAAATCAAGGTAATACTCATATACAAACTTTGATTCAATTCCTATAACTATAACTATCTTAATTCTAGTGATAATCTTACTTGAACTTGTTTTCGTGTCATGATTCTACTTCAAGAACTTTCAAGCCATCCAAGATCCTTTGAAGTCACTTCCAGTTGGTTTACCTACTAAAATTGAGGTAGTAATGATGTTCATAATATCATTCGATTCATACATATAAAACTATCTTATTCGAAGATTTGAACATGTAATCACTAGAACATAGTTTAGTTAATTCTAAACTTGTTCGCAAACAAAAGTTAATCCTTCTAACTTGACTTTTAAAATCAACTAAACACATGTTCTATATCTATATGATATGCTAACTTAATGATTTAAAACTGGAAAACACGAAAAACACCGTAAAATCGGATATACGCCGTCGTAGTAACACCGCGGGCTGTTTTGGGTTAGTTAATTAAAAACTATGATAAACGTTGATTTAAAAGTTGTTCTTTTGGGAAAATGATTTTTCTTATGAACATGAAACTATATCCAAAAATCATGGTTAAACTCAAAGTGGAAGTATGTTTTCCAAAATGGTCATTTAGACGCCGTTCTTTCGACTAAAATGACTACCTTTACAAAAATAACTTGTAACTTATTTTTCCGACTATAAACCTATACTTTTTATGTTTAGATTCATAAAATAGAGTTCAATATGAAACCATAGCAATTTGATTCACTCAAATCGGATTTAAAACGAAGAAGTTATGGGTAAAACAATATTGGGTATTTTTTGATTGTTGTAACTACGGGAAATATTGTAACAATTCTATACAAATCATATCCTAGCTAACTTATATTGTATTATACATGTATTCTAATGTAATCTTGGGATACCATAGACACGTATGCAAATGTTTTGACATATCATATCGACCCATGTATATATATTATTTGGAACAACCATAGACATTCTATATGCAGTAATGTTGGAGTTAACTATACAGGGTTGAGGTTGATTCCAAAAATATATATACTTTGAGTTGTAATCTAGCCTGAGACGTGTATACACTGGGTCGTGGATTGATTCAAGATAATATATATATCGATTTATTTCTGTACATCTAATTGTGGACAAATAGTTGTAGGTTACTAACGAGGACAGCTGACTTAATAAACTTAAAACATTAAAACGTATTAAAAATGTTGTAACTATATTTTGAACATACTTTGATATATATGTACATATTTGTTATAGGTTCGTGAATCGACCAGTGGCCAAGTCTTACTTCCCGACGAAGTAAAAATATGTGAAAGTGAGTTATAGTCCCACTTTTAAAATATAATATTTTGGGATGAGAATACATGCAGTTTTATAAATGTTTTACGAAATAGACACAAGTAATTGAAACTACATTATATGGGTGAATGATCGAAGCCGAATATGCCCCTTTTGCTTGGTAACCTAAGAATTAGTAAACCGATCTACTAATTGACGCGAATCCTAAAGATAGATCTATTGGGCCTAACGAACCCCATCCAAAGTACCGGATGCTTTAGTACTTCGAATTCGTTTATATCATGTCTGAAGGATTTCTCGGAATGATAGGGGATATTCTTATATGCATCTTGTTAATGTCGGTTACCAGGTGTTCACCATATGAATGAATTTTATCTCTATGTATGAGATGTGTATTGAAATATGAAATCTTGTGGTCTATTATTATGATTTAATAATATATAGGTTAAACCTATAACTCACCAACATTTTTGTTGACGTTTTAAGCATGTTTATTCTCAGGTGATTATTAAGAGCTTCCGCTGTTGCATACTAAAATAAGGACAAGATTTGGAGTCCATGCTTGTATGATATTATGTAAAAATTGCATTCAGGAAACTTATTTTTGATGTAATATATTCTTATTGTAAACCATTATGTAATGGTCGTGTGTAAACGGTATATTTTAGATTATCATTATTTGATAATCTACGTAATGCTTTTTAAACCTTTATCGATAAAATAAAGGTTATGGTTGTTTTAAAAATGAATGCAGTCTTTGAAAAACGTCTCATATAGAGGTCAAAACCTCGCGACGAAATCAATTAATATGGAACGTTTATAATCAATATGAACGGGACATTTCAGCTCATGCCCAGTGCATACAATCTATACTACCCAACATGCCCGGAAAACCATGAATCCTTTCATGACCTTCATACAAACGGTGAATGTCGTGCAAAGTAGGCTCTCTTAGGTACACGTTAGCATACAAATCAATGATACACCTACAAAAGTTGTGTAGAGATTCCCGAGCAACTCGTTCAGACATTTGAAGATACTCATCCAACGCATCCGGTGTATAACCGTATGGTAGCTGACGTAGCGCGGCTGTCATCTTTAAATGTGGGCTAATATTCCACTTACCACGTGTATCTTGTCTTCGATGAAACCATCTAAAATAATACGGCAATGGATTTGCTGAGTAGCTTAGAATATCATTCATAATCCTAAGAAAAACACGTCGCCGCATTCAAAATCTTCGTTTGAAATTATCAGCCGTATATTTGCAACCCTCGTTAAAATAATCGTCCATCAAACGATCGTGTGCTTCATAATGATTTCGACGTATATAACGATGTGAGTTAACTTCTTCTTCACCGGATAAATTTTCAAGTACGTTTAGTGTATAGTTTGTGAACGAGTCGCCGGAAGTACTCGAAGAAGACGGCATATTTTGTGAAAAAAAGATAAAAAAAATTGATGAATAAAGATAAAATGTGGTGAAAGGTGAAAAATGAGTGTGTGTGTGTTAAATGAGAAAATGTAGTGTTATTTATAGAGTAAAAAGGAAATAAAAAAAAATACCAAAACTAGCCGTTAAACGGCTAGTTTTTTTAAATTTTCAATGTTTTCAGCCACAAACGCCACCGTCGAATTTTGGAGGTCGGAAATCGACGGCGGGATCGACGCCGTGCCGTTGTCGACCAACCGGCAATCCCGGCGTAGATTTAGGGGGACGGTCGATTTTATAGTGGAGAACGAGTGCTCTAATAGGAAGGGATATAACTAATGCTACTGCTACGTAAAACATGCTCAAGTGCTATAGACTACTATTCTAAATAATGGAAAAACATGAAATTGATAATGGAGATCATGGATGCAACGTGGCAATATTTTATGGGACACGTGCAAATTGTTTTCATCTCACGTATAACCAATTTTAATTAATCAAAATACTTCTTCTAACCGCTATCAATCCACCCACGTACTCGTAATCGTATCAGAAGCTTAGAGCTGTGGGAGTCGACCAAACGTTAAATCATTTAACGCCGGCGACGTCGACTCTTTTCCACTCCGTCCCGACGTTAATTCGGTGTTAAATCTTGCCATTACACTTCACCGTTACCACCGCAACTGTGTGTGTTTTTTTTATTTTATTTTATTTTATTTTATTTTATTTTAGTAATAACTAGTTGTGGAGCCCTCGCTTCGCGTCGGGGGCTTCGATTTGAATACGAGTTAAAAAAAAAGTCTTGATCTATTTTGTAAAAAAGAATTTTTTTCGACATCTAACATTGAGGGTTGTTCCTTTTGCGAAAGTTGCTTCTTTTAGCGTTCCTTTTTTTTAAGGTAGTTGATCTATTTTGTAAAAAAGAATGTTTTTCAACATCTTTTGGTAGCATTGAAAGCTTGTTCTTTTTTATGAAAGTTGCCTCTTTTATCGTTGAGGGGAAAAAAAAAGGTACTCCCTCCGTCCCGGATTAATTGTCCAGTATTCCTTTTTGGGACGTCCCAGATTAATTGTCCACTTCCAAATATGGAAAGTAAATTTGATAAAGTTTACAATATTGTCCCTAATGAATTAATTAAATTACAAAGGTGAGAGAGAATTCTAATTAATTAGTTGAGGGTAAAACAGTAAAGTAAGAAAAAAGTATAGAAAAAGTACAGTGTGATAATGATATTTCTTAAACTGTGTGTTTTTTGTCTGGGGACAATTAATCTGGGACGGAGGGAGTAGTTGATTTTTTTGTAAAAAATTTTTTTTCGACATCTTTTGATAACATAGAAGGGTTGGTTCTTTTACGAAAGTTGCTTCTTTTATCGTTGGAGGGAAAAAAGTGAAATGACGGAAATACCCCTGGTTACTATTGATGAATAGTGAAATAGTATTTTGTCTTTTAGATAGTATATATAAATATAAATTTAAAGTATTTAAATAATGAATTTAACACCGAGATTTAACACTGAACCATTTCTCCTGTTTTGACCTCAGTGTTAAATTCAGTGTTAACTTTAACACTGAGATTTAATACCGAACGACTCCCTGTGCTCTTAGCAACTAAACGTGAAAAATCATACAAACTACAGACACTATTTGTGCACTTTAGTTAAATATGTGATCGAAAGAGAATTGGTCAGTTAGTAGTTGGTGATTGACTAAGTAGTCACGTTTCCACATTTGATTGCTATTTTTAATCTTAAATTCAAACGTTTTAAATTATTAATTATTATTAAATGTATATAATAATAAAATACAATATATTATTTATAGTTTATTATAATAATCAAATGTTTGTTTTTTAAGGAAAACGGACAGAATTCAATTAAATTTTAGTAAAGTTTAAGATATGTACTACTGTATTAACTTTGAATAACTGTAATTTATACGTTAAAAAATTACGTTCTATGACTAGTCTAAAGTTAAACTTTATGATTGCTAGTTATGAGTCGAGCCACTAGTTAAAATTAAAAATTTATTTAATATTAAAAGAAAATAAGGCATTGCTATTTGCTGATTGCTATCCAAATAAAATTAAATTTTAGTATAATTCTATAATGAAATAAAATTATAAAATTATTCTAACTTTCTAACAAAAGGACAATTTTATGTTAGTTGAATTTTATATTAATACTAGTGAAATTACCCGTTAAATTACGGATTTCTTTAAACGAAACAATTAATGACATGTTTTAGGTATTAAGTGAATATAAATGTTAAAGTCATTTATTTTAATGACCCGTTTGACTAAAAAACTTGTCGTTGTTTTTACAAATATATAGAGACATGTATTTTCGCATACATATGTAACGTAATTAATTTCGTAAAAGAATCTATATTTGAATATTAATAATATAATAATTATAATTATAATCTATATAGTCATATAAAACTCTAAAATCATGATATCATCAATAAGTTAATTACCTTTTACTTTTCATAATAATGATGTCATAATTATATATTAATTTAATTAAAAAAATAATACGAAATCTGTTGGTACGATTTTCCATATAGCGGCTGTAAGGTACCAGTGCAATACAATAGCTGCTTAGCGTTGAGCTTATGATGCCGACTGATGTTTGCCCTCAAGAAATAATCTCTGCAGACCCGGAACACGGATGAGAGATCCGTGGGGTGGCCTCAATCAGTGTGGGGATCAATCTGTAATTGATCCGTCTAGTGTATTGCTGCTAAACGGCTAATGTGCGTTTAGAATGAGAAAGAACTGTGTAAGAGAGAAAGTGTACTTCTCTCTGACTGAAGTTCCGATGTGAAAAGTGGTGACCAAGGGGGTCTATTTATAGGCGTAGAATGTCCGAAATTCTCGGGATACACGTGTCAATCGCTGATTAAATGTGCGAACTACATGGAACCGACTTGGTGTAGCTGACGTGGTTGTGTGCCGCTTACGCGCCTAGTAAAAGGGCTTAAGCATTGAAGCTGCCTGCAGGGCTTACACTTGACGTTGTGCGGCCTGCTGAACGCTGGGCGGCAAATGCTAAAAACCGCCAAATATTGTTATCTTTTGTGCTCTTTGATCCATTTTTCTGTATAAAAATGGTGCTTTTATGCGTGTATCCTCTAGGATACACCATTAAGTCCCCATAGTTTAATGCCTTTATTTTTGCAAAAAATAAAGTCATTAAACTAAAAATAAAAGATGTCCTTTTCCTCAGAGACACAAAACTGATGTAGCCGTCTGTTTTTCTGTGTTGACATCATGTTCTCAATTATGAATTTGCCCCTAAAAACCTTTTTGATTTATTTTTTAAATTTAAATTTTTACCCAATTAATCCGGTTCATACACGTGGCTCGATCATTCCCTTTCATCGTCCACCAATTTGACTATAAATAATCCATTCCCCTTTCATTTTTCCTTTTCCGAGCAATTAATTTATTCAAGGTCAGTTCTTAATCTTCCTCTTCTCTGCATCCATTGTTTTACTTTCTTTACTACCATGGTCGAATCCAGCAGCACTTCTTCTCAGAAAGATACTCGCGATGTGAGTACTATTTCTTCTACTATATCTGAAGCAGAGATAGACAAATTATGTACAGATTATAGGAATCTTAGATTGCTGCACCCCACGGTTCTTTCATTGAGTGATAGATCTAACAAACCCCCTAAAAAAATGATCACGCTGTATAAACTTCAACTAACTATAGGTAACCTTCGTATTCCTCCCTTAGTATTTCTTCAAGAAATTCTTGCCCACTATGGGATTGGTCTTAGCTAAGTTCACTCGCTTGGATTGCAAATTTTTTTTCTTTTTGAGATGTATTGTAACGCTGTAGGTAGAATACCAAGTATAAATGTTTTTCATGTGTTATTTAGAACTCGATTGGTGAGTAAATATTGGTACACATTTGACTGTAAGCCAAATTAGGCTTTTACTGGTGCGAAGGAATCTTCTTTAAAAAATTAGAAAGAGCCCTACTTTTTTGTCAATGAAAGGGTCATTCAAGATGCTTGGGCAAATGTCCGCAAGTGGAGGAAAACAAAAATAGGAGTGAGTAAGTCGATCACTTTATCTGATGATGAGAGGACAATGGTTGAAGGCTGGACGGCATTGGAACTTCCACAACGGTCATATGCTGATCATGAAGCCATTTTAGTCCTCTGTAGCATGAGTGATAACTAGCGTATTGGATATGTACCAGTGCTGCACTGGAAAGGCCGTGGTAGGCACCATTATGAATATACTAAGTTTAAATTATGTTATCATGAGTTACATGTATCCTCATATGCTTTTTCTGTTTGTTTGTGTGTTTATCTACTGCAGAAAAAGATATGCAGGTTTACAGGTCTTTTCAGAAAGCCAATTTGGATCCCCTTTCTGTAACCGAACGATAAAAAATGCTGTTGAGCTTGAAGCTGATAAAACAAAGGTTGCTGAGTTCGAGCAGCAACTAAAAAGTCCTGAACGGCCTACGGATGGCGGAGGTGGCAGTGTTGCACAGCCTTCTTCGTCTGATGTAGAAATCATTGAGACCACCCCAAACCGTCTAGCGCTAAGAAAACTGGCAAGCGCACAAAGCGTGTTTGGAAGCGTGCAACAGGGAAAGCATCTGAAAGGTCAAAGAAAAGAAGTATGCTTTTTACTTAATAATGTATGTACTATGTTATAATGCTAACTGTATGCTCATTCGTCTTTTTGTTGAATAGAATTGATTCTGCCAGAAGAAGATGCTGAAACCACTGCTAGTGGTGATAATGAAAAAGGTAACAAAGCTGTTGATGTTGAAGATGATAATGATGATGATGAAGATGAGGATATAAATGATGATATACACGAGGATGATTCTTTTCAGACACCTCCTTTCACTAATCCACTAACCTCTACAAGAACTGGCACAACACAATCTTCTTCATCTTCCCAACCGCCTTCCGATGTGTCGCTGGCTGGTTTAAGAAGTTTTTTGGAGAACCCTGTCAATAAATCTGACAGTTTTGTAAATTTTCTAAAGGTAAACATCACAGCTTGATCCATGGAGATCAATTTACAATATATAATTGTTTGCAGGTTATGAATATATGTTTATTTTGCAGGTAAACACAATTGCTGATCTTTCTTCCTCTTTGTCCACAATGACACATAAACAAAGTTGCCAATCTACCGCTGCAGCAATGGTTCTTCTTAATCATCATGTGATGCATGGTCTTAAGATGCAGGATGTAGTGACCTGAACTTTTCCATGTTTATATAAATTAAATAAAATTGTTATTTACATGATTAAGTGTTTCCAAAATGTTAAGCAATCAAACTTATTAAGACTTGATTAATTGAAATAGGTTTCATATAGACAATTGACCACTCAAGTTGACCGGTGATTCACGGACGTTAAAACTTGTAAAAACTATATGATGTCATATATATGGATATATATATAGTTAACATGGTATTATGATAAGTAAATATATCATTAAGTATATTAACAATGAACTACATATGTAAAAACAAGACTACTAACTTAAGGATTTCGAAACGAGGCATATATGTAACGATTATCGTTGTAACGACATTTAATTGTATATATATCATATTAAGATATATTAATACATCATAATATCATGATAATGTAATAATTTAACATCTCTTTAGATATAATAAACAATGGGTTAACAACATTTAACAAGATCGTTAACCTAAAGGTTTCAAAACAACACTTACATGTAACGACTAACGATGACTTAACGACTCAGTTAAAATGTATATACATGTAGTGTTTTAATATGTATTCATACACTTCTGAAAGACTTCAAGACACTTATCAAAGTTCTTCTACTTAACAAAAATGCTTACAATTACATCCTCATTCATTTTCATCAACAATTCTACTCGTATGCACTCGTATTCGTACTCGTACAATACCCAGCTTCTAAATGTATTTACTATTGGTATATACACTTCAATGATTAGCTTTTAGTAGCCCTTGTGAGTCACCTAATACATGTGAGAACCATCATTTGGCAACTAGCATGAAATATCTCATAAAATTACAAAAATATTAGTAATCATTCATTACTTATTTACAAGTAAACAAAATTACACATCCTTTATATCTAATCCATATACCAACGACCAAAAACACCTACAAACACTTTCATTCTTCAATTTTCTTCATCTAATTGATCACTCTCAAGTTCTATCTTCAAGTTCTAAGTGTTCTTCATAAATTCTATAAGTTCTAGTTTCATAAAATCAAGAATACTTCCAAGTTTGCTAGCTTACTTCCAATCTTGTAAAGTGATCATCCAACCTCAAGAAATCTTTCTTATTTATAGTAAGATATCTTTCTAATACAAGGTAATACTCATATTCAAACTTTGATTCAATTTCTATAACTATAACAATCTTATTTCGAGTTTAAATCTTACTTGAACTTGTTTTCGTGTCATGATTCTGCTTCAAGAACTTTCAAGCCATCCAAGGATCCTTTGAAGCTAGATCTATTTTTCTCATTTCCAGTAGGTTTACCTACTAAAATTAAGGTAGTAATAATGTTCATAACATCATTCGATTCATACATATAAAACTATCTTAATCGAAGATTTAAACTTGTAATCACTAGAACATAGTTTAGTTAATTCTAAACTTGTTCGCAAATAAAGTTAATCCTTCTAACTTGACTTTTAAAATCAACTAAACACATGTTATATATTAGTTAGTGCCTTGTTTGTAGGTGGACTAACGTGTGCGCTAAATTTTGTGTGCGCTAAATTTTGTGCGGGACTTGTAGGATTACGGGTCGGAATGGGTTATTAGTTAGTGCCTTGTTTGTAGGTGGACTAACGTGTATATTAGTAATTCGGATATTATTAATGTACTATTGTGTTGTGATAATAATTCTTGCGTGTGTTTATATCACGTAGAATTTTGTTTGCGTTTGCATATATCATCGAGCGAAGCGGTCGTTATACTAACGAGTCGATACGACGTGTATGCGTAATAAGGACTTGCAAACCTTATTACGGGTGCAAATCATGTCTAACAAGTGATGTACCACGAGTGTTTAGCAAAATGGGGCGGTGTTGCGTGTGTGGTTTTATACGTTCATGATCTAATCGCTTTGCATTCCTTAGAATGGCGACGGGAAACGGGATCGAGACGAATGACGTGGAGTTCAACGCTAGAGTTGCGGCCACCGTTGCGGAGCAAGTGGGTGCGTTACGAGAAGAAATGGATAGGAAGTATTCTGAATTTCGGGGTAGTAGTGGAATGGAGCGTTGTCTTAAGAGCTTCATGAGAACTAAAACCCCAATGTATGACGGGAAACCGGATCCTTTGGTAAGCACAACTTGGATCTCGGATGTCGAAGGGTGTTTTCGTACTATTAAATGCCCTCCTGAGAAGAGGACAAGACTCGCTACTAGTTTGTTGCGGGGTAGGGCAAAGGATTGGTTGGATGGTAAGATTTATCTTGTCGGTGGTGAACCGTTTATGGTGAAATGTCCCGTTCATATTGATTATAAACGTTCCATATTAATTGATTTCGTTGCGAAGTTTTGACCTCTATATGAGACGTTTTTCAAAAACTGCATTCATTTTTAAAACAACCATAACCTTTATTTTATCAATAAAGGTTTCAAAAGCATTACGTAGATTATCAAATAATGATAATCTAAAATATACTGTTTATACACGATCATTGCATAATGGTTTACAATAGAAATATATTACATCGACATATGTTTCTTGAATGCAGTTTTTACATAATATCATACAAACATGGACTCCAAATCTTGTCCTTATTTTAGTATGCAACAGCGGAAGCTCTTAATATTCACCTGAGAATAAACATGCTTTAAACGTCAACAAAAATGTTGGTGAGTTATAGGTTTAACCTATATATATCAAATCGTAACAACAGACCACAAGATTTCATATTTCAATATACATCCCATACATAGAGATAAAAATCATTCATATGGTGAACACCTGGTAACCGACATTAACAAAATGCATATATAAGAATATCCCCATCATTCCGGGACACCCTTCGGATATGATATAAATTTCGAAGTACTAAAGCATCCGGTACTTTGGATGGGGTTTGTTAGGCCCAATAGATCTATCTTTAGGATTCCCGTCAATTAGGGTGTCTGTTCCCTAATTCTTAGATTACCAGACTTAATAAAAAGGGGCATATTCAATTTCGATAATTCAACCATAGAATGTAGTTTCATGTACTTGTGTCTATTTTGTAAATCATTTATAAAACTTGCATGTATTCTCATCCCAAAAATATTAGATTTTAAAAGTGGGACTATAACTCACTTTCATAGATTTTTACTTCGTCGGGAAGTAAGACTTGGCCACTGGTCGATTCATGAACCTATAACAAATATGTACATATATATCAAAGTATATTCAAAATATATTTACAGCACTTTTAATACATTTTGATGTTTTAAGTTTATTAAGTCAGCTGTCCTCGTTAGTAACCTACAACTAGTTGTCCAACGTTAGATGTACAGAAAAAAATTGATATATATTATCTTGAATCAATCCACGACCCAGTGTATACACGTCTCAGGCTAGATCACAACTCAAAGTATATATATTTTTGGAATCAACCTCAACCCTGTATAGCTAACTCCCACATTACTGCATATAGAGTGTCTATGGTTGTTCCAAATAATATATATACATGGGTTGATATGATATGTCAAAACATATGCATACGTGTCTATGGTATCCAAAGATTACATAATATATTAGACTACATGTATAATACAATATAAGTTAGCTAGGATATGATTAATATATATTTGTTTTCAATTTTCACGTTGCTACAACAAGAAAAATTATCCAATCTTGTTTTATCCATAACTTCTTCATTTTAAATCCGTTTTGAGTGAATCAAATTGCTATGGTTTCATATTGAACTCTATTTTATGAATCTAAATAGAAAAAGTATAGGTTTATAGTCGGAAATATAAGTTACAATTCATTTTTGTAAAGGTAGTCATTTCAGTCGAAAGAACGACGTCTAGATGACCATTTTAGAAAACATACTTCCACTTTGAGTTTAACCATGATTTTTGGATATAGTTTCATGTTCATAAGAAAAATCATTTTTCCAGAAGAACAACTTTTAAATCAAAGTTTATCATAGTTTTTAATTAACTAACCCAAAACAGCCCGCTGTGTTACTAAAATGGCGTATGTCCGGTTTTACAGTGTTCTTCGTGTTTTCAGGTTTTAAATCATTAAGTTAGCATATAATATAGATATAGAACATGTGTTTAGTTGATTTTAAAAGTCAAGTTAGAAGGATTAACTTTTTTTTGCGAACAAGTTTAGAATTAACTAAACTATGTTCTAGTGATTACAAGTTTAAACCTTCGAATAAGATAGCTTTATATGTATGAATCGAATGATGTTATGAATATCATTACTACCTCAAGTTTTCTGGATAAAGCTACTGGAAATGAAAAAAATGGATCTAGCTTCAAAGGATCCTTGGATGGCTTGAAAGTTCTTGAAGCAGAATCATGACACGAAAACAAGTTCAAGTAAGATTTTCACTCGAAATAAGATTGTTATAGTTATAGAAATTGAATCAAAGTTTGAATATGAGTATTACATTGTATTAGAAAGATATCTTACTGTAAATAATAAAGATTTCTTGAGGTTGGATGATCACTCTACAATATTGGAAGTAAGCTAGCAAACTTGGAAGTATTCTTGATTTTATGAAACTAAAACTTGTAGAATTTATGAAGAACACTTAGAACTTGAAAATAGAACTTGAGAGAGATTAATTAGATGAAAAAAAATTGAAGAATGAAAGTTTTTGTAGGTGTTTTTGGTCGTTGGTATATGGATTAGATATAAAGGATGTGTAATTTTGTTTACATGTAAACAAGTCATGAATGATTACTCATATTTTTGTAATTTTATGAGATATTTCATGCTAGTTGCCAAATGATGGTTCTCACATGTGTTAGGTAACTCACATAGGCTTCTAAGAGTTGATCATTGGAGTGTATATACCAATAGTACATACATCTAAAAGCTGTGTATTGTACGAGTACGAATACGGGTGCATACGAGTAGAATTGTTGATGAAACTGAACGAGGATGTAATTGTAAGCATTTTTGTTAAGTAGAAGTATTTTGATAAGTGTCTTGAAGTCTTTCAAAAGTGTATGAATACATATTAAAACACTACATGTATATACATTTTAACTGAGTCGTTAAGTCATCATTAGTCGTTACATGTAAGTGTTGTTTTGAAACCTTTAGGTTAACGATCTTGTTAAATGTTGTTAACCCATTGTTTATTAAATCAAATGAGATGTTAAATTATTACATTATCATGATATCATGATGTATTAATATATCTTAATATGATATATATACATTAAATGTCGTTACAACGATAATCGTTACATATATGTCTCGTTTCAAAATCATTAAGTTAGTAGTCTTGTTTTTACATATGTAGTTCATTGTTAATATACTTAATGATATGTTTACTTATCATAATATCATGTTAACTATATATATATCCATATAAATGTCATCATATAGTTTTTACAAGTGTTAACGTTCGTGAATCGCCGGTCAACTTGGGTGGTCAATTGTATATATGAAACCTATTTCAATTAATCAAGTCTTAACAAGTTTGATTGCTTAACATGTTGGAAAAATTTAATCATGTAAATATCAATTTCATTTAATATATAAAAACATGGAAAAGTTCGGGTCACTACATATGGCGTTATCGTGGGACGGGTTTAAGAAGGAATTCTTCGAGGAGTTCCGGACTTTAGCCAATTTGTCGAAAATGCGTAATGAGTTGCGAAATTTGCAACAGGGTCCTATGGATTTGAATAATCTCAAGACGACCTTTATGGCGAAGGCTCGTTTTTGCCCGGAGTATTTGGGGAATGATCGTTTGTTGATGGAGGATTTCTATCGAACTTTGAATGATGACTTGAAGAGTAAAATTAGCGGAGGTCAAGCGAAATCGTTTGTGGAATTATTCGACTTGGCTAGAGGTTTCGAGTCGTATTCGCGATCGAAGATGGGTGAACCTTCAAGTGAGAGAAGGGTTGTTTCGTATGGTGCTCCAAGTAAGAGGACTAAGGGTCCGAGTGTGAGCACGGGTGGTACGCGGATGAGTATATCGGATTCTAGTGCGTCTAGGTGTTATAATTGTGGCGTGAGGGGTCACAAGTCTTGGGAATGTTCGGTACCAAAGGGTGATGGCATGGTGTGCTTCAATTGCCAAGAAGAAGGACATCGTAAGTCGGAATGTCCCAAGTTAACGGGGACGGGTGTGGCAAGGAGACGTTAAGGGTTGACGTTCCTAAGGGAGGTACCCTATGGTGACGATTTAATTGTTGGGCGAAGAGCGTAAGACTTGGTGCAACCAAGCATTCCTTAGTATTTGGAAAATGTTTCTACCAAGTCATGGAAATGGGTTTTGGTGTTTAGTTGTTAAGTGCGTGTTCGCTTTTGTGTTGAAGTGATGAACCATGAGGTTCGTCGGGTGGATGAAACCCGAGAAATCGAGTGTGATCTCGATGTATGTTGGTAAAGGAGTCTACGTGATGCGACATTAGGTGCCTCTTTTATACCTACTAGCGTGGTGTTCGACTTCGATTGTGTTGCGGTTACATTATACTTAAGGTACCGAAGTGAAACCCTTAGGTACATGAGTGACCGGGTGAAATTTAACACACTAAAGCAATTGGATGATTGCGATAGTAAAGTTTGTGTAGTTTGTATTGAACTCTTCGTTCGAAGTGTTTAAGGATAGGTTAAGATCTTTAGTATGCTCAAGGTTGGAGCAAGATGTGGTGATGGGTCGTGTGAACCCAATTGTTGGTAAAGTCTACCTTTGGTAGCGTTGTATGGTTGTACGAGTTGTGGATATGGAACGTGGTTCCAAGTGGGGGAGTTACACTCCCGCACGAGGAGGTTTTAGTGTGAGATTTCGGATAATGCTTATGGTAGATCCGAAACTTGTGTTGGGACCTAGTTTTAGTCGATTTGTGGTAGAGTACAATTTCGGTTAAATTGTACTTATGGTTTTGGATGTAAATTATCACCGAGGTGATAATATGGTAAATCTCTTTGAGAGATAATGAAGGTATATCGTATGCCCGAGAGACATATTAAATTAATGTGCCTAATGTGTTATGATCCAAGTCGGGTCATACCCAATAACAAGCTTACCGACACCTTATATGTATTTAATCTTAACGATTGGATCGTTAAATAAATACGCGACATTTAAACTTTGGAAAATCGGTTTCCTAAAATATTATTACTTGAGATAAATTATTTGGATAATTTATTTTTAATTATTTATAGGTTTAAATAATTATGTTGTGTTATATTTTATAAAAGGTTATAAAATGTATAAGTAACAAAATATATGTATATATATATACATCGGTTTATAAATATTGTTTTATAAAACAATTCACATATTATATTACCCATCATGTGTGCAGAATTTTGGACTCCAAGAGAGACCACACATGCTTGTTTTGCTACTTCCTATATACACAACTTCATAGGTGCATGTATACCTTGGGACCAATACATTGACTCACTCTCTCTTAAGTAAAACTAGTTGTAAAAAGCTTGAAAAAAACTACAAAAAATTCTGCTGATTTTGCTGAAGGCCGTGGCCTGTTTTGGGACTCAAGGGAGTTCTAATTTTTTTTACAAGCTCATGTCTAGTGTCTATCAAATCCTAACTAATTACAAAGGTGTTGGGGTTATTGCTTGTGGGTATTACACACTTGAGGCTTCAAGTTAGAGGCTTTCTTACCATCATCTTCATCATCATCTTGCACTTTTGTAAACTACCCTCAACAAGCTTGAGGAGGTATGAATCTTCTCTACTTGTTATATTTGTAAGCATTTATCCAAGACTTGATATTTTCATGGAATTTAACTTAATAGCTTTACATATAAACATGAACTTAACATTATGCTTCCGCATGCTTTAACACTTATACAAATTGGTTTTGTTATTATCTTAACTACAAGAACATGTTTAATGAACTTGTTAAATTCCATCAATGGTATCTAGAGCCGAGGTCTATGGATTATGCTTCTTATATTGTCTTTAAACCCATTATATTTTCATTCCAAGTACATGCATGAAAATGGAATACAAAAATTTTTGGGTTTGGGAGGGTTGCATTGTTTGGCCGATTTCGGGAGACCCAAAAGTGGGTTTGGGCTCTTCCATTTTGGTCATATTTGTTGTATGTTGAAGTTCACAATCAAGTCTAGACCTTTTGTTTGAATGGTTGCATGTTTGGATGATTATTAATAATTCTTTTGGTATGTAATATTAATTCATTCATGTGGTTATAATATTCATTCAATTTGGGTTGTAAAATTATTATTTTGGTTATGTAATTTATTTTATATTTGGTATGTAAAATAGATTAGGTTGTATTTTCATTTTTTAGAAAAATGTATTAGGATATATTTTTTTGTAAAAATGAAGATGCAAGATGAAGACAAGGAAGATGCAAGATTAAGTGGGAGATTTGAAATCTCCTACTTTGTGTTATAACCCTTTACCGGTAGCATTTGTTTTCGGCTAAACAAATGTTCACCAAATTGGCTTGATTGTGAACATATTTGTTTTGCATGCGTGGTTGTTTTGTATGATTGTGGATTGTATGTTTGTATGCTACAAGTTAATCACACAAGTTAACAACAATCTAAAATGACAATTTAATTGGTTAAATTATACATTATTAACGACATGCAAAACAACAATTTAATTGGTTAAATTAAAAATGGCTAAAAGGACATTAATAAACGGTTATTAAGAACATGATAAGGATCATATATATAAAATGGTTTATATCAAGTAATTGTCTTAATTACAAGACATGAAAATGGTTTTTCATATGTACCATACACTAAATGCATGTTGGTGTATGGCATGAAAGTTTTCTTAAACTATAAATTATGAAAACTTAAAATCCCTTTAATTAACGAGGCAAACAAGTTAAACGCCATCCTTTTGTGCAACACTTAAAAATATTAGGGAACTCATAATGGGATAATGGTCACCTAACCGTTATGAACAAACTAATATGATTAAGGTGAATTTCGCACACTTGTGGGATAAAGGTCACCTAACCACTTGTATGCCAAATTAACACGTTTACACAAGTAGGACGACTTGATTCGGGAATCATGAACTTAGGGTCACCGAAGCGTGAGGAACAAATAGGCGTTGATGGGATAAATATGCCATGCAAAAGGATTGCATGATCCCATAACTTAGAAGTTGCAAAAGGATTGCAATTGTCATATAATGACTACCTAGCTAAATCAAATGACGGGATAAAGGTCACCTAACCGAAATTTGGTTTACCTTTGGATTCTAAAATTTAATAAGTATCATTTGGATTTAAAAGGTATTGATTGTTAAATTAAATTTAATACTTAAACAACTTTGTTAAATTTTGTAGATGGCCGCCAATAACAACAACATACCAAACGCACCTATCAACTTTAACAACCTATCGTTGAGGTCAATCCTTGAAAAAGAAAAACTCAACCATACGAACTTCATGGATTGGTTTTGCAATCTAAGAATCGTCCTCAAACTAGAGGATAGGGCATATGTGTTGGAAGACCCCATTCCCGATCAACCGGACAAGGATGATACGGAAGGCATGGCTTATTGGGAGAAATATTGCACCGATTCGGTGCAAGTTTCTTGCCTCATGCTTGGGACTATGATACCAGAACTCCAAAAGGATTTCGAGCATCATAGTGCGTATGACATGATCACACAATTGAAGGAGATGTTCCTTTAATAAGCTCATGTCGAGCGCTTCATGCATGTCAGATGGACGACTCCCAATCCGTTTCATCTTGTGTCCTTAAGATGAAAAGCCTAATTGATCGAGCGAACCATCTAAACTGCAACGTGTCTAATGAATTAGCCACGGACCTTATCCTTAATTCCTTGTCAAAGAGGTTTGACACATTTGTAATGAATTACAACATGAATGGATGGGATAAGAGCATTGGCGAATTACACGCCATGCTTAAGATGGCCGAAGCAAGCATGGGTAAAAGGGCTTCACCCATGTTTATGATCAATGAAGGCGGGTCCAAAACCAATAACACTTTTAAGCCAAAGGTGGCTAAGAGGAAAGGACCCGCCTACCAAGGCAAGGGCAAGGGAAAAGGGAAGATGGTTACCCCAACCAACAACAACAAGAAGCAAAAGGTTGCCAATAAAGCTAACCCCAAGGAAGATCAGTGCTTTGGTTGCGGTGAGATGGGTCAGTGGAAACGCAACTGCCCGATCTACCTTAAGGAGTTGAAAGAAAAGAGGGATGCAGGGCAAACCTCAGGTAATGTATATATGGTATACGTTGAGCTTAGTATTACTTCTTCTAATACATGGGTATTAGACACAGGATGTGGAACTCATATTTGCAATTCTTTGTAGGGGTTCAAAAGAAGTAATCAGATGCGGGAACAACAAGTCTCTTCATGGGAAATGGAGCAAGGGTGCAAGTGAAAGCTCAAGGAGACTTTGTTTTAAAGCTACCAAGTGGTTTGGAGCTTATTTTGAAAAATATTTTGTATGCACCCGATTTATCTCGAAACATTATTTCTGTATTCCGTTTGAAACAATATGGTTTTAATCTTAATTTTATTAATGATGATATCCATGTTTCTTTAGATAATGTGTTCTATTTTGAGGCTTCGCCTTCGAATGATATTTATGAATTGGTTCATGATGACACATCATACAATAGCTCAATATACCTTGCAAACACCAAGAAACTCAAAAGGGATTTGAGTGATTCCTACTTGTGGCAATGTCGCCTTGGTCACATAAACAAGAATTGAATGCATACACTTCAAAAGAATGGCCTTTTGAAATCAAATGAACTAGACTCATTTGATGTATGTGAATCTTGTTTACAAGGCAAAATGACTAAAGCACCTTTCAAAGGAACCTATGAAAGGGCTAAGGACTTATTGGGATTAATACATTCGGATGTATGTGGACCCTTTAAGCCCATAACTAGGAATGGTGAAAGATACTTCATTACTTTCATTGATGACTTTAGTCGTTTTGGATATGTCTACCTGTTAAGACATAAGGACGAAACTTTTGAAGCATTCAAGGAATATCAAAACGAAGTACAAAATCAACTCAATAAGACAATCAAGGTACTTCGTACCGATAGAGGAGGTGAATACCTAAGCGATGCTTCCAAGATCATCTTAAAAGTTGTGGGATTATCTCACAACTCACTCCTCCTGGAACACCCCAACTTAATGGAGTTTCCCGAAAGGAGGAACCGAACCTAATGGATATGGTTCGATCTATGATGGCTAGAAGCTCGCTACCTCTATCATTTTGGGGTTATTGTCTATGCTCCGCGGCTCGTATTTTAAATATGGCCCCAACCAAGAAAGTGGAACGAACACCTCATGAGATATGGTTTGAAAAACCTCCATCTCTATCATACTTAAAGGTATGGGGATGTGAAGCTTATCCTAAGCGTTACGTCCCTAATAAGTTAAATGCTCAATCCACAAAGTGTATCTTCATAGGATATCCCAAGGATGATATGGGATAATATTTCTATGATCCAATCAAGCAAAATGTATTTGTTGCTCGAAAGGCTGAATTCCTTGAAACTAAGTTCCTATTGGAAGGAAATAGTGAAAGGAAGATAGATCTTGAAGAGGTTTAAGATCAAGTAGATGATACATAATTGATTGACGCTAGCACTCAACATGAAAATTTTGAGAATGATCAAATGGATGATCAAAGTATACATGACGTTCGCAGATCTGGTAGGATTAGTAATCCTCCTGAGAGATATGGGCTTCTCATGGATGGTTGCTATGTGGTTGATTTGGATGAACCAACAAACTACCAAGACGCTTTATCAAGGATTGATAAAGATAAATGGCAGGAAGCCATGAACGCTGAGATGCAATCCATGTATGACAACCAAGTTTGGGAACTAGTTACACAACCTA
The DNA here is from genome assembly GCF_046630445.1 of Rutidosis leptorrhynchoides. NCBI lineage: Eukaryota > Viridiplantae > Streptophyta > Magnoliopsida > Asterales > Asteraceae > Rutidosis > Rutidosis leptorrhynchoides. The sequence goes on from NC_092338.1 coordinate 188,710,652, forward strand.
CTGGCTCAAGGCTAGTTGATTGTAAATGGCTTTTTAAAATGAAAACCGACATACATGGAAACTTGGATACATATAAAGCTAGACTTGTAGCAAAAGGTTTCACTCAAACTCAAGGGATTGACTATGATGAAACTTTTTCGCCTGTGGCAATGCTAAAGTCTATTAGGATATTACTTGCCATTGCTGCTCATTATGATTATGAAATATGGAAAATGGATGTCAAGACCGCTTTCCTAAATGAACATCTTGAGGAAGATGTCTATATGGTTCAGCCTGAAGGTTTTATTGATCCGAAATATCCTAAAAAGGGATGTAAGTTAAAGAAGTCAATCTACTAATTGAAACAAGCATCTAGAATGTGGAATCATCGTTTTAATGAGGAGGCCAATAATTTGGCTTCATTAAAAATGGCGATGAAGCTTGTGTATACAAGAAAGCTAGTGGGAGCACTATCATGTTCCTTGTATTATATGTGGATGATATATTATTATTTAGGAACGATATTCCGGCAATGCAAGGTGTTAAAACGTGGTTAAGTAAATGCTTCTCCATTAAGGATCTTGGAGAGGCACAATACGTTTTGGGGATTGGGATCTACAGGGATAGATCCAAGAAACTGATAGGTTTGAATCAAAGTGCATACATTGAAAAGATCTTGAAAAGGTTAAAGATGGACAACTCTAAGAAAGGTTTGGTACCTATTCAAAGAGGAACGCCTCTCAGTTTATCTCAGTGTCCTACCACGAAAGATGAACAAGAGAGAATGAAGAAAGTCCCGTACGCATCTGCTATTAGGTCAATCATGTATGCAATGATATGCACTAGACCGGATGTGTCATGCGCTCTTAGCTTGACAAGTAGATACCAGAATAACCCAGGAAATAGTCATTGGATTGCGGTTAAAAGTATATTGAAATACCTTAGGAGGACTAAGGATATGTTTCTAATATATGGGTCTGGTGAGGAGGAACTCGCTGTAAAAGGTTACGTGGATGCGAGTTTCCAAACTGATCGAGATGATTCGCGATCACAATCTGGTTATGTCTTCACGTTAAATGGAGGTGCGGTCTCTTGGAAGAGTTCAAAACAGGATGATGTTGCATTATCCACTACAGAGTCAGAGTACATTGCCGCCTCATTGGCAGCTCAGGAAGCTGCATGGATGAAGAAATTCATCGACGACTTAGGAGTAGTCCCTTCCATTCAGGACCCTCTTGAGATCTTTTATGACAACGAGGGTGCGATTGTTCAAATCAAAGAACCTCGTGCTCACCAAAAGACCCGTCACATTGAGCGGAGATTCAACTACATAAGGAATGAAGTTGAAAAGGGAAAGATATGTATTCGCAAAGTTCACACAGATCTTAATATTGCGAATCCTCTCACAAAGCTCTTACATGGAGCAAAACACGCAGGACATGTTTGTGCATTAGGGCTTTGATATTCTAGTGATTGGTCATGATCTGTTTTAAGTATTGTAATGGAACGAAATTGTTCAAACTCATTAATATGATTATGGCATTAATTTATTTTGAGTTATGTTCCTATTTTGCATATTTTATCCATGAATAAGTAATTATTCTAAATTTCGTAGTCGATCACATTTGTAGGAACAAGTGCGAGGTTTAGACTATTATGAACTTGGATTGGTATAAATTCACGGGATGAATGTGGGGCAAGGTTGCAACCAAGGTTCATAGATATTTGTGGGATACAAATATTGGAAGACCCGCCCTCAAGATTTACTAAATGGAGCCTTTGTGGTTGATCACATGTAATCTTGAGTAAAGGCAAATATCATTGTATCCTCTGACCTGAGATACATATTGGGTTCGGATATTTACCGAGTATCGTGCCTTGATTCTTTCCTTCGCTATTCTGAAATATGGTAGTTTACAAGGAAGAGCTCAGGCATAATGCAAGGTACATATTTAGGACATATGTAGTCAAGATGGAATTTGTCCCTCTTATTTGTTAAGAGTCAGATGTCTAAGGCCTGATAAAGTTAAATCTAAAAGAGAGTGATCATTCTGTGTCTCTTAGATTAACATGACATCTAGGACGAAAGGATATGATGAAAGATTCACCTATTCATATTCAAGATGGGACTCGAAAGGGATGATGTTATTGAATGGCACAAAGTCATAACATATTGGGGGTGATGGACGGTCGTTAGGTGGTATCCATCACTTGCATTAATTTTTTTATGTTTCTCGTGCAAGTGGGAGATTGAAGGTATTTCGTATGCCCGAGAGTCATATTAAATTAATGTGGCTAATGTGTTATGATCCAAGTCGGGTCATACCCAATAACAAGCTTACCGACACCTTATATGTATTTAATCTTAACGATTGGATCGTTAAATAAATACGTGACACTTAAACTTTGGAAAATCGGTTTTCTAAAATATTATGTTTTGAGATAAATTATTTGGATAATTTATATTTAATTATTTATAGGTTTAAATAATTATGTTGTGTTATATTTTATAAAAGGTTATAAAATGTATAAGTAACAAAATATATGTATATATATATATATATATATATACATGGGTTTATAAATATTGTTTTATAAAACAATTCACATATTATATTACCCATCATGTGTGCAGAATTTTGGACTCCAAGAGAGACCACACATGCTTGTTTTGCTACTTCCTATATACACAACTTCATAGGTACATGTCTACCTTGGGACCAATACATTGACTCACTCTCTCTCAAGTAAAACTAGTTGTAAAAAGCTTGAAAAAAACTGCAAAAAATCCTGCTGATTTTGCTGAAGGCCGTGGCCTGTTTTGGGACTCAAGGGAGTTCTAAATTTTTTTTACAAGCTCATATCTAGTGTCAATCAAATCATAACTAATTACAAAGGTGTTGGGGTTATTGCTTGTGGGTATTACACACTTGAGCCTTCAAGTTAGAGGCTCTCTTACCATCATCTTCATCATCATATTGCACTTTTGTAAACTACCCTCAACAAGCTTGAGGAGGTATGAATCTTCTTTACTTGTTATATTTGTAAGCATTTATCCAAGACTTGATATTTTCATGGAATTTAACTTAATAGCTTTACATATAAACATGAACTTAACATTATGCTTCCGCTTGCTTTAATACTTATACAAATTGGTTTTGTTATTATCTTAACTACAAGAACATGTTTAATGAACTTGTTAAATTCCATCAGATAAAGGACGTGTTTGGCGAGCAAGGTGAAATCCCTCGGTTAAGGGATGTGTGTGTGTCGGGTTCTCTTTTGGAGAATCGTTGTTTTATGCCTATATTCGATATAGGTGGTTCTTGCTCGATTGTGTGGATGGTTAGTGGTATCCGTTAGGGTTCACTATAGTGTAGCAGAGCGCGATGTTGCACTACTCGTGGTTTTAGGCCAAAAGTGCGTATGTGATTGGTGAAGCATGACCTTCAGGGTCCGCTGACTTCATCTTGGTAGTGTTATATTGGCGTAGCATGACCTTCGGGGTCCGCTGACTTCATCATGGGAGTGGTGTTATATCGGTGAAGCATGACCGTTGACGGGGTCCGCTGACTTCATCCGGTGTTGAGATTTGGAAGTGGATCGTGTGTGTTCGCGGATTCACGATGACGCGTGTAGTTTCAATCATTGTATTGAGAAGTGAGTCTCGTGTAGTTTGGATTTACAAGTGACGCGTATGGTTGCGGATTCACTAAGGCGCGTGTAGTTTTCGGCCAGCCTTCATGTTATTGGGTGTGTGATCTATCGGTTGTTTTATACACTGATGGTGGGGTCATAAGGACAATGTTGTGTGATCTATCGGTTGTTTTATACACCGATGGTGGGGTCGTAAGGACCATGTTGTGGGATTAGTGATGCAATAGTCGTATTTTGCTCACGTGTTTACGGTAGTTGCGTATTAGACGTGTTTGCGCACTACAAGGGATGTTAAGTGGTAAGTGTTATCCGTTAGATTTCACTTATATTTGGTCTTCATCAGTTAGTTGGTTGACTTTAGTTTGGGACGTGTTTACTTTTAGCATTGTACTTGGTATGGTACGCTAAAGGGTTGATATCTCGGTACGAGATTGGTGAAATTTTCCCGATATGAGGGATTGAGCAAGTTTTAGTGCTCGGATTTGTGGACATGATAAATTGCGAATGACAATTTAGTTGTTAAGGGTAGCTCTATTAGAAGAATTGCCTTGAGGAGTTGGAAGGATACATGGCGGATTCGTGTATTCTATGTGATCGTTGTGGACTTCGGATATTGTATGTATTGTATGTCTTGGGATGCGTGCGAGTGTGTATTTAGTTAATGGATTTACCTTCGGGTTAATGAGTGATGGGGTGGAAGTCGGATTAGAATGATTGTTTGGAAACCATAGCTTGTAGGTTTGGATTGGTTAAGTGACTAGGATCACGAGGACGTGATTGAATCTAAGTGGGGGAGAGTTGTAACACCCCATTTTCCCCATATATGATTTATAGGTGTATGAAGGCTTCGGGACATGTTCGTGTGTTAAATTCTTGTATACGAGAAAATGAGTCAGATCATGTTGTATGTCGCGGCGCGACATAGAAGGCCGCGGCGCGGCAATTAACTGGAATCAGTATCAGGATGCATGTAAACAAGGGCACCAGACCACGGTTTATCTCGCGGCGCGAAGAAGGGTGTCGCGGCGCGGCATTCAGCTGATTTCAATTCCAGGAGGCATGTTAAGGAAACCACCAGAATACGTTATAGGTCGCGGCGCGGCAATCTGGGCGGACTGGTACCAGTTTTATGATTTTAAAAGAGATTCAAGGGCATTTTAGTCATTTCATGTTTGAGCCAGATTTGAGATCTTAATCTCATCCACTCATTCATTTTCCTTTTTATCTTTTTCCTTTTCTTCTTCATTTTCTCTCAAAAACTTCAAACCCCAATTGATTCTAAGGGATTTTTGGAAAGGAAGAAGCGGGTTTTGATCGAAAGCGTAAGAGGCAAGTTTGTTCTCCTCATTCTTAGCTACAAGGTGATACTAGCGGTAAGCTCTAACTCCAAATTTCATTTTCGTGTTCATCATTCAAATTTAAGGCTTTTGGCTTGTATGTTCATAGATGGAACCCATTTAGTTGTTAATTGAAGATTAACACCAAGATTCGGGTTTATTATTGTTATTGACGGGTTTTGGGTTTGTTGAACAAGTGTAAGTTTGTAAGACTTGCAAAGGGGTATAATCACTAGTATTTAGTGATTATTGAGGTGTTGGAAGCCTTTAGGTTTCATGTGGTTGACTAATTTTGATTAGAGTCAAAATTAGGGTTTGGTGATGATTATGACCCAATAGTCAATTTAATAAGGTTTATAAACTTAAAATGGATTAAGTTGAAGTATAAACCCGAGTTAAATATGTTTTGGTGTCAAAACTTGTTCATGGCGAAATGTTGACTTCTTATGGGTCAAATTAGGGTTTAAGTGTCATTTTAGGCAAGATAGGTGTTTAACACCTATGATTGGGTCTAATTGGCGTATTAGGACCATTCTCACTTGTGTTAGTGATTGTTGGTTAGTTTGGGCGCGGTTTGTGCTTGGAAGTGCATTTGGGTTGAAATTTCACTAAGTGTCGAAATGGGTTGGTTTGTAATCCACCCTAATTGTGTTATTGTATTTGTAATAAATGGAATAGGTACATTCCATCAGCGATTGCGGATTGTGTTTTGGCATCCATCAAGACTTCAAGGTGAGTGTTAATATCCTATATGCATATGTATGTGTAGGATGGGTGCGGGTCGGGTGAAGGCGTTCTCGTTTATAGAGCTCACTTCCCGAATAGGTGGAATTGTTGGACTTGTGTATAGATCCAATTGGCACGGTTGTGCGTTTTTGGTTGACCACCTTGGCGAGGTGCACACTTTGTGTGTACGTTATCACATGGGCGTGTGATGTGGATAATATAACCCCAATGGCGAAGGGTTAATATTGTGATGTGGACTTATCTAACCCCAATGACGAAGGGTTAATATTGTGAGTAGAATAATTATATGCGCATGTATATAATGTATCTATTTGTTGTAGCGTGAAATGTGAAGTGTCGAGGTGCTAAGACACCACGTTGCACGTGACGAGTGAAGTGTCGAGGTGTTAAGACGCCACTCGGAGTGAAGCATCGAGGTGTTAAGATGCCACTCTAAGTAATTGACGGGTGAAGCATCGAGGTGTTAAAATGCCACTCGGGGTGAAGCATCGAGGTGTTAAGATGCCACCTAGGAGTGAAGTGTCGAGGTGTTAAGATGCCACTCGGGGTGAAGTACCGAGGTGTTAAGGTGCCACCCTAGGGTTTAGTGATACGAGGTGTTAAGTACACTAACGGATGTTATGAACACCGATGGCATTGAGTGCCATTCCCTTGTACGATTGGTTAACCATGGTTATTATGTTGTAAGCGTGAGCATATTATATTGTTCGAGTTTTATATATATATATATATATATATATATATATATGTATATATATATATATATATATATATATATATATATATATATATATATATGTATATATATATATGTATATATATATATGTATATATATATATGTATATATATATATGTATATATATATATATATATATATATATATATATATATATATATGTATATATATATATATATGTATATATATATATTGTATACGTATAATGTTGTATTGTCATGATGTAGCTAACCTTCCGGGTGTAGTTTATTGGCGTTGTTCACATCGACGTTGGTGAACTTATCTTATTGATGGTATTATTAACTTGTTGCTTAGTGATGGTACGGTATGCTTAGATTAGCTTGCCTTTATGCTTGGATGCTCCGGTATGCGGTATTTGTTTATTTATGTGACGTGTCCATTTTATGCATATATATGTATGTAGTACATTTTCACTCACTAAGCGTTAGCTTACCCTCTCGTTGTTTACATTTTTATAGATTTGCATGGAGGAGGTGGCTCGGGTAAGCATGGGGACTAGTGGACTCGCGTAGTGTGCTTTAGAAGTGTGCTTTTGGAGTTATTAGGATTGGGTAGCGTATTCCCAATCACCATGCTCGTTCGAATATTTAAACTATGTATTAAATGTTTTAAGGCTTATTGAACTTGTTGTGTTAAAGATGTTTTGGAAACATAAATGGGACCTAAATATTAATGTATTAAAGAAAAAAATTTTATGGGCCGGTTTAAATACTGGTTGGGTCGTTACATCGAAGAGGAACCGGAAGAAGAGGAACCGGAAGAAGAGGAACCGGAAGAGGAGGAACCGGAAGAAGAAGAGGTTCCAGAGGAAGAAATATTGATACCTACAGTAAATCAGTTAAATAAAAGAAAATCCTCAACCAACGGACCAAAGTCAATAATGGTTAATGGTGTTTCCGCCATGGAAGCAAAATATTGGGAAGATTACCAATTTTTCGATGAATCGGATCCCGATGAGGATTCCGATGATGTTATAGAAATTACCTCGACCCAATTTAATAAAGCAAAAGAAAATAATAAGGGAAAAGGTATAAAAATATAGAAACCTGATTCCAACCCCGATGAACTTTATATGTATCGGTAACGTCCGTATTTTCTAAAATGTAACAATAACCCGGGAACCTCTAAACCACCAGGTTTTTCTAAACCATTGTGGAAAATGACAGCTCGTATTAGGGGAGCATCATATATCCCTAGGAAATTAGCAAAATGAACCATGTTCGAAGAAGAAGAAACGAGTGAATTGGATTAAAGAGTTGTAATCATGTTGTGTAATATATGTAATATAGTGTGCCTGTGTTTTTTTTTTTTTTTTTATAAATGTAAAATTGCTTGTATTGTTTGTTATTTATCTTTTATGAATCTAACCCTCGTCTATTTTTACAGTATAAAAACACAAAATGGACGTTAAGGGTAAACAACCGAATATTTTAGAAGACCTACCAGAGGATATGATTGATGAAATCTTGTCTAGAGTCGGTCAGAATTCATCAGCACAATTAGTTATGGCGAAATTAACTTGTCAAACATTTGAAAGACTTTCCAGAAATGCCTTAGTTTATAAAAGGCTTTCCTTTGATAGGTGGGGTATATCACATTGGGGAGACCGTAAGTTACGCTGTGTTTTCTTTAAAGCGTTAAATGCGGGGAACCCAAATGCAATTTTTTGCTACGGGTTAAGAACCTATTTTGACTCAACATATCCCAACATAAGATTTCGTGAATTAGAAAGAGCTTCGAACATACAACATAAAGAAGCATGATATGCTTACGGGTTAGTGATGTTCGCTTCTCACCAAAGTGAGAAAAAGAACATCGGATTACAACTATTAAATGAAACATTCCCACAAGTGACGGACTCAGTAGTTGGGGTAAGAAACAAGGTTTTTAGATTGCTACGAGGCTGTTGGCATTACGAAACCCTCGTCCTTTTGACGACATTACAACATGCTGCCTAGCCAATGGTCATAACGGTTACTTTCCACAAGATCAAGGATGGGAAGTCGTTTTAGTAAAACCAGAATGTATGACCTGTTTCTGGACTTATGAATTACGTGTCTTTATTGCCTTTGCTGAACAACTTGCGTATTAATTAGAATTACCTCTATAGCTGCCGTGTAGCAAGTTATTATGTGCTATATTTCATCCTATATGTATAATAGTGGTATTGTATGTTTGTAAAATATTGTATAAAAGTTTGAACGCGAAATATTATTGTAATAAGTTTTTCATATAGAATCGTAGTAGTTGAATTGTATAATAGCTACTAAGTATGAACTTAACGGGTAGGTACTACCCGAATTAAAACTATAAAATGCTAATATGAAGAAAAAGCTTTTATAAATAAGTTCATATTAAGCTACGAAATACTATTGACTACTCTTAAATTCTATATGATTAACTCAATTCTTTTGGGCTATTTTTGAAGGAAATGGCACCGGCGACTCGTCAGAATTTGAACATGAGCGAGGAAGACTTCCGTGTTTTCCTTGCAGCAAACATAGCCGCAGTACAGGCTGCGATGAAAAATAACAATAACTCTGGATCTAGCAGTGGAACTAATTATACAAGAAATCGTGTAGGATGCTCCTACAAAGAATTCACTGAATGCAAACCTTTGGAATTTGATGGAACCGAAGGACCAATTGGATTGAAACGGTGGACCGAGAAGGTCGAATTGGTGTTTGCCATAAGTAAGTGTACTGAAGAGGACAAAGTTAAGTACGCTACGCATACCTTCACAGGTACTGCGTTAACGTGGTGGAACACCTATATTGAACAGGTAGGACAAAATGCTGCTTACGCACTACCGTGGTCGGCATTCAAGCAATTGATGAACGAGCAGTACCGTCCTAGAAACGAAGTCAATAAGCTCAAGGTAGAACTTAGAGAGTTACGAACACAAGGATTCGACATTACCACATATGAACGACGATTCACAGAGTTGTGCCTATTGTGTCCGGGAGCGTTCGAAGATGAAGAAGAGAAGATCGACGCGTTTGCAAAAGGGTTACCAGTAAGGATTCAAGAAGATGTGAGTTCACACGAGCCCGCTTCCATACAGAAGGCAAGTCGAATGGCTCAGAAACTCATAAATCAGATTGAGGGGAGAATTAAAGAACAGGCGGCCGAAGAAGCCAACACAAAACAACTCAAGAGGAAGTGGAAGGAAAACGGTGACAAGAGTTACCAGTACAATAACAATAACAATTACAACCACAACCGCAACAACAATCACAACAATAACCGCAATCCTAACAATAACTACAACAAACATCCCAACAAAAATAACAACAACTACAACAACCGTTTCAACAACAATAACAGTCCCAAAAACAACCTCAGTAAAACAACAAACAACAGAAACAACCATGCTTCAAGTGTGCAGAGTACCATCCGAATGTGTTTTGCACAATAGTTTGCACCAAGTGTAAGAGAAGTGGTCATGGCGCAGAAAAATGTGAGATTTACGGATCAAAGAACAACAAAAATAAAGAAACAAATAAGTTCGGAACAAATAATGCTGACGTAGTTTGTTATAAATGTGGAAAACTGGGCCACGTTATTAGAAATTGCCCAAACCAAGGAAATACTAATGGGCAAGGCCACAGAAGAGTTTTCAATATTAATGCGGCAGAAGCGCAGGAAGACCCAGAGCTTGTTACGGGTACGTTTCTTATTGACAATACATCTGCTTATGTTTTATTTGATTCGGGTGCGGATAAAAGATATATGAGTAGAGATTTTTGTGCTAAATTAAGTTGCCCATTGACACCTTTAGATAGTAAATTTTTACTCGAATTAGCAAACGGTAAATTAATTTTAGCAGATAATATATGTCGGGATAGAAAAATTAAACTGGGGAATGAAATGATTAAAATTGATTTAATACCAGTCGAATTAGGGAGTTTTGATGTAATAATTGGCATGGACTGGTTGAAAAAGGTGAGAGCAGAGGTCGTTTGTTACAAAAATGCGATTCGCATTATGCGTGAAAAGGAAAAACCTTTAATGGTGTACGGAGAAAAGAACAATGCAAAATTAAATCTTATTACTAGTTTGAAGGCGCAAAAACTAATAAGAAAAGGTTGTTACATCATTCTAGCACACATCAAGGAAGTTAAACTTGAAGAAAAGAACATCAGTGATATTCCCATCGCAAAAGAATTTCCTGATGTATTTTCGAAAGAATTACTGGAATTACCACCACATCGATCCGTTGAATTTCAAATAGATCTTGTACCAGGAGCTGCACCAATAGCTCGTGCTCCATACAGACTCGTACCCAGCGAAATGAAAGAATTACAAAGTCAGTTACAAGAACTTTTAGAGCGTGGTTTCATTCGACCAAGCACATCACCATGGGGAGCTCCTGTTTTGTTTGTCAAGAAGAAGGATGGTACATTTAGGTTGTGTATCGACTACCGAGAGTTGAACAAACTTACCATCAAGAACCGCTACCCACTACCGAGAATCGGTGACTTATTTGATCAACTACAAGGCTCGTCGGTTTATTCGAAGATTGATTTACGTTCTGGGTATCCTCAAATGCGGGTGAAGGAGGATGATATTCCAAAGACTGCTTTTAGGATGTGTTACGGTCATTACAAATTTATGATTATGCCGTTTGGGTTAACTAACGCACCAGCTGTGTTCATGGACCTCATGAACCGAGTGTCTGGACCATACCTTGACAAGTTTGTCATTGTTTTCATCGATGACATACTTATTTACTCAAAGAATGACCAAGAGCATGAAGAACATTTGAGAAAAGTGCTAGAGTTGTTAAGGAAGGAAAAACTGTACGCTAAGTTTTCAAAGTGTGCATTTTGGTTGGAAGAAGTTCAATTTCTCGGTCACATAGTGAACAAAGAAGGTATTCAGGTGGATCCAGCAAAGATTGAAACCGTTGAAAAGTGGGAAACCCCGAAAAATCTGAAGCATATATGCCAATTTTTAGGACTGGCTGGTTACTACAGAAGGTTCATCCTAGACTTTTCCAGAATAGCAAAACCCTTGACTTCATTAATGCATAAAGGGAAGAAATTTGAATGGAAAGATGAACAAGAAAAAGCGTTTCAATTGTTAAAGAAAAAGTTAACTACGGCACCTATATTGTCATTACCTGAAGGGAATGATGATTTTGTGATATATTGTGACGCCTCAAAGCAAGGTCTCGGTTGTGTATTAATGCAACGAACGAAAGTAATTGCTTATGCATCTAGACAATTAAAGATTCACGAGCAGAATTATACGAAGCATGATTTGGAATTAGGTGCGATTGTTTTTGCATTAAAGACTTGGAGGCACTACTTATATGGGGTCAAAAGTATTATATATACCGACCACAAAAGTTTTCAATACATATTTAATCAGAAACAACTGAACATGAGGCAACGCAGGTGGAATGAATTGTTGAATGATTACGACTTTGAGATTCGTTACCATCTGGGGAAGGCAAATGTGGTAGCCGACACCTTGAGAAGAAAGGACAGAGAACCCATTCGAGTAAAAACTATGAATATAATGATTCACAATAACCTTACTACTCAAATAAAGGAGGCGCAACAAGGAGTTTTAAAAGAAGAAAATTTAAAGGATGAAATACCCAAAGGATCGGAGAATCGTCTTAATATTCGGGAAGACGGAACCCGGTATAGGGTTGAAAGAATTTGGGTACCAAAATTTGGAGATATGAGAGAAATGGTACTTAGAGAAGCTCATAAAACCAGATACTCAATACATCCTGGAACGGAGAAGATGTACAAGGATCTCAAGAAACATTTTTGGTGGCCGGGTATGAAAGCCGATGTTGCTAAATATGTAGGAGAATGTTTGACATGTTCTAAGGTCAAAGCTGAGCATCAGAAACCATCAGGTCTACTTCAACAACCCGAAATCCCGGAATGAAAATGGGAAAACATTACCATGGATTTCATCACTAAATTGCCAAGGACTGCAAGTGGTTTTGATACTATTTGGGTAATAGTTGATCGTCTCACCAAATCAGCACACTTCCTGCCAATAAGAGAAGATGACACGATGGAGAAGTTAGCACGACTGTATTTGAAGGAAGTCATCTCCAGACATGGAATACCAATCTCTATTATCTCTGATAGGGATGGAAGATTTATTTTAAGATTCTGACAGACATTACAGCAAGTATTAGGAACTCGTCTAGACATGAGTACTGCCTATCATCTACAAACTGATGGGCAGAGCGAAAGGACGATACAAATGCTTGAAGACATGCTACGAGAATGTGTTATTGATTTCGGAAACAGTTGGGATCGACATTTACCGTTAGCAGAATTTTCCTATAACAACAGCTACCATTCAAGCATTGAGATGGCACCGTTTGAATCACTTTATGGTAGAAAGTGCAGGTCTCCGATTTGTTGGAGTGAAGTGGGGGATAGACAGATTACGGGTCCGGAAATAATACAAGAAACTACCGAGAAGATCATCTAAATTCAACAACGGTTGAAAATTGCCCAAAGTCGACAAAAGAGCTACGCTGACATTAAAAGAAAAGATATAGAATTTGAAATTGGAGAGATGGTCATGCTTAAAGTTGCACCTTGGAAAGGCGTTGTTCGATTTGGTAAAAGAGGGAAATTAAATCCAAGGTATATTGGACCATTGAAGATTATTGATCGTGTCGGACCAGTAGCTTACCGACTTGAGTTACCTCAACAACTCGTGGCTGTACATAACACTTTCCACGTCTCGAATTTGAAGCAATGTTTTGCTAAAGAAGATCTCACTATTCTGTTAGACGAAATCCAAATCAACGAAAAACTTCAATTCATCGAAGAACCCGTCGAAATAATGGACCGTGAGGTTAAAAGACTTAAACAAAACAAGATACCAATTGTTAAGGTTTGATGGAATGCTTGTAGAGGACCCGAGTTCACCTGAGAATGAGAAGATCAGATGAAGAAGAAATACCCGCACTTATTTCCAGAAGATACGTCAACACCTCCAACTGCTTAAAATTTCAGGATGAAATTTATTTAACGGGTAGGTACTGTAGTCACCCGAACTTTTCCATGTTTATATATATTAAATGAAATTGTTATTTACATGATTAAGTGTTTCCAACATGTTAAGAAATCAAACTTGTTAAGACTTGATTAATTGAAATAGGTTTCATATAGACAATTGACCACTCAAGTTGACCGGTGATTCACGAACGTTAAAACTTGTAAAAACTATATGATGTCATATATATGGATATATATATATATATATATATATATATAGTTAACATGGTATTATGATAAGTAAACATATCATTAAGTATATTAACAATGAACTACATATGTAAAAACAAGACTACTAACTTAAGGATTTCGAAACGAGCCATATATGTAACGATTATCGTTGTAACGACATTTAATTGTATATATATATATCATATTAAGATATATTAATACATCATAATATCATGATAATGTAATAATTTAACATCTCTTTAGATATAATAAACAATGGGTTAACAACATTTAACAAGATCGTTAACCTAAAGGTTTCAAAACAACACTTACATGTAACGACTAACGATGACTTAACGACTCAGTTAAAATGTATATACATGTAGTGTTTTAATATGTATTCATACAATTTTGAAAGACTTAAAGACACTTATCAAAGTACTTCTACTTAACAAAAATGCTTACAATTACATCCTCATTCATTTTCATCAACAATTCTACTCGTATGCACTCGTATTCGTACTCGTACAATACCCAGCTTCTAAATGTATTTACTATTGGTATATACACTCCAATGATTAGCTCTTAGCAGCCCTTGTGAGTCACCTAACACATGTGGGAACCATCATTTGGCAACTAGCATGAAATATCTCATAAAATTACAAAAATATTAGTAATCATTCATGACTTATTTACAAGTAAACAAAATTACACATCCTTTATATCTAATCCATATACCAACGACCAAAAAAACCTACAAACACTTTCATTCTTCAATTTTCTTCATCTAATTTATCTCTCTCAAGTTCTATCTTCAAGTTCTAAGTGTTCTTCATAAATTCTATAAGTTCTAATTTCATAAATCATGAATACTTCCAAGTTTGCTAGCTTACTTTCAATCTTGTAAAGTGATCATCCAACCTCAAGAAGTCTTTCTTATTTATAGTAAGATATCTTTCTAATACAAGGTAATACTCATATTCAAACTTTGATTCAATTTCTATAACTATAACAATCTTATTTCGAGTGGAAATCTTACTTGAACTTGTTTTCGTATCATGATTCTGCTTAAAGAACTTTCAAGTCATCCAAGGATCCTTTGAAGCTAGATCTATTTTTCTCATTTCCAGTAGGTTTACATACTAAAATTAAGGTAGTAATGATGTTCATAACATCATTCGATTCATACATATAAAACTATCTTATTCGAAGATTTAAACTTATAATCACTAGAACATAGTTTAGTTAATTCTAAACTTGTTCGCAAATAAAGTTAATCCTTCTAACTTGACTTTTAAAATCAACTAAACACATGTTATATATATATATATATATATATATATATATATATATATATATATATATATATATATATATATATATATATATATATATATATATATATGATATGCTAACTTAATGATTTAAAACCTGGAAACACGAAAAATACCGTAAAACTGGATATACGCCGTCGTAGTAACACCGCGGGCTGTTTTGGGTTAGTTAATTAAAAACTATGATAAACTTTTATTTAAAAGTTATTCTTCTAGGAAAATTACTTTTCTTATGAACATGAAACTATATCCAAAAATCATGGTTAAACTCAAAGTGGAAGTATGTTTTCCAAAATGGTCATCTAGACGTCGATCTTTCGACTGAAATGACTACCTTTACAAAAAGGACTTGTAACCTATATTTCCGACTATAAACTTATACTTTTTCTGATTAGATTCATAAACTTAAGTTCAATATGAACCCATAGGAACTTGAAACACTCAAAACGGATTTAAAACGAAGAAGTTATGGGTAAAACAAGATTGGATAATTTTTCTTGTTGTAGCTACGTGAAAATTGGTAACAAATCTATATTAATCATATCCTAGCTAACTCATATTGTATTATACATGTATTCTAATATATTATGTAATCTTGGGATACCATAGACATGAATACAATGTTTTGACATATCATATCGACCCATCTATATATATATTTCGGAACAACCATAGACACTATATATGATGTAATGTTGGAGTTAGCTATACAGGGTTGAGGTTGATTTTAAAATATTATATACACTTTGAGTTGTGATCTAGCCTGAGGCTTGTATACACGAGGTCGTGGATTGATTCAAGATAATATATATTGCTTTATTTTCTATACATCTAACTGTGGACAACTAGTTGTAGGTTACTAACGAGGACAACTTACTTAATAAACTTAAAACAACAAAACGTATTAAAAATGTTGTAAATATATTTTGAACATACTTTGATATATATGTACATATTTGTTATAGGTTCGTGAATCGACCAGTGGCCAAGTCTTACTTCCCGACGAAGTAAAAAATTTGTGAAAGTGAGTTATAGTCCAACTTTTAAAATCTAATATTCTGGGATGAGAATACATGCAGTTTTATAAATGTTTTACAAAATAGACACAAGCAAATGAAACTACATTCTATGGCTGGATTATTAAACCGAATATGCCCCTTTTTAGTCTGGTAATCTAAGAATTAGGGAACAGACACCTTAATTGACGCGAATTCTAAAGATAGATCTATTGGGCCCAACGAGCCCCATCCAAAGTACCAGATGCTTTAGTACTTCGAATTCATCATGTCCGAAGGGAGTCCCGGAATGATAGGAGATATTCTATATGCATCTTGTTAAGGTCGGTTACCAGGTGTTCACTATATGAATAATTTTTATCTCTATGTATGGGATGTATATTGAAATATGAAATCTTGTGGTCTATTATTACGATTTGATAAATATAGGTTAAACATATAACTCACCAACATTTTTGTTGATGTTTAAAGCATGTTTATTCTCAGGTGATTATTAAGAGCTTCCGCTGTTGCATGCTATTATATGGACAAGATTTGGTGTCAGCATGCTTGTATTATATTGTTTAAAACTGCATTCGAGATTTATTTTGTTGTAACATATTAATATTTGTAAACCAATATGTATTGGTAGTGTGTAAGTGTGATATTTGTTAGATTATCATTTTTGGATATTCTAAGTGGTGTCTTGTTAACCTTGTCGATAAAATAAAGGTTATGGTTTGTTTTAAAAACGAATGCAGTCTTTGAAAAATGTCTCATATAGAGGTCAAAACCTCGCAACGAAATCAATTAATATGGGACGTTTATAATCAATATGAACGGGACATTTCACAGGAGGCTCAAGAAACCATTATTGCTATTGCTGTTCATAATGCCCATAAGCTGAAGAAACTGGAGGTTGATTTAAAAGATGTTAATTTAATGTGGAAAACAACAATGGATTTGGCAAAAAAAGAAAGAAGAGACTTTGTAGTTGGTGGAAACAAAGTGTGTTATAGAGAGAGTAGAGAAGGAACAAGTGATGGAAGAAAAGGAAAAATTGTTAAAGGAAACTGAAGAGTTGAAGAAGTTGTTGGAGGCAGAGAGGCGTATTGTAGAAGAGAAAACTATTGTTGTTGCTGCTTCTGAAAAGAATTTTCTTGATTTAAAGGCTGGCATTCCTGCCCTTGTGCAGAGGGTATTGAGTTCTGAGCTTGTTGGACAAACTTTTCATAAGTATCTGGAGGCTTACATTGAGAAGGACATTTCAGATGCCGTTGAAGAAATTATAAATGCCCTTCCTGACAGGCCTGATCCCCTACCCCATGTAGTTTCAAAATATATTAAACCTGATGGTGAGGCCAGACTGCAGGTAGCCATTAGTGAGGTGTCCTCATTAAAAATTGTTTCTGTGGCGGAGGTGTGTGGGAAAGAAGATGCCTATGTGAAGGATATTTTAGAAGTTCATATTTGAAAACACTGTGAAATCTATCTGTAATAACAATACATAACTTGTATGTTTGATATATTTGCACATTTTTGCTATTGTTTTGAAATTGCCATGCTTTTTTATAATTAACATATTCTTGATGTTGTATATGTGTCTAACCATTGTTAGCTATAGAAAGCTTGAATACCATATGCCATATTTCATACAAAAGATTTTTGTCTTGAACTGATTTTGATATGGCATATGTATTAAACTGTCATCCGTTATCCGCTGTCCGCCAAAAGTCATTTCATGATATATTTGTGAAGTTGAGAATTGTTGATATTATATGGCATAATGTATATGATTTATCAAAATTGTATGTTTGTTTCATATCAGCTTATCAGTAAAACATGTATGCCTTTATTGTTTACATATAAAGAATGTACTGAATCGTTGTCCGCCCTCCGTATTGTATAAGGGCATTTGTTTTGTAGAAATGTATTGAAAATTTGTAAACAATTTCTGAAACAAATTGTGAATCAATCATGATGTTTTTTATGTTAAATAATGTATCATAAAAATGATAGGCCTGCTTAAGATATGTGTGTAAAGTATTCTGTTAAAGAATGTTCCGTTTTCCGTATTGCGCTTAGGCTTTGTGCGGCTTTTCAAAATACACTTGTATTTTATGTTAATTTTTTTTTGATTTGTGTATATAAATGGATTTATACATTTGTGATAAACCATTTTGTATGTCATGACATTTAAGAGATATCGTATTTTTACCTCGGTGCCTTCTAGCGAAGTAAACACTTACGCTAGCCGATCCCTTGTGTCTATAATATTGACATTAGAGCCTTGTTGACATATGTTTATATAGTAGATTATTGGCGTACGGTTTTAGAGATGTAATGGTTTGTATTTACCTTTTATTACGATGGTAACTCTTGTATGTGATGTAACTTGGGAGGTTGTCATATATAAACAACCTCCCCACTCTTTTGTTAATGAGTTATTCATTTACACTTATCTCTTTACATAATTTTCTCTTAAGTGTTCTTACTAACTAATACCTCTAACTCATATAAACACTAACAAACCGATCGGCCAAGGCTTTATAGGGACTAACAATTGGTATCAGAGAGGGACTTGCTATCTTGCTTGTAGATCCAAGGATTGAAGCCTCGTGATTCATGTTTTGAAGTGTTGTGTGTTCTTCGGTTTAGGTATCATGATAACTCAACTTGTTTATCAATTTTCTGCTTGTTTTGACAATTACATCGAACCTACATGCTTGAAATCTGTTAACTTTTGTGTAATCAAAATCTTAATCTAAGTCATAATATTGTAGTTTATTAAGTGTGTGAAAAGGTTTTTGTGTAAAAGCTTGAAACTCTTTCTGATATGATGACTTTTTTAAAGTTTTATAGAGATAATTAACATGTTATTACTTCTTATAACGATGCATATGTTAATAATGGTTGTGTTACATGATGATTTCTGTTAAAATGTGTTTATAATTCATATTCATGTACTGAAAGACATGTTTCTGCTGCTATGCTTAGTTTCTTAAACATTTTGGTGCTTAAAACATGATTTAATCATATGATGCTTGTCCAAACTTGCTCTATATGTGTTAAAGATGCTTAAAAGGTGTTAAATCTACTTGATTTATAAAGAGTTTGCCATCAAATCTTGTTTAAATCAGTCTTAAAATTGAAAAAACTAGTGTTTTCTGTCATATATAGCTTGCTCGAAAACCCCCATCTGGGTTCAAATTTGCTCGAAAACCATCTAGGGTTCACTGATAACAGTAAAACTCTAAGTAATCCGCTTGAAAATATTGAATTTGTGACTCATTTCGCTGACTTGTTGACTGAGTTTTGGCTCCAAATTTCAGCACCTGAATAACTTAACCCTTATTGCTAAAAATCTCATCTTGACAATATCATTTGAACCTCTACTTTGGTCGTGGGCTCGTATACCCGTCCTCCCATGCTTGAGGGTCTATTCGACGAATGGAAAGGGAGATTTGACAACTTCATCGATGGTAAGGGAGAAGAAACCAAAAACCTTTGGGACTCATTCCTCAATGGACCTAAGGTCTTTCTTCATCCTGAAACCGGTGTGGCTCTAAAACCTTATGAACTCCAGGGCAAAGATGCCAAGAGAGCTCAAGCCAATGTTAACTCCAGGTCTATCATCATGCAAGCCCTTCCTCATATCATGTACAAATCTATCAGCTCACTGGAATCTGGAAAAGAACTTCTAGATGAAATTACCCGTCAACAAGAAGGATATAGCCAATCCGACCAAACAAAACTTGATATTGCTCTAGCCATGTATGAGGACTATCATCAAAAACCTGATGAAATTAAGAAGGACTGTTACAGATGCTTTTGCAAAGTCATCAATGAGCTGAAAAAGGTTGGAGTGAACAAAGACAATCAGGAACTGAACTTGAAATTCCTGAAAAAGCTCAATGCAACCTGGACTCCATATGGAAACAACTTCCATGCTACTAAGAACACCAAGAAGTACAACATTCATGAAGTTATAGGCAAACTAATGAACCACCAAGCGGATGTTCAAGCTGTTCAAGACTCCAAAACAAACCCTGCTGGAACCAGTGGTCCAATGGCTCTATACGTAAACAAAAGCTCTAACAAAGCTACTCCCAGCCGCTCCACCTCACTCAAAGCAAAACAAACCATGTCATCTGATGAAGACACATACTCTGATGTTGATGAAGAACATCAGGACCTCGTCAAAGCTGCCGCAATGTTCAACAAGCAGCTAAGTCTCAGGAGATCATCTGGTGGTTTCAACAAAAACAACAACAATCGAACCTCATCCAGCTCCTCTTACTACAAAAAGCCTGAAACTGCAATTAACCAGTTCGAGTCCCTGAAAATAAGGACTCCGATAATGTATGTTACAATTGTGGTAAAACAGGTTACTTTGCTCGAGAATGCAGACTACCCAAACGAAAGGATGCCGAGTACTACAAGAAAAAGATGTTACTCGCACAAGATACTGAAAAGGGAAGGTCCTCAAAGCCTCAGATGATGTTTGGCTGAACTGGTTGGACAGAACTGGCCGGACAGTGAACAGGAGCTGGAACGTGACAATGTGGTTAAACTAACCAACATGTCCAGCGCACCTGATCAAATTTCTTCTGATGATGAGGATGAGGTACAACTATACACTGATATAACTCATGAATATTAAGACTCTGTGAATAACAATTCTGAACTTATATGCAATGTACTGCATGCTCCCTCTAAAACCCTTATCACTCAAAACCTTGACCCACCTGTAAGTGACTAGAGGGGGGTGAATAGTTACTTAATATATTTTTAACACTTTTTCGATTGATCAAAAATTCGATTAACTATGATCAATCAATTTAACTCAAACTTGATGTGTGTAGTGTATATGTTCAAAATGATGAATGAAGTAATGTAAAGAACATAGACACAAGGATTTATAGTAGTTCGGGTGGATGTTAACTAATCCACCTTAATCCACTCCCCGATTACACTAATCGGGATTTGTTGCTTCACTAAGCACTTTTCTCCAAACCCGATGGAGATCTGATTTACAAGTCTTCAACTTCTTTGGTAGACAACAAACCTAATCTTTCTATCTCTTTGAAAGATCAACTCCAACCAAGATCAACTTGTCTTCACCTTGGACAAGTATTAATCTCCAAATAAGATTAATCAATTTCCTAAGTCCCTTTAAGGAAGTAGATCACTAAGCTACCCTATGCTTCTACTAATTGAAGTTACAAGACTTATACACTTATTAATGAGGATCCTAAGATAATACTAGGACATACATTACACTAAGTAAACTCACAAGATTAATGATTTTGATTAGTAAGTTTACAACAACCAAATTCTATATCTATAAGTTCATTGAATCTTCTCTTGCTTGATCACATTTGAGTAGTAATTAGAGCCCTCGTGATCTCTAAAAATAAGCTTTTGAAATATGAAAGAGGGTCCACTTCAAATGCTCTTCAATGCTTGCCTTTTATAGTAGGATTCAAAAAAATAGCCGTTGTCACACAGTTGCCAGCACGGTCGACCGTGGTTCGACCGTGTATGCTCCAGTCTAAAATATGTATCCATTGTATGAACGTTTGAATGAGATTTGAACACCACATTTTGGAACCTTTACTCCATCTAGTACCTGCAAAAGAAACCCAACATCCTATACAAGTAATATATGCATTAAGTGTGTGATATTTGGTCTTATTGAGTGAAAGTGACATAACACTCCAATAGTGGTAAACCAAACATTCTTGGAGAAGTATCTTGATTGATATTTTTTGAAATCTCAGTTTGGTCAAGACTTAGTTAGTCACATTAATGCATTTAGTTCAATTCTAAAGACTAGTCAATATGTCATTAACTTCCTAATTTCAATTAATAATAAGTCATGTTCATTTTAAGATTATGTAATTAATTGAATGATGTCTTAAGATAATCATTAAGTGTGTAGAGACATCAAAGTTAAGTCATACTTGAATAAGAAATCACAACTTGTTACTTAGACAAGACCAAATAAGCAATTGACTATAATTCCATTGTGAACCATTTCACACATAATTCATTGGAGTAGGCTAGTTAATTGAATCCTAGTATTCTAACTAGTAAACACATAGCAAGCATATTAATTAAGTTGACAAATTTATGAGTAGTAAACATATTAGCAAGTAGCAAGTAATACTCACACATAGCAAGAGATAGTTACTCTAAGATCAATCATATAGATATTTGCACAACTTATACTTTAAGCTTTTGGCAAGCTTACTTGCAGTATAACGTATTGCATGATTAATGTGTAAGCACACATTAATGTCCAACACATACACAAGGGAAGAGCAATCTCTAGTTGGGACTTGGTGACCATCCTAAATGTATCTAAGTGTATTTTAGGATTACAAGTCTTTACTAGTTACACTTGAAAGCATTGTTCTTCATTTAACCTTAATTAATCACTAAGTCATCTTTAATAGTAATTATTATTCTAGTGACATTGGCTTAAGTGTGTTGGTACTTGATGATCATACTAAGAATGTCTAGACAAGATTTAAGATCACAAGTTGTTGTTTAACACTTATGTGTTATGCCTAATCTTGGTTAATTTGTCATTAAGATGTCATTAGGCGTAATTAACCATGATTAGTGTTTTTATGACCAAAATTCAATTGAGTATGGAGAAGGCATCTATTCTAAGCATGTTGAGAAAGGTTTCATGAATTATAGATGTCGGGAACTAGTCAAACTTAATTGAGTCAAAAGTGGTAACCGAGAAAACTGCGGTCGCACTACGGTTGACCGTGGTGGCGACCGTGCAACTTGTTTTCACAAAACTGCATTGCAATTCAGTTTAAGGTTCTACGTCTGGCTATGCGGTCGACCATACCTTTGACCGTGTATTTTTCTGATCTTTAATTCTATTCTTTAAGCTATGTTTGACTTGGTCATTTGCAAGATAAAGTATGGATTAGTGACCTTACGTGTTTTATGTTAAGATGTCGGTCATCACTTATGCATATGTATGTGTCATCATAAAAATATTCTTTGGTTAATCATTATACTTAACTTTGTCATTTAGTTCATTAACCAACATTCTCCCCCTTTTTGATGATGACAAACATACAAGTGATGGGGGACATTTTGCTATAAATACGCAAGTCTTAACAATCACTTGTATCCATATTTCTCCCCCTTTTATCGAAGCAAAATGGTTAGCTCCCCCTAGAACTATGCTCGTCCTTAGAGCAAAGCTTCCCCTTAAATTGTGTACATTGGAAAATATTTATTAAAACATAACAAGCACACATTTTATTCATAGCAAGCAAGAAACATAGTTATGCATATATCAAACTATGCATGGAAGGTACAAGAAGTCATTCCTAGATTCGTTCTACATGGGATGAGAGGAGCTTGGACGAGATGAACATTTTCCGCAAACAAGATTGTTCAGAAATCGTCGTAAGATTTTGTGAGTTCGGCAATTCTGACGATGGAGAATGGACATTTGAGTGGAGTAGAATAGTGCAATGAACTGGTCATCTTCAACACTATTATCGGATCTTGTGACACTCCAGGCGGGTGTGTTTTCTCCTTCTGTTTCTTCATTGAAAGGTTGAACCGAATCATAATTGATTGGGAAGGTGGCTAGACCAACAGGATGAAGATCTTGAACACATAGTTGCATGAATAGTTTTGCCAGATGTACTCCATAAGGAAGGGAGAGTGATTCATTATACACCAACCCACTCATCCTCTTTGCCATGAAAAGTGCCATGTTGACTTGAATACAGTGTTGGAGATACCAAAGTAAGGAGGTTTCACTAGCATAGACTCTTGTGGAGAGATTTTCCACCTTGCAGTAGATGTTTTGATTTATGACCTTAAGCCAAAGGTCAAACTTGGGTGCAAGATGATTTGCATTAAGGCCATCGTTTTCAATTTCAATGTGATTGATGGGCCTCTGACAGAAGGTGTTTATAATATCACCTTTTGTGACAAATTCGGGAAGACAATAGAGGTATGGACTATAGGTGAAGAATTCCACACCTTCATCGGGCACATGCATGAATTTTTCAAAGTCCCTGAGAGACATGGAAAATCTTTTGTCAAACAACCGAAATTTGATGTTGTTTGGTGGAATGAATTCATAGTTCGCGTAGAATTCTCGAACTAGAGTGGAGTGAATAGGACCTCTTAAGATTAAGAATGCATCCCATTTTATGTGAGCAAAATTTTTGAGAAGATTCTCGGGAAAGTGCTCAATAGTGACTACACAACCGTCGACAATTGGTCTAGTGCTAACCATTTGTCGGTTGTGATTGATCATATCTCTCTCTTCTTGGGAGTTAGGAAAGTGATTATCGAAGGAGTCAGAGATGGAGGAGGACAAGTAAATCACGAAAGGATTATTAGGGGACTTGTTTGTTTGATTCATTTTGAGTGAAATGGTGTAGTGAGTCTTCCATCATGATCTACTCAATTTAAAGGGAAGATGATGAGTCTTCATTTAATCTCTTATTCCCTTTTGGAGTAATTGAATCTTTTGAGAAATTAAGTCATATTAAGTATGATAAATTTTGTTAAAGTATGTATGACATTTTGAAATTAGATCCATTTAGGTTTGAAGGATTCAATGTGCATTAAATCTTTGAGAGAGAAAAAGTGAAACTGTCAGACAATTGTACGGTCGTTCCTACGGTCGACTGTGTTCTTGACCGCACGAGTTCTGAGAAAATTTATCAAACTGTTGTTAGCCTAAGTTGACTTGTTCATGCAAGTATTATTCAAAAGATATTCAGATAGTCATTAAAAATAATTAATCACATAGTGTATTTCATCAAATAAGCACTTCAACAAACATTGCAAATTCATCTTCTTCTACTACTTCCTTCACCTCCACTTCTCACATCGTTGCTTCTTCGGCATGAGAAAGTCCTTTTCGCTTTCTTCAATAACAGTTGAATCTTAGATTGATACTTCTTTATCTTAGATTGATTCAGGTATATTCGTTCTGCTTTTGAATCCCTATCCAAACCATAAAAAGGATCATTAGCTTCATCTGGAAGCAGTTCTTCGTCACTGTCGGATATTTCTTCCAGGTTGTTTGTGAGTTGATCATAGCTTCATAGACCCTTTCAATCTCATCAGAATCATCTTCATCTTCACATCCCATCAATGTTAATGTATGGCGATTGAATATTTGATTGGTTGGATTTATGTGAATGTCATATGTTATTCTTAGTTTTTCAAATAATCTTGTAAGATGCATTCCATAAGGAAGAGCTCTTGTTGAGTCATTTGGTACATTGCCCATTCGTATTGCCATAAAATAAGCCATGTTCACTGGTACTTGCATTTCCAGACACCAAAGGAGAGCCATTTGAACAGCGTGAATATGAGAATGATTTCCCATTCTACAGTAAATATTGTAATCGATCACTGTGTTCCATACGCGGAACTTCTTTCGCAGGTGTTTGCCCAGTACTCCTCGATTGCGAATTTCTTCTCTTGGAGCGTTGTCTTCACACAGTGTTCAAATAGTAGTGTCTCTGTTAATGAATTCCGGAAGATAAGTTAGGTTGTATCCTGTGTGAGAGAACCTTTATCCACTAGCTCGAACTCCTAAGAGTTTTTCGAAATCTTGAAGGGTTAACGTTTTTCTTGTTCCTTTTAACCAAATGTAATTAAACTGTAGGTATAGATGAAGCTAGAGTAAAATTCTTGAACGAGTGATGGATAAATTGGTCCGTTTAAATCTAGAAATACATCCCAGTTTAAATCTGAGAAAGCTGCCACCATTTCAGGAATATCTCCCGCTTCAATTCTTCTTCCTTCTGGAAACAGTTCTTCGTCACTGTCGAATATTTCTTCCAGGTTGACTTGTGAGTTGGTCATAGCTTCGTAGACCCTTTCAATCTCATCAGAATCATCTTCATCTTCGCATCCCATCAATGTTAATGTATGGCGATTGAATATTTGATTGGTTGGATTTATGTGAATGTCATATGTTATTCTTAGTTTTTCAAATAATCTTGTAAGATGCATTCCATAAGGAAGAGCTCTTGTTAACTCATTTAAACAGTTCTTCGTCACTGTCGGATATTTCTTCCAGGTTGATTTGTGAGTTGGTCATAGCTTCATAGACCCTTTCAATCTCATCAGAATCATCTTCATCTTCGCATCCCATCAATGTTAATGTATGGCGATTGAATATTTTATTGGTTGGATTTATGTGAATGTCATATGTTATTCTTAGTTTTTCAAATAATCTTGTAAGATGCATTCCATAAGGAAGAGCTCTTGTTGAGTCATTTGGTACATTGCCCATTCGTATTGCCATAAAATAAGCCATGTTCACTGGTACTTGCATTTCCAGACACCAAAGGAGAACCATTTGAACAGCGTGAATATGTGAATGATTTCCCATTCTAAAGTAAATATTGTAATCGATCTCTGTGTTCCATACGCGAAAATTCTTTTGCAGGTGTTTGCCCAGTACTCCTCGATTGTGAATGTATTCTCTTGGAGCGTTGTCTTCACACAGTGTTCGAATAGAAGTGTATCTGTTAATGAATTTTGGAAGATAAGTTAGGTTATGTCTTGTGTGAAAGAACCTTTGTCCACTAGCTGGAACTCCTAAGAGTTTTCCGAAATCTTGAAGGGTTAACGTTTTTCTTTTTCCTTTTAACCAAATGTAATTAAACTGTCTGTATAGATGAAGCTAGAGTAAAATTCTTGAACGAGTGATGGATAAATTGGTCCGTTTAAATCTAGAAATACAACCCAGTTTAAATCTGAGAAAGCTGCCACCATTTTAAGAAAATCTTCCACTTTAATTCTTGTTCCTTCTGCTAATTTTTGATTTCTTGCTTTTTCTCTATTGAGTGTCGATTGATGTGGACGAAATTTGGATGAGTTTCTCCTTGATTGGCCATTTTCTGCACATTGACACTTCAAATTAATTTAAAGTGTATGTATAGTTCAATTGTAGGTAACAAGTTTTTAAAACTTTAATTATTATCAATACTTAGATGTTTTGATGTTAATATTCTTCACATTTTCACTTCTTCATTAGTTAATGAGTTTGTAACTAGATTATGATTTTCACAAAGTTCATATGTGTTCTAGACTTTTAAGATCATCATCAACACATGTTTTGACATCTAACATTATCACACTCAATTTGCAACAATGTTGTTTATTTCATATGAACAATGATTCTATGAAAATCTAACCTAGATGTATAATGGACCCTAGAATTGTCCAAAGTTAAATCAGTGCATAGATACACTACAATCATCACTACAATCGTTTCTAAATTGTTCTTCAAGAACAATTTTGATTGTTTGCATCAATTTGAGTTTTGATTCATTCTAGTTAGGGTTTCTTCATAACCCTAATTCATTATACAAACACAATTGAATGCTAGAAAAGCAAGGATTAATCATACTGAAAGTAGGAATTGAGATTGAAGGAATGCTTGTTCTTCTTTGTGCGGTCGATCTTCTCAGCCGTGTGCAAGGTTTGTATGTTTTCAAGTGAGTTTGAATGAAATAAAAGTGAGAGTTTTATTTAATTTAAAACAGAATCAGACCATGCACGGTCGAAGCACGGTTGACCGTGGTGTCAGCCGTGAGAGGATTTCCAAACGTATAGAACAAGAATCTACGGTCGAGTATACGGTCAGCCGTGATTCAGCCGTGGAATCTTCTGATCACCAATTTCTTCACTTCTACTTCTTTTGAGCGCGTTTTGACGATTCTTAGGTTCTATAGAATATTTGAGGACAAGTTTTCTTTCCCTAACATTGAATGATTACATCCTCCCGATGTTTAATCATCAATGAAACGTAATATACTATGTGTTTTGTATATAATATGTGTATGATTGCATATATATATATATATATATATATATATATATATATATATATATATATATATATATATATATATATATATATATATATATATATATATATATATATATATATATATATATATATATATATATATATATATATATATATATATATATATATGCAATGATACACATAGTATATACAAAACACATCCATCTTGTATTAAGCATGCAATACATAGTTTCACATAAACACACAATCCTAATGCAAGTAAGCTTCCTTCAATAATCTTTTAAAATTATTTTTCAAAAACAATTTTGCACTTGTATGAAAAACCTTTCATTAATTCAAATTCTTTTGAAAAGGTTATTCTTATTAGCATTTTGATCATTGGTTTTGATTGATTTTAAGGTTACCAAATCCTTGACTTATCCCTTCCATTGAATTGCTAGCTTGGTCCATTTTTCCCATGTTCTCAATTTTTCCTAATAATAGACAATGGACTTTGATTACATGATTTGTGTTTGCTAGAGTCATGACACACATTCATTTCAATTTTATCTCTTGATGAATCATAAGTAGTTATCCTTTCAAGTTTTCTTTTCAAAGTGTTGTTTTCATTAAGTAAAACTTTGTTAAGTTGTCTAACTTTGTGTAATTTTTTTTCTAATAGTTTTACTTTGTCACGACTACTATCATACACAAATTTAATAGTTTTATAATCATCTAACAGTTCTTCTTAATTAGAATGATAGAATACATGTACCTCATTGCAATCCATGCTTGAGACATCATCTTCTTTGAAGGGAGATTCAACCTCTTCTTCACTTTGACCATCTTGATCTAAATCATTTCAAGAACCCATGAGACAAACATCTTCATCTCCATTCAAACCCTTTTCTTGAAAACCAAAGTCTCCAAGCTTCTCCAAATTCTTCCTTATCCCTTTACCCTTTAAACTCCTAGAGTTTTCTTTTCCTTGAGAGCATAGTGAATCTCAACATTCTTTTGCACTTTCACATGAGATTATCTTTATTATTTCTTCATTAGGAAGAACTCCATGAATTAGTGAAATTGCATCAAATTATTTCAAAACATCATTCTTTTGAAATGTTGACTTCACTAGTCTTGAACTTGCTTGTGGAACAAAGTCTCCTACTTTGATTATTCTCCACAAGTAGTAATCTTTGGATTTGAGATAAGTCTCATATCATGATTTTCACACATCAATATCTTCTTTATCAAAGATTGGTGCTTCTTTCACCAATTCTTCCAAGTATCCCATAGTTTGAGTTGATCCGAGAATCGTTGACTCAAGTTTTTGCACAAAATGAATTTTGACACTTTCAAAAACGTTTATAGAGCAATGATTTGAGCAACCGCTCTGATACCAATTGTAAGTAACTAGGGGGGTGAATAGTTACTTAATACATTTTTAACACTTTTTCAATTAATCACCAAATTCGATTAACTATGATCAACCAATTCAACTCAAACTTAATGTGTGTAGTGTATATGTTCAAAATGATGAATGAAGTAATGTAAAGAACATAGATACAAGGATTTATAGTGGTTTGGGTGGATGCTAACTAATCCACCTTAATCCACTCCCTGATTACACTAATCGGGATTTGTTGCTTCATTAAGCACTTTTCTTCAAACCCGGTGGAGATCCGATTTACACGTCATCAACTTCTTTGGTAGACAACAAACCTAATCTTTCTATCCATTTTAAAGATCAACTCCAACCTAGATCAACTTGTCTTCACCTCGGAAAAGTATTAATCTCCAAACAAGATTAATCAACTTCCTAAGTCCCTTTAAGGAAGTAGATCACTATGATAGCCTATGCTTTACTAATTGAATTTACAAGACTTATACACTTTGTAATGATGATTTTAAGACAATACTAAAACAAACATTACACTAAGTAAACTCATAAGATTAATGATTTTGATTAGTAAGCTTACAACAACCAAATTCTATATCTATAAGATCATAGAATCTTCTCTTGCTTGATCACATTTGAGTATTAATTAGAGCCCTTATGATCTCTGGAAATAAGCTTTTGAAATATGCAAGAGGGTACACTTCAAATACTCTTCAATGCTTGCCTTCTATAGTAGGATTCAAAAAATAGCCGTTGTCACACGGTTGCCAGCACGGTCGACCGTGGTTCGACCGTACGTGCTCCAGTCCAAAATATGTATCCGTTGTATGAACGTTTGACTGAGATTTGAACACCACATTTTGGAACCTTTACTCCATCTAGTACCTGCAAAAGAAACCCAACATCCTATATAAGTACTATATGCATTAAGTGTGTGATATTTGGTCTTATTGAGTGAAAGTGACATAACACTCCAATAGTAGTAAACCAAACATTCTTAGAGAAGTGTCTTGATTGATATTTTGGTAAATCTCAGTTTGATCAAGACTTAGTTAGTCACATTAATGCATTTGGTTCAATTCTAATGACGAGTCAATATGTCGTTAACTTCCTAGTTTCAATTAATCACAAGTCATGTTCATTTTAAGATTATGTAGAGATTAATTGAATGATGTCTTAAGATAATCATTAAGTGTGTAGAGGTATCAAAGTTAAGTCATACTTGAATAAGCAATCACAACTTGTTACTTAGACAAGACCAAATAAGCAATTGACTATAATTCCATTGTGAACCATTTCACACATAATTCATTGGAGTAGGCTAGTTAATTGAATCCTAATATTCTAACTAGTAAGCACATAGCAAGCATATTAATTAAGTTGACAAATTTATGAGTATTAAACATATTAGCAAGTAGCTAGTAATACTCACACATAGCAAGAGATAGTTACTCAAAGATCAATCATATAGATATTTGCACAACTTATACTTTAAGCTTTTGGCAAGCTTACTTGCAATATAACATATTGCATGATTAAGGTGTAAGCACACATTAATGTCCAACACATACATAAGGGAAGAGCAATCTCTAGTTGGGATTGGTGACCATCCTAAATGTATCTAAGTGTATTTTAGGATTACAAGTCTTTACTAGTTACACTTGAAAGCATTGCTCTTCATTTAGCCTTAATTAATCACTACGTCATCTTTAATAGTAATTATTGTTCTAGTGACATTGGCTTAAGGGTGTTGGTACTTGATGATCATACTAAGAATGTCTAGACAAGATTTAAGATCACAAGTTGTTGTTTAACACTTATGTGTTATGCCTAATCTTGGTTAATTTGTCATTAAGATGTCATTAGGCGTAATTAACCACGATTAGTGTTTTTATGACCAAAACTCAATTGAGTATGGAGAAGGCATCTATTCTAAGCATGTTGAGAAAGGTTTCATGAATTATAGATGTCAGGAACTAGTCAAACTTAATTGGGTCAAAAGTGGTAACAGAGAAAATTGCGGCCGCACTACGGTTGAACGTGGTGGCGACCGTGCAACTTGTTTTCACAAAACTGCATTGCAATTCAGTTTAAGGTTCTACGGCTAGCTATACGGTCAACCGTACCTTTAACCGTGTATTTTGCTGATCTTTAATTCTATTCTTTAAGCTATGTTTCACTTGGTCGTTTGCAAGATAAAGTATGGATTAGTGACCTAGCGTGTTTTATGTTAAGATGTCGGTCATCACTTATGCATATGTATGTGTCATCAACAAAACATATTCTTTGGTTAATCATTATACTTAACTTTGTCATTTAGTTCATTAACCAACATTCAACCAACACCACCAATCCAATCTAATATGCTGATTTGTACTGAACCCGCCTCTAGCAGTCAAAATAGAGTGTTCCCTGCACTTCCTGATATGTATATTGATGACTTTGCCAAAATGAGTAAAGACCTTAGATCCTTTGCTAGTCAAATTAGTGGACTACAAAATGAGAATCATAGGTTAAAAGATTAATTGAAAATCAAAGTGTCAAACAATGCATATCTGAACCTTCAGAAGGATCTAGCTGAAAAGGTAGCACAACTAAAAGAGCTAGAATCTAGTGTGAAACCTCTATGTATAGAAAGAATAGACTTTAAGTTATGAAATGAGGTTCTTAGTGAGAAAATTGACAACGCAGAGAAGGAAATAAAGAAACTCACTGACTCTAAGAAAACTCTTCTAGATACCTTAGAGGAAAAGATAAAAGATCCCTTACATGACCTTGCTAAGAAAACCTCTGAATGTTCTAAACTAGCTGCAAATAACCTAGAACTACAAACACGTCTAGGTCAATTTGAAGAAAAATTGTATAGAACCAAACAGTCTAAGGTTGTATTAGCTTGTCACATCTCCAATCAAACCCTGTTATGAATCGACTAAAGGACTCCTTCTGTGAGAACAAAGGATTAGGTTTTGAGAATTCTCTCACCCTGACCAATATGGCCAAAGCTGAACCCAGTTTGTATGATAGTAGATACATAAAGATTGGCCTTCCCGCACGACTCACATTTGCATCTAATAGTGAGATTGAGGAGGCATTGGCTAAATGATCAACCAAAATGAAACAAGAAATTTCTCTAATCTATGATAAAATCAACGCTCTTTGTTTGAAAAATAAAAGCTCATTTTCACATGAAAGCTTACCTGATTTGTTTAACGAGAGTGAAAGTTCAGAAGGTCAAAAGCGTGTTGTCTACTTACCAACTTTGGTTTTTGAAAAATACATCATCAGTTTAGAAAAGGAAATTTATGAAAACAAAATGAAATCTTTTGACAATGAACGTAAATTTCAACTGATCATAAAAGCCTTGCAACACCTAATCTCACTCAATGTGTCCACAAATGACCAACTTGTATGTGATGTGCACGAACTTGAAAAACAAATTGCTAGTCAAGCAACTACTTTCTGTGAAATGATCTCAAAGACCAAGGTCACACAGGAACCACAACCCTGTCACATGAACATCTCCCTCACTGAAGGACCTTCAAATGTCCTTATTAATTCCCTAAGGGAAGAAATCGTTGAATTAAAACTTGAACTAAAAGGCTCTAGAAAACATGTTGATCTTATTGAAAAGGACAACATTGATTTGCAAGTAAAAGTTTTAATGAACCGTGACTTTGAAAAAGCTGAAAAGGATTTTGGTCCAACGTTAACACAAAACTCTTCACGACAAAAGGAAACAAAACCAGTGCAAGAGAAATTTGTACCATGGGTACCCACTTATTCTCAACGAGTGCTTCCCCCATATCACCAAGGTGTTCCTTACACTATTATAGTGAACTCAAGGAAACCTGTCATTCCAGCTGTTACCATTCTAAAAAACCCTAAGGCTGGCTCTCTTATAGAGATGATAGTTACTAGAAGGGGTGCTGATCCCAAACCACCACACTCCGCAACCTTGGTGAGAAAGCCAAACACTCATGTTCGAAGAATAATCCAAGAACAGGGTGCGTATGGCCACTCAATAAGAAAAGCTCAAAACCACCATGTACTATCTATCCCAGACAGGAAGGGTGACTCAAGGAATAGTTTTGTTCACGAAAATTTTAATCACTCCTACTCTACTCATAGAAATAGTGATAGACCATTTAAACTCAACCCCAGTATCCTCAGAAACCCCCAAAGGGTATCAGGTGGTTTAACTAAGACTCAAAAGCGAAATCGTCGCAAATGAGCATAAAAGGCTAGAGAATCATTACTTCACAACATGAATCGTTTTCAAACTGAGTCTAAATTTGGTGTTTTAAATTCCACAGGACCTAAACTAAAACAAAGCATTTTGAAAGCATGGAAACCCAAGACTGAAACTGTCCAAGCATCGTCAAGTATTGCTTCTCAGTCAGGGTTATTAAAATGTATTTGATGGAATAGACGTTTGTATTTTGGTCACCAAAACCATGATTCGTGTGTTGCAATGAATGTTCAGACTATGTTGAATGAACCATCTGATGAACTTAATGGTTTAATCTCTCTGCCACTGACTGTATATTGGGAACCCGAGATAACTGGGGTACCTAAAACCTGTGCTTAACTCTATTTTGCAGGTTATCCTGGCATGTGTTTGGTATTTGGATTCTGGTTGCTCCAGACACAAGACTGGCGATAAATCCATGTTGACAAACTATATCGACAAGTTCTTAGGTACCGTTCGCTTTGGAAATGATGAAATTACTACAATCGAAGGATATGGAGACTATGTTATGAATGGTGTAACCATCAAGCGGGTGTCTTATGTACGAGGACTCGGATGATGTCTCTTTAGCGTTAGTCAATTCTGTGACAGTGATCTCTGGGTGATATTTGAAAGATCCATGTGATGTGTTCAAACTATGGATGGTGATGATCTTCTCGTAGGAAAACGTGCATATACTCTTTATACTCTGGCCACAAAAAACATGTCATCAAATTCACAGCCTCTTTGTCTAGTTTCAAAAGCTTCTTCTGAAACCTCTTGGCTGTGGCATCACTGGATGTCACACCTATCATATTTGGTTCCACTTTTCCCGCTCTGTGCTATGAGTTTTCTGAACTCATGAAAAAAAGTTCGAAATGAGTATGCTCGAAGAACTTCATTTCTTTCTGGGATTAGAAGTTAAACAACTTCCGACTGGGATTTTCATCGGACAATCTAAGTACATCTCAGATTTGTTCAAAAAGTTTAACTTTCCCGAAATGAAAACCAGCCCTACCTCAATGTCAATCAACATCTCATTACATGCTGATCTGGACCGACAACCTTTTGATCAAACGCTCTATCAAAGCATAATAGGCTCATTAATGTATCTCACTGCTAGTAGACCCGACATCATGTTTGCTTTATGTCTGTGTGCCCGATTTCAAGCCAACCCTGTAGTGAGAATATTTAGTTACCTCAAGGGAACTGCTAACCTTGGACTCTAGTATCCCCTTGGGACTGGATTCCACCTCACGGCATTCATAGATGCTAATCATGGTGGTGACCAAGTGAACCAGAAAAGTACCTTCGGTAGCTTTCAATTCCTTGGTCGTAAATTAGTCAGTTGGTCATCCCGCAAGCAAAACTACATATCACTCTCCAATGCCGAGTCTGAGTACATTGCAGCTGCAAGTTGTTGCTCCCAAGTTTTGTGGATGCAGACCCAACTTCTCGACTATGGATTCAAACTCCACAAAATCACAATCTACTGTGACTTTCAGAGTGCCATTGCTATCACCAGCAACCCGGTTCATCACTCCCGAACCAAACACATTGATATTCACTATCACATCATAAAGGACCATGTCGAGAAAAAGGAAATGTTGAACTATACTTTGTATCCACTAAAAACTAACTAGCTGACTTACTTACCAAGGCCATAGATGAACCAACGTTCAAATACCTGGTTGGTGAAATTAACATGGTGGATTTCTCTACCATCTAGAAACATGGCAAGTGCCTAGGGGGAGTGTTGCACTTGCCTAGGGGGAGCTTTTGTGTTTTCAAAATCTGATACATCACATTTTGAGGGGGAGATGAGAAAGATGGCTCTCACATAAATTACAGTGTGAGACCCGCTGTTGATAATGCTAAAAACTAACATATATTTCATAGCATTATTCCTCAAGAAAGACAAGCTTTTAGTTGCAATTATTCTATTTACAAGTGATATTCGTTTAAATAATAAAAGGTGAAGACAAAAGACAGATTCGACGAATTGAAGACGCAAACGACCAAAAAGCTCAAAAGTACAAAAGACAATCAAAGAGGTTCCAATTATTGATAAGAAACGTCTCGAAATTACAAGAGTACAAGATTCAAAATGCAAAGTACAAGATATTAAATTGTACGCAAGGACGTTCGAAAATCCGGAACCGGGACCAGAGTCAACTCTCAACGCTCGACGCAACGGACTAAAAATTACAAGTCAACTATGCACATAAATATAATATAATATTTAAATAATTTTTATAATTATTTATATATTATAATAAATAATAAAAACCGTCGGCAAGAAAGACTCCAAACTGATATGAGCTGTAATTTCAAACTCTGCGACTCGCGGAGTTTGAAGGCAAAAATGCCGCGAGTCGCGGAGCCCCTAAAGTCGAAAATCCCTATAAAAGCAACCGAATTCTGATCGCAAATCATCATCTTTTTCTTCTTCTCCTCATAGGTAATATATATATATATATATATTTATAATTTATATTTTAATTTTAATTATAATTCTAATAATAAGGGTATGTTAGCGAATGTTGTAAGGGTGTAAGTCGAAATTCTGTCCGTGTAACGCTACGCTATTTTTAATCATTGTAAGTTACGTTCAACCTTTTTACATTAATGTCTCGTAGCTAAGTTATTATTATGCTTATTTAAAACGAAGTAATCATGATGTTGGGCTAGTTACTAAAATTGGGTAATTGGGCTTTGTACCATAATTGGGGTTTGGACAAAAGAACGACACTTGTGGAAATTAGACTATGGGCTATTAATGGGCTTTATATTTGTTTAACTAAATGATAGTTTGTTAATGTTAATATAAAGATTTACAATTGGGCGTCCCTATAAATTACCATATACACTCAATCGGACACGATGAGCGGGGTATTTATATGTACGAATAATCGTTCATCTAACCGGACACGGGAATGGATTAATAGCCACTAGAATAATTAAAACAGGGGTGAAATTATGTACAAGGACACTTGGTATAATTGATAACAAAATATTAAAACCTTGGGTTACACTCAGTCGACATCCTGGTGTAATTATTAAACAAAGTATTAAAATCTTGTTACAGTTTAAGTCCCCAATTAGTTGGAATATTTAACTTCGGGTATAAGAATAATTTGACGAGGACACTCGCACTTTATATGAAATGTCCCGTTCTTATTGATTAAAAACGTTCCATATTAATTGATTTCGTTGCGAGGTTTTGACCTCTATATGAGACGTTTTTCAAAGACTGCATTCATTTTAAAACAAACCATAACCTTTATTTCATCAATAAAGGTTTAAAAAGCTTTACGTAGATTATCAAATAATGATAATCTAAAATATCCTGTTTACACACGACCATTACATAATGGTTTACAATACAAATATGTTACAACAAAATAAGTTTCTTGAATGCAGTTTTTACACAATATCATACAAGCATGGACTCCAAATCTCGTCCTTATTTAAGTATGCGACAGCGGAAGCTCTTAATAATCACCTGAGAATAAACATGCTTAAAACGTCAACAAAAATGTTGGTGAGTTATAGGTTTAACCTATATATATCAAATCATAATAATAGACCACAAGATTTCATATTTCAATACACATCCCATACATAGAGATAAAAATCATTCATATGGTGAACACCTGGTAACCGACATTAACAAGATGCATATATAAGAATATCCCCATCATTCCGGGACACCCTTCGGATATGATATAAATTTCGAAGTACTAAAGCATCCGGTACTTTGGATGGGGTTTGTTAGGCCCAATAGATCTATATTTAGGATTCGCGTCAATTAGGGTGTCTGTTCCCTAATTCTTAGATTACCAGACTTAATAAAAAGGGGCATATTCGATTTTGATAATTCAACCATAGAATGTAGTTTCACGTACTTGTGTCTATTTTGTAAATCATTTATAAAACCTGCATGTATTCTCATCCCAAAAATATTAGATTTTAAAAGTGGGACTATAACTCACTTTCACAGATTTTTACTTCGTCGGGAAGTAAGACTTGGCCACTGGTTGATTCACGAACCTATAACAATATATACATATATATCAAAGTATGTTCAAAATATATTTTAAGTTTATTAAGTCAGCTGTCCTCGTTAGTAACCTACAACTAGTTGTCCACAGTTAGATGTACAGAAATAAATCGATAAATATTATCTTGAATCAATCCACGACCCAGTGTATACATATCTCAGTATTGATCACAACTCAAACTATATATATTTTGGAATCAACCTCAACCCTGTATAGCTAACTCCAACATTCACATATAGAGTGTCTATGGTTGTTCCGAAATATATATAGATGTGTCGACATGATAGGTCGAAACATTGTATACGTGTCTATGGTATCTCAAGATTACATAATATACAATACAAGTTGATTAAGTTATGGTTGGAATAGATTTGTTACCAATTTTCACGTAGCTAAAATGAGAAAAATTATCCAATCTTGTTTTACCCATAACTTCTTCATTTTAAATCCGTTTTGAGTGAATCAAATTGCTATGGTTTCATATTGAACTCTATTTTATGAATCTAAACAGAAAAAGTTCAGGTTTATAGTCAGAAAAATAAGTTACAAGTCGTTTTTGTAAAGGTAGTCATTTTAGTCGAAAGAACGACGTCTAGATGACCATTTTAGAAAACATACTTCCACTTTAAGTTTAACCATAATTTTTGGATATAGTTTCATGTTCATAATAAAAATCATTTTCTCAGAATAACAATTTTTAAATCAAAGTTTATCATAGTTTTTAATTAACTAACCCAAAACAGCCCGCGGTGTTACTACGACGGCGTAAATCCGGTTTTACGGTGTTTTTCGTGTTTCCAGGTTTTAAATCATTAAGTTAGTATGTCATATAGATATAGAACATGTGTTTAGTTGATTTTAAAAGTCAAGTTAGAAGGATTAACTTTTGTTTGCGAACAAGTTTAGAATTAACTAAACTATGTTCTAGTGATTACAAGTTTAAACCTTCGAATAAGATAGCTTTATATATATGAATCGAATGATGTTATGAACATGATTACTACCTTAAGTTCCTTGGATAAACCTACTGGAAAAGAGAAAAATGGATCTAGCTTCAATGGATCCTTGGATGGCTCGAAGTTCTTGAAGCAGAATCATGACACGAAAACAAGTTCAAGTAAGATCATCACTTGAAATAAGATTGTTATAGTTATAGAAATTGAACCAAAGTTTGAATATGATTATTACCTTGTATTAGAATGATAACCTACTATAAGAAACAAAGATTTCTTGAGGTTGGATGATCACCTTACAAGATTGGAAGTGAGCTAGCAAACTACAAAGTATTCTTGATTTTATGTAACTAGAACTTGTAGAATATATGAAGAACACTTAGAACTTGAAGATAGAACTTGAGAGAGATCAATTAGATGAAGAAAATTGAAGAATGAAAGTGTTTGTAGGTGTTTTTGGTCGTTGGTGTATGGATTAGATATAAATGATATGTAATTTTGTTTTCATGTAAATAAGTCATGAATGATTACTCATATTTTTGTAATTTTATGAGATATTTCATGCTAGTTGCCAAATGATGGTTCCCACATGTTTTAGGTGACTCACATGGGCTGCTAAGAGCTGATCATTAGAGTGTATATACCAATAGTACATACATCTAAAAGCTGTGTATTGTACGAGTACGAATACGGGTGCATACGAGTAGAATTGTTGATGAAACTGAACGAGGATGTAATTGTAAGCATTTTTGTTAAGTAGAAGTATTTTGATAAGTGTATTAAAGTCTTTCAAAAGTGTATAAATACATATTAAAACACTACATGTATATACATTTTAACTGAGTCGTTAAGTCATCGTTAGTCGTTACATGTAAGTGTTGTTTTGAAACCTTTAGGTTAACGATCTTGTTAAATGTTGTTAACCCAATGTTTATAATATCAAATGAGATTTTAAATTATTATATTATCATGATATTATCATGTATGAATATCTCTTAATATGATATATATACATTAAATGTCTTTACAACGATAATCGTTACATATATGTCTTGTTTAAAAATCATTAAGTTAGTAGTCTTGTTTTTACATATGTAGTTCATTGTTAATATACTTAATGATATGTTTACTTATCATAGTATCATGTTAACTATATATATATCCATATATATGTCATCATATAGTTTTTACAAGTTTTAACGTTCGTGAATCACCGGTCAACTTGGGTGGTCAATTGTCTATATGAAACATATTTCAATTAATCAAGTCTTAACAAGTTTGATTTCTTAACATGTTGGAAACATTTAATCATGTAAATATCAATTTCAATTAATATATATAAACATGGAAAAGTTCGGGTCACTACAGTACCTACCCGTTAAATAAATTTCGTCCCGAAATTTTAAGCTGTTGAAGGTGTTGACGAATCTTCTGGAAATAGATGCGGGTATTTCTTCTTCATCTGATCTTCACGCTCCCAGGTGAACTCGGGTCCTCTACGAGCATTCCATCGAACCTTAACAATTGGTATCTTATTTTGCTTAAGTCTTTTAACCTCACGATCCATTATTTCGACGGGTTCTTCGATGAATTGAAGTTTTTCGTTGATTTGGATTTCATCTAACGGAATAGTGAGATCTTCTTTAGCAAAACATTTCTTCAAATTCGAGACGTGGAAAGTGTTATGTACAACCGCGAGTTGTTGAGGTAACTCAAGTCGGTAAGCTACTGGTCCGACACGATCAATAATCTTGAATGGTCCAATATACCTTGGATTTAATTTCCCTCATTTACCAAATCGAACAACGCCTTTCCAAGGTGCAACTTTAAGCATGACCATCTCTCCAATTTTAAATTCTATATCTTTTCTTTTAATGTCAGCGTAGCTCTTTTGTCGACTTTGGGCGGTTTTCAACCGTTGTTGAATTTGGATGATCTTCTCGGTAGTTTCTTGTATAATCTCTGGACCCGTAATCTGTCTATCCCCCACTTCACTCCAACAAATCGGAGACCTGCACTTTCTACCATAAAGTGCTTCAAACGGCGCCATCTCAATGCTTGAATGGTAGCTGTTGTTGTAGGAAAATTCTGCTAACGGTAGATGTCAATCCCAACTGTTTCCGAAATCAATAACACATGCTCGTAGCATGTCTTCAAGCGTTTGTATCGTCCTTTCGCTCTGCCCATCAGTTTGTGGATGATAGGCAGTACTCATGTCTGGACGAGTTCCTAATGCTTGCTGCAATGTCTGCCAGAATCTTTAAATAAATCTGCCATCCCTATCAGAGATAATAGAGATTGGTATTCCATGTTTGGAGACGACTTCCTTCAAATACAGTCGTGCTAACTTCTCCATCTTGTCATCTTCTCTTATTGGCAGGAAGTGTGCTGATTTGGTGAGACGATCAACTATTACCCAAATAGTATCAAAACCACTTACAGTCCTTGGCAATTTAGTGATGAAATCCATGGTAATGTTTTCCCATTTCCATTCCGGGATTTCGGGTTGTTGAAGTAGACCTGATGGTTTCTGATGCTCAGCTTTGACCTTAGAACACGTCAAACATTCTCCTACGTATTTAGCAACATCGGCTTTCATACCCGGCCACCAAAAATGTTTCTTGAGATCCTTGTACATCTTCCCCGTTCCAGGATGTATTGAGTATCTGGTTTTATGAGCTTCTCTAAGTACCATTTCTCTCATATCTCCAAATTTTGGTACCCAAATCCTTTCAGCCCTATACCGGGTTCCGTCTTCCTGAATATTAAGATGCTTCTCCGATCCTTTGGGTATTTCATCCTTTAAATTTCCCTCTTTTAAAACTCCGTGTTGCGCCTCCTTTATTTGAGTAGTAAGGTTATTATGAATCTTTATATTCATAGATTTTACTCGAATGGGTTCTCTGTCCTTCCTGCTCAAGGCATCGGCTACCACATTTGCCTTCCCCGGGTGGTAACGAATCTCAAAGTCGTAATCATTCAATAATTCAATCCACCTACGCTGCCTCATATTCAGTTGTTTCTGATTAAATATGTGTTGAAGACTTTTGTGGTTGGTATATATAATACTTTTGACCCCATATAAGTAGTGCCTCCAAGTCTTTAATGCAAAAACAACCGCGCCTAATTCCAAATCATGCATCGTATAATTTTGTTCGTGAATCTTCAATTGTCTAGACGCATAAGCAATCACCTTCGTTCGTTGCATTAATACACAACTAAGACCTTGCTTTGATGCGTCACAATAAATCACAAAATCATCATTCCCTTCAGGCAATGACAATATAGGTGCCGTAGTTAGCTTTTTCTTCAATAACTGAAACGCTTTCTCTTGTTCATCATTCCATTCAAATTTCTTCCCTTTATGCGTTAATGCAGTCAAGGGTTTTGCTATTCTGGAAAAGTCTTGGATGAACCTTCTGTAGTAACCAGCTAGTCCTAAAAACTGGCGTATGTGTTTCGGAGTTTTCGGGGTTTCTCACTTTTCAACAGTTTCTATCTTTGCCGGATCCACCTTAATACCTTCTTTGTTCACTATGTGACCGAGGAATTGAACTTCTTCCAACCAAAATGCACACTTTGAAAACTTAGCGTACAATTCTTCTTTCCTCAATACTTCTAACACCTTTCTCAAATGTTCACCGTGTTCTTGGTCATTCTTTGAGTAAATAAGTATGTCATCAATAAAAACAATGACAAACTTGTCAAGGTATGGTCCACACACTCGGTTCATAAGGTCCATGAACACAGCTGGTGCATTAGTTAAACCAAACGGCATGACCATAAACTCGTAATGACCGTAACGTGTTCTGAAAGCAGTCTTTGGAATATCATCTTCTTTCACCCGCATTTGATGATACCCGGAACGTAAGTCAATCTTTGAATAAACAGACGAGCCTTGTAGTTGATCAAATAAGTTGTCGATTCTCGGTAGTGGGTAGCGGTTCTTGATGGTAAGTTTGTTCAACTCTCGGTAGTCGATACACAACCTGAATGTACCATCTTTCTTCTTGACAAACAAAACAGGAGCTCCCCACGGTGATGTGCTTGGTCGAATGAAACCACGCTCTAAAAGTTCTTGTAATTGGCTTTGCAGTTCTTTCATCTCGCTGGGTGCGAGTCTGTAAGGAGCACGAGCTATTGGTGCAGCTCCTGGTACAAGATCTATTTGAAATTCAACGGATCGATGTGGGGGTAATCCCGGTAATTCTTTCGGAAATACATCGGGAAATTCTTTTGCAATGGGAACATCATTGATGCTCTTTTCTTCAGTTTGTACTTTCTCGACGTGTGCTAGAACAGCATAGCAGCCTTTTTTTATTAGTTTTTGTGCCTTTAAATTACTAATAAGATGTAGCTTCGTGTTGCCCTTTTCTCCGTACACCATTAAGGGTTTTCCTTTTTCTCGTATAATGCGAATTGCATTTTTGTAACAAACGATCTCTGCTTTCACTTCTTTCAACCAGTCCATACCGATTATCACATCAAAACTCCCTAACTCTACTGGTATCAAATCAATCTTAAATGTTTCGCTAACCAGTTTAATTTCTCGATTTTGATATATTATCTGCTGAAATTAATTTACCATTTGCTAATTCGAGTAAAAATTTACTATCCAAAGGCGTCAATGGACAACTTAATTTAGCACAAAAATCTCTACTCATATAGCTTCTATCCGCACCCGAATCAAATAAAACATAAGCAGATTTATTGTCAATAAGAAACGTACCCGTAACAAGCTCCGGGTCTTCCTGTGCCTCTGCCGCATTAATATTGAAAACTCTTCCGCGGCCTTGTCCATTCGTGTTCTCCTGGTTCGGGCAATTTCTAATAATGTGGCCCGGTTTTCCACATTTATAACAAACTACATTGGCATAACTTGCTCCGATACTACTTGCTCCGCCATTACTCGTTCCGACACCATTTGTTCCTTTCGTTCTATTAACCCCTGGTCCGTAGACCTCACACTTCACCGCGCTATGACCATTTCTTTTACGCTTGTTGCAAAATTTGGTGCAGAACCCCGAGTGATACTTTTCACACCTTTGGCATAGCTGCTTCTGATTGTTGTTGTTGTTGCGGTTATTATTGTTGTTGGGATGATTGTTGTAGTTGCTGTTGTTGTTGTTGTTGTTGTTGTTGTTGTTGTTGTTGTTGTTGTTGTTGTTGTTGTTGTTGTTGTTGTTGTTGTTGTTGTTGTTGTTGTTGTTGTTGGGCCGTTTGTTGTAGTTGCGATTGATGTTGCGATTGTTGGGGTAATTGTTGCGATTATTGTTGTAATTGCTGTTGTTGTTGTATTGGTGATTCTTATCACCGTTTTCCTCCCACTTTCTTTTGACTTGCTTCACATTGGTCTCTTCAGCAGTCTGTTCTTTAATTCTTTCTTCAATCTGGTTCACTAGTTTGTGAGCCATTCTACATGCATGTTGTATGGAGGCGGGCTCGTGTGAACTTATATCTTCTTGGATTCTTTCCGGTAATCCTTTCACAAACGCGTCGATCTTCTCTTCCTCATCTTCGAATGCTCCCGGACACAATAAGCACAATTCTGTGAATCGTCTTTCGTACGTGGTAATATCAAATCCTTGGGTTGGTAACCCTCTAAGTTCTGTCTTGAGCTTATTGACCTCGGTTCTGGGACGGTAATTCTCGTTCATCAAGTGCTTGAATGCTGACCACGGTAGTGCGTACGCATCGTCTTGTCCCACTTGCTCTAGATAGGTATTCCACCATGTTAACGCAGAACCTGTGAAGGTATGCGTAGCGTACTTCACTTTGTCCTCTTCAGTACACTTACTTATGGCAAACACCGATTCGACCTTCTCGGTCCACCGTTTCAATCCGATCGGTCCTTCGGTTCCATCAAATTCCAAAGGTTTGCAGGCAGTGAATTCTTTGTAGGTGCATCCTACACGATTTCCTGTACTGCTAGATCCAAGGTTATTGTTGGTATGTAGCGCAGCCTGTACTGCGGCTATGTTTGAAGCTAGTAAAGTACGGAATTCCTCTTCATTCATATTCACGGTGTGTCGAGTAGTCGGTGCCATTTCCTTCAAAATAGTCAAATGGAACAAGTTAATCATACAGAATATTAAGAGTAGTTAATAGTATTTCATAGCATAATATGAACTCATTTATAAAAGCTTTTTCTTCATATTAGCGTTTTATAAGTTTAAATTCGGGTAGTACCTACCCGTTAAGTTCATACTTAGTAGCTAATATACAATTCAACTACTACAATTCTATATGA
Organism: Rutidosis leptorrhynchoides; assembly: GCF_046630445.1. Classification (NCBI taxonomy): domain Eukaryota; kingdom Viridiplantae; phylum Streptophyta; class Magnoliopsida; order Asterales; family Asteraceae; genus Rutidosis; species Rutidosis leptorrhynchoides. The sequence continues at coordinate 188,755,406 of NC_092338.1, forward strand.
AAAACTGATTATAATAATATTTCGCGTTCAAACTTTTTCACAATATTTTACAAACTTACAATACCGCTTATTTTACATATAGCATGAAATATAGCACACAATAAATTTGATACAAGATGGTTGTGAAGATAATTTTAGCTAGTACACAAGTCGTTCAGCAAAGGCAATAAAGACACGTAATTCATACGTCCAGAAACAAGTCATGCATTATGGTTTTACTAGGATTAATTCCCATCCTTGGTCTTGTGAAACATAACCGTTATGGCCGTTGATAAGACAGCGTGTTGTAACGTCGTCAAAGGGACGAGGGTTATGTAATGTCCAACAGTCCCGTAACAATCTAAAAACCTCATTTCTTACCCCAATTACCGACTCCGTCACTTGTGGGAACGTTTTGTTTAATAGTTGTAGCCCAATGTTCTTGTTCTCACTTTGGTGAGAAGCGAACATTACTAATCCGTAAGCATAACATGCTTCTTTATGTTGCATGTTAGCCGCTTTTTCTAAATCACGAAGTCCAATATTCGGATATTTTGAGTCAAAATAATTTCTTAACCCATTGCGTAAAATAGCATTTGGGTTCCCCGCAATATATGCGTCAAAGTAAACACATCGTAACTTATGGTTTTCCCAATGTGATATCCCCTATCTTTCGAACGAAAGCCTTTTATAAACCAAGGCACTCTTGGAACGTTCTTCGAATGTCTTACAAACTGATCTCGCCTTAAATAGTTGTGCCGAGGAATTCTGACCGACTCTAGACAAGATTTCATCAATCATGTCTCCGGGTAGGTCTCTTAAAATATTGGGTTGTCTATCCATTTTGTGTTTTTATACTGTAAAATAGACAAGAGTTAGATTCATAAAAAAAATACTTATTAATACAAGCAATTTTTACATATATCATAAAGCATAAGCACACTATATTACATATATTACACCACACGAATACAACTATCTTATTCCGACTCGCTCGTTTCTTCTTGTTCGGTTTTGGTTCATTTTGCCAAGTTTCTAGGGATATATGATGTTCCCCTAATACGAGCCGTCGTTGTCCACATTGGTTTAGAAAAACCTGGTGGTTTAGAGGTTCCCGGGTCATTGTTACAACTTAAGGACTTCGGGGGTTGACGATACATATAAAGTTCATCGGGATTGGAATTAGATTTCTCTATTTTTATGCCCTTTCCCTTATTATTTTCTTTTGCCTTTTTAAATTCAGTTGGGGTAATTTCTATAACATCATCGGAATTCTCGTCGGAATCCGATTCATCGGAGAATTGGTAATCCTCCCAATATTTTGCTTCCTTGGCGGAAACACCATTGACCATAATTAACCTTGGTCGGTTGGTTGAGGATTTTCTTTTACTTAACCGTTTTATTATTTCCCCCACCGGTTCTATTTCTTCATCCGGTTCTGATTCTTCTTCCGGTTCCGATTCTTCTTCCGGTTCTGACTCTTCTTCCGGTTCCTCTTCGGGAACTTGTGAATCAGTCCACGAATTATTCCAATTTACATTTGACTCTTCATTATTATTAGGTGAGTCAATAAGACTTGTTCTAGAGGTAGACATTTATCACATAATATCAAACGCGTTAAGAGATTAATATATCACATAATATTCACATGTTAAAAATATATAGTTTCCAACAAAATTTGTTAAGCAATCATTTTTTTTTCAAGTAAACACGGTCGAAGTCCAGACTCACTAATGCATCCTAACAAACTCGATAAGACACACTAATGCAAAATTCTGGTTCTCTAAGATCAACGCTCTGATACCAACTGAAATGTCCCGTTCTTATTGATTAAAAACGTTCCATATTAATTGATTTCGTTGCGAGGTTTTGACCTCTATATGAGACATTTTTCAAAGACTGCATTCATTTTAAAACAAACCATAACCTTTATTTCATCAATAAAGGTTTAAAAAGCTTTACGTAGATTATCAAATAATGATAATCTAAAATATCCTGTTTACACACGACCATTACATAATGGTTTACAATACAAATATGTTACAACAAAATAAGTTTCTTGAATGCAGTTTTTACACAATATCATACAAGCATGGACTCCAAATCTCGTCCTTATTTAAGTATGCGACAGCGGAAGCTCTTAATAATCACCTGAGAATAAACATGCTTAAAACGTCAACAAAAATGTTGGTGAGTTATAGGTTTAACCTATATATATCAAATCATAATAATAGACCACAAGATTTCATATTTCAATACACATCCCATACATAGAGATAAAAATCATTCATATGGTGAACACCTGGTAACCGACATTAACAAGATGCATATATAAGAATATCCCCATCATTCCGGGACACCCTTCGGATATGATATAAATTTCGAAGTACTAAAGCATCTGGTACTTTGGATGGGGTTTGTTAGGCCCAATAGATCTATCTTTAGGATTCGCGTCAATTAGGGTGTCTGTTCCCTAATTCTTAGATTACCAGACTTAATAAAAAGGGGCATATTCGATTTTGATAATTCAACCATAGAATGTAGTTTCACGTACTTGTGTCTATTTTGTAAATCATTTATAAAACCTGCATGTATTCTCATCCCAAAAATATTAGATTTTAAAAGTGGGACTATAACTCACTTTCACAGATTTTTACTTCGTCGGGAAGTAAGACTTGGCCACTGGTTGATTCACGAACCTATAAAAATATATACATATATATCAAAGTATGTTCAAAATATATTTACAACACTCTTAATATATTTTGATGTTTTAAGTTTATTAAGTCAGCTGTCCTCGTTAGTAACCTACAACTAGTTGTCCACAGTTAGATGTACAGACATAAATCGATAAATATTATCTTGAATCAATCCACGACCCAGTGTATACGTATCTCAGTATTGATCACAACTCAAACTATATATATTTTGGAATCAACCTCAACCCTGTATAGCTAACTCCAACATTCACATATAGAGTGTCTATGGTTGTTCCGAAATATATATAGATGTGTCGACATGATAGGTCGAAACATTGTATACGTGTCTATGGTATCTCAAGATTACATAATATACAATACAAGTTGATTAAGTTATGGTTGGAATAGATTTGTTACCAATTTTCACGTAGCTAAAATGAGAAAAATTATCCAATCTTGTTTTACCCATAACTTCTTCATTTTAAATCCGTTTTGAGTGAATCAAATTGCTATGGTTTCATATTGAACTCTATTTTATGAATCTAAACAGAAAAAGTACAGGTTTATTGTCGGAAAAATAAGTTACAAGTCGTTTTTGTAAAGGTAGTCATTTCAGTCGAAAGAACGACGTCTAGATGACCATTTTAGAAAACATACTTCCACTTTGAGTTTAACCATAATTTTTGGATATAGTTTCATGTTCATAATAAAAATCATTTTCTCAGAATAACAACTTTTAAATCAAATTTTATCATAGTTTTTAATTAACTAACCCAAAACAGCCCGCGGTGTTACTACGACGGCGTAAATCCGGTTTTACGGTGTTTTTCGTGTTTCCAGGTTTTAAATCATTAAGTTAGCATGTCATATAGATATAGAACATGTGTTTAGTTGATTTTAAAAGTCAAGTTAGAAGGATTAACTTTTGTTTGCGAACAAGTTTAGAATTAACTAAACTATGTTCTAGTGATTACAAGTTTAAACCTTCGAATAAGATAGCTTTATATATATGAATCGAATGATGTTATGAACATCATTACTACCTTAAGTTCCTTGGATAAACCTACTGGAAAAGAGAAAAATGGATCTAGCTTCAATGGATCCTTGGATGGCTCGAAGTTCTTGAAGCAGAATCATGACACGAAAACAAGTTCAAGTAAGATCATCACTTGAAATAAGATTGTTATAGTTATAGAAATTGAACCAAAGTTTGAATATGACTATTACCTTGTATTAGAATGATAACCTACTATAAGAAACAAAGATTTCTTAAGGTTGGATGATCACCTTACAAGATTGGAAGTGAGCTAGCAAACTTGAAAGTATTCTTGATTTTATGTAACTAGAACTTGTAGAATATATGAAGAACACTTAGAACTTGAAGATAGAACTTGAGAGAGATCAATTAGATGAAGAAAATTGAAGAATGAAAGTGTTTGTAGGTGTTTTTGGTCGTTGGTGTATGGATTAGATATAAAGGATATGTAATTTTGTTTTCATGTAAATAAGTCATGAATGATTACTCATATTTTTGTAATTTTATGAGATATTTCATGCTAGTTGCCAAATGATGGTTCCCACATGTGTTAGGTGACTCACATGGGCTGCTAAGAGCTGATCATTGGAGTGTATATACCAATAGTACATACATCTAAAAGCTGTGTATTGTACGAGTACGAATACGGGTGCATACGAGTAGAATTGTTGATGAAACTGAACGAGGATGTAATTGTAAGCATTTTTGTTAAGTAGAAGTATTTTGATAAGTGTATTGAAGTCTTTCAAAAGTGTATAAATACATATTAAAAAACTACATGTATATACATTTTAACTGAGTCGTTAAGTCATCGCTAGTCATTACATGTAAGTGTTGTTTTGAAACCTTTAGGTTAACGATCTTGTTAAATGTTGTTAACCCAATGTTTATAATATCAAATGAGATTTTAAATTATTATATTATCATGATATTATCATGTATGAATATCTCTTAATATGATATATATACATTAAATGTCTTTACAACGATAATCGTTACATATATGTCTCGTTTAAAAATCATTAAGTTAGTAGTCTTGTTTTTACATATGTAGTTCATTGTTAATATACTTAATGATATGTTTACTTATCATAGTATCATGTTAACTATATATATATCCATATATATGTCATCATATAGTTTTTACAAGTTTTAACGTTCGTGAATCACCGGTCAACTTGGGTGGTCAATTGTCTATATGAAACATATTTCAATTAATCAAGTCTTAACAAGTTTGATTGCTTAACATGTTGGAAACATTTAATCATGTAAATATCAATTTCAATTAATATATATAAACATGGAAAAGTTCGGGTCACTACATTATATTTATGACTGATGGACTGTTATGGACAAAAACCAGACGGACATATTAAATAATCCAGGACAAAGGACAATTAACCCATGGGCATAAAACTAAAATCAACACGTCAAACATCATGATTACGGAAGTTTAAATAAGCGTAATTCTTTTATTTCATATTTAATTTCCTTTATTTTATATTTAATTGCACTTCTAATTATCGCATTTTTATTGTTATTGTATTTAATTGCACTTTTAATTATCGTACTTTTTAATTATCGCAAGTTTATTTTATCGCACTTTTATTATTCGAAATTTCATTAATGCTTTAATTTAAGTCTTGTATTTATTCTTAATATTTTACATTTGGTTTTAACTACGACTAAAGTTTTAAAATCGACAAACCGGTCATTAAACGGTAAAAACCCCCTTTTATAATAATAATTTTACTTATATATATATATATTTGTATTTTTATAAAAGTAAACTAATATAGCGTTAAGCTTTGTTTAAAAAGATTCCCTGTGGAACGAACCGGACTTACTAAAAACTACACTACTGTACGATTATGTACACTGTCTATAAGTGTTATAGCAAGGTTTAAGTATATCCGTTCTCTAAATAAATAAATATCTTGTGTAAAAATGTATCGTATTTAATAGTATTTCCTGCTAAAATTAATAACTATTTTATACCACTCTGCTTTGACATCAAGTATTTTTGGCGCCGCTGCCGGGGACTATCTTAAAAGCCGGAAGCGCAACGCTATATATATAAAAAAAAAACAGAAAATTTGTATATTTTTAAGATTTTGTTAAATATTTAAGTTTTATAAAGTATCTTTAGTTTGTAAAAATATAAGTTTTTATATATAACTTTTAGATTATAAAACAGAAAATTATAAAACAGAAAATAAAAAAAAAAAATTTAAAAACGCGTCGAAATTAAAAGCTGTCAGTTGAATTTCTGAACCCCGCGACTCGCGGGGTTTACTGCCTTGAATACCGCAACTCGCGGAGAAAACCTGACACGCGACAGAAGCCCTAATCCTGCATTTATTACGGGGTAATTAATTATTATTATTATTATTTAACCCTAATTATTATTATTATTATTATTATTATTAGTTTTATTTTAACTTTTACTTTTTAATTAATTTGTATTTTTAGTTTAATTAGTTTAATTAAATTGTAAAATTAGTAGTTTTATTAAATAAATAATATAAAAATAATATTTTTATAAAAATTGTACTTTTTACAACTTTTTGTATATTTTTATATTTTGTCCCTTTTTAATTGTTTTGGCGTAATATTTGTAATTTTAGCTCATATTTAGTTTTAAACTTAGTTTTTGCCATAGTTATTTTTACTCCTAGATTTTTAGTCTTTGCCGTAGAATTCCTTAAGTGCTTTTTCTTAGATTAAGATTTAGGTACTTTAGAATTTTGCGACGCCTTTTTAAGTTTTAGTTTCTTTTTAAGTTATTTCCATTTGGGATTTAGTTTTCCTGTAAGCTTTAATATTTTTAGACACCTTTTACTATGTACCAATTATCATTCCAATTAGTAATTTCAATTTGCGATTATAATTTTAAGTTAGTTGTAGTAATAAGGTTAGGTTAGTCAAGTATTTTTAAGTTTTTATAAGTTTCTTTTATTTTTCCATCACCTTTTATTTTTCAACCATTTTTCTTTTTCGACCTTTTCCGACGAACTCTTTTTCTTTCTTATTTCTCGCTATTCTAGTTTTAGGACATAGATTTTTATTCTACTTCTATTCTAAATTTCTTAAAATTAAGAAAATTTATTTTAAGTGGTTAAATTAATAGACATCAAAATTTTCTGGTTCGTAGTAATAGTTGGATTTGTACGTGGACCGGGTTATTGGAGCCAAACAGTCCTCAATTATATTGAGACCAAACGAATCCTGCCCCTCTGCTGCATCTTTTGGCTATTCGAAACGTGGGCAAAATCAGAAAAGTCTATTGGTTGGATAACTTATTATAATTTTTCTTTCCTTTTAAAAACTAATAGGATATTCAGTGAATGCACCGAGCAAGACGTTCACCACCTTTTGTACGTTCACCACCTATAACTAGATCAAGACATTTAGCAAATATAACCACCGTTGATTTCTCTTTATAATCGTCATCCAATCGACCAAGTAATTCAGTTCAAATTTCCGATAATCCATTTTTTGAACCCAACCTCACAATTGAGAATCCGGAGAATATTCAGGAACGGTTCGTAGATCCTGAACCACTAAACTTTCCTCCGGAACCACCAATCATTCAAACAGAGATTGTTGAGGAACGAACCATTAAATCAGAATCCTCTAGTGATTCCGATTCAACAAATTCAATTATGGAGAATCTGGAACCTTTAAGTATGGAAGACCGAATGAGAGCTAAACGCACTGGCCAAGGTCACGCAATTACTCATCCAGACATTAATGCGCCAGATTATGAAATCAAAGGACAAATTCTACACATGGTGACTAATCAATGCCAATTTAGTGGTGCGCCAAAGGAAGATCCAAATGAACATCTTCGTACCTTTAATAGGATCTGCACTCTATTTAAAATAAAAGAAGTTGAGGATGAACAGATATATCTCATGTTATTTCCCTGGACTTTAAAGGGAGAAGCCAAAGATTGGTTGGAATCGTTACCTGAAGGAGCGATTGATACATGGGACGTTTTAGTTGAAAAATTTCTTAAACAATTCTTTCCTGCATCTAAAGCCGTAAGACTTCAAGGAGAAATTGTTACGTTCACACAGAAGCCAAATGAAACTCTATATGAGGCGTGGACAAGATTTGGAAAGTTATTAAGAGGATGTCCGCAACATGGTTTAGACACCTGTCAAATAGTACAAATATTCTACCAAGGATGCGACATCACTAAAAGGAAAGACATCGATATAGCAGCTGGTGATTCTACTATGAAGAAAACCAAAACTGATGCTTACAAAATTATTGATAACACTGCTTCCCACTCACATGAGTGGCACCAAGAAAAAGATATCGTTAGATCATCTAAAGCAGCTAGAGCCGATTCTAGCCATGACTTAGATTCCATTTCCGCAAAGATAGATGCTGTCGAGAGACGAATGGAAAAGATGACTAAGGATATTCACTCAATACGAATTAGTTGTGAGCAGTGTGGAGGACCACATTTGACAAAAGATTGTCTCAGTATTGAATTAACAATGGAACAAAGAGAGAATATTTCATAGATAAACCAAAGGCCTGGAAATAATTATCAGAATAATTATCAACCGCCAAGACCTATTTACAATCAAAATCAGAACTATAACCGAAATATTCCATACAACAACCAACAAGGTCCTAGCAATCAACAAGTATCCAACAATACTTACAATCAGCAAAGACCTAATTTTCAAAACAAACCACCACAACAAACCGATGATAAAAAGCCAAATTTAGAAGATATGATGACGAAGCTAGTTGAAACTCAAACACAGTTTTTCACATCTCAAAAACAAACCAATGAACAAAATGCTCAAGCATTTAGAAATCAACAAGCTTCTATTCAAAATCTGGAACAAGAAGTAAGTAACCTAGCAAGATTAATAGGTGAAAGAAAACCGGGAAGTCTACCTAGTGATACAAATGCTAACCCCCAGAATGAAACAGCTAAAGCCATTACCACAAGAAGTGGTACAACACTTAAACCACCTGAAATACCTGTAACTTCTGATGAAGCTATTCCTACTCCACAAGAACCACAACCTGATCAAGATAAGGAAAAAGAACCGGTAGTTGAGAAGTTTAATGAAGATAACAAAGTTAAGGATAAACCTTATGTTAAACCATACCAACCACCACTTCCTTACCCGAGTAAAATGAAGAAAGAGAAACTTGAAGCCGAGCAATCCAAATTCTTGGATATGTTTAAACATATAAATGTAAATCTTCCTTTCATTGATGTGATTTCAGGAATGCCTAGATATGCTAAATTCTTGAAAGATCTGATCACGAATAGAAAGAAAATGGAAGAACTCTCGGCTGTTACTATGAATGCTAATTGTTCAGCAGTACTGTTGAATAAGATACCAGAAAAACTATCTGATCCAGGAAGTTTCACAATTCCATGTTTTCTGGGTAGTCTTAGTTCAATAGAAGCATTAGCAGATTTAGGTGCTAGTATAAATTTAATGCCGTATTCACTATATGCTAAACTAGACCTTGGAGAATTGAAACCAACAAGAATAAGCATACAACTAGCCGATCGATCAATAAAATATCCTAGAGGGATAATGGAGAACATGCTAGTTAAAGTTGGTACTTTAGTATTTCCAGTAGATTTTGTTGTTCTGGACATGGAAGAAGATTCACAAGTTCCTCTCATATTAGGAAGACCATTCTTAAACACGGCTAAAGCAATGATAGACGTATTCGGTAAGAAATTGACCCTAAGTATAGAGGATGAGAGTGTTACCTTTTCAGTTGATAGAGCAATGCAACAACCACAATCTGTAGATGATACATGTTATTATATTCAAACTATAGATGCACATGCAGAATTATTAGAAGAATTTCCAGAATTACAAGGAACGGGAGAATGTTCTTTAGGAGAAGGTAATGAACCAATTGATGAAGCTGAAATGTTAGCTACACTTATAGCTAATGGATATGAACCAACAACAGAAGAAATTCAAATGCTAAAAGAAGAAGACAGATATCGATATAAATCATCGATAGAAGAACCTCCGAAATTAGAGCTAAAGCCACTTCCAAACCATTTGGAATACGCTTATTTACATGGTGAATCTGAATTACCTGTAATAATATCATCTTCTCTTACTGAAAATGAGAAATCACAACTCATTTCTGTGTTAAAAGCTCATAAACCAGCCATTGCATGAAAGATTCATGATATTAAAGGAATAAGTCCTTCGTATTGCACACATAAAATCCTTATGGAAGAAGGTCATAAAACGTATGTGCAACGCCAACGAAGACTAAATCCGAATATGAAAGATGTAGTTAAGAAAGAGATTATTAAACTGCTAGATGCAGGTCTAATTTATCCAATCTCTGATAGTCCATGGGTAAGCCCAGTTCAATGCGTACCTAAGAAGGGTGGCATGACTGTCATTACAAATGAGAAAAATGAGCTTATTCCTACTAGGACTGTAACATGATGGCGTGTATGTATTGATTATAGAAAATTAAATGACGCCACCAGAAAAGATCACTTTCCCTTACCTTTCATAGATCAAATGTTGGAAAGATTAGCCGGAAATAGTTACTATTGTTTTCTAGATGGATTTTCCGGATATTTTCAAATTCCAATAGCACCCGAGGACCAAGAGAAAACCACATTCACGTGCCCTTATGGTACTTTTGCTTACAAACGCATGCCATTTGGACTTTGCAACGCCCCTGCAACCTTTCAAAGGTGTATGATGGCGATTTTTCACGACATGATAGAAGAATGCATGGAAGTTTTCATGGATGACTTTTCAGTCTTCGGTGATACATTTGAATCATGTCTAGTTAATCTGGAATGAATGCTTCTTAGATGCGAACAATCAAATCTAGTACTTAATTGGGAGAAATGCCATTTCATGGTTAAAGAAGGCATCGTTCTTGGACATAAAATTTCAAAAGAAGGAATTGAAGTGGATAGAGCTAAAGTAGATGTAATTGCTAAACTTCCACATCCCACCAATGTTAGAGGAATTAGGAGTTTTCTAGGGCATGCCGGTTTTTACCGACGTTTCATAGAAGATTTTTCTAAAATTGCCACTCCTATGAATAAACTCCAAGAAAAGGATGCTCCATTCATCTTTTCAGATGAGTGTATCAAATCTTTTAATATTCTTAAAGAGAAACTCACTAATGCACCGATCATGATAACACCAAATTGGAATCTACCATTTGAACTAATGTGCGATGCAAGTGATTTTGCAATGGGAGCCGTTTTAGGACAAAGGATTGAAAAACGATTTCAACCTATATATTATGCTAGTAAGACATTACAAGGAGCACAAACGAACTATACAACTACTGAAAAAGAACTCCTTGCTATTGTCTTTGCTTTTGACAAATTTCGATCATATCTCGTTCTAGCAAAAACGGTGGTCTATACCGACCATTCTGCTCTTAGATACCTATTTTCAAAACAAGATGCTAAACCAAGATTAATCCGTTGGATCTTACTCTTACAAGAGTTTGATATTGAAATCCGAGATAAAAGAGGAGCAGAAAATCTCGCCGCTGATCATCTTTCTCGTCTTGAAAATCCTGAGTTAGAAGTTCTAAATGAATCGGCCATACAAGACAACTTTCCTGATGAATATCTATTGAAGATAGATTATAATGAAATCCCATGGTTTGCAGACTATGCAAACTACTTAGTTTGTGGATTCCTTGAAAAAGGATTATCGTACCAAAGACGAAAGAAATTCTTCAGTGATATAAAACACTATTTCTGGGAAGATCCACATCTGTTTAAAAGTTGTCCTGATGGAATAATACGCCGATGTGTATTTGGAGATGAAGCTAGTAAAATTTTAAACCATTGTCACACAGGACCAACAGGAGGGCATTATGGGACTCAACTAACAGCAAGAAAAGTTTATGAAGCTGGATTCTATTGGCCTACAATTTACAAAGACGCACACCTTCTTTGCAAATCCTGTGATGCATGTCAAAGGGCCGGAAAAATAAATCAACGTGATGAAATGCCACAAAATGTCATCCAAGTATGTGAAGTATTTGACATTTGGGGTATTGACTTTATGGGTCCATTTCCAAAATCTCATAATAATCTATATATACTCGTAGCCATTGATTATGTATCTAAATGGGAGGAAGCACAAGCTCTCCCAACTAACGATGCACGAGTTGTAGTCAACTTTTTAAAACGTCTTTTTGCAAGGTTTGGAACACCGAAAGCTTTAATAAGTGATCGGGGTACTCATTTCTGTAATAATCAACTTGAGAAAGTTCTTAAAAGATATGGAGTAACTCATAAAATCTCCACCGCATATCATCCACAAACAAGTGGACAAGTTGAAAATACCAACCGAGCTTTAAAACGCATTCTAGAGAAAACCGTAGGATCAAATCCGAAGGAATGGTCCATTAAATTAGAGGATGCACTTTGGGCTTTTAGAACAGCCTACAAAACTCCAATTGGAACCACACCTTTTAGACTTGTTTATGGAAAAGCATGTCATCTTCCAGTAGAAATTGAACACAAAGCATTTTGGGCTTTGAAGACATGTAATCTTGATTTACATGAAGCCGGACGTCTACGATTAAGTCAACTAAACGAATTAGAAGAATTAAGACATGAAGCATACGAAAATTCGTTAATCTATAAAGAAAGAACGAAGAAATGGCATGATAAAAGAATCAGAAGTTCAAAAGAATTTAAAGAAGGAGACAGAGTTCTTCTTTTCAATTCACGATTCAAGCTATTTCCTGGAAAATTGAAATCAAGATGGTCTGGACCATTCATGGTTAAAAGAGTTTTCCCATACAGAACGATAGAATTAATAAATTCAAATGGGATTGAATTTAAAGTTAATGGTCACAGAGTTAAACATTACATACATGGTCCGATGGAAGTCGACAATGAAGTTAATCACAATTTCGACACCACAGCTAACTAAGTGTGGGGAGAATCAAGTCTTTAAAGGATAATATGTATTTCTGTTAGAGTTAGATTGTCTGTTTTCGTGTAGTTCTCGAAAATGGAACCCGAATGGTCTTTCCCTAGCAGACCCTAAAGACCTAGTCTTCTCCCCCCATTCTGAATTTTTATTTTTTTAGGTTTTTACAAAATGAAGACTGCCTGTGAACTAAACCATGGTCTAATGCTACACGCTTTGATCACTAAAAGAAATAATGACATACTACCAAGTGAAATAGTATCAGTAATCAGAGAAAGAATGGACGGAGTTAGAAAAGAATCCAGATGCGAAGATTATAAGTTACAATTTGGTAAAGGAAAATCAAAATCCGCAGCGAAAAGAAGAGCACGACACCTAGAAAGATGTCACAAATGCGGAAAATGGTCACATGGAGGTAAATGTTCAAATAATCAAACCTATTCAAATACCGAATTTGTTACTTTATGCAGAGACGGACCGTTCATATGTTTAGAAGAAAAGACACTGAATGCTCGAGGTTACGCCTATGTAGCCATGGAAAACCAATTAAACCGACTATCTTATGAATGGGATAGATCATATAACTAAGAAATCTATTTCACAGGTATGTCTGTACAGTTTTTATTTTTATTTTTATTTTTAACCTTTTGATAATAAACGCTAATTTGTTCGCTAAAAAGTATTAAATTGGTATTGAATAAAATTAGGTTTGGCGACCGAAATTATTGATATCATTCAAAAATTTATTACATCACTGCGAAATTTAACGTTTATTCTTAAGGTATAAATATCTTTAAACAATCAACCCAAAATATTTCAAAAATTCGTCATGAGTTAAATTAGGTTTTGGAACCGAAATTACTTTACCGAAAAGAGGGGCGCATATTTTTGATAATATTTTATTGATTAAAGTGGGATAAAAAGACAAAAAGATTTTTAATTTTACCATGTTTTTAAAATTAATATTTAAATCTTAAATTAATATTGTAAACTTTGTAAAACAATATTTTTAAAATTGTAAATATTTGAAAAATTAATATAAGTTTGGTGTGAATTTATAATATGAATTTTTAAAATTAAGTTTGGTGTGAATTTTTAATTTTTAAAATATAAATTTTTAATTTTATGCATTTCAAATTTTAAGTTTGGTGTGAATTTTTAATATAAATTTTGAATTTTATATTTAAGTTGTGTGAATTTAAAAACAAAAATTTACTTTATCTCATTAAGTTAAAAATATGATTTTTAAAATTCGTCGTAAGTTGAAGACTAGGTCTTTGAACCGAAATTGCTTTACCCAAGGGAGGGACGAGAACTTTTATTATCATTATTTTTAATCTTATTGATTTAAAGTATGCCAAAAACATTAAAAAAACCAAAAATCTTAGCTTTTAAAACAATCGCTACAAAAAGACAAATTTTAAAATTTTGTCGAGGGACAGACTAGGACATCGATCCAAAACGACCTCGTCCTAAATAACAAAGGAAACAAAATTTTAAAATTAATTACTTAATTGTTTTAATAAGTTAAAGATTATATAAAAAAAAAAAATAAAGCAAACTCCGCGACTCGCTGAGTTTGAAGGGTATTTCACCGCGAGTCGCGGAGGACCGAAAATCAGAAAAAAAAAGAGCTGAACGATCAGTTTCAGTCCACACAACCCAAAACTCAAAAACACAGCGAAATACTGCGCGAAAATACACCAAAAACACCCCCAAAATCACAATTTTTAACCGTTAATCACCAAATTTTTTACTAAAATCATGTTGAGAAGGATGCTATCTAGGAATTACTCAAGAAAAACGGTAAATTTCTACACCTAAACACCATTTAATCCGAAATTAGTGTTCTTGAGCAATTTTTTTTCCCAATTTGATTTTGATGCTTTTTAGTGTAATTAGGCTTAAATTGTTTATGTATTATGCTTGTATAACCTAGATTGATGCTGTTTAACATGATTAGAAGCTTTAAACTTCAAATTTTGAGTAATCTAGGGTTTGTGTTCTTGAGCAAATTTGGGGCTTTTTGATATAAACAGGTTATGGCCGATTTTTGTCATGAATTGTTGCTAAATTAAGTAGTGTAACATGTCTAGGTAGTTAAATGATCCAAACTTTGAGCCTAAACATGATTTTGAGAATTAAAGTGGACTTTTTCAAGTCTAAAATTCATGAACTTGATTTTTGAAAGATAATGCCATTTGAAACTTGTTTAATTGCTAGTAATGATTATTTTGACATGTTATTTGAGTTGAATGCTTATGAACTTGGCGAACATTTTCGTATATGCTTATTTGAAAAAGTGTAAATTTGATAAAAATGTGAAAATAAGCTTAAGTTTGATATAAATTGATCATGTCATGGTGATTATTTTGATTGATGATTTTGCTGACACTAATGCATATTTGGATGCACAAAAATTGTGTTTGATGTGTTTTGCAGACTGAAAGGGGTGAATCTTCATCACAAGCCCGCAATGCTCCTGCTGAGAATGCGGAACAACAGGAGGTGGATAACTACTACAAGCAGGATATACCTCATCCAGTCATGACCTTTTCTGATATGCACTTGGAAGAGTTGCACCCGAATCTGAGATTTGACAGACTTTGGATAGATTATCCAAAATATCAAAGGGGTTTGCATACTCTTCATTCTAAGGTTGTTGAGGTACCAAGGGTCATAGAATGGGGACCCTTAGAAGCTGTAGAATTGGCCGGGCCAATTAGGGAATTACTTGTACAGAGGTATGGTAATTCTTCTTTTAATGACTGGGTACGTTTATTCACCATGCGTAGACCTGTATATAAAGTATGGTGTGAAGAATTGTTATGTAGTATAGAGTTGAATGATCGGGTAGCTAATTTAACCGATCGTTCTTTTATTAGATTTTTGTTAGGCGGTTCGATGCGCCACATGTCTTTACTAGACATGGCTCAAGCTTTACGTATATATACGCCTGAGGAGTTAGCATCTGCCGATTGTAGAGGGTTGATACTAAACGGTAGAAAGATAGATGAAAATTTTGATACACACGGTGTGTGGAGTCAAATGACAAGCCATCACCGTTTCAAAGGGGGAAATTACTCTTATTTGGATATAGATAGAGCCGAATTAAGAGTGATTCATAGGTTTTTAGCTAATTCGATTACACAAAGGGGTAAGAACAAGGAAAAAGTAAATGAACAGGATTTGTTTTACCATATGTGTATTCGAGACCCACAAAGCGCTGTAAGTATACCATATTGTGTGGGTTATTATTTATCAGCTATGGTTCGGGGGATGCGACCGCATAGCATAATAGGAGGTGGTATTTTTATTACTTTGATTGGTGAATATCTCGGTGTGGATATAAGTCGGGGGGGATTATTAGTAGAAGAACCGGAACCCCGCGATACTATAGGTTTAAATGTATACCATGGTGCGAAAGTTTTGAAGAGGTGAAATAACGCCGCAGTACAATACCATGGTAGACATCCACAGGTGGAGAGAAACCAACAGCAAGGTAATGTAGACAGAGAGCATTTGAAGATTGGCAAGTTCATCAGAACCAAATCATAGCTCATTGCCAACATATAGGTAGAAACTATATTCCTACACCGAAACCCATCTTCCCTCCCTGGTCTATAGAGATGCAGCCACCATATCCTACGTATAACCCTGCCGAAGCATTCTATAGCACCTATGGTTATGCCTGGAACCCCTATTGGTACCAGTATCATCCCTAGTATACTTAAATTTTTTTATTTTGTAATTTGTAATGATTGATACGTTTAATACTTTTGTTAATATTGTAATCATTTTTATAATTGTCTAACTTTTATTCTTAGATTTTAATAATTTTTGAATGTGGGGTAATATACCAAACTTCAAAAATATGTATATATGTTTGCAGTTTATCTTATGTACACAACAGGGTAAAACAACGCATTTTCAAAGACTGGCATTAAGTTCAGCAAAAGCAACTAATTTTGACGACAAGATGCAAAATATATGTGAAATAACAACAAGACGGAATGAACAAATGATGTGCACCATTTATCATTCAGCAAACAAACGCCAATATATTTGGAAACTTTGGTAAAAATTTAATCATTTTCACACAAATCACCCTCAATAATTTAAATTATTACTGATTTCTTGCAAATGAGGGTATTGCAAGATCTTAAGTGTGGGAAGGGGTTAAATTCTTTCGGATTTTAAAATTTTTTACTTTATACACTTGGTTACCATTAAAAATACTAGTAAAGCAGTAGTTGTATTAGAATCTAGTGCTCTCTGATAATAAAGAACAGCCCTGGTCTTATATACTGACTACCCAATTCTAGTAAAATTTTTCAAAATTTTCAATTAAATGAACTCAAAATCATGTTTATACATATTTATGAATGATAAAACTAGGTTTTAACACCGATATTATTGTTACCTCGGAAAGAACATAAATTGAGAAACAAACCAAAATGTTAAAATTCATTTAAAATGGAATAGAGGACGATAAAAAGGAAAATAAAAGCCAAGTGTGGAAAAATTTACCAAGTTATCTTAAACATATGTCACATATATCTGTAACAAATAACTGAAAATACTTTTGCTTTGGACTAAACTAAACTGTTTTACCCGATGAAAGAAAAGAAGAGATGGATCTACACGATGAATCAATTCCATCATTAAAAGGAAGTAAAGTCTTCCGAAAAAGAAACGCGCTTCTTGATTTAGGTCATGAAGTTGTCGTCCAGACCAGCTGTAGGTTGACGAAAAATCTAGAAAAGTCATCACTAAAATCAGCAGGAAATCCACGGACCTCAGCATTAAACAAGGTCGCCAAGTGGTCAGATTTATCCTAACCATGAGAAGGATTTATCTCGTACAATGGGGGGGGCACCATGCAAATTAGCTGGATAAAACTAATGAATCAGATCCCCAGAAAGGATAATCTCCTTAAAGATTAAAAATCAGCTTTTAAGACTGATATTATTCAATCCTAGAGATTGACCTTAAAGATTAGGAATTCAAACTCATGGAATTCAATGATATCTAAACTCGAGCTTGAACGAGAAAATATTTTGATCAAAATTACAAACCGATTTGTTTTCTGAAAACCCTATTTTCAATGCGTTCATTACCATTGAACGTAAAATCCTAGGAATTCACCTGGAATTCATTAGGTCACCTGAACTAAAACGGGTGTCAACCGGAAGAACGGTGGTTGCATAGTGGTCAAAGACAGGACCTTGTGCCATACCGAAAAATTATAAGGGTGAGCTTTACTATTGCTCCTACCAAGGATAGTAATTGCGTCCGACACATTATAGACCATGATTAAAAGCATGTCAGGGGACATTGCCTTAACAGTTGCTTGTTCAACGCTTTCCTTTACAACCGGACGGTAGTTTACCGAAAGGTAATATACGGGACAAGTGAACTGGACGTGTTGCTTTCCAAATACAAGGTTAGCAAGTGGATGACACAAAACCATAAGTTTTGAGCTAAAATTTTCAAATCTGAAACCCACCAAACCCACAAAAATATTTTGCAAACACCGGTAAAGGGTTATTCCGGAAAACTTATCTAGGGTAAAAACTAGATTTAATTTTCAAAAGATCAAATGTTTTCATAAAGATCCAATTTCCTTAATGGATCTAAATTTTTATAGTCATGTGGGACTGTAAACCATATCGTTACTACCATTGTTTATATCACCGTATAGAAATCACTGATGTACAAAGTGTGAAGAATAAAGAAGTGATTCTAGTATTTCAAGATGATATTGCTTGAGGACAAGCAACGCTTAAGTGTGGGAATATTTGATAATGCTAAAAACGAACATATATTTCATAGCATTATTCCTCAAGAAAGACAAGCTTTTAGTTGCAATTGTTCTATTTACAAGTGATATTCGTTTAAATATTAAAAGGTGAAGACAAAAGACAGATTCGACGAATTGAAGACGCAAACGACCAAAAAGCTCAAAAGTACAAAAGACAATCAAAGAGGTTCCAATTATTGATAAGAAACGTCTCGAAATTACAAGAGTACAAGATTCAAAACGCAAAGTACAAGATATTAAATTGTACGCAAGGACGTTCGAAAATCCGGAACCGGGACCAGAGTCAACTCTCAACGCTCGACGCAACGGACTAAAAATTACAAGTCAACTATGCACATAAATATAATATAATATTTAAATAATTCTTATAATTATTTATATATTATAATAAATAATAAAAACCGTCGGCAAGAAAGACTCCAAACTGATATGAGCTGTAATTTCAAACTCCGCGACTCGCGGAGTTTGAAGGCAAAAATGCCGCGAGTCGCGGAGCCCCTAAAGTCGAAAATCCCTATAAAAGCAACCGAATTCTGATCGCAAATCATCATCTTTTTCTTCTTCTCCTCATACGTAAAATATATATATATATATATATATATATTTATAATTTATATTTTAATTTTAATTATAATTCTAATAATAAGGGTATGTTAGCGAATGTTGTAAGGGTGTAAGTCGAAATTCTGTCCGTGTAACGCTACGCTATTTTTAATCATTGTAAGTTATGTTCAACCTTTTTACATTAATGTCTCGTAGCTAATTTATTATTATGCTTATTTAAAACAAAGTAATCATGATGTTGGGCTAATTACTAAAATTGGGTAATTGGGCTTTGTACCATAATTGGGGTTTGGACAAAAGAACGACACTTGTAGAAATTAGACTATGGGCTATTAATGGGCTTTATATTTGTTTAACTAAATGATAGTTTGTTAATGTTAATATAAAGATTTACAATTGGCCGTCCCTATAAATTACCATATACACTCAATCGGACACGATGGGCGGGGTATTTATATGTACGAATAATCATTCATCTAACCGGACACGGGAATGGATTAATAGCCACTAGAATAATTAAAACAGGGGTGAAATTATGTACAAGGACACTTGGTATAATTGATAACAAAATATTAAAACCTTGGGTTACACTCAGTCGACATCCTGGTGTAATTATTAAACAAAGTATTAAAATCTTGTTACAGTTTAAGTCCCCAAATAGTTGGAATATTTAACTTCGGGTATAAGAATAATTTGACGAGGACACTCGCACTTTATATTTATGACTGATGGACTGTTATGGACAAAAACCAGACGGACATATTAAATAATCCAGGACAAAGGACAATTAACCCATGGGCATAAAACTAAAATCAACACGTCAAACATCATGATTACGGAAGTTTAAATAAGCGTAATTCTTTTATTTCATATTTAATTTCCTTTATTTTATATTTAATTGCACTTCTAATTATCGCATTTTTATTGTTATTGTATTTAATTGCACTTTTAATTATCGTACTTTTTAATTATCGCAAGTTTATTTTATCGCACTTTTATTATTCGAAATTTCATTAATGCTTTAATTTAAGTCTTGTATTTATTCTTAATATTTTACATTTGGTTTTAACTACGACTAAAGTTTTAAAATCGACAAACCGGTCATTAAACGGTAAAAACCCCCTTTATAATAATAATTTTACTTATATATATATATATTTGTATTTTTATAAAAGTAAACTAATATAGCGTTAAGCTTTGTTTAAAAAGATTCCCTGTGGAACGAACCGGACTTACTAAAAACTACACTATTGTACGATTAGGTACACTGCCTATAAGTGTTGTAGCAAGGTTTAAGTATATCCGTTCTCTAAATAAATAAATATCTTGTGTAAAAATGTATCGTATTTAATAGTATTTCCTGCTAAAATTAATAACTATTTTATACCACTCTGCTTTGACATCAGCTGTCAATATGATTTTCAAAATCTAACCTAACTTTTCCACAAATTACAGTGTAAAACTCGCATTTTCAAACATAACTTTCCTAAAACCTGCAACTTTCTAGGGGGAGTTAAGATTAAAATGTCAGCAATGACGGAGGATGTGTCCTAGTGACTGCCTCAGAAGGATATATCTTTATGACTGCCTCAAACCAAACATTTAGCAATGACGAAGGATGTATCCCGGTGTAACATCCCAAAATTTTAAGATAATATTTTATGAGAATTTATTAATGATTTAGTTTGTTTTAGTGTTATCTTATGTGAAATAATTATTATGAATGGATGGTATGGTTTAATGAAATAAATGGACAATAGTTAATGTTTGTTGGTTAAGTTGAAAGGGGACTAGTGATGCAAAGTTAATTTAAGGACCTCCCTTAATATGGTTTTGGTGGGGAGGGTAGAAAATGCAATTTGAGCAAAGTTGTTTTAATAAAAGAAAAATTAAACACTGATAATTCATTTTATCAGTTGTAAAAAAAATACAGAGAGTGTGAATGTGTGTGTATATGTCGACTTTGGCAAGGAGGAAGAAGAGGGAAGCTCCAACTAAGAAATTGTGTTCATGCAATTATAAACTTGTGAAATCTAAGGCACTCTAAGCATCCTAGCAAGTTTTATTTCTTCAAATTCTTCTTCTTTGTGCACAATTAGGGTTCTTGAATCCTAAAAGACAAGGTGCTAATCAAGGTAAGGGAGCTTCAAGTGACCAAGGAACTTCGTTTAATCAAGGTGAGTTATATGGGGTAATATGGGCGGGTCAAAGGTGATCATAGAATCCATGATCACAAGTTATGTAATAGAAATTTTTATAAATTGTTCTATGCTTTGAGCTTAACTATGCAGGAGTACTTATGGTTGTTTTTGGATACGATATATGGTAACAAGGGTGACTTAATACTCCCGGATTGCATCCGTGCAAGAGGGTGGCGATTAAGTTCACTAGTTAAAAAGCTTAGACTCTACGTCTATGTTAATGTGTAAAGCTTAGACCTTGTGTCTATGTTAATGTGTAAAGCTTAGACCTTGTGTCTATGTTAAGATGTAAAGCTTAGACCTTGTGTCTATGTTAAGATGTAAAGCTTAGACTTTGTGTCTATGTTAAGATGTAAAGCTTAGACTTTGTGTCTATGTTAAGGTGTAAAGCTTAGACTTGGTGTCTATGTCTAAATTACGTAATGAGTTTGGATTCATATCCATGTTATGAGTAAGCTTGGACGATGTCCATATAACGTGTTAGTTTGAACTTACACATATGATAATGTTTTAAGGTTGAAATATGTATATGTTATGTATCAAGAATTGGCTATGACTAGGAGGCAAGTTGATCAAGTTCGAATTACGAAATCAACCTTCGGGTTGGAAGGTTATGGTTGTGTTTACGATTATGTTTAAGTTTTAAGTTTAAGATACGCACTTACCCTTAACTCACTAAGCGTTTTGCTTACCCCGCTATGTTGTTAATGTTTGCTAGGTTCTTATGCGTTGCGAAGATTTGGGACATCAAGGTTGTAGGAGAACAATCGGCATTTATCAAGTGGTATGCAAGTCTCTTAATTGAATCTAGCTTCACGATAACCGCTTATGAACGCCAAGAGTCAAATGTGTATTAAGACAAAAGATGTTTAAATCATGTTTTGAAACTAAGTGCTAAATTCGGTATTTTGGGTCAAAAGAGACACGTTTATATTGGACTACGGGTCGTGTGCGACCAAGTAATAATCGTGTTTCTAAATGATGAATGTAAGTCTTAGAAGTTTAGCTTGTTTATGTATTTTGTTGTCGAAACGTTTTGAGAAATGATGAAATGTTAAAATGTGAAACATTTGGTTTAAGTTCAAAGTTGCAGGTCAGGACCTGGACCCGTGTTGGGTCGCGCCGCGGCAAGAGGCTTCGCGCCGCGGCAATACAAAGCATTTGAAATCAGAACTTGAGTTAAGAAGGCAATTTTTAAAGTGATATGTCGCGCCGCGACAGTATGGGCCGCGCCGCGGCATAAGCCGTGGTCAGGCCAGATGTTTAACTTTTAAAAAAAAAAAAAAAAAAAAATTTACTCGTTTCAAGGCGTTAAAAGTTGGTATCAGAGCTATGGTTTAAGAGACTTGGATAATCCACCGTAGG
This sequence comes from Rutidosis leptorrhynchoides, assembly GCF_046630445.1. Lineage (NCBI taxonomy): Eukaryota > Viridiplantae > Streptophyta > Magnoliopsida > Asterales > Asteraceae > Rutidosis > Rutidosis leptorrhynchoides. The sequence goes on from NC_092338.1 coordinate 188,778,025, forward strand.
GTTATCTAGGCTTAAACCAACCCTAAGTTTTAAATAAGCGGTTTGTGACTTGCATGATAGATAATGTTTAAAGTATTATGCCATGTTCTTTAAGATTGTGTAGGATGCTAGAACTTAGAAGAAGGGGATGGTAAGAATGAATATGAGTTATACATGAGTTTGTTTGAATTTTTGAGAGAACCACACATTTATGATGTGATGTACGAGAGTGGTTTGGTACACCCGGATTGCATCCGTGCAAGAGGGTGATGATCAAACCCACTAGAATGAAGCTTGGATCCATGTTAATAATGATGAGCTTGGACTTGTGTCCATGTTAATAATGATGAGCTTGGACTTGTGTCCATGTTAACGATGATGAGCTTGGACTTGTGTCCATGTTAACGATGATGAGCTTGGACTTGTGTCCATGTTAACGATGATGAGCTTGGACTTGTGTCCATGTTAACGATGATGAGCTTGGACTTGTGTCCATGTTAATGATGATGAGCTTGGACTTGTGTCCATGTTAATGATGATGAGCTTGGACTTGTGTCCATGTTAATGATGACGAGCTTGGACTTGTGTCCATGTCAAAGATGATGAGCTTGGGCTAGTGTCCATGTTGATAATGGTAAGCTTGGATCCATGGTAAAGTTAATGAGCTTGGACTTGCGTCCATAGTATTTTCAGTAGGATTGAACTTACGTCCATGCTGACCTCGATGAGTTTAGACTTTATTGATAAGGAATCGTGTCTAGCTTAGGCACAATCTTGGGTCATCCGTAGTAAGTCGTGACTATGGTGGGTTATGACCGGAAATCTATACAAGAAAGAGACCTACGGGTTTACAGGTTACGTTTTGGTTACGATTATGCTAACGCTAAGAGTGTCCTTGGGTTTTTATAACTATAAGTTCTATATGGGATGATGTAAGTTGCAAATTTGAGATGAACAAACCCATGAATAGAAACGGTTACGTAAGTAGTTGTCAAAGGTATAATGAATGTACCCTTAAGTTGTGATGACTAAAGACGATGCCATGGAAAACGAGAAAAGCGTGAAAGTAGTCTAAGTAATACTAAAGTATGAGAAGAATATGAACTCAATGACCCGAACTCGATCTAGAATAAAAGAAGGGTAAAGGAGTCACGCGATGTGTGGTAGGTACCTTCCTTTACACCTACACATGTTTTGTGTGACCTCCTACATGAACTCGTGTAGGCCTTAACCATTAAATGGAGAGGCAACGAACTAAATGGTTGTGACCATAGCGAGTAAATGATTATTTTGTTTCCCTGGAGTGGGGTTAGTGTGTTACAATGGAAATGTGTAGAAATGAACCTTCAAGTAAAGAGACTAAAGGAAAAGAAAAAGTTTCCCTTAGACGGAAGCAAGAATGTTAAGGGAACCAAACCCTTTACTTTTGAGACTGAAATGTCTCGAGCTAGAGACCTCTTTGGTCCTAAAAGAAGGGGAAAATGAAATAGGTAAGATTGAACCGGTTGTAGAGTCTTGTAAATACTTGGAACTTCATAGCGTTAAGACTACACAAATGCAGGGAGAACAAGATAGAACGTAAGAAGCTTGAAAACGAATGGTCTTCTTGTTTCGAAAAGGAAGAGATTTGGTACATGGAATGATTGTAATGTGATGTAAGAATTAGTAGACACTTATGAGAATTAATTAAGCATGGGGAGTAAAATTTTGCATGAGAATGAGCAATCCAATTATCAAGATACTTAAGAATTGGTTGCAAGTAAGTAGGAAGATGTGCATGGTGTACGATGTTTTAAAATAAAGACTAAGTGTATATGCGAACGTGCGTTTTTGATACTTAATGATGAAATTGAGTAGAGAAATGAAAGAGATATGAGAGACGAGAATATTATTAATGTTATGGCAATGAATTACGAAAATGGAAGGAGGCGTCTTTGAAAAGTCGCAAGAGATTAATTTGAAAAGAATTCATGAGAATAGGCATTAAAATGAGTTCTAGATGAAGAGATATGTATGTAGGGCTACAATTGCGTAGTAGCGATGAGTCTTGTGACACGTTCTGGTTGAGTATAAAAAAGAAACAAGTTCGACTATTCATTAACCGGAAAATATGATGTAGAGATTGATGATGAAAATGAAAATAGCGTATGTTTGATCTATAAGCATGATTAGATGAATATTGAAGGCCTGTTCAAGTAATTAAATGAATTTTATAAGCAAAAGAATTTATTGGGATATACATGAGGTATGTCGGATCTCTCGATTCTAGTTAACGTGGTTTAGAGGAAAAGAGGTTAAGTGAAGATACATGAATGAAGGGAGTCATCAGAATGGAAGATTGGTCATGGTAATAATATGATCATTGACTTTATTTGAGTTAGACGAAGGTTGAAATAATGGTAACTCTCTAGACTTTAGTAGAAATATTTTGCGAAGAAAGAACCTATGGACGATTCGAAGGAATGCAAGTTTATATGAAAGTGATATGTCGGGAGTTAATGTGGACATTAGTATAGGTTCGCGAATAGAGATTAAGAGATTCTAGAAGATTTTTATATTTAAGCAAATGAGTCGTATAAGATGTGATTTTATGAAGAGACTTGAAAGATGAGTTGTTACAAGCGTAAAATTGGTGAAAGATGTAATTTAATTAAGAAGAGAAATGTACTTATGGAATGTATTGTGCAAGTATATGGAAGGCTTATGACATGGAATAATGGTGAGCATAAAAAGGGATAAGTCTTTTATTTGTTTAATACTAAAAACGATTTGAGTTGATGATACGAGTAATCTATGTTGATGGCATGAGTTGTCGACACGAAAAGCACGTAAGGAAGTGAAATCTATGTAAATTGGTAAAATTAGGAGAAGCTAGTGAGGAATTCAGAAGGATAACATGTTTTAATGCTCTAAAAGAAGAGAATTAAGATGCAAGAATATGGTATAACGAGAAATTTTCTGGAAAAGAAATATTGATTTGCTTGGTATTAAGGACTAATTCGCGGTTATGAGGATTTTTATCAGTAAAGATTATGATATAGAGGCCTAATAGTACATGAAAAGAGACAGAAAGTGGATAAATTGAAGTATCCAATGAAAAGTACATGAAGAAAGAGTACTTAAGGTATGAAATTTAAGAGATAGGGTGACAGAGAATAACGAATGTATGCCTAAAGAACACCTAGTGTGTGATAGATGGAGAAAAATGCACAAATTTTTACAAGAAATTACCAAAGTTAAAAGGAGATTTAGTAAAAGTTAAATATTTTGGTTGACTAATTAGATGAAGAGCCTAAATAGATTTAGGGAGACTCTTGATTGTTTAAAACTTAAACAATAGAGAAGGGGAAAATTGGTTCTGACGAGTTATGAAGTATGTGCAAGGACTAGTGAAGGTTCAAGTGTAAGGGGTAAGGTTTTTGAATGCACTAAGAGATATAAAAGAATGTTCGTGAGGACACGAACAATCCAACGGGGGGAGAGTTGTAACATCCCAAAATTTTAAGATAATATTTTATGAGAATTTATTAATGATTTAGTTTGTTTTAGTGTTATCTTATGTGAAATAATTATTATGAATGGATGGTATGGTTTAATGAAATAAATGGACAATAGTTAATGTTTGTTGGTTAAGTTGAAAGGGGACTAGTGATGCAAAGTTAATTTAAGGACCTCCCTTAATATGGTTTTGGTGGGGAGGGTAGAAAATGCAATTTGAGCAAAGTTGTTTTAATAAAAGAAAAATTAAACACTGATAATTCATTTTATCAGTTGTAAAAAAAATACAGAGAGTGTGAATGTGTGTGTATATGTCGACTTTGGCAAGGAGGAAGAAGAGGGAAGCTCCAACTAAGAAATTGTGTTCATGCAATTATAAACTTGTGAAATCTAAGGCACTCTAAGCATCCTAGCAAGTTTTATTTCTTCAAATTCTTCTTCTTTGTGCACAATTAGGGTTCTTGAATCCTAAAAGACAAGGTGCTAATCAAGGTAAGGGAGCTTCAAGTGACCAAGGAACTTCGTTTAATCAAGGTGAGTTATATGGGGTAATATGGGCGGGTCAAAGGTGATCATAGAATCCATGATCACAAGTTATGTAATAGAAATTTTTATAAATTGTTCTATGCTTTGAGCTTAACTATGCAGGAGTACTTATGGTTGTTTTTGGATACGATATATGGTAACAAGGGTGACTTAATACTCCCGGATTGCATCCGTGCAAGAGGGTGGCGATTAAGTTCACTAGTTAAAAAGCTTAGACTCTACGTCTATGTTAATGTGTAAAGCTTAGACCTTGTGTCTATGTTAATGTGTAAAGCTTAGACCTTGTGTCTATGTTAAGATGTAAAGCTTAGACCTTGTGTCTATGTTAAGATGTAAAGCTTAGACTTTGTGTCTATGTTAAGATGTAAAGCTTAGACTTTGTGTCTATGTTAAGGTGTAAAGCTTAGACTTGGTGTCTATGTCTAAATTACGTAATGAGTTTGGATTCATATCCATGTTATGAGTAAGCTTGGACGATGTCCATATAACGTGTTAGTTTGAACTTACACATATGATAATGTTTTAAGGTTGAAATATGTATATGTTATGTATCAAGAATTGGCTATGACTAGGAGGCAAGTTGATCAAGTTCGAATTACGAAATCAACCTTCGGGTTGGAAGGTTATGGTTGTGTTTACGATTATGTTTAAGTTTTAAGTTTAAGATACGCACTTACCCTTAACTCACTAAGCGTTTTGCTTACCCCGCTATGTTGTTAATGTTTGCTAGGTTCTTATGCGTTGCGAAGATTTGGGACATCAAGGTTGTAGGAGAACAATCGGCATTTATCAAGTGGTATGCAAGTCTCTTAATTGAATCTAGCTTCACGATAACCGCTTATGAACGCCAAGAGTCAAATGTGTATTAAGACAAAAGATGTTTAAATCATGTTTTGAAACTAAGTGCTAAATTCGGTATTTTGGGTCAAAAGAGACACGTTTATATTGGACTACGGGTCGTGTGCGACCAAGTAATAATCGTGTTTCTAAATGATGAATGTAAGTCTTAGAAGTTTAGCTTGTTTATGTATTTTGTTGTCGAAACGTTTTGAGAAATGATGAAATGTTAAAATGTGAAACATTTGGTTTAAGTTCAAAGTTGCAGGTCAGGACCTGGACCCGTGTTGGGTCGCGCCGCGGCAAGAGGCTTCGCGCCGCGGCAATACAAAGCATTTGAAATCAGAACTTGAGTTAAGAAGGCAATTTTTAAAGTGATATGTCGCGCCGCGACAGTATGGGCCGCGCCGCGGCATAAGCCGTGGTCAGGCCAGATGTTTAACTTTTTTTAAAAAAAAAAAAAAAAATAATTTACTCGTTTCAAGGCGTTAAACCCGGTGACTGCCTCAAGATGATGTGTCTAAATGACTGCCTCAAAATCATAGTCAACAAATGACGGAAGATGTGTCCTAGTGACTGCCTCAAGAGGATGTGTCTAAATGACTGCCTCATGATTACCGGACTCAAAAGTTGTAAAACCTGAGAAAATTAAATTTTGAATAATAATTAAAGTTTAAATTGTAACTTGGTTATTTCACATACTTAAGGTTTTCGAGCTGTCCCAAAATCCCATTAAATCTAAATTTGCTCGAAAAACTGAATGTTTTCAAGCAAGTTCAAATACTGAATGTTTTCGAGCAATAGTAACTAAAATTCTAAATATTCGAGCAATGTTTTTGAATTTTAGTGGTTCTCGAGCAAGTTTGACTGAAATTGAAGATTTTAGTCACCAAGGGGTTATAAAAGGACACAAATTTTCTTTAACTCCCATTACTTTCAAATTTAACTTTCAAAATATCTGACCCACTTGCTCTCAAAGGATATTCAGACGACCACTGTTCATCATCTTCTTCCTTTCTATAATTTGGTATTTGTTTCTCACTACTCTGTGTTTATATTCACTAAGATTATGTATGGATGAACTGTATGATTCTTGTAAACTCTCAATATGGAATCAATTGCTCTTATTTGTGTGTCGATTATATGATCCCTGTTCATGCTACTGTACATTTTTGAACCCTAGGCACCGTAATAACTCCGACTGTTGTTTAAATCTGTGAAATTTTTACTGTAATCAACTCTGGATCGATACTAGATGATGATTAGAACACGTTTAACTGCATTAATCACTCACAGATGTTCACCTCAATTTGATTACAAAAATGGGATGAAAACTAGGGTTCTTAACTTAGTGTGGATTTATCTGATGTTAGAACATGCTCGTATGCTTAATAAGTTAAGATTAGTGTCAATTTAACATCTTAAAGTTAATTTTTACATGCTTTGTTGATTCATTACCTTAACCTTCATGGATGCTCAAACAGACAGAGTGCTCGAAAACTTCATGTTTTCGAGCGCTCGAAAATCTTTACTGCTCGAATAATTATATTGTCTGAAAAACTCTTGCTGCTTGAATAAGTGTCTTGTATGAAAATCTCTGGCTGCGCGAATACTTTATATGTGAAAACCTTGACTGAATTTTTGTGAATGCTTGAAAATTGCATGCACGAAAACTACCTGCTTGAAAAGTCCAAATGCTCGAAAAACTCCTTTGCTCGAAAAGTTTCTTTGCTCGAAAACCAATTTTTGTTCGAAAAATCTCTTATGTTCAAAATTTGCTAAGTGCTGGTGCCTTTTAAAAGAACTTTGACAAATTTTAATTGAAATAATTAAATGATTTTGTCACCATTTTTTACAAAAACACCATATGAGCTGTGTTTAAACTAACCATGCTCATGATACAACCGCAATGTCGAACAATGCCTTTTTCACCGAAGATGTCCCTACTCCATGTAACTACTTGATCCCCATCTACTGAACCACCCGATGCACAATGTATTCACTGAGTTCGAGCATGCTTCAGAACGTCAGCTTCTTTTGATGCGGGACACCATGACATACCATCCTCCTGTTGATGATGCACCTGCTTACTTTTACTTTTTAGCCTCTCAGAATCCTGATCGGAGAGTTTCATTCACCCTAACTAACATGAGACGATTCTTAGGAATTCCTGCAAGAGCATAATATGATGAATTCCCCTCCGAAAATGAGATGCTGACTACCTACAACAACTTGGATACGAAGGAGAGGGTACAAAGATAAGAGCCTTCAAAAAGAAACGTATGGCACAACGATAGGCTGTGCTGTACACTTTCATAAACCGGTGTTTCAATCCGATGCAGACTGGATCTGACCACATCACCATATTCTTGTTAAAAATCTTCAATGGAATTGTGTTCCTGCCGACTGCAGATTTTAGCCAAGTCACCTGGGATTGCATGATAGAAATTCACTCAACACCTCTCCTATCATATATTCAATTCCAGAGATCCTACGCCAACATACTTTCAGCTATAATCGATGCCAGCAATAAAACTCCCGACCCTATCCCTAGAGATCGGGTTGAACCACTTGTAGAGCATGAATGTATCTCGTTTATTCAAAAGAGAATAGGATCCAAGAATGTGCAAGCTCAACCCACACCTGCTCACTTACTAAATCTCGGACCACAGGACGATCCACGAATAATAAATTACATGAGAGAGATAGGAGCACCTATGGATTCCTTACCACTCTGGGAACCTGCCCAAGGAGCTGATAGGACACCTGGTGAGGGGTCTAGCAAGTGAGGGTCTAAGAAAAGAAAGTCTGAGGGGAAAAGAATTGAGGGCGATTCTAGGCCGAAAAAGAAAAATAAACCAAAAAAGTAACCTCTGAACAACTCCAGAAGGTTCTACATGACATTGATCAGAGTGATAAGGATGGAAATGTGGGTGTGGTTGAAAAATCAAGAGAGGCTGTGTGGACCGGGAGTGAGATAGGGCAAAAAGAAAAAGTTAGCCCTCCACAAACACTAGGAAGCTGCTCAGATGCTCAAACATCTGTTTCATATGAGTTAGAGTCGGCGACTTTAGAAGAAATCCGCCAAACCAATTTGAAAACGTGTCTAGTGCTCGTAGGAATTTGGTGCAGTCCTATACGAACAATATGTGTCCATAGCTCAGACTGCAACAACAAGCGTAGAGACATGCAAATCTCCAGACATTGCTTCTCTAAGATCGCTTGGAAGTCCTGTGACAATAGGCCTCACTGCTCAGCTCTCGAGCTCAACAGTGGTGACGACTGAGTTTCATCAAGAATCTTGGGCTGTTTACACTAACGTTTCTATGCAGGGCCCTAATATCTCCTCACCAATAACAACAACACAACCATCATCGCCTAAATTCACATCATCCCCTTCTGATCTCAATGCATCACCACCACCACTCTCACCACCCATAACTTCATCCCCAATAATGACTCTGGCGGTCACTCATCAACCCAACCTTCCTTATCTTCAATGAGAAACTGAATTTCACGCCCATCTTCTATCAGTCAACTTGTCGCCAGATGATTTCATCAGAAATGCCATCCTCGGTTTGATCAACTCACTACAATGCATACCTAACTATCCTCCTGTTCTTGAACCGACTCCATGTTGTGTTGATCAACCATCTTCCTCCAGGCGACATGATGACCCCGATCCCGGCGACCAACATGAGGGGGAGAATATCGAAGGAAGATCCTCAGTGCATGTCACTCAATGTCTTAGTCAATCTCAAAGTCAACCTAGCTCCTCCAGAAAAGGAAAAGAAATGGTCAATGAATCTGGAATGCCTGAAGGAATGATCGAAGGGGCTGATCACACTGTAGAAGAAGATGATGTAGCTCCCGAAGGACATGATGTGATCATAATAAATTCTGATGACGAGGATGACTTTGATGAAATTATGTTCGTTGATGTCAAAGAAGAGGATGAAAGTCGAAATGACTGAAATGGTGGTTACCACTGCTGAAACCACCGTTGCTATGGTTGTATATACTGGGCCTGAATCTGAAACAATCACTCCTCCTACTGAATCAACCACCACATCTGCTCCACAGCTTATCATTCCCAAATCTGAAGAAGAAGAAGAAGAAGGATACTTCAGAAACCTTCAATCCCAAACCAAACCAACTGTCGTCATTGAAGGAGCATTTTCAAAAGAAAATTATGTGAACTTAGAAGCTCCTAATGAGGAAGAACTCGATGAATTTGATCGATTTGTCACCGAAGAATACACCGATGAACCTGCTCCAAGATTTCCCAAACCTACGGTTCAACATATCCCTGAACAATCCGCATCATCTGAACCTCACCATGGAGAATTCAACAAGCACAGAGAACTGCCAATCAAACTTGGTGAACCTCAAACTAAGAAGGTGCTACAGGGCTGTTGGCTGGAAGAACAAGCATACAGAATCTTCGTTAGTGAAGATAAACTTAAAAACTTGCTGATAATGCTAAAAACGAACATATATTTCATAGCATTATTCCTCAAGAAAGACAAGCTTTTAGTTGTAACTGTTCTATTTACAAGTGATATTCGATTAAATAATAAAAGGTGAAGGCAAAAGACAGATTCGACGAATTGAAGACGCAAACGACCAAAAAGCTCAAAAGTACAAAATACAATCAATGAGGTTCCAATTATTGATAAGAAACGTCTCAAAATTACAAGAGTCAAGATTCAAAACGCAAAGTACAAGATATTAAATTGTACGCAAGGACGTTCGAAAATCCGGAACCGGGACCAGAGTCAACTCTCAACGCTCGACGCAACGGACTAAAAATTACAAGTCAACTATGCATATGAATATAATATAATATATAATTAATTCTTAAAATTAATATATATATATTTTATTATATTTATAAAACGTCGGCACAAGGAAACAAGCAACATGTGAGCTCTCCTAGTTGGCCATTCGATCGCATGGCCAGGAAGAAGAAAGTCCATGCGATCGCATGACATGAAAAGTCAGGCCACATCTCCTATAAATTCGCAGTTTGGTGCACCACAAAAACATATCTTTCTCTTCTCCATTCATACGTAATATTTATATTTATTTATATTTTAATTTTAATTTTAATTATAATTCTAATAATAAGGGTATGTTAGCAAATGTTGTAAGGGTGTAAGTCGAAATTCTGTCCGTGTAACGCTACGCTATTTTTAATCATTGTAAGTTATGTTCAACCTTTTTAATTTAATGTCTCGTAGCTAAGTTATTATTATGCTTATTTAATCTGAAGTAATCATGATGTTGGGCTAATTACTAAAATTGGGTAATTGGGCTTTGTACCATAATTGGGGTTTGGACAAAAGAACGACACTTGTGGAAATTAGACTATGGGCTATTAATGGGCTTTATAATTGTTTAACTAAATGATAGTTTGTTAATGTTAATATAAAGATTTACAATTGGGCGTCCCTATAAATTACCATATACACTCGATCGGACACGATGGGCGAGGTATTTATATGTACGAATAATCGTTCATTTTACCGGACACGGGAATGGATTAATAGCCACTAGAATAATTAAAACAGGGGTGCAATTATGTACAAGGACACTTGGTATAATTGATAACAAAATATTAAAACCTTGGGTTACACTCAGTCGACATCCTGGTGTAATTATTATACAAAGTATTAAAATCTTGTTACAGTTTAAGTCCTCAATTAGTTGGAATATTTAATTTCGGGTATAAGAATAATTTGACGAGGACACTCGCACTTTATATTTATGACTGATGGACTGTTATGGACAAAACCAGACGGACATATTAAATAATCCAGGACAAAGGACAATTAACCCATGGGCATAAAATTAAAATCAACACGTCAAACATCATGATTACGGAAGTTTAAATAAGCATAATTTTTTTATTTCATATTTAATTTTCTTTATTTTATATTTAATTGCACTTTTAATTATCGCATTTTTATTATTGTATTTAATTGCACTTTTAATTATCGTACTTTTTAATTATTGCAAGTTTATTTTATCGCACTATTATTATTCGCAATTTCATTATCGTTATTTACTTTACGCTTTAAATTAAGTCTTTTATTTATTTAATATTTTACATTTTGTTTTAACTGCAACTAAAGTTTTTAAAATCGACAAACCGGTCATTAAACGGTAAAAACCCCCCTTTATAATAATAATATTACTTATATATACATTTGTATTTTTATAAAAGTAAACTAATATAGCGTTAAGCTTTGTTTAAAGATTTTCCCTGTGGAACGAACCGGACTTACTAAAAACTACACTACTGTACGATTAGGTACACTGCCTATAAGTGTTGTAGCAAGGTTTAAGTATATCCATTCTATAAATAAATAAATATCTTGTGTAAAATTGTATCGTATTTAATAGTATTTCCTTGTAAAATTTAATAGTATTTTATACCCCTTAGCTTTGACGCCGCTACCGGGGATTCGCTTAAAAGCCGGAAGCGCAACGCTAATATAAAAAAAAAGATTTTTATTTTTAGTTTACTTTTATAAAAATACGTTTTTGTAAAAAAATACGTTTTTAATTATTCGAAAATATAAAAAGAAAACAAAAATATAAATATTTTTAAGAGTTTGTTAAATATTTAAGTTTTATAAAGTTTCTTTATTTTTATTTTATAAAAATATAAGTTTTATTTAAATATTTTGTGTTTATTTAGAATATAAAAAAACCGAAAAAAAAATTTAATATATATATAAATCTATTTTTAAGATATTTTTAAAATTATAAAGTAGTTCTATTTTTATTTTAGTTTTTAAATATAAGTTTTTATTATATAAATATTTTGATTTAAACAGAAAATATAAAACAGAAAAAAAAAACGCGTCGAATTTTAAACTGTACCTGAGTTGAAAATTGTAACCCCGCGACTCGCGGAGTTTGCAGCCTCGAATACCGCAACTCGCGGAGCCTCCCTGACACACGTGACAGAACCCTAATTTTGCATTAATTACGGATTTTATTATTATTATTATTAATAAACCCTAATTACTTAATTATTATTATAATTAGTTTAAGTTTTTAAATTAAATTGTATTTTAAATTTTAATTAGTTTTATTATATATAAAATTAATAGTTTTATAAAATAAATAATATAAAAATAATATTTTTATAAAAATTGTACTTTTTACAACTTTTAGTTTATTTTTATATTTTTTTCCCTTTTTAATCGTTTTAGCGTAATATTTGTATTTTTAGCTCATATTTAGTTTTAAACTTAGTTTTTGCCATAGTTATTTTTACTTCTAGATTTTTAGGCTTTGCCGTAAAATCTCTTAAGTGCTTTTTCTTTAGACTAAGATTTAGGTACTTTAGAATTTTGCGACGCCTTTTTAAGTTTTAATTTCTTTTTAAGTTATTTCCATTTGGGATTTAGTTTTTCCTGTAAGCTTTAATATTTTTAGACGACTTTTACCTATGTATCAATTATCATTCCAATTAGTAATCTCAATTTGCGATTATAATTTTAAGTTAGTTGTAGTAATAAGGTTAGGTTAGTCAAGTGTTATAAGTTTCTTTTATTTTTCCGTTACCTTTTATTTTTCAACCATTTTTCTTTTTCGACCTTTTTCGACGAAATCTTTTTCTTTCTTATTTCTCGCTATTCTAGTTTTAGGACATAGATTTTTATTCTACTTCTTATCTAAATTTCTTAAAATTACGAAAATTTATTTTAAGTGGTTAAATTGATAGACATCAAAATTTTCTGGTTCGTAGTAATAGTTGGATTTGTACGTGGACCGGGTTATTGGAGCCAAACAGTCCTCAATTATATTGAGACCAAACGAATCCTGCCCCTCTGCTGCATCTTTTAGCTATTCGAAACGTGGGCAAAATCAGAAAAGTCTATTAATTGGATAACTTATTATAATTTTTCTTTCCTTTTAAAAACTAATAGGATATTCAGTGAATGCACCGAGCAAGACGTTCATCACCTTTTGTACGTTCACCACCTGTAACTAGATCAAGACATCTAACTAATATTGTCGCCGTTGATAATCCATTTTTTGAACCCGACCTCACAATTGAGAATCCGGAGAATATTCAGGGACGATTCGTAGATCCTGAACCACTAAACTTTCCTCCGGAACCACCAATCATTCAAACAGAGATTGTTGAGGAACGAACCATTAAATCAGAATCCTCTAGTGATTCCGATTCAACAAATTCAATTATGGAAGTAACAGAACCATTAAGTATGGAAGACCGAATGAGAGCTAAACGCACTGGCCAAGGTCACGCAATTACTCATCCAGACATTAATGCGCCAGATTATGAAATCAAAGGACAAATTCTACACATGGTGACTAATCAATGCCAATTTAGTGGTGCGCCAAAGGAAGATCCAAATGAACATCTTCGTACCTTTAATAGGATCTGCACTCTATTTAAAATAAAAGAAGTTGAGGATGAACAGATATATCTCATGTTATTTCCCTGGACTTTAAAGGGAGAAGCCAAAGATTGGTTGGAATCGTTACCTGAAGGAGCGATTGATACATGGGACGTTTTAGTTGAAAAATTTCTTAAACAATTCTTTCCTGCATCTAAAGCCGTAAGACTTCAAGGAGAAATTGTTACGTTCACACAGAAGCCAAATAAAACTCTATATGAGGAGTGGACAAGATTTGGAAAGTTATTAAGAGGATGTCCGCAACATGGTTTAGACACCTGTCAAATAGTACAAATATTCTACCAAGGATGCGACATCACTACAAGGAAAGACATCGATATAGCAGCTGGTGATTCTACTATGAAGAAAACCAAAACTGATGCTTACAAAATTATTGATAACACTGCTTCCCACTCACATGAGTGGCACCAAGAAAAAGATATCGTTAGATCATCTAAAGCAGCTAGAGCCGATTCTAGCCATGACTTAGATTCCATTTCCGCAAAGATAGATGCTGTCGAGAGACGAATGGAAAAGATGACTAAGGATATTCACTCAATACGAATTAGTTGTGAGCAGTGTGGAGGACCACATTTGACAAAAGATTGTCTCAGTATTGAATTAACAATGGAACAAAGAGAGAATATTTCATAGATAAACCAAAGGCCTGGAAATAATTATCAGAATAATTATCAACCGCCAAGACCTATTTACAATCAAAATCAGAACTATAACCGAAATATTCCATACAACAACCAACAAGGTCCTAGCAATCAACAAGTATCCAACAATACTTACAATCAGCAAAGACCTAATTTTCAAAACAAACCACCACAACAAACCGATGATAAAAAGCCAAATTTAGAAGATATGATGACGAAGCTAGTTGAAACTCAAACGCAGTTTTTCACATCTCAAAAACAAACCAATGAACAAAATGCTCAAGCATTTAGAAATCAACAAGCTTCTATTCAAAATCTGGAACAAGAAGTAAGTAACCTAGCAAGATTAATAGGTGAAAGAAAACCGGGAAGTCTACCTAGTGATACAAATGCTAACCCCCAGAATGAAACAGCTAAAGCCATTACCACAAGAAGTGGTACAACACTTAAACCACCTGAAATACCTGTAACTTCTGATGAAGCTATTCCTACTCCACAAGAACCACAACCTGATCAAGATAAGGAAAAAGAACCGGTAGTTGAGAAGGTTAATGAAGATAACAAAGTTAAGGATAAACCTTATGTTAAACCATACCAACCACCACTTCCTTACCTGAGTAAAATGAAGAAAGAGAAACTTGAAGCCGAGCAATCCAAATTCTTGGATATGTTTAAACAGATAAATGTAAATCTTCCTTTCATTGATGTGATTTCAGGAATGCCTAGATATGCTAAATTCTTGAAAGATCTGATCACGAATAGAAAGAAAATGGAAGAACTCTCGGCTGTTACTATGAATGCTAATTGTTCAGCAGTACTGTTGAATAAGATACCAGAAAAACTATCTGATCCAGGAAGTTTCACAATTCCATGTTTTCTGGGTAGTCTTAGTTCAATAGAAGCATTAGCAGATTTAGGTGCTAGTATAAATTTAATGCCGTATTCACTATATGCTAAACTAGACCTTGGAGAATTGAAACCAACAAGAATAAGCATACAACTAGCCGATCGATCAATAAAATATCCTAGAGGGATAATGGAGAACATGCTAGTTAAAGTTGGTACTTTAGTATTTCCAGTAGATTTTGTTGTTTTGGACATGGAAGAAGATTCTCAAGTTCCTCTCATATTAGTAAGACCATTCTTAAACACGGCTAAAGCAATGATAGACGTGTTCGGTAAGAAACTGACCCTAAGTATAGAGGACGAGAGTGTTACCTTTTCTGTTGATAGAGCAATGCAACAACCGCAATCTGCAGATGATACATGTTATTATATTCAAACTATAGATGCACATGCAGAATTATTAGAAGAATTTCCAGAATTACAAGGAACAGGAGAATGTTCATTAGGAGAAGGAACAGAACAAATTGATGAAGCTGAAATGTTAGATACACTAATAGCTAATGGATATGAACCAACAATAGAAGAAATCCAAATGCTAAAAGAAGAAGACAGATATCGATACAAATCATCGATAGAAGAACCTCCGAAATTAGAGTTAAAGCCACTTCCAAACCATTTGGAATACGCTTATTTACATGGTGAATCTGAATTACCTGTAATAATATCGTCTTCTCTTACTGAAAATGAGAAATCACAACTCATTTTTGTGTTGAAAGCTCATAAACCAGCCATTGCATGGAAGATTCATGATATTAAAGGAATAAGTCCTTCGTATTGCACACATAAAATCCTTATGGAAGAAGGTCATAAAACGTATGTGCAACGCCAATGAAGACTAAATCCTAATATGCAAGATGTAGTTAAGAAAGAGATTATTAAACTGCTAGATGCAGGTTTGATATATCCAATCTCTGATAGTCCATGGATAAGCCCAGTTCAATGCGTGCCTAAGAAGGGTGGCATGACTGTCATTACAAATGAGAAAAATGAGCTTATTCCTACTAGGACTGTAACAGGATGGCGTGTGTGTATTGATTATAGAAAATTAAATGATGCCACCAGAAAAGATCACTTTCCCTTACCTTTTATTGATCAAATGTTGGAAAGATTAGCCGGAAATAGTTACTATTATTTTCTAGATGGATTTTCCGGATATTTTCAAATTCCAATAGCACCCGAAGATCAAGAGAAAACCACATTCATGTGCCCTTATGGTACTTTTGCTTACAAACGCATGCCATTTGGACTTTGCAACACCCCTGCAACCTTTCAAAGGTGTATGATGGCGATTTTTCACGACATGATAGAAGAATGCATGGAAGTTTTCATGGATGACTTTTCAGTCTTCGGTGATACATTTGAATCATGTCTAGTTAATCTGGAACGAATGCTTATTAGATGCGAACAATCAAATCTAGTACTTAATTGGGAGAAATGCCATTTCATGGTTAAAGAAGGCATCGTTCTTTGACATAAAATTTCAAAAGAAGGAATTGAAGTGGATAGAGCTAAAGTAGATGTAATTGCTAAACTTCCACATCCCACCAATGTTAGAGGAGTTAGGAGTTTTCTAGGGCATGCCGGTTTTTACCGACGTTTCATAAAAGATTTTTCTAAAATTGCCACTCCTATGAATAAACTCCTAGAAAAGGATGCTCCATTCATCTTTTCAGATGAGTGTATCAAATCTTTTAATATTCTTAAAGAGAAACTCACTAATGCGCCGATCATGATAACACCAAATTGGAATCTACCATTTGAACTAATGTGCGATGCAAGTGATTTTGCAATGGGAGCCGTTTTAGGACAAAGGATTGAAAAATGATTTCAACCTATATATTATGCTAGTAAGACGTTACAAGGAGCACAAACGAACTATAAACCTACTGAAAAAGAACTCCTTGCTATTTTCATTGCGTTTGACAAATTTCGATCATATCTCGTTCTAGCAAAAACGGTGGTCTATACCGACCATTCTGCTCTTAGATACCTATTTTCGAAACAAGATGCTAAACCAAGATTAATCCGTTGGATCTTACTCTTACAAGAGTTTGATATTGAAATCCGAGATAAAAGAGGAGCAGAAAATCTCGCCGCTGATCATCTTTCTCGTCTTGAAAATCCTGAGTTAGAAGTTCTAAATGAATCGGCCATACAAGACAACTTTCCTGATGAATATCTATTGAAGATAGATTATAATGAAATACCATGGTTTGCAGACTATGCAAACTACTTAGTATGTGGATTCCTTGAAAAAGGATTATCGTACCAAAAACGAAAGAAATTCTTCAGTGATATAAAACACTATTTCTGGGAAGATCCACATTTGTTTAAAAGTTGTCCAGATGGAATAATACGCCGATGTGTATTCGGAGATGAAGCCAGTAAAATATTAAACCATTGTCACACAGGACCAACAGGAGGGCATTATGGGCCTCAACTAACAGCAAGAAAAGTTTATGATGCTGGATTCTATTGGCCTACAATTTACAAAGACGCACAACTTCTTTGCAAATCCTGTGATGCTTGTCAAAGGGCCGAAAAAATAAGTCAACGTGATGAAATGCCACAAAATGTTATCCAAGTATGTGAAGTATTTGACATTTGGGGTATTGACTTTATGGGTCCATTTCCAAAATCTCATAATAATCTCTATATTCTCGTAGCCATTGATTATGTATCTAAATGGGCGGAAGCACAAGCTCTCCCAACTAACGATGCACAAGTTGTAGTCAACTTTTTAAAACGTCTTTTTGCAAGGTTTGGAACACCGAAAGCTTTAATAAGTGATCGGGGTACTCATTTTTGTAATAATCAACTTGATAAAGTTCTTAAAAGATATGGAGTAACTAATAAAATCTCCACCGCATATCATCCACAAACAAGTGGACAAGTTGAAAATACCAACCGAGCTTTAAAACGTATTCTAAAGAAAACTGTAGGATCAAATCCGAAGGAATGGTCCATTAAATTGGAGGATGCACTCTGGGCTTTTAGAACAGCCTACAAAACTCCAATTGGAACCACACCTTTTAGACTTGTTTATGGAAAAGCATGTCATCTTCCAGTAGAAATTGAGCACAAAGCATTTTGGGCTTTGAAGACATGTAATCTTGATATACATGAAGCTGGACGTCTACGATTAAGTCAACTAAATGAATTAGAAGAATTAAGACATGAAGCATACGAAAATTCGTTAATCTATAAAGAAAGAACGAAGAAATGGCATGATAAAAGAATCAGAAGTTTAAAAGAATTTAAAGAAGGAGACAGAGTTCTTCTTTTCAATTCACGATTCAAGCTATTTCCTGGAAAATTGAAATCAAGATGGTCTGGACCATTCATAATCAAAAGAGTTTTCCCATACGGGACGATAGAATTAATAAATTCAAATGGGATTGAATTTAAAGTTAATGGTCACAGAGTTAAACACTACATAGATAGTCCGATGAAAGTCGACAACGAAGTTAATCACAATTTCGACACCACAGCTAACTAAGTGTGGGGAGAATCAAGTCTTTAAAGAATAATATGTATTTCTGTTAGAGTTAGATTGTCTGTTTTCGTGTAGTTCTCGAAAATGGAACCCGAATGGTATTTCCCTAGCAGACCCTAAAGAAATAGTCTTCTCCCCCCATTCTGAATTTTTATTTTTTAGGAAATGAAGACTGCCTGTGAACTAAACCATGGTCTAATGCTACACGCTTTGATCACTAAACGTAATAATGACATACTTCCGAGTGAAATAGTATCAGTAATCAGAGAAAGATTGGACGGAGTAAGAAAAGAATCCAGATGCGAAGATAATAAGTTACAATTTGGTAAAGGGAAATTAAAATCCGCAGCGAAAAGAAGAGCACGACACCTTTAAAGATGTCACAAATGCGGAAAATGGTCACATGGAGGTAAATGTTCAAATAATCAAACATATTCAAATACCGAATTTGTTACTTTATGCAGAGACGGACCGTTCATATGTTTAGAAGAAAAAACACTGAATGCTCGAGGTTACGCCTATGTAGCTATGGAAAACCAATTAAACCGACTATCTTATGAATGGGATAGATCATATAACTAAGAATACTATCTCACAGGTAAGTCTGTACAGTTTTTATTTTTTATTTATTTTTATTTTTAACCTTTTGATAATAAACGCTAATTTGTTCGCTATAAAGTATTAAATTCGTATTGAATAAAATTAGGTTTGGCGATCGAAATTATTGATATCATTCAAAAATTTATTACATCACTGCGAAATTTAACGTTTATTCTTAAGGTATAAATATCTTTAATCAATCAACCCAAAATATTTCAAAAATTCGTCATGAGTTAAATTAGGTCTTGGAACCGAAATTACTTTACCGAAAAGAGGGGCGCATATTTTTGATAATATTTGATTGATTAAAGTGGGATAAAAAGCCAAAAAGATTTTTAATTTTATTTTTACCATGTTTTTAAAATTAATATATAAATCTTAAATTAATATTGTAAACTTTGTAAAAACAATATATTTAAAATTGTAAATATTTGAAAAATATAATATAAGTTTGGTGTGATTTTATAATATGAATTTTTTTAAAATTAAGTTTGGTGTGAATTTTTAATTTTTAAAAAAAATAAGAATTTTTAATTTTATGCATTTCAAATTTTAAGTTTGGTGTGAATTTTTAATATTAATTTTGAATTTTATGTATTTTTATTTTAAGTTTGATGTGAATTTAAAAACAAAAATTTACTTTATCTCATTAAGTTAAAAAAATGATTTTTAAAATTCGTCGTAAGTTGAAAACTAGGTCATTGAACCGAAATTGCTTTACCCGAGGGAGGGACGAGAACTTTTATTATCATTATTTTTAATCTTATTGAATTAAAGTATGCCAAAAACATTAAAAAAAACCCAAAAATCTTTTCTTTTAAAAACCACGCTTTGATTTGACAAATTTTAAAATTTTGTCGAGGGACAGACTAGGACAACGATCCGAAACGCCCTCGCTCCTAAAGGAAAACAAAATTTTTAAAATTTAATTAATTATAAGTTTTATAAAGTATAAGGTTTTATATAAAAAAAAAAAAAAAATTACTGTAGCCGGCACCCCATGCGATCGCATGGGGTTTACACTTGGAACCCATGCGATCGCATGGGGACCAAATGCAGGCCTGATACATACAGCAGCCTGGTCTGTCTTTCTCCACAAAAACACACACATACCCGAAAACACACTCAAATTCTCTTCAAATTTCACCAAAATTCACCGTAATTCGTCATTTTTCTTGCTCTAATCATGCCTAGATTCTCATTCTTCAGCAAATTGATAAAAATTATACCCCTAAACTCTATAAATTCCTAGTTTTTGTGATAATTACCAATTTTTTACCTAATGCAATTTTGTTAATTTCTAGTGTAATTAGTGTTAAATTGTTAGTATTTTATGCATGTATAACCTAGATTGATGCTATTTAACATGATTTGAAGCCAAAAACTTCAAAATTTTTAGAAATCTAGGGTTTGTGTTCTTGAGCAATTTGGGGCTTTTTGATATAAACAGGTTATGGCCAATTTTTGTCATGAATTATTGCTAAATTGAGTAGTGTAACATGTTTAGATAGTTAAATGATCCAAACAATGACCCTAAACATGATTTTTGGAGATTAAAGTGGACTTTTTAAGTCCAAAATTCATGAACTTGATTAATTTGATATATTTGCCATTTGAGACTTGTTTAATTATTAGTAATAAATATTTTGACATGTTATTTGAGTTAAAAGCTTATGAACTTTGTATACATTTTCATATGTGCTTATTTGAAAAGTGTAGAATTGTGAAAAATTGTGAAAATGTGTATAAGTTTAATTTTGATTTAACATGTTATAGTGATTGTTTTAAGTTGTTATTTTGCTAACACTAATGCATATTTGGATGCACAAATTTTGTGTTTAATGTCTTTTGCAGAAAGCCGATACTGGAGGTTCAGGAGCATCATCATCTAGACGACCAGCACCAGCACCAGAACCAGAACCAGAAATGCAACACGAACAAGAACCACAACAGGAACAACAACAACAGCCTGATCAGCACATACCTTATTATGATCCGGTACAGTTTGTTGATGAATTCATAGTATTCCAAATGAGGTCGCCAGTAGAATTCCCAACGATTCCTGAACACACTCTGCATCCTAATCTGAGATTTGATAGGAGATGGAGAGATTACGAGACATATCAAAGGAACAAATTCAAATTGGTAACAAAAAATGTAGAGGTGCCAAGGTAATCGATTGGGCCCCTTTGGAAACGGTCCATCTAGCTGACCGTGTTAGACAGCTTTTAGTTTAAAGGTATGGCAGTTCTTCTTTTACAGATTGGGAACGTCTTTTCGCCATTCGTAGACCTGTATATAAGGAATGGTGTGTTGAGTTGATGAGTACTGTATCACTTGATACAAATATAGTTAGAATAGATGATAGAAGATTTCTTAGGTTTATCCTTGGCGGTAGGATGTACAGAATGTCCATGTTGGACATGGCCAGGGCCTTACAGATATATACTCCTGGTGAGTTGCTATTACCCGATTGTACAAATTTGATTCATTATGGTGAAAGGGTAGATAGTAACTTTGACGCTGACGCCATTTGGAGACGTATGTCACATTTTGATGTTTTTACACGAGCAGGAGGACACTCCTATACACATATTGACAGAGCCGAGCTTCGTATTATTCATAGATTTTTGGCTAACTCGATTACGCAGAGAGGTCATAATAAAGAAAAAATTACCTTACATGATTTATTCTACCTAAAGTGTATTCGGGATCCTAGAAGCTTTGTCAATATCCCTTACTGTGTTGCTTTTTATTTATCTAAAATGGTAGAGGGAATGCAGGACGGGAGTATAATAGGAGGAGGTATTTTTGTTACTCTCATTGGAGAGTATTTAGGTGTTGATAGGAACCAAGGGGGTCCATTACAGCTTTGTAGAGAACAGGTTGAGCCCTTAGGATTGAAAGTTTATGTGGGTGCTAGGGTATTGAAAAGTAGACGTAACCAGGCAGTACCCTATGAGGGATCTCATCCTCAGGTAGAGAGAGGTTCAGACGAGGAAATGGAGGAAGTGGAAGACATTAGGGATGTCTTTCGAGATGTTATTCCTGACGTCCACATTCGTATAGATGAGGAAGCAATGACGAACGCGGCCAGACATAGTATGTATGAGCAGTGGAACTCCGAGCGAGTATACGAGGATTATAGGTGACGCCAACACGATAGCTGGTTAGTTCATCAGCACCAAATCATGAGCCAGCTATCATATCAGGTACCAAATAACTATGTACCTACTCGACCTGCTCATTTTCCGCCACATAGCCCCGATATCCGACCACCCTTTAACCGGTATGACTATAACCAAGCCTATCAAAACACCTATAACCAACAATGGAACCCACCTGACGAGATGAACTGGAACCCATATCCAGACTGATTTAGTTTCATTTGGTTATTTTTATGATTTTTATGTTTTTATCTTTTGACTTTTTCATGTTTAAACTTATGTTATTGGATATATTTGTAATTTTTATCATTTTTATTATTATTGTGTACTAATATTTCATATTTAGAATTTGAAAGTGGGATATTAAGTCCCATTTCAAATTGCCATGCATGATTATATTTGTATGTATGTATATTGTCGATTGTACAAAACAGGGTAAAACAGCGCATTTTCAAAGACTGGCATTAAGTTCAGCAAAAGCTACTAATTTTGATGACAAGATGACAAATAAATGTGATGTAACAACAGACGAAATGAACAAATGATATGCACCATTTATCATTCAGCAACCAAACGCCAATATGTTTGGAAACTTTGGTAAAATTTAATCATTTTTACGCTAATCACCCTCAATAATTTAAATTGTTACTGATTTCTTGCAAATGAGGACATTGCAAGATCTTAAGTGTGGGAAGGGGTTAAATTCTTTCGGATTTTTAAAATTTTTATCTTAAACACTTGGTTACGATTAAAAATACTAGTAACGTAGTAGCTGTATTAGAATCTAGTGCTCTCTGATGATAAAGAACAGCCCTAGTCTTATATACTGACTACCCAATTCTAGTAAAATTTTTCAAAATTTTCAATTAAATGAACTCAAAATCATGTTTATACATATTTATGAACGATAAAACTAGGTGTTAACACCGAAATTATTGTTAGCTCAGAAAGGAAATAAATTGAGAAACAAACCAAAATGTTAAAATTCATTTAAAATGGAATAGAGGACAATAAAAAAAAGAAAATAAAAGCCAAGTGTGGGAAAAATTACCAAGTTATCTAAAACATATGTCACATATTTCTGTAACAAATAACTGGAAATACTTTTGCTTTGGACTAAACTAAACTATTTTACCCGATGAAAGAAAAGAAGAGATGGATCTACATGATGAATCAATTCCATCATTAAAAGGAAGTAAAGTCTTCTGAAAAAGAAACGCGCTTCTTGATTTAGGTCAAGAAGTTGTCGTCCAGACCAGCTGTAGGTTGACGAAAAACCTAGAAAAGTCATCACTAAAAGTAGCAGGAAATCCACGGACCTCAACATTAAACAGGGTTGCCAAGTGGTCAGACTTATCCTAACCATGAGAGGATCTGTCTCGTAAAATGGGGAGGGTGCCGTGCAAATTAGCTGGATAACACTAATGAATCAGATCCCCAGAAAGGATAATCTCCTTAAAGATTAAAAATCAGCTTTTAGGCCTGATATTACTCAATCCTAGAGATTGACCTTAAAGATTGAGAATTCAAACTCATGGAATTCAATGATATCTAAACTCGAGCTTGAACGAGAAAATATTTTGATCAAATTATAAACCGATTTGTTTTCTGAAAACCCATTTTCAATGCATTCATTACCATTGAACGTAAAATCCTAGGAATTCACTTGGAATTCATTAGGTCATCTGAACCAAATCAGGTGTCAACCGTAAGAACGGTGGTTGCATAGCATGGTTAAAGACAAGACCTTGTGCCAGACCGACAAATTATAAGGGTGAGCTTTACTATTGCTCCTACAAAGGATAGTAATTGCGTTCGACATGTTATAGACCATAATTAAAAGCATGTCAGGGGACATTGCCTTAACAGTTGCTTGTTCAACGCTTTCCTTTACAACCGGACGGTAGTTTACCGAAAGGTAATATACGGGACAAGTAAACTGGACGTGTTGCTTTCCTAATACAAGGTTAGCAAGTGGGTGACACAAAACCGCAAGTTTTGAGCTAAAATTTTCAAATCTGAAACCCACCAAGCCCACAAAAATATTTTTCAAACACCGGTGAAGGGTTATTCCGGAAAACTTATCTAGGGTAAAAACTAGATTTAATTTTCAAAAGATCAAATGTTTTCATAAAGATCCAATTTCCTTAATGGATCTAAATTTTATAGTCATGTGGGACTGTAAACCACATCGTTACTACCATTGTTTATACCGCCGTATTGAAATCACTGATGTACAAAATGTGAAGAATAAAGAAGTGATTCTTGTATTTCAAGACTATATTGCTTGAGGACAAGCAACGCTCAAGTGTGGGAATATTTGATAATGCTAAAAATGAACATATATTTCATAGCATTATTCCTCAAGAAAGACAAGCTTTTAGTTGCAACTGTTCTATTTACAAGTGATATTCGTTTAAATAATAAAAGGTGAAGACAAAATACAGATTCGACGAATTGAAGACGCAAACGACCAAAAAGCTCAAAAGTACAAAATACAATCAATGAGGTTCCAATTATTGATAAGAAACGTCTCAAAATTACAAGAGTACAAGATTCAAAACGCAAAGTACAAGATATTAAATTGTACGCAAGGACGTTCAAAAATACGGAACCGGGACCAGAGTCAACTCTCAACGCTCGACGCAACGGACTAAAAATTACAAGTCAACTATGCATATGAATATAATATAATATATAATTAATTCTTAAAATTAATATATATATTATATTATATTTATAAAACGTCGGCACAAGGAAACAAGCAATATATGAGCTCTCCCAGCTGGCCATGCGATCGCATGGCCAGGAAGAAGAAAGTCCATGCGATCGCATGACATGAAAAGTCAGGCCACATCTCGTATAAATTCGCAGTTTGGTGCACCACAAAAACATATCTTTCTCTTCTCCATTCATACGTAATATTTATATTTATTTATATTTTAATTTTAATTTTAATTATAATTCTAATCATAAGGGTATGTTAGCAAATGTTGTAAGGGTGTAAGTCGAAATTCTGTCCGTGTAACGCTACGCTATTTTTAATTATTGTAAGTTATGTTCAACCTTTTTAATTTAATGTCTCGTAGCTAAGTTATTATTATGCTTATTTAATCCGAAGTAATCATGATGCTGGGCTAATTACTAAAATTGGGTAATTGGGCTTTGTACCATAATTGGGGTTTGGACAAAAGAACGACACTTGTGGAAATTAGACTATGGGCTATTAATGGGCTTTATAATTGTTTAACTAAATGATAGTCTGTTAATGTTAATATAAAGATTTACAATTGGGCGTCCCTATAAATTACCATATACACTCGATCGGACACGATGGGCGGGGTATTTATATGTACGAATAATCGTTCATTTTACCGGACACGGGAATGGATTAATAGCCACTAGAATAATTAAAACAGGGTGAAATTATGTACAAGGACACTTGGTATAATTGATAACAAAATATTAAAACCTTGGGTTACACTCAATCGACATCCTGGTGTAATTATTAAACAAAGTATTAAAATCTTGTTACAGTTTAAGTCCCCAATTAGTTGGAATATTTAACTTCGGGTATAAGAATAATTTGACGAGGACACTCGCACTTTATATTTATGACTGATGGACTGTTATGGACAAAAACCAGACGGACATATTAAATAATCCAGGACAAAGGACAATTAACCCATGGGCATAAAACTAAAATCAACACGTCAAACATCATGATTACGGAAGTTTAAATAAGCATAATTCTTTTATTTCATATTTAATTTCCTTTATTTTATATTTAATTGCACTTTTAATTATCGCATTTTTATTATTGTATTTAATTGCACTTTTAATTATCGTACTTTTTAATTATTGCAAGTTTATTTTATCGCACTTTTATTATTCGCAATTTCATTATCGTTATTTATTTTACGCTTTAAATTAAGCCTTTTATTTATTTAATATTTTACATTTTGTTTTAACTGCAACTAAAGTTTTTAAAATCGACAAACCGGTCATTAAACGGTAAAAACCCCCCTTTATAACAATAATATTACTTATATATACATTTGTATTTTTATAAAAGTAAACTAACATAGCGTTAAGCTCTGTTTAAAGATTTTCCCTGTGGAACGAACCGGACTTACTAAAAACTACACTACTGTACGATTAGGTACACTGCCTATAAGTGTTGTAGCAAGGTTTAAGTATATCCATTGTATAAATAAATAAATATCTTGTGTAAAATTGTATCGTATTTAATAGTATTTCCTTGTAAAATTTAATAGTATTTTATACCCCTTAGCTTTGACATCACTTGCCGGTAGCGGAAAGGTTCAATCCTATTGGGTGTTATGATTTTCTTGGTGATAAAGACAAGTTGATGACGTATCGCTATCAGAAGAGGGTGTATAAAATCAAAGACGAGTTTGACCTGGATGATCAGAAGGAATATCTAATCATAATCTTTCACAGTGTTTTTTGCAGATCTTTAACAATGAAAGTTTACATCCCATTTTTCAGAGTCGTACATTTAAACGAACAGGAGTACACATTCTCTGAGTATGATCTGCTCGAGCTCTAGCCAGTAGATGTTTTATTCATCTACAGCTGGTTAAGGAACAAAATTAGAAAGACTTGGGTGATTGAAACTGCAACTGAAAGGGTGAGAAGGTTTATGAAGGAAAGAATAAAGCTTGCATCATAATATGATCTTCGGCTAGGTGTCAAATCCATCCGGAAAAAGATCCTGCTCTCTGCACCAAATCAAACCATTGGCACATTGGATATCTCTGCTTTTAAAATCTATTACTGTCTGGATGGCCCTGAAGAAGGTTTCATTTTTTGCAACAAAATTAAAAGGCCTATCTTTATTCGTAAATCTGAACTACCTACGTACTCTGATGGAACTCTCAAACGTGCATTGAAGTTCTTTGAAATCTCTAAAAGGACAGAAAACATCGGTAACTACCAGAAAGTGATAACGAATGAGATGGCTAACCACATAAATGAGGTTCTTGAGTTCAGATTGTACATGAGGCAGTTTGATAGCTCGCTGGAAATAAACATAATGAAGAACTACTTCACAGGTTCTCAATATATGCCAAGATTCGAATATAATGTCACCAGTCTCAGAACGTTCATCATTCCTAAGCACTATGAAAGAAATTATACTCCTAGAATTGATGTGATCAAGGTAATGAAAGCTGAGGAGGAAGCCAAGAAAAAGGCAACAGAAGGTGCAAGTCAAAGCTGATCAATGGAAAGTGATATTTTTTGAAAACCGCACACCACGGGGGAGATTGTTGACATATGTTTATGTAGTAGATTAGTGGCGTACGGTTTTAGAGATGTAATGTTTTGTATTTACCTTTTATTACCATGGTAACTCTTGTAAGTGATGTAACTTGGGAGGTTGTCATATATAAACTGTAACACCCCGTTTTCCCCGTGTATGATATATAGGTGTACCGTGTATGTACGACTAGTATATGAAGGGTTCGAGACGAGTTCGTGTGTTGGAGTTCAAGTGAACGAAAAAGGGGCAAAACCCCATAGTAGGTCGCGACGTGACCTGGGGAGCCACGGCGCGGCATTCAACTGAAATCAAGATTAGGAGGCTCTACAAACTGGTCCCAGTTCGAGGCGGTGCGACATACTGTAGCAGTGCGAAATATTGTAGCTTCAGTTATTTCTGATTGTAGTTTTGAGTTTGCGTTCACATTACAAACGGTCCCTCAACTTCGCCTATATTTTCACATCGCGGCGTGAGGAACGATGGCCGCGACGCGACGATACTGGCGGCCTGATTCCGAATTTTGTAATTTTAAAAGGAAGTGAGGGCATTTTGGTCATTTCGTGTGTGTGCCAGATTGGGATCTTAAATCCCATCCACTCATTTCATTTCCTTATTTCTTTTTCCTTTTCTTCTTCATTTTCTCTCAAAACTTCAATACTTCAAATCTTTCAAACGGATTTTTGGAAAGGAAGATTCGTGATTCAATCGAAAGAGTAAGAGGCAACTTTGTTCTCATCGTCCTTAGCTACAAGGTGATACTAGCGGTAAGCTCTAACTTTGAAATTCGTTTTTGTGTTCATGTTCATATTTTAGGGGTTTTTGATTGTGAGTTCATAAATGAAACCCCATTAGTTGTTAATGGAAGATTAACACCAAGATTTGGGTTTATTGTTGATGTTGGCGGGTTTTGGGTTTGGTAAGCAAGTGTAAGCTTGTAAGACTTACAAATGAGTGTAATCACTAGTGTATAGTGATTATTGAGGTGTTGGAAGCCTTTAGGGTTCATGTGGTTGACTAATTTTGAATAGAGTCAAAATTAAGGTTTGGTGATGATTATGACCCAATTATCGAATTTATAATGTTTATAAACTTAAAATGAATTAATTTGAAGTGTAAACCCGAGTTAAATGTGTTTTGGTGCCAAAACTAGCAAATGGCGAGATATCGACTTTTAAGGGTCAAAATGGGCAAGTTTGGTGTTTAACACTTATGATTAGGTTTAATTGGCGTATTAGGACCATTCTCACTAGTGTTAGTGATTATTGGTTAGTTTGGGCGCGATTTGTGCTTGGAAGTGCATTTGGGTCGAAATTGCACTAGTTATCAATTTGGGTCGGTTTGTATATCCAACCTAATTGTGTTGTTGTATTTGTGATAATGGGATAGGTACGTTCCATCGACGAGTTATGGATTATTTCAGTGGCATTCTTCAAGGCGACAAGGTGAGTGTTAATATCGTATGTGCATATGTATGTGTCGGATGGGTGCGGGTCGGGTGAAGTGATTCTCGGCTATAGAGCTCACTTCACATATAGGTGGATTTGATGGACTTGTGTATGGGTCCAATTGGCACGGTTATGCATTTTAGTTGACCACCTTTGGTGAGGTGAACACTTTGTGTGTACGTTATCACATGTGCTTGTGATGTGGATTATATAACACCAATGGCGAAGGGTTGATATTGAGTTGTGATGTGGATAACCCCGATGTAGTGGATTTTATAATCTCGTAACCGTGAGTTTTAATATTGGGAAGTGGATCACCTGTGGATGCGGATTCACGATGACGCGTGTAGTTCGGTCATCTTATTGAGGTAGTGATCTCGTGTGGATGTGGATTCACTAAGGCTCGTGTAGTTCGGCCAACCTTGATGTTGTTGAGATATTGAAGATAGTAGTCTCGTGTGGATGCGGATTTACTAAGGCTCGTGTAGTTCGGCCAATCTTCTTTTGGTATTGGGTTAAGGGGTTAACCATAGGCGTTTTACGCTTTAGTGTTATATATATCGCCGTATTGTTGTGATGTAGCTAGCCCATCGGGTGTAGCTTGAGGGCATTGTTCATACCATTGTAGGTGAACTTACTTTGTTAGCTTGTTGTATAGCGATTGTACGGTATGCTTAGATTAGCTTGCCTTTATACTTGGATGCTCCGGTATGTGCTATTTGATTATTCGTCTGGCGTGTCCATTTTATGCATATATATATATATATGTAGTATATTCTCACTCACTAAGCGTTATCTTACCCTCTCGTTGTTTACATTTTTTTTTTATACATTTGCATGGAGGCGGTGGCACGGGTAAGCGTAAGAACTAGTGGACTCGCGTAGGTTGCTTTAGAAGACGTACTTTTTTATTGATTAGGATTGGGTAGCGTATCCCCAATCACCATGCTCGGTTTTGTTGGAAATTAAAATAGTCGGGTCGTGTTGCCCGTTCCGATATTAAACTATGTATTAAATGTTTTAAAAGTTTATTGAACTTATTATTTGTGTTAATGATGTTTCGGAAACATAATTGGGACCTAAATATTAATGTATTAAAGAAAATTTTTTACGGGCTGGTTTAAATACGGGTTGGGTTGTTTCAAGTGGTATCGGAGCATGGTCTAAGGGATTTAGGTGACTTGAGATAGGTGCCTAGACTTAGACTTTTGTGTGTGCTTATTTGTTACGGGACTTGTAGGTGTACGGGTCAGAATGGAAACTTGGTTAGTACCTTAGCGTGTAGGTGAACTAACTAGGGTATTGGCCTGTGTTTTGACATTATTCTTGCGTGTGTTTATGTCGCGAAGAATATTTGGTTGTGTAGGTTATATCATCGAGTGAGGGGGTCGTTGTACTAACAAGTTGATACAGCGTGTGTGCATAATAAGGACTTGCAAACCTTATTACGGGTGCAAATTGTGTCTAACAAGTGATGTACGACGAGTGTTGAGCAAGATGGGCGGTGTTGTGCGTGTGGTTTTATATGTTCGTGGACTAATCATTTTGCATTCTTTAGAATGACGACGCGAAACGAGATCGAGACGAATGACGAGGAGTTTAACGCTAGAGTTGCGGCCGCCATTGCGGAGCAAATGGGAGCGTTTCGAGAAGAAATGGATAGGAAGTATTCCGAAATTCAAAGTAGGGGTGAAATGGAGCATTTTCATAAGAGCTTCATGAGGACTAAACCCCTGATGTATAACGGGAAACAAATCCTTTGGTAAGCACAACATGGATCTCGGATGTAGAAGGGTGTTTTCGTACTATTGATTGCCCTCCCGACAAGATGACAAGACTCGCTACTAGCTTGTTGCGGGGTAGGGCAAAGGATTGGTTGGATGGTAAGATTGATCTCGTAGGTGGAGAACCGTTTATGGGGATATCATGGGACGAATTTAAGGAGGAATTCTTCGAGGAGTTCCGGACTTCAGCCGATTTTTCAAAATTGCATAATGAGTTACGAAATTTGCAACAGGGTTCTATGGATTTGAATACTCTCAAGACGACCTTTATGGCGAAGGCTCGTTTTTTCCCGGAGTATGTGGGGAATGATCGTTTGTTGATGGAAGATTTTTATCGGACTTTGAATGATGACTTGAAGAACAAAATTAGCAGAGGTCAGGCGAAATCGTTTGCAGAATTATTCGCCGTGGCTAGGGGATTCGAGTCGTATTCGCGATCAAAGATTGGTGAAACTTCAAGTATGAGAAGGATTGTTTCGTATGGTGCTCCAAGTAAGGGAACTAAAGGTGTAAGTGCGAGCACGGGTGGTACACAGACGAGTATATCGGATTCTAGTGCTCCTAGATGTTACAATTGTGGCGTGAGGGGTCACAAGTCTTGAGAATGTTCGGTGCCAAGGGGTGATGGCATGGTGTGCTTTAATTGCCAAGAGGAAGGACATCGTAAGTCGGAATGTCCTGAGTTAGCGGGTACGGGTGCGGCAAGGAGACGATAAGGTACGTTTCGTTTTAATAAAAATGTCCTTTGATTATTTATTATGTGCCGATGGAGTTCGGATTTGTTAATTGCATCGTGTTGTGCATATTATTGTTAGGGGTGGCATTCCTAATGGAATTACCCTATGGTGGCGTATGGATTGACGAATGAAGGGCGTAAGACTTGGTGCAACCAAGCATTCCTTAGTGTTCGGGAAATGTTTCTACCAAGCCATGGGTATGGGCTTTGGTGTTCAGTAGTTAAGCACGTGTTTATTTTCGTGTTGAAGTTGGCGAACCATGAGGTTCGACGGGTGGATAAAACCTTGAGGATCGAGTGTTTGATCTCGATGTGCCTTGGTAATGGAGTCTACATGACGCGATGTTAGGTTCCTCTTTCATACCTACTAGCGTGGTATTCGACTCCGATGATGTTGCGGTTACATTGTACTTAGGGTACCGGAGAAAAAACCTTAGGTACATGAGTGACTAGGTGGAAATTTGACAAGCCAGAGCAATCGGAGGATTGCAAGATTAAAGTTTGTGTAATTGTGGTAAACTTTTCGTTCGAAGTGTTTAAGGATAGGTTAAAATCCTTTGTATGCTCAAGGATAGGGCAAGGTATTGTGAAGTGTATATCATGGGATACCTTTATCTCGATGATGTGGTTACGGAACGGAGTTCTAAGTGGGGTAGTTTGAACTCTCACATGAAGATGTTCCAATGTGTTGATATTAGATGATGCTCGTATGGATTCGGAGCTAGCGTTGAGACCTACGTTGGTCGATTGTGGTAAAAGTACGATTTGGAATAAATTGTACTTATGGTTTTGGATTTAATTTATCACCGAGGTGGTAATGTGGTGAATCTCATTTAGAGATAATGGATGTGTTTGACGAGCAAGGTGAGATCCCTCGGTTAAGGGATGTGTATGGCAGATTCTCTTATAGAGAATTATTGTTCTGTGCCTATGTGCGATATAGGTGATTCTTGCTCGGTTGTGTTGGCGTTGTGTACGCGTACGTATGATGCACGTATGTATGTGATGGTTAGTGTTACGCGGTGTTAAGTACACTAATGGATATTCGTTTAGGGTGTGTGGTTAGTGTAATCCGTCAGGGTTCACTATGGTGTAGCAGTGCGCGATGTTACACTACTCGTTGTGATCGAGGCCAAAAGAGCGTGTGTTAATGGTTAGTGTATTCCGTTAGGATTCACTATGGTGTAGCAGTGCGCGATGTTACACTACTCGGCGTATGAGGCTAAAAGAGCGTGGGTGATTGGTGGGTTATGGCAGTGACTCGGTCCGCTAACTTCATCATGGGAGTAGTGTTATATTGGTAAGGTATAACGTATCGGGAAATGTCAGTACCGATGGGGAATGGGAGTACCATTCCTGTGTTGAGATTTGGGGAGGTGGATCACGTGTGGATGCAGATTCACGATGACACGTGTAGTTTGGTCATCTTATTGTGGAAGTGAGTCTCGTGTAGTTCGAATTCACAATGACACGTGTGGATACGGTCATTATATTGAGGAAGTGAGTCTCGTGTAGTTCGGATTCACAATGACACGTGTGTATGCGGTCATTCTATTGGGATAGTGACTCTCGTGTAGTTCGGATTCACTAGGGCGCGTGTAGTTCGGCCAATCCCGATTGTTTTTGCGATGGAGGTGGTGAGTCACGTGTGGTGCGGATTCACTAAGGCGCGTGTAGTTTCGACCAGCCTTCATGTGTTGGATGAGTGAACTATTGGTTGTTTTATACGCCAATGGTGGGGTCATGAGGACCATGTTGTGTGATTAGTGATTCGATAGCCGTGTTTCGCTCACATGTTGTTGCGGGTGTAACGATAGTCGATTTTGTACACCTTGGGATTAGCGTTGCCATAGCCGTTTGGGAACTATCAGTTTTAGCCATTTGCTTATGATGTTGCGGTAGTTGTGTAATAGCCGTGTTTGCGCACTACAAGGGTTGTTATGTGGTAAGTGTTATCCGTAAGGATTCATTTCTTTTTGGTCTTCATCGGTTAGATGGTTGACTTTATGATATGGTTACGCTAGGAGTTGATATCTCAGTACGAAATTGGTTGAGTTTTTCCGACATGAGGGATTGAGCAAGTTTTAGTGCTTGGATTTGTGGATATTAATAAATCGCGGGTGACGATTTAGTGGTTAAAGGTGACTCCTTGAGAAGAATTGCCTAGAGGAGTTGAAAGAATATGTGGCAATTTCGCGTATTCTAGGTGATTCATATAGACTTCGGATGGTGTGTGTATTGCACGGCTCGGAATGCATGCAAGTGTGGTTTTAGTTAGTGGATTAACCTTGGGGTTAATGAGTAAGGTGTAGGTTCGGATTGGTTAAGTGACTAGGATCACGAGGACGTGATCAAATCTAAGTGGGGGAGAGTTGTAACACCTCGTTTTCCCCCGTGTATGATATATAGGTGTACCGTGTATGTACGACTAGTATATGAAGGGTTCGAGACGAGTTCGTGTGTTGGAGTTCAAGTGCACGAAAAAGAGGCAAAACCCCGTAGTAGGTCGCGGAGCGACCTGGGGAGCCGTGGTGCGGCATTCAACTAAAATAAAGATCAGGAGGCTCGATAAACCGGTCCCAGTTCGAGGCAAACCTCGCGACGCGAGGAATGATTGCCGCGGCGCGGCGATACTGGCGGCCTGATTCCGAATTTTGTAATTTTAAAAGGGAAGTGAGGGCATTTTAGTCATTTCACGTGTGTGCCAGATTGGGATCTTAAATCCCATCCACTCATTTCATTTTCCTTATTTCATTTTTCCTTTTCTTCTTCTTTTTCTCTCAAAACTTCAATACTTCAAATCTTTCAAAGGGATTTTTGGAAAGGAAGATTCGTGATTCAGTCGAAAGCGTAAGAGGCAACTTTGTTCTCCTCGTCCTTAGCTACAAGATGATACTAGCGGTAAGCTCTAACTTTGAAATTCGTTTTTGTGTTCATGTTCATATTTTAGGTGTTTTTGATTGTGAGTTCATAAATGAAACCCCATTAGTTGTTAATGGAAGATTAACACCAAGATTCGGGTTTATTGTTGATGTTGGCGGGTTTTGGGTTTGGTGAGCAAGTGTAAGCTTGTAAGACTTACAAATGAGTGTAATCACTAGTGTATAGTGATTATTGAGGTGTTGGAAGCCTTTAGGGTTCATATGGTTGACTAATTTTGAATAGAGTCAAAATTAGGATTTGGTGATGATTATGACCCAATTGTCGAATTTATAAGGTTTATAAACTTAAAATGAATTAAGTTGAAGTGTAAACCCGAGTTAAATGTGTTTTGGTGCCAAAACTAGCAAATGGCGAGATATTGACTTTTAAGGGTCAAAATGGGCAAGTTTGGTGTTTAACACTTATGATTGGGTTTAATTGGCGTATTAGGACCATTCTCACTAGTGTTAGTGATTATTGGTTAGTTTGGGCGCGATTTGTGCTTGGAATTGCATTTGGGTCGAAATTGCACTAGTTGTCAATTTGGGTCGATTTATATATCCACCCTAATTATGTTGTTGTATTTGTGATAATGGGATAGGTATGTTCCATTAGCGAGTTGTGGATTATTTCGGTGGCATTCTTCAAGGCGACAAGGTGAGTGTTAATATCCTATGTGCATATGTATGTGTCGGATGGGTGCGGGTCGGGTGAAGTGATTCTCGGCTATAGAGCTCACTTCACATATAGGTGGATTTGATGGACTTGTGTATGGGTCCAATTGGCACGGTTGTGCATTTTGGTTGACCACCTTTGGTGAGGTGCACACTTTGTGTGTACGTTATCACATGTGCTTGTGATGTCGATTATATAACCCCAATGGCGAAGGGTTGATATTGAGTTGTGATGTGGATAACCCCGATGTAGTGGATTCTATAATCCCGTGACCGTGAGTTTTGATATTGGGAAGTGGATCACGTGTGGATGTGGAGTCACGATGACGCGTGTAGTTCGGTCATCTTATTGAGGTAGTGATCTCGTGTGGATGCGGATTCACTAAGGCTCGTGTAGTTCGGCCAACCTCGATGCTGTTGAGATATTGAAGATAGTAGTCTCGTGTGGATGCGAATTTACTAAGGCTCGTGTAGTTCGGCCAATCTTCTTTTGGTATTGGGTTAAGGGGTTAACCTTGGGCGTTTTACGCTTTAGTGTTATATATATCGTCGTATTGTTGTGATGTAGCTAGCCCTCAGGGTGTAGTTTGAGGGCATTGTTCATACCGTTGTGGGCGAACTTACTTTGTTAGCTTGTTGTATAGCGATTGTACGGGATGCTTACATTAGCTTGCCTTTATGCTTGGATGCTCCGGTACGTGCTATTTGATTATTCGTGTGGCGTGTCCATTTTATGCATATATATGTATGTAGTATATTCTCACTCACTAAACGTTAGCTTACCCTCTCGTTGTTTACATTTTTTTTATACATTTGCATGGAGGCAGTGGCACGAGTAAGCGTGGGAACTAGTTGTGATGACCCGGAAATTTCCGACCAAATTTAAACTTTATCTTTGTATGATTTCGACACGATAAGCAAAGTCTGTAATGTTGAGTCTCGAAAATTTTGAAACTATATTCATGTAATCAATTACCCTTTGACTGTTCTCGACGATTCATGAACAATTAATTGTAAATAGATATGTATGTATGTATATATAAATAATAATTCTAAATATAAATTGATGTATTATATGTCTTTATTATTGAAAAATTAAAAATAAAAATAGGATATTATAATAATTATTATATTAAAATATATATCTATATATAAATAAAGTATATTAAAAATAATTATTAAATGATAGAAATGCTCGCTTGATGTTCCGATTGATATTAAGCAAGTTAAATTCAAACTTATATGATTCTAAAATAAACGGTGATTTGAAAATGAGTTATATAAATTATAGGCTTATTAAATATTAAATGTATATTTAAGATCTAATTAGTAAATTCTAACACTTTTTACATTTTACCCGGAAACGAGCGCGGACAGTTAATTTGGTTTTTTATTTAAATAATCAATGGCAAATTTTATAAAATCATGACAAAAATAATAAATGTAATTAATGTAAAAATTTGGGGTTTTCGGTGTACTCTTATCCATTATCACCAGAGCACGAATTTCAGTCCGTGACTGAAATAGTAGACGACGGCTAACCTAATCACACGTTTTAATTTTAAATTATATTATAATTATTATTATATTACTATTTTGATTCGATTTTGATTTCTGTATCTTTCAATTCACACTATGATTTATATTTATTAATATTATTATAATTATAATATTGTTATCAATTGATTAAATCCGTCCGTGAAGTTAAATTCATCAACCAAATCACTATCTGCTTTTGAATTAGGAATTTAACATGCTGAGTAGTAATATTATTAAATGGAATTATATCCATCTCTTATATACATACATAATAAAAGGATAGATATATCAACCATATCCATCTATCTCTATCTTTTTCTCACGTTCAAGAACCATCAACTTCTCTCTTGTTCTTCTAATTCGATCACCACCTTAATCAACTCATTGAAACCCATCTTATTTGTTGTTTGATGTACCACCAAGTACCATATAAACCACTACCTTTTCATCTCCATCATCTTTATGAACTCAAGAACCATCATTGTGAAACACCGTGCTCGATCATTCGGTTTGATCCCAACCCGACATCGACTACCACCCCGATCACTTGTGTTCTCTTTGACTAAGTTGTGTACTTGTTACTTTTCGGATCAAGGAAACCACCCAAACACCAAACTATAAACCATTTTTTTGATTTAAGAACTTGTGTGATCTTGTATGTATCAAAACCCAACACCCTCTTCTTTCTCCTGTAAACGATCACCCATAGTTATAACCGCCACCACTTCAACACCCCATGAGAAACAAACCATCAAACTCCATTAAACTGTATAAACCACTGTTGGTGTCTTCTTTTCTCGTTTTTGTTAACAACAAACACCATCATACTTTGTCATCAAGAACCAAACCAAATCCACTTAAGATAATATTACTCGACAAACATATCGTAAGAATATCACCAATTCATTACTCCGGCCACTGTGATGATCTTCTATTCTGATGACGAAGTAAGACCAACCATAATCGAATAAACTGCAGCTCGAATGACTACTGTTGCAAATTGGTACTATTCATCGTCTTCATGAAATATCATTCCCATTTCTGTTAATTTTTTTTATTTATTTTATTCTGGTTCCATACAAATCAATGTTTCTCTTTTTCTATTCCGGTTACCAACACCACACGAAACATATATACTATTATTTTAAGAGACCAGAACCGCCATCGTTAATCTCCCGTGCCATAGTATTCAATCTTGTTCATACTATGTATCATCATCAACAGAAACCACCATGATTACCATAACAACCATCACCCTTATATTACTGCTGCACTTACTGTTTCTGGCAACTTGTTTGAATCACAACAATTCTCTGTTACTACAGCTGTTACGAAGAATGTTTCTGTAACTTTTTTTTTATCACAAATTTTTGCTGCTCGTTTCTTTCGTTTCCTGGATTAGTCGACAACAAAACACACCAAATTTGATTACTGCATATTATAATTACTCTTTGTTAGTGGAAGAGGTGATACATAATTAAAAGTATGATGTTGACGGTATGATAATAATAAACTACTATGATTATGATGGGGTGGTTGTATGACTAATGCAACTTACCTTTTTCCTAATACTTTTAAAACAGAATCCTATAAATCCTGGAAGCTACAAGTCAAGCCATTTGAATCAATTTAATATGTATGGGCCGATTAATGCAGTATATAATTGGGTCGATTTAAATTATGGAACTCTTGTTATTTGGACTAGGTTCTTCTTGGGTTCATGAAATAACCAACATAATGAACACTTAAAGTTTGGGTTTAATGAATTTAAATAGGACCGAGATCCATGTTGGTTTTTGATTAATATTTTAGGTTTATTGGGCTGTTAATTGCTGTTGCGCCGAAGGTGTTATTGCGGACTAAGCAAGTTGGGCCATATACCAT
The DNA here is from genome assembly GCF_046630445.1 of Rutidosis leptorrhynchoides. Classification (NCBI taxonomy): domain Eukaryota; kingdom Viridiplantae; phylum Streptophyta; class Magnoliopsida; order Asterales; family Asteraceae; genus Rutidosis; species Rutidosis leptorrhynchoides. Next base: position 188,816,428 of record NC_092338.1, read on the forward strand.
TCTTTTGTTGTTGGGCCGTAGGGATGTTGGGCCAGGATATTTGACACACGATAGATTTTGATATTATGTGAAGATGATGAATTCGATATATATAAAATGATGATGAAGATAATACGTGATAAACGAAAAGGATGATGAAAGAATGATTAGATGATAGAATAAGAATAATGAGTCGAGTTTAATGATCTAAATTATTAATATGAGACGACTTGATAATCATGGTGTATGATGATGATGATGTTCAAAGAATAATGATGGTAACGGATTTTGAAGCAGAAAAATGTGCCAGACGAATACATTAGTTCAATCGATGTGGTGTGTGAATTAAAACAGAAATGGAAGTGTAGCGTAATGGTTTAGGTATTAGCGGGTGAGCGGGATGTCGCAGGTTCAAACTCGGACTTGGGCATTTTTTTTGGGCTACTTATTTGAGGTAGTATTACTATTACCATTATTGTTATTATTACTATTATTATTATTATTATTATTATTATTATTATTATTATTATTATTATTATTATTATTATTATCATTATTATTTTAATTATTATTTTAATTATTATTATTATTTTTATAACAAATAAATATTATATTTATATTACACATAATTATATACTAAACATATTAACATTATTTATATAAATATTACAAATAAGAAATTATTGATAAAATACTAATATACATATTAAGATATCTACATGAATAGATATTAATCATTTTAAATATAAATATATATATATAAAATAAATATATATAACATGTAATTTAAAATATAAAATAAGTATACCTTTTAAATGGAATTTAGTATAAATTTTATATAACCACAAATATATAAAAATTATATTAATAAATAAAATTATGTAACTTTCCATCATATGTGTTTATAGATATATAATTGATATAGGTTCGTGAATCCGAGGCCAACCTTGCATTGTTCAGTTCCGTCATATGTATTTTTACTATGAAATACAGTATTGTGAGTTTTCAATACTCCCTTTTTAAATGCTTTTGCAATATATATTTTTGGGACTGAGAATACATGCGCTTTTTAAATGTTTTACGAAATAGACACAAGTAATCGAAACTACATTATATGGTTGAATGATCGAAGCCGAATATGCCCCTTTTTCTTGGTAACCTAAGAATTAGTAAACCGATCTACTAATTGACGCGAATCCTAAAGATAGATCTATTGGGCCTAACAAACCCCATCCGTTGTAGCGGATGCTTTAGTACTTCGATGTTGTTTTATCATGTCCGATGGAGGTCCCGGAATGATAGGGGATATTCTTATATGCATCTTGTTAATGTCGGTTACCAGGTGTTCAATCCATATGAATGATTTTTATGAGAATTGGAAACGAAAATCTTGTGGTCTATCAAAATGATGAATTTTATTGTTTTATGATAAACCTATGAACTCACCAACCTTTTGGTTGACACTTGAAAGCATGTTTATTCTCAGGGATGAAAGAAATCTTTCGCTATGCATTTGCTCATTTTAGAGATATTACTTGGAGTCATTCATGACATTTTTCAAAAGACGTTGCATTCGAGTCGTTGAGTTCATCAAGATTATTATTAAGTTAATTATAGTTGGATATATTATGAAATGGTATGCATGCTGTCAACTTTCGATGAAATGAAAGTTTGTCTTTTAAAAACGAATGCAATGTTTGTAAAATGTATCATATAGAGGTCAAGTACCTCGCGATGTAATCAACTATTGTGAATTGTTTATAATCAATATGAACGGGGCATTTCACTAGTGGACTCACGTAGGTTGCTTTAGAAGACGGGCTTTTGTATTGATTAGGATTGGGTAGCGTATCCCCAATCACCATGCTCGGTTTTGTTAGAAATTAAAATAGTCGGGTCGTATTGCCCGTTAAGATAGTAAACTATGTATTAAATGTTTTAAAAGTTTATTGAACTTATTATTTGTGTTAATGATGTTTTGAAAACATAACTGGGACCCAAATATTAATGTATTAAAGAAAAGTTTTTACGGGCCGGTTTAAATACGGGTTGGGTTGTTTCATAAACAAACTCCCCACTCTTTTGTTAATGGGTTATCCATTTACACTTATCTCTTTGCATACTTTTCTCTCAAGTGTTCTTACTAACTAATACCTCTAACCCACATAAACACTAACAAACCGATCGACCAAGGCTCTATAGGAACTAACAAGCCTCAGGCATAAAAATGCCTTGCCTTATGTAGGTAGGTATGAATGCTATGTTTTACATTCGTAACGTGTAACGCTTTACGTGAGAAAAGATAAAATTTTATTGATATCATTTTTCCGCACATACAATATTTTGTGCAACATCTACGTATGGATAGGGTGATCAACCCTATCCAGAAAATTACAAAAATTGTATTGTGCTTTGTTTGAACTGATGAAAATAAAAAACATGCTTGATAATCTGTACTGCATAACTCATGTTAACAGTATGCTCTTCGTGCAGCGTCCTGCGTTATGCCTCTAAGGCTCCCACATTTTGGGCGGTTTGAAATACCCATTCACATCATTTCTGTTAAATAACTGCTTTAACGGTCCTCCCCTGTGACAATCGCTCCAAATCCATATGGACGAACATGTCATTCATCGATTTCATTGTGAGGTATTTGACCTCTATATGATACGTTTTGTAAACATTGCATTCTTTTGAAAAGGCACACCATAAATGAATATTTAAATCAAAGGTTTTTGCCATCTGATGATTTATACATATAGAAAATCACCTTAAATAATAGTTTACAATAGTACTTCCGTTGACAATGCAGTGAAAATAAGATACATGGTGATGATTTGGTGAATGCAACGTTTCCTTGAAAAATATGCCATGTAAGACTCCATGCACATAGCTTGTCTAACATATAAGCAAACAGCGGAAGACTTCTAGGGAACCTGAGAATAAACATGCTAACAAGTGTCAACACAAAGGTTAGTGAGTTCATAGTTTTAATGTTTTGCATAATCTGTACATAAAGGTGGATCACAAGATTTCAGTTGTTTCATCCAGAAACGTTTATCAAAATATTCTACGAAATTGAGCACCCTGGTAACTAAACTTTAACGTATATATAATAAGTACCCCTGTTTTAACATACATGCAACCAACATGTACAATACACATAAACCAACGTGTACTAAACTCAAATAGCATACGACTGTTTTATAGTTCAGGCTAGGGTTTCTATACCTGGAACAAACGGGGATGTCAAGCCCTATGGATCCATATACAACTACTCGTGCCTACCTGTTCTTATAACTGGCAGTCACTAGTTAACAAAGCTAAGGATTTTCGGTTCAAACTCACTGTAGAATTTAGTATGTACTTGTATCCATTGCGTTTAAAATAAAGTGCATGTATTCTCAACCCAAAAATATATATTGCAAAAGCAATTAAAAAGGGAGCAAATGAAACTTACCTTAGCAACACATAAAGTCGTTCACTGAAATGTGATCGAAACTCAGAATACTAAATAACCGTAGATCTTAACCTAGAGAACATATGTTGGTCAATAAATGTCTATCAAGCTAGGTCAGGTCATAGTGTATCACAATCCTAATGCCCGAGATCGACATACAAAAGTTATCAAAAGTCATTTCAAAAAGTCAATTTGACTCATTACTATAGTTGAATGATCATGTCTATCGAAACATTTTAACATTTCACATAGTTTCTCAATTCTTGTAAAATTAAACTATAGTTTTTATAAGGCTTTAAAATATGATAAAACAATCAGTTTTGACAATTGCTCAACAAGACGAGACGTGCCTTATATAAGGATTCATTTACTCAGCTAGTAGTATTCAAAAATCCAATTTATCAATCTTATAAACAAGTTGTTTAAGTATCAATTGCGGATTCAAAAGCAATTCAAATTAACGTCAATCATAATTCAGTTGACCATATCTTTTAATTCGTTCATCAAAATTACGCGATTTCTAAATGAAAAGTTATTAATTTTTTGCCAGCTTTCCAAAAACATGCATATCATATACCTTTTATCAGTAATATATGTATTTAATTTGTGATTCATCATAAACTGTTTAACGAAGATATTTAGCATAAAAGCATGCATAAATATATATTCGAGCACTAGACATGGATACACAATTAATATATAAAAGATAAGATATGAATGCTCACGTATCAATATTGTGATTCAATATTGTAGGAAAGTACGTAGACGTAACAGAGATGATAAACACTAGGTTTAATTTGCAAACAATATCCACGAACATTACCCATAACCTCCATAACTATAACCCATAGTTTCCTTAGCTCTATCCCCCTCGAAAACCCATTTTTGAAAGTGACACGTTCATAACCTCGTCGTAGTATTTTATGTATACTACTAATTAATAATACTAATAATAATAAGATTAATAATAATATTAATCTTAATAATAATAATAATAATAATAATAATAATAATAATAATAATAATAATAATAATAATAATAATAATAATAATAATTTAAATAAATAAATAACTTACGGAGTAATATATAATAGAGTGAAGTGAACAAAACGAAAATTCGATCGAATTTATAGCACTTGAGCCACCAACTTTACCCATCGATCGCATGGGATTCATGGGCTCTATCCATGCGATCGCATGGCTCATGGATCCAGCTCACACTCGATTGTTTTGTAGTTCGTCGACATATTATTATATTTATATATAATATATATAATTTATATAAATTAATTATATATTATATTATATTCTCGTGCGTAGTAGACTTGTAACTTTTGTTCCGATAAGTCATACGTCATCACTCGACTTATGTCCCGGTTCTGGTTTTTCGAACGTCCTTTCGTACGTTTAGAAAACTAGTACTTTTCGTTACGCGACGTGTACCTTTATCAAAAATTAAACTTAATCATTGATAAACTATGTCACTCGAAGTGTAGCTTTAATCAATTAAGTGTTTCGGTTATTTTCTTCTATAAATCATCGTCTCGTAGTTATACATATACATATATACATTTTCATTTTGAAATAGTGTTTTACTGTAGCAAAGTTACTGTAGCAAATAGTGATTTTCGAAAACAGTGTAGCTTTTCGGGTACTGTAGCAATTCGAAAATACTATAGCAAATTAGTGTTTTACTGGTTCATCTTAAACGTTTTAGTTAACTTATCTAAATATCAATCGAATCAATAATCGAATGTTACTATCGTTTACTAAATAACTTGAAATCATATATATATATATATATATATATATATATATATATATATATATATATATATATATATATATATATATATATATATATGTGTGTGTGTGTGTGTGTGTGTGTGCACATTAAGTTATATATATATATATATATATATATATATATATATATGTGCACATTAAGTTATATATATATTGTTCGTGAATCTTCAAGAACAGTCAAAGAATAATTGATTACATGAATATAGTTCCAAAACTTTGAGACTCAACATTACAGACTTTGCTTATCATGTCAAAAACATTAAATCATTTAAAGATAAAGTTTAAATTTGGTCAGAAATTTCCGGGTCGTCACAGTACCTACCCGTTAAAGAAATTTCGTCCTGAAATTTGAGTGAGGTCGTCATGGCTAACAATAAAAATGTTTTCATGACGAATATGAGTTGATAATTAGAGTTTTATCACCATTGAATAACATGGATAAAACAATCCAATTACTCAAAGCGTATGAGAGAAATTATCGTAAAAGAGTGAAATGAAGGAATAGAGATTCTTCTTAATTTTTGACGTAGTAACGATTGATTTCCGGAATTTAAGGAATAGAAAATCTTCATATTCTAAATAAGACTTGATTCTTCGGGAATTAAGGAGATTAAGATCTTCTTTAATTAAATACGTAATCTGCCTCGATTGCTATGTCTGATATTTCACTATAAATTGACCTCTTCCGTTTCATTTATTTTCACTACTCCTATAAGCTTCTTTCTTATTTCATACTTTCTAATAGATTGTGAAAATGCTTAATCCAGTTCTGATTCTTGATATTTTCTTGGCTATCGTATCCTTCATTCTTCTTTTTCATCTGCCACCAGAGGAGGTTATTTTCTTCTACTATTACCTTGGGGTTATAGTGTTTTTCATTCTCCCGTGTCTTTATATTGCTATACGCATTGATATACACGGTTTGTAATTTCGGGGTTTTTATCGGGCTTTTTATTCTCCATTATATTTCGGAGCTTCATGCTTTTGTTTTCTTTTCCCGACCTTAAGTCAAGCGGATAATGGTCCAGAATTCGTAGTTATGCATTTCGGAATGAACATAGTCAATGTTCTAAGAAAGAAATTGTAATGGCACGATCTTGATTTGTCAAATTACCAGAATATCCGAAAAAGACCGAATCATCAAGAAAAATATTTTCTTGATATATTTAGAGGTTAAATAGAATGAAAGAGTTATGTAACATGGTTCATGATGAGGGTATGATCCGTGAATCTTTATCACGTTCCATTAGAAACTCAGCATGACTTACTTTAATATAATCACATTGATCAAGTGTCATTATATTATACTAACTCATGCTTCAATTCCCAACACTACTTCAAAAACATCCATTTTTCGAAATTTTCAGGATTTAGAAACTAAAATAGTTTCTTTTATGATGTAATACAGATAGCGCAAAGAGATAAATGATTTCAGATAAGAATAGTTGTGAAAATATCTTCAGGAATATCGAAAATATTTATAATGAAAGATACGATGATATCTTAGAATTTCTAATATTGAAGGATGAAGAAGAAGATTTATTCGTAAAGGTTTAGAGTCAGGAGCAAGGTATTCGTTAATGACTTCAGCAGATACTGAATCATTTGGATTCTTTAAAGGAGGGTTTAGTCTTTGAGATTTGTCCACAGCCTCCTTCATGGCCTGCTCAATCCGTTTTTCAGTTCCAAACCTTCTCTTTTTCTGAGCTTTGCCAACACACTATTCTTTATCATCAAACTTTTAGCTGTTAAGGTCATTTACAGTTTTTACTGCTTCATCAGCATTTTTCCAAAATTCGGAGAACTAGTTTCGCAGTTTGGGGTGTTTTTCAGAAACTTCACATTCGAAGTATGTAAGTCTACAAGATTGACATTATATGTATATATATAACTGTTGGCATAGAATTGCTGCGAAATTCAAAATACTGATTGCTAATTCCCGGTAGTTGGTATGAAAATTACCGTTACAAGATGTGGATGAGTACATGATAGGGTTTCAATGAGTATAATGATTTTTCGGAAGGTCAGGGATCAATGAAGTTGTTGGTAAATTTACTACTAATGTGGTGGAACATGAAAGGTTCCCCAGTAACAAGAACGTATATGTCAAGGTTATAATAAGGCTAATCTGAAAAGTCAAAGTTGACTGGTTGGAAGTGTGGTAAAACTGGATACTTTGAACAGGGATTGCAAGATTATTTTCGGTAATAACAATGCTAAAGGATCTTTCACAGTTTTGAATCAAAGTATAGCTTTGAAAAATGTAGAGATCTAAGAATGATATCACTTGTTAAATCTTGACTTGGATTCTGTTCTGTAATTGAATTTGAATAAAAATGGTTGTTCAGATTTCTATGAACGAATGTATAGCGTTGTGAAAGTAGTAGGTATAGTCAATAATTTTTGAATCAAAATTGAAGAATGTACAGTGTAACATATTAATTGTGAACTTATATATTTTTCGGGTATTACCTACCCGTTAAAAATTTCACAAGTAATATTTTGTACAGAATAAATTTACTACAGTCTTTATGAAAATATATGTATGAATATTTTCTTCAGATGTAATACAGATTTAATGAGTTAATATCATATTAAGCTCATTTAATTTTCGGCTTGATTAGAAATGAATAATCTCTAAAACATTAAAGATTTCATAATCTTCATGGAGTATTTTACTAATGTAATCAATACTTCGTTATTTAGTTTTATTGATATTTCCTCAGTGAATCATGTTGGTGCTTATGGAACTCTTGCTAACTTCGCAAGGTACGAATGATGTTTTCTGGAAAGTTTCAAGTACATCGAAAATGAATGTGTTAAAATCAATCATGTATTTGAATAATACACTTGATTTATTATGAAATCGAATCTATTAAGTCAAAGCAGAGATTATAGTTAATGATTGTTAAGTCATTAACGAAGGATGTATAGCATATTAGTAACATGAACTAACCGAGTAGTACCTACCAGTTATGATTCACATGTAATAGCTTAGTACGAAAAGATTTATTTTGATTTCAAATTTCATATATATATATATATATATATATATATATATATATATATATATATATATATATATATATATATAATCTACATATAATTTCTTCAGAGGAAATGAGTTAATACTTCATAACTCGTTGATACAATATATGCGTTGTTGATTTGTGATGATGTTGGTGATTATGGAACTGGTGGAAATCGTGATGTTATAGGTGCTGCTAGTGCTGACGATGCTGATAGTACTGACGTGTTGGTGATGTTGACGGTACTATTGATGATGCTTGTATAACAAGTCTAGCTTGTAAATCGCGCACTATTCCTGTCAGGGTTTCACTTTATTATTTCTATCCGCCCACTACTAATTTACAATATATAATCTCTAAAACTTTTAGAAACTACATATTCTCTGCAGAATATTTCTTCGATGAAGTTATGAATCAATACTTCATCGTTTGTTGTTGTTGATATTCTTTGGTATCTATAGGGCGTATGACGTTGATGCTCGTGGGATAGATTGTGAAGTTGAGGTTTGCGGTGCGGTTGTTGTTGGTGGTGGTAATGGTACTGTTGGTGTTGTTGATGGTGGTACTGTTAATGCCGGCAATGCTGCTGGTGCTTGTAACCTTTGCACCATATTCTCCAAAGCCACTCCCCGAGCACGAAGCTCGTTGACTTCTTCTACTACACCGGGATGATTGTCGGTTCGGACGAGCAGACGAATAAGATCTAGAATTTGAGATAGTATATAATCGTGATGAGATACTCAGGAAATGAGAGAGAAAATGGTATTACGAACAGGTTCGCCGGTAAGTGCTTCAGGTTCTTCGCCAAGAGGGCAATGTGGTGGATGGAAGGGATCACCTTCTTCTTGTCTCCAATGATTAAGTAGGCTACGAACCCATCCCCAATTCATTCAGAATAGATGATGGCTAATTGGTTGATCCATTCCGGTTACACTGTCTTCGGAGTTCATGTGAATATCCATATCGGAATAGCTGTCGGAGTTTAAGGAATTTGAACTAGATAAAGGATCCATCTTGTATAATTAGAGAGATGATTTTTGATATGAAATAGATTATAGAATTTAGATTGGTACTCTTCAATAAATAATTTACATATGTATATATAATACCAAAATCCCGTAAATCACGGAGAAATTTTCGGAAGATGTCAGGAAAAGTTTACAGTAACAGATACGCAAAGATATGAATTTTTGTCTATACACTATTTATGCAATAAATGCAGGAAAACGTGTCTAAACTTAAGAATGATAAGCAAGTAATTTCCGACAAGAAATGATAAACAAAACTTTTAACATGCAGACATGGTCGAAGTCCAGACTTACTAATGCATCTTAACAACTATCAGTTAGACACACTCATGCAAGACCTGATTTGCTAGTACCAACGCTCTGATACCAACTGTGACGATTGCTCTAAATCCATATGGATGAACATGTCATTCATCGATTTCATTGCGAGGTATTTAACCTCTATATGATACGTTTTGTAAACATTGCATTCTTTTGAAAAGGCACACCATAAATGAATATTTAGATCAAAGGTTTTCGACATCTGATGATTTCTACATATAGACAATCATTGTAAATAATAGTTTACAATAGTACTTCCGTTGACAATGCAGTCAAAATAAGATACATGGTGATGATTTGGTGAATGCAACGTTTCCTTGAAAAATATGTCATGTAAGACTCCATGCACATAGCTTGTCTAACATATAAGCAAACAGCGGAAGACTTCTAGGGAACCTGAGAATAAACATGCTAACAAGTGTCAATACAAATGTTGGTGAGTTCATAGTTTTAATGTTTTGCATAATCTGTACATAAAGGTAGATCACAAGATTTCAGTTGTTTCATCCAGAAACGTTTATCAAAATATTCTATGAAATTGAGCACCCTGATAACTAAACTTTAACGTATGTATAATATGTACCCCTGTTTTAACATACATGCAGCCAACATGTACAATACACACAAACCAACGTGTACTAAACTCAAATAGCATACGTCTATTTTATAGTTCAGGCTAGGGTTTCTATACCTGGAACAGACAGGGATGTCAAGCCCTATGGATCCATATACAACTACTCGCGCCCACCAGTTCTTATAACTGGCAGTTACTAGTTACCAAAGCTAAGGGATTTTTGGTTCAAACTCAGAGTAGAATTTAGTATGTACTTGTAACCATTGCGTTTAAAATAAAGTGCATGTATTCTCAGCCCAAAAATATATATTTCAAAAGCAATTAAAAAGGGAGCAAATGAAACTCACCTTAGCAGCACATAAAGTCGTTCACCGAAATGTGACCGAAACTCGAAATACCAAATAACTGTAGATCTCTACCTAGAGAACATATGTTGGTCAATAAATGTCTATCAAGCTAGGTCAGGTCATAGTGTATCACACTCCTAATGCTCGAGATCGACATACAAAAGTTATCAAAATTCATTTCAAAAAGTCAATTTGACTCAATACTATAGTTAAATGATCATGTCTATTGAAATATTTTAACATTTCACATAGTTTCCCAATTCTTGTAAAATTAAACTATAGTTTTTATAAGGCTTTAAAATATGATAAAACAATCAGTTTTGACAATTGCTCAACAAGACGAGACGTGCCTTATATAAGGATTCATTTACTCGGCTAGTAGTATTCAAAAATCCAATTTATCAATCTTATAAATAAGTTGTTTAAGTATCAATTGCGGATTCAAAAGCAATTCCAATTAATGTCAATCATAATTCAGTTGACCATATCTTTTAATTCGTTTATCGAAATTACGAGATTTCTAAATGAAAAGTTATGGATTTTTCGCCAGCTTTCCAAAAACATGCATATCATATACCTTTTATCAGTAATATATGTATTTAATTCGTGATTCATCATAAACTGTTTAACGAGGAAATTTAGCATACAAGCATGCATAAATATATATACTCGAGCACTAGACATAGATACACAATTAATTTATAAAATATAAGATATGAATGCTCACGTATCAATATTGTGATTCAATATTGTAGGAAAGTACGTAGACGTAACAGAGATGATAAACACTAGGTTTGATTTGCAAACAATATCCACGAACATTACCCATAACCTCCATAGCTATAACCCATAGTTTTCTTAGCTCTATCTCGCTCGAAAACCCATTTTTGAAAGTGACACGCTCATAACCTCGTCGTAGTATTTTATGTATACTACTAATTAATAATACTAATAATAATAAGATGAATAATAATATTAATCTTAATAATAATAATAATAATAATAATAATAATAATAATAATAATAATAATAATAATAATAATAATAATAATAATAATTTAAATAAATAAATAACCTACGGAGTAATATATAATAGAGTGAAGTGAACAAAATGCAAATTCGATCTAATTTATAGCACTTGAGCCACCAACTTTACCCATGCGATCGCATGGGATTCATGGGCTCTAGCCATGCGATCGCATGGCTCATGGATCCAGCTCACACTCGATTGTTTTGTAGTTCGTCGACATATTATTATATTTATATATAATATATATAATTTATATAAATTAATTATATATTATATTATGTTCTCGTGCGTAGTGGACTTGTAACTTTTGTTCCGATAAGTCGTACGTCGTCACTCGACTTATGTCCCGGTTCCAGTTTTTCGAACGTCCTTTCGTACGTTTAGAAAACTAGTACTTTTCGTTAAGCGACGTGTACCTTTATCAAAAATTAAACTTAATCATTGATAAACTATGTCACTCGAAGTGTAGCTTTAATCAATTAAGTGTTTTGGTTATTTTCTTCTATAAATTATCGTCTCGTAGTATATACATATACATATATACATTTTCATTTTGAAATTGTGTTTTACTGTAGCAAAGTTACTGTAGCAAATAGTGATTTTCGAAAACACTGTAGCTTTTCGGGTACTGTAGCAATTCAAAAATACTTTAGCAAATTAGTGTTTTACTGGTTCATCTTAAACGTTTTAGTTAACTTATCTAAATATCAATCGAATCAATAATCGAATGTTACTATCGTTTACTAAATAACTTGAAATCATATATATATATATATATATATATATATATATATATATATATATATATATACACATCAAGTTATATATATATTGTTCATGAATCTTCGAGAACAGTCAAAGAATAATTGATTACATGAATATAGTTCCAAAACTTTGAGACTCAACATTACAGACTTTGCTTATCGTGTTGAAAACATTAAATCATTTAAAGATAAAGTTTAAATTTGGTCAGAAATTTCCGGGTCGTCACATCCCCTAACAAAATTCTCCCGAGCTTCATAAATGACTGACCTATCTCTTGCCGGTCCAACATATTCAGAGTGCACCACAGCGATTCCATTTGGAGTTAGAAATCGCAATTCTACATGTGGTGTTGAAGTAATTTTTCCAAATTTTCGTAAAGTCCGTCTTCCAAACAAAGCATTGAACCTTGATCTGCCATCAAGAACCGTGAAGTCCACAATTTCTGTTCGGACCAGAGGGTGTGCTCCCAACGTTACATCCAATTTTACCGTACAAACTGCCCTCATCGATTCTCCCGTGATGCTAGCAATTTTCAAGTTTGTATAACGAAGTTTGTCCTTCACGCTGAACGTATAATCTCTGAAATAATGCAAATATAAGATATCTACTTCGCTACCTGTATCAGTGTATATCCTGGTAATGCACTTGTTCGCAATTATAGCAGAGATGACCACAAGCTCTTCTGATAGGCGCCAATTTGGGATGGTATGAAATGTGATCGGAGTATACATCCACTGCTTCGTCATGCGCTCTCCGTCTGTTTCATAATCTTCCACCTCATTCCATATAACCTTGATGTGCCTTTCAGGGGTTGGGTCCCTTTCATCTTTTCTCTCTTCTCTCCTGTTCCAATCATGCTGTCCACCGTAACGCACATTTCCTTGCCAAGCAAAACGCTTGTTTGGATCATTCCTCCTATATTGTTTTCCTAGTAATAGATGGTTTAACTCTCCAGCTTTGATCTTTACAATGATTTTCCTCATCAGTGACTTACAATTGTCAGTGTCATGTCCATATGCCTCATGGAAATCACCCCACTTATCTCTTTGTGGTCCCTGATGCTCTTCCATTGGTGGTGGAGGTTGACAAGACTCCTTAACAGGTTCAATGAATAAGATCTCCTTTTGAGTTTTTGTTAAAGCTATGATAAGTGGATGTCTATGTAATGGTTTTCGTTGATTGTAATTGCCATTCGGGTGATTATTGCCTCGCCAACCATGTTGTTGCCTCTGGTAATTGTTGTCCAATCCACGCTACCTTTGATAACTGTCATTCGTGTTCCATCCTCTGCCTTGTTGTCTAAAATTCCTGTGATAATTATCAACTCTTGGATATCCCATCTCTCCTACCCTTAAATGCTTCTGTGTGACAACCAATGATTGGTGTAACTTCTTTGGAACATCATGCCGTAATGCGTGGATGAAACTTGCAAAGCGTCACTGATAAAGACAAAAAATGAACCCTAAAACAGCTGAGATTCTGGTATGTCAGGTATTTTTTGATATTCAATGGTGTAGCTGATGTGCAAAAGTGTGCAGTGCTTAATTTGCCTTTCAAACTTTAAAATTTATAAAACCTTTATTAATGCACTTTTAACACCCTAACGAGCAACAAAACCCGATCAGAGGTAGTATTTTAGGTTATCGTCCCAAGAGAGCGTAGATGCGTTATAAGTTGTTTTATTCTTAGTTTAATTCTTATTAAAGAATAAAGATATATTTTTATGTCTTTTATGGGATAGATTTATATATAAGGAAAAAGATGATTTTTAAGATAAACAAAATAATAAAATAAAGCAGGAAATTTAGAATACAAAATAAACAGATAAAAGTAAAAGTAGTTACATGAACAACCAACTCATAAGGGAATCATATTAGGCAAGTTTCATGACTTATATTAACACAAAGTAGAATAACAATCATAGAACAATTATTATCCCTTAATAGGCTAAGCTAAGTGTCGCATATCATTCAATAAGTAGGACTTAAAGCATATGCTAGATATGTGATGTGCATAACTAACATCTTAATTCTCCATGTTCAATTCAATTACATGATACACATTAATCTTGTGATGAGGATCAATATGCAAATAGACTGACAAATTATATAAGCTATTAAACACCAAGTAGATTAACTCAAGTTACTAGATGAAAGTCAATTACTACTAAGTTCTCATGCAATCATTAATTACATCCAAACAAAGGTTCTTCGATTAAGCCTAACAAAATCAAACTCTATTATATAAGCGTAATTCCAATTAAACAAGTTTATCACTATTAAGATTTTTAACTTAGTTGCATGCAATACAATTTAACAAGTTTGATGGACTAGATCTGAACAAGTAGCATGAATCGAATAATAGATCATCGGATTAAGTACTATTCAACCCTAAAATCATGTTATTTAATCATTAAGCATGGAAACAAGTGTATTTAAACAAAACAGATTCAAAACAGTTCAAATATTATTACAGAAACTCGACCATACAGATCTGGAAAAGAACCAAGAACTGTATGGATAAAGGATACGAAGCTGGCGGCTTCCTCCCAACCAAGCCGGCGGCTTGGGGTTATGAGGCCGGCGACTTCATCTGATTGCCAGATGAAGTTCAGTTTTTGTCCACGTAACCACTATAAACGTTTAGTTCATAGCAGAAGATGAACAGAAACAATTACAGTAAATAAAATAGATAAAACAGTAAAATAAGTATAGAATCATACCTTAAAAAGGTAGATGTAAGAAATTTGAATTAAAAACTTGAATGAATCTTGTTTACAATGAATAAATCTAACCTAAGGGTTTAGAGAAAACCCTAAAAAGAAAAATGAACTAACTATAATTATTGAATTCTGAAAACTGCATATGAAAACTGAGACCAGAGGCCTTTATTTATAATGTTCAGATTCGGTGACCAAGATGGCGGCTTCAGTGGGAAGCCGACGGCTTGCCTTTGGTCGGTGACTCCTTCTACAAGTTTAACTTTATCCACAAGCACAAATCTTTTAACCGTCATAACTAAGCCGGCGGCTTCAGGGAAGGCCGGCGGCTTCAAAGATCCGCCAAATCTTTCTTGATTTTGTTTCCATTTTTACTTGAACTTGGTCGACAAGTTCAGAAACCGTGTTCATTAGGCCGGCGGCTTCAGGATGAAGCCGGCGGCTTCCTTTCCTTTTTTCTTGATCAACAAGTTCTTTCAATTTCTCAGAGATTCTGGAACATTCTGGCGTATTCAGCTCTTAGCCGGCGGCTTTAGTGAATCCATGTCGGTGGCTTCCTTAGCCTTTCTGCAATTTTCTCTATTTTCGATCCCGTTTGATACATAACTTTGATAAATTCATTAGAAATATCTTTTTTCCATTTTTACCCATTTTAGCTTGTTTTGGGATTAAAATTACTCTAAAATACTAAGATAACTCCTCAAAATGTTATTAAAAATTGTATAATTTAGAGGTTATCAAATTCCCCACACTTAAATCTTTACTTGTCCTCAATTAAACCTTATAAATTATACCATGGGTATTAAAGTAAAATTGCAAAGTCAAAAATATGTCTTAATAAAAAGTTAATGTTTATTATTCATAAGAACTAGTCTGAACCAGACCAAGGATTACAAGTAGTCCTAATGTTTATTAAGTCAAATTTATACAAGGTGGTCATCATTAGACTCTTTTGTTTTCTAACTAGAGATTTTATAAGTGTATGGTTCCCATTAGAACTCTTTTCTTTTATTGGCCTTCATTGGGCTCTTTTTCCTTTTTCATTTCTTTTGCTTCCATGTTAGCTTTTTAGCTTTACATTTTGACAATTTTTCTAAATTGGCCATTCATTGGGACTCTTTTGCTGCCTCAGTAGTCCATGCTTATTATGCCATATGGTAGTGGCTATAAGTTTGCACTCGTTTCACAATTTGTCGTGTTTCTTTGTCTTGCTTTTTGCACTTTTTTCATGAGTAGGACATGTTTTTTTTGTGGAGTAGTGGTGGTGTTTCTTTTTGGTGTTGGTTAGGACTATTGTGATGATGTGTTAATATATAATTGGGTTAAGTATTAAAAGGGATAAAAATAATATTTTTAAATTAATAAAAAAATAAAAAAACAAGAAACACCATGTTTCTTTTCCCGTCACTTTCTGATGTGCAAAAGTGTGCAGGGCTTAATTTGCCTTTCAAACTTTTAAATTTATATAACCTTTATTTAATACACTTTTAACACCCTAACGAGCAACAAGACCCGATCAGATGTAGTATTTTAGGTTATCGTCCCAAGAGAGCTTAGATGCGTTATAAGTTGTTGTTTTATTCTTTAGTTCAATTCTTATTAAAGAATTAGAAATATATATTTATCTTTTTTATTGTTGTTTAAGTTTTGAATATTATCTCTTAGGAAAGAGACAATTGAAGGTACGTTATTAATGAATTGAATAACGAAATAATAAATGCAAGAAATAAATATTAAAATAAACAATTATAAATAAAAGCACTTACATGGACAAATGAATTGTATGGGAATCATATTAGGCAAGTTTTATAACTTATATTAATACAAATCAAGATAACAATCATAGACCAATCATTATCCCTAAACAGGTTAAGCTAAGTGTTGCATATTATTCAATAGTTATGACTTAAAGCATATGCTAGATTTGTGATGTGCATAACTAACATCTCAATTTTTCATGTTCAATTCAATTACATGATACATATTAATCTTGTGATGAGAATCAACATGCAAATAGACTGACAATTATATAAGCTATTAAACACCAAGTAGATCCACACAAGTTACTGGCTGAAAGTCAATTACTACTAAGTTTTTCATGCAATCATTAATTAAACAAATCCAAACAAAGGATCTTCGATTAAGCCTAATAATATCAAACATTGTTATATAAGCGTAATTCAAATTAAAAAAGTTCATCACTATTATGTTATTTAACCTAGTTGCATGCAATTCAATTTAAGAAGTTTGATGGACTAGATCTAAACAAGTAGCATGAATTGAATAATAGATCATCGGATTAAGTATTAATCAACCCTAAAACATGTTATCTAATCATTAGGCATGGCAAACAATTATACTAAAGCATAACAGATTCAAAAAAGATCAAATATCATTACAGAAACTCAAACATACAGATCTGGAAAAGAACCAGAAACTGTACGGACTGAAGCACGAAGCCGGAGGCTTTGTTTCAGCAAAGCCGGTGGCTTTATCTGAGGAAGCCGGCGGCTTCATCTGATTCCCAGACAAAGTTTAGTTTTCATCCACGTAACCACTACGAACGTTTTGTTAATAATGGTAGATGAACAGAAACAATTAAAGTAAATAAAACAGAACAAACGATAAAATAAAGTTAGAATCATACCTTGAAAGGTAGATGAAAGAAATTTGGATTATAAACTTGAATAATCTTGATTACAATAAAAGAAAACCTAATCTAAGGGTTTTAGAGAAAACCATAAAGGAAAACGAAACTGCTATCTAAGTATTGAAAAGGTACATTGAAAAATGAAACAGGAGCCTCTATTTATACTTTTTAGAAATGATGGCCAAGCCGGCGGCTTCAGTGGGAAGCCGGTGGCTTCCTTGGGTCGGTGACTCCTTCTGCAAGTTTAACTTGATCCGCAAGCACAAAACGCTTAACTGTCCTAGCCAAGCTGGCGGCTTTGGTGACAGGCCGACTGCTTCAAAGATCTGGCAATCTTTTTTCGTTTCCATTTTTAACTCGAACTTAGTCGACAAGTTGAGAAACCATGTAATTTAGGTCGGCGGCTTCAGTATGAAACCGGCGGCTTTACCTGAATTTTGCTTGGTCAACAAGTTCATCAAATTCTGCGATCAATTCTAGAACATTCTGGAATACTCAACTCCAAGCCAGCGGCTTCCTTGTATCCAGGCTGGCGGCTTCATAGCCTTTTCTGAAGTTTTCCTTGTTTTTTATCCTGTTTGATACATAATTTTAATAAAATCATTAGAATTATCTTTTTCCCCATTTTACCCATTTTAGCGTGTTTAAGGATTAAAATAACTTTAAAATGCTAAGATAATTCCTTAAAATGTTATCGAAAAGCTGTATAATTTAGGAATTATCAAATTCCCCACACTTAAACATTTACTTGTCCTAAAGTAAACCTTATAAATCATATTACTTTAAATGGATATAAAATTGAAGTAAAATTGCAAAGTTAAAACTATGTCTTAATAAGAAGTTAGTTTTTATTATTTGTAAGAACTAGTCTGAACCAGACCAAGGATTACAAGTAGTCCGAATGTTTATTAAGTCAAATTTATACAATTTGATCATCATTTGACTCTCTTGTTTTCTAACTAGAGCTTTTTATAAGTATGTGGTTCTCATTAGAACTCTTTTCTTTTGTTGGCATTCATTGGGCTCTTTTAACTTTTCATCTCTTTTGCTTTCATGCTTAGCATTTGCTTTACATTTGGCAATTTTCTAAGTTGGCCCTTATTTGTGACTCTTTTGTTGCCTCAGTGGTCCATGCTTATTATGCCATATAGTAGTGGCTATAAGTTTGCAATCGTTTCACAATTTTTGGCGTTTAAATTCTTATCTTAAATAAGTAATCTGATCTCGTAATTGAGAGTAGTCCTATTATTATTTTTAAGATTAAGTTAGTAAAAAGATATAAGTTTTACTAAAAATTTATACTTCCTAACAAAACAAATTTAATTTGTACCCATTTTTCAACTTCTTTCGGGAAAATTATAGTATCTTTTAATCTTTTTAAGTGAGTAATCACTTCCCTCCCCACACTTAGATTATGCAATGTCCTCATTGTATGTATAATTAAAAATAGTAATAAATGAAAGACATAATTGAAAATAAGGGAAAGAGTGATGTTACTTGATTGTAGGATCATAGAATGATTGCGGAACACTTTGCAGACTTTTTTTGAAATGAATATAAACAACTTGACAAGATTTTGTTAAACAATGCAAAATATAACACAAAGATAACATTTTATTAATAACTTTCATCACTTAAACACTTTAACACTTAGGAGCTATATTGCTCTTACATTCATAATTAAATAAATAACAAAACACTTAGAAAACATAATCCTAATAAATATATAGGGATATGTAGTTTTGATTATAGAGTCGGTTGCGCGACTCATTTTTCTGACGGGATCACTCCTTAGGCTTATTTTTCCCACACTTATTCTTCTCATACTCATTTAACATCTTAATTTGTTGTAAGAAATTCAATGTGGTGTCAAGACCCCTACGAAACGACATTTCAAATTTAACATTTAACTCATGGATGTGCTTTCTTACTTCGGCACTAAGCTTATATTGCTCTTTTATGAACTCGGAAACTATTTCATCAACGGTAAGCTCATCATCATCGTCTTTATCAATTTTAACCATTTCACATTTATTCGAGGAACTCTAGATCTTGGGACCAATGGAATGGATATAAATATGACACCGTAACGAATGATTAAAGTATTATTTGCATAGTTAATGGTGGAACGAGTAGTATCTAGAAATGGAGATCCTAGAATTAAAGGGGTTATCGGATCTTCTTTCATGTCTATAACCACTAAGTCAATTTTATAAAAAGCATAACCAACGATAATTTCCACTTATTTAAAAATCTCCAACGACTTATGTAAACGACTATCAGCGATAATTTCCACTTCCTTAGATAGGTTCCAACAATGGCAATCCTAACCAATTGTAGACGGAGAATGGCATAACATTAATGCTAGAACCAGTATCAGCTAATCCTATAATAGGAATGGGACGACGAATCAAACAATGGACTTGGAATTCCCCCGGATCAGTACGCATAACCGGAAACTCAAGTGTTGCATATGGGTCTACAGGATCAATTGTGAATGAATAAAGAGGGGGAAACCTTCTTTTCTTCTTTCTTCCAATTGTTTCATAGTTTCAACTAACCAATCATCCTTATTTACACACTCCGATTTTCAGATTTTTCACTAGTAACCTCCTCACTTTCATCAGCTTTTTCTTCAACCTCTTCTTCATTCTCATCAAATACCTCATGCATAAAGATTACCTTATCAAGATCAAGACCTTAAACTTTAGCATCTTTTGACTTATCTTCTTCATCAGCAGTTAACTTCTTAATTTCTTGATCATACTCCTCTTCTACCATTTCAAACTCCCATAAATACCTTAAACCGGGTTCATAAATATCAACCTTATTCACTTCTCTAATCACATTAAACTTTTCAAAACGAACCTCCTTAGCGACTTCAGATTCAACCGGAACTTTTCCCTCGACAAGTTTGAACAACTTAGTAACATTACGTTCTAAGCATTGAATGGATGCTTGATGATTATTTTCCACTTGAATAAGTTGTGCTTTAATGTTATCATTAGCTTCGTTTTGATTCTTAATTAAAGTTAGGATGCTTTCTTCAAGATAAGATTTCTTCTCGGATTGAGAATTAGGAGACGAATTTAGAATGAAGGGTGCTCTAACAGAAAAGAAACTAGGTGGATTTTTATTATTATTAGGATAAGGTGTATTATAATTATTACGGTAGTTCAGGTTTCCTTGAAATTGATTCACATAAGAGACATTTTCAACTTGCTCCATAGTAAGACTAGCAACACAATCTTTCGTATCATGGGGACCTTGGCATTTTTCACAACCTACCTTAATCATATGCATTTCTTTGGTAAGATTTTCAGAATCATAACTAACAGATTTTACCGAGCGAGAAATGTCTAAGTCTTGATGCCATTCGTGGGAATTAGCAGCTAACTTATTAATTAATGTTTCAGCTTCTTCGGCAGTTTTACTCATGATATTTCCTCCACCAGACGTATCAATCTCTCTTCTCGTAGCTATATCACAACCTTTATAGAAAGTAGTTACCTTTTTAAACTTATCCAAACCATGTTGTGGACAACTCCTAAGCATTTGACCAAATCGAACCCAAGAAGAGTAAAGTGTCTCATTAGTTTTCTGATAAAAATTAGCAATTTCAGTTTGAAGGGTGACAGTTTTAGATGCGGGAAAGAAACGAGTTAGAAAATTTTCAACCATAGTATCCCACACTCTTTAGCTTCATCTTTTAACGACCATGGAAGCAAACGAAGATAGATGATATTACTCTCAACATTATTAATATTAAACAAATTGCAAATATCCTTAAAATTTCGAATGTGAGCATTAGTATCTTCTCATTCGATACCCCTAAATTGGTTATCCTTAAGTAGGTGAAAGATAGGACCCTTAATATCAAAGTTTTCAGTTATAACTGGCTGAGTAATAGTGTTACCTAATCCTTCCCGACCTGCTTTTATTAACGCTTCCATTGAATTTTCAGTAATCTCGATGTCTGAATCAAAAAGAGATCCCAAAATAGAATCAGGACTAGACGGTGGACTAGATAATGAGTTATCATTAGAAGTAGTTCCTTTATCGAAATCTAATTTCATAACAATTTCGGCTCTTTAGAAGGTTTAAATAATATATCGAGATTTGGTAACATGTCTTCTAAGACGGGATTCTTGAATCGGGTATTCATGTGATCTAAAATCATAAAAAGAAATATTTTAGGAGAAAATGTTTTAGACTTAAAAGGACCTACACAATTTAATTTTAAATGTATTCTAATTCCTATTCTTATTATGAATTTTATGTTTATTAGGATATTTAGGATATATGTTAGTATATTAATAAAATTGATAAATATAGTAATAAATATTAATGACATAATTAATAATATAAATATTAAATAACAACTATTATCGCATAACAACGCATAATCAAACATACACGGCCTATTGAATCTTTCAATACTTAAGTGACATGTCAGTGTCTAGGTTCCGGCAGAGCCCTTTAAATTGAAAGCCTAGCAACCTTTCCATAAAGGAAGACAGTCATCACCCATTTTTAAGAAATATCAATATCCAAAGTATATCCAATTTCTGTATTTACCGTGCTCCCCGGCAGCGGCAGCAAAAAGTTGATGTACAAAAGTGTGCAGTGCTTAATTTGCCTTTCAAACTTTTAAATTTATATAACCTTTGTTTAATACACTTTTAACAACCTAACGAGCAACAAGACCCGATCAAATTTAGTATTTTAGGTTATCGTCCCAAGAGAGCGTAGATGCATTATAAGTTGTTGTTTTATTCTTTAGTCCAGTTCTTATTAAAGATTTAGAAATGTATATTTATATTTTTGATTGGTGTTTAGGTTTTGGATATTATCTCTTAGGAAAGAGACAATTGAAGGTACGTTATCGATGAATTGAATAACGAAATAATAAATGCAAGAAATAAATATTAAAATAAACAATTATAAATAAAAGCAGTTACATGGACAAATGACTTATATGAAAATCATATTAGGCAAGTTTCATAACTTATATTAACACAAACGGAAATACTTTCTCAACACAAAAATTTCACACAATTTGACCCACACGCATGGCATGCTGACATGGACCACATCTCTAAATAACTAACCGACACCCTTTATTTTTGGTCATATATCTCTATTTTTTATTTAATTATTTTATTCCCTTTTAAAAAAGCATCTAAATAAATAAATCAAAATAATTACTATTAAGATTAAATCAAAATAAATTGTAACTGCCATATCTTATTTTCTTCATCATCATCGAACCGTATTATTTATTACTCATTATGTTCATTAAATTTTGTTTGTTTTTATGGTCCATGTCATATACTATATTGTTTATTATTCTTGTTGATTTATTTACCCATTGCAACCAATATAACACCATGGTGTTGGAAGTATTGGATTTAAGCATCAAATAAGTCCAGATGTCTACATTTTGGTGTTGTTGTTTGGCTTAAAAGAAACCATTTTAAAGTAATTGGTCACCAAAAAATTATATTAGCTTCTTTGATCGTGCGTTAATTAAAATTTTAAAATTGTTGAAAAAATTGATATAGATAGTAATTAGAATAGAGGTCGTA
The DNA here is from genome assembly GCF_046630445.1 of Rutidosis leptorrhynchoides. Taxonomy (NCBI): domain Eukaryota; kingdom Viridiplantae; phylum Streptophyta; class Magnoliopsida; order Asterales; family Asteraceae; genus Rutidosis; species Rutidosis leptorrhynchoides. The sequence goes on from NC_092338.1 coordinate 188,839,724, forward strand.
AATTCACACACGTAGTGCCCAGAAAAGTTTGGTTTATGGTAGTAATTATATTTAAAGTAGCTGTTATTTATTTTAAAGGAAAAACTAAACATAAAAAAATAAGTAAAAAATAGAGAAGAAATGATGTGGCAGTTATTATTTAGAGATATTATTTATGTGGTGTCCATGTCAACATGCCAAGTCATATTGTGGGTAAAATTGTGTAAATTATTTGTGTGAGAATAGCAAACCTCTAACACAAATCAAGATAACAATCATAGACCAATTATTATCTCTAAACAGGTTAAGCTAAGTGTTTCATATTATTCAATAGATAGGACTTAAAGCATATGCTAGATATGTGAGGTGCATAACTAACATCTCAATATTTCATGTTCAATTCAATTGCATAATACATATTAATCTTGTGATGAGGATCAACATGCAAATAGACTGACAAATTATATAAGATATTAAACACCAAGTAGATCAACTCAAGTTACTAGCTAAAAGTCAATTACTACTAAGTTTTCATGCAAACATTAATTAAACAAATCCAAACAAAGGATCTTCGATTAAACCTAATAATATCAAACTCTATTATATAAGCGTAATTCAAATTAAATAAGTTCATCACTATTATGTTGTTTAACCTAGTTACATGCAATTAAATTTAAGAAGTTTGAAGGACTTTATCTAAACAAGTAGCATGCATCAAATAGTAGATCATCAGATTAAGTATTAATCAACCCTAATATCATGTTATCTAATCATTAAGCATGGCAAACAAGTATATTAAAGCATAAAAGATTCAAAACAATTCAAATATCATTACAGAAACTCAAATATACAGATCTGGAAAAGAATCAGAAACTGTACGGACTGAAGCACGAAGCCGGCGGATTTGTCTCAGCAACGCCGGAGGCTTTATCTAAGGAAGCCGACGGCTTCATCTGATTCCCAGACAAAGTTTATGTTTCGTCCACGTAACCACTACGAACGTTTAGTTCATAATGGTAGACGAACAGGAACAATTAAAGTAAATAAAACAGAATAAACGATAAAATAAAGATAGAATCATACCTTGAAAGGTATATGAAAGAAACTTGGATTAAAAACTTGAATAAACTTGATTACAATGAAAGAAAACCTAATCTAAGGGTTTTAGAGAAAACCCTAAAGAAAAACGAAACTGCTATCTAGGTATTGAAAAGGTACATTGAAAACTGAAACAAGAGCCCATTATTTATACTTTTTAGAAACGGTGGGAAGCCGGCGGCTTCCTTGGGTCGGTGACTCCTTCTGCAAGTTTAACTTGATCTGCAAGCACAAAACGCGTAACCGTCCTAGCCAAGCTGACGGCTTTGGTGACAGGCCGGCGGCTTCAAAGATCTGGCAATTTTTTTGATTTAGTTTCCATTTTAACTTGAACTTGGTCGAGAAGTTGAGAAACCGTGTAATTTAGGCCGGCGGCTTCAGTATGAAATTGGCGGCTTTAACTAAATTTTGCTTGGTTAACAAGTTCATCAAATTCTGGAATCAATTCTGGAACATTCTGGAATATTCAACTCCAAGCCGGCGGCTTCCTTGTATCCAGGCCGACGGCTTCATAGCCTTTTCTGCAATTTTTCTTGTTTTTGATCTTGTTTTATACATAACTTTAATAAAATCATTAGAATTATCTTTTTCTCCATTTTACCCATTTTAGTGTGTTTTAGGATTAAAATGACTTTTAAATGCTAAGATAACTCCTTAAAATGTTATCAAAAACTGTATAATTTAGGATTTATCACTTTCCAACTGACGCCAAAGAAACACAACAAGTGACACCCTGTTACACCAGATTTCGGAATTTCTTCTCCGCCACACCACTAAGTGACGCCGTCACTTGGTACCGTTACAAATAGTCTAACCTTTACGACAAGTGCATGTCGTAATATATTGGTGAAAAATCATTCTAACATTTTTATATCGTAATATGTTGGTGAAAAATATATCAACATTTTTATAAAAATGTTACAGTACTACGTGACCTTGTAGACATAACAAATGTCGTTATATATTACTGAAAAACATATCAACAACGATTTGTACACATATGATTTTCTCAACAAATTTGCATTGGAGACCACCTAACAAAAGCTAATACTTAGGTGTCTTTTGTTTTTTCAGTTTGCAGACCTTATTATGTTTTATGTCTGCGCACCCGCAGAGGTTTTTACTGTAGACTGATTGTTTTTTTGAAGACAAAGAGAAAATAATGTCTTATTCTGTCAACGAACTCGAAGACTTAGAAATGTGCTTCTAAGTGCTGCAGACGGAATTAAGTTATTTTGCAGAAATAAAAACAACCATTCTTCAATATTCAACATAAAGACTTTTAAACCACATCTTTACAGACATGATCGGTAGATCTTCAGACAAAAACATCTTAAAAAACAAGGAGCGCCTTAATGTTGGTCTTCTGCTACATTAACGATTTTCACCACATTTTTTAGTTGTGCGCATTACATTTGCTTAAGGTCAAACGAAGAGGACTCCTAAATCAAACCCAATTCTTGTCGCCAGACTATTATCGCGACCATAATACCCTCTTCGGGATCGCGAGACCATCAGGTCAAAAACTCAATTTCACTGTTAACACTTCACGATCATAATCACCTCTCTCGCAGTCGCGAGTTCTTGTTTCCTGTTTAATTTAACTTCGCACTAAACAAGAAATCTTTGATTCAATAGGTATCAGTTAAAGACTTTCAAACGAAAGGCGAATGGGTGGAAGTAAGACGGAAGAAGAACAACTACAACAATAAGGATCGCAATAACAAAGAGTTTCATTATAAATCCTCAAGATCACAAAGGAAAGCTACCGATTTTGACAAAGTTATCGATAGCATGGCGACAACTTTCTTTTTCACAATTTTTTTTGGAGAAATGGGGGGAAGTGCTTCCATTGAAACTATTATACAAATATGGACTTTTTATTGATGTATTTGACATCGACCAAAAAGTCATGTTTTTACCCCCGATATTAAGGCCCAAAACAATAAAGTTATAAACTTTATCGCCAAATCAAGCGTTTATTTTCTTTATTTGATAGATCAAGTGATTACAAAGGCGATGCAAGAAGAATCAAATAAAACGGGCTTAAAACGAAGAATCTAGAGTAAAAACGATGAAACTCAAGTTACGTCCCCGGAAACCAAGTTACGATCCAGGGAATCAACAAAATTGACCAAGGAAAAGAAGCCACACGGCCTGCCCAAGATGGCTATCACACGACTGGTCACAAGTCACATGGCCTGCCATGATTTTTGTCACACGACCAGTGTGCCCGGGCACGGCTAGCACACGGCTGCCTCACAAGGCCAGGGCACGCGGCCTGCCCACCAAAAGCATGGCCATGTACACGGCTCACCCATCTATTATTTAATATAAATAGGTCCATTTGTATCACATTTTAACACACACTTCATACTTCTCACTGCACACTTCTCAAGTCTGTCTTAGAATACTTTCGAGGCCTTCTGAATTCCGAGCGGGAAATTTTGTGCTCGGGGGCGAACACCGAAGATCGTATTAGGAGCTGTCTAGAGGTTGAAGTTGTCACTTTTGTACTTTCGGAACTCGTCTAATATACTGGTACTTTTATCCCTTTACCCTATCTGTTATAATGCTTCCTATTACTATTATGATAGATTATATTATTGCGATGATTAGTAAGTAGTTCTCTTGAGTGTTTTTTTATGATGTAATCAGTTACGGTTATGAAATTATGACTGTGTAATGTGATGTTGTTGAGGTGCCTTTTGATTATGATTTAAACTCAATCGATTTTTCAACTAATATAACATGGTTATCGGCTCTGTTATTGGGAAGTCGCGAACCCTGATTCAGAGTACACTATTAATGTCACCCCCTGGTAAAAACCTCTGTCGGATACATAGTGCGTTTGTCAGAGGCACAACGGTTGTAGTAAGGCAACCTACGCTATGGATTCCAGTAGTTGATCTTTCGTAATGGAAACTCTGACTAAGATACGTAGTATATGGTTGACCTTGAGCTATGTATGTGGAGTCACTAGCATATAAACATTGTATGTATATCGAGGAGGCACAACAGTTGTAGTACTCTATACCTCTGCCGTGTATGGCCATGTAAGCTAATATTCAGTGCGGATACAGTACATTACACCATAACGCGGTCTCAAGCATTGCACGCCACTTGAGGGATTCTTAGTTAATTCAGGAACTATTTATTTAAATGCATAAAGGAAGGACTGTTAGTGTGATACCCTGTACAAAACCATCGTGTACGAATCATCAACAACAGGATCATTACAAGGTCAAATACTATATGCTGTTTCAAAAAGAGTTTGCAATCGTGATAAAAGGTGATGTTTTAACCAACGTAAAATGTTTAACAACCAAAAGTATGCTTCTACGAATAGCAAGCAATAATAGTACGTGACCCATAGGTCGTTACAAATACACCGTTTCAAAATTAATATAGTCTGAATGCAAAATAAACGTTTCATGCGGTGACATCTCTGAAATGTCCCGTTCTTATTGATTAAAAACGTTCCATATTAATTGATTTCGTTGCGAGGTTTTGACCTCTATATGAGACGTTTTTCAAAGACTGCATTCATTTTTAAAACAAACCATAACCTTTATTTCATCAATAAAGGTTTAAAAAGCTTTACATAGATTATCAAATAATGATAATCTAAAATATCCTGTTTACACACGACCATTACATAATGGTTTACAATACAAATATGTTACAACAAAATAAGTTTCTTGAATGCAGTTTTTACACAATATCATACAAGCATGGACTCCAAATCTCGTCCTTATTTAAGTATGCGACAGCGGAAGCTCTTAATAATCACCTGAGAATAAACATGCTTAAAACGTCAACAAAAATGTTGGTGAGTTATAGGTTTAACCTATATATATCAAATCATAATAATAGACCACAAGATTTCATATTTCAATACACATCCCATACATAGAGATAAAAATCATTCATATGGTGAACACCTGGTAACCGACATTAACAAGATGCATATATAAGAATATCCCCATCATTCCGGGACACCCTTCGGATATGATATAAATTTCGAAGTACTAAAGCATCGGGTACTTTGGATGGGGTTTGTTAGGCCCAATAGATCTATCTTTAGGATTCGCGTCAATTAGGGTGTCTGTTCCCTAATTCTTAGATTACCAGACTTAATAAAAAGGGGCATATTCGATTTCGATAATTCAACCATAGAATGTAGTTTCACGTACTTGTGTCTATTTTGTAAATCATTTATAAAACCTGCATGTATTCTCATCCCAAAAATATTAGATTTTAAAAGTGGGACTATAACTCACTTTCACAGATTTTTACTTCGTCGGGAAGTAAGACTTGGCCACTGGTTGATTCACGAACCTATAACAATATATACATATATATCAAAGTATGTTCAAAATATATTTACAACACTTTTAATATATTTTGATGTTTTAAGTTTATTAAGTCAGCTGTCCTCGTTAGTAACCTACAACTAGTTGTCCACAGTTAGATGTACAGAAATAAATCGATAAATATTATCTTGAATCAATCCACGACCCAGTGTATACGTATCTCAGTATTGATCACAACTCAAACTATATATATTTTGGAATCAACCTCAACCCTGTATAGCTAACTCCAACATTCACATATAGAGTGTCTATGGTTGTTCCGAAATATATATAGATGTGTCGATATGATAGGTCGAAACATTGTATACGTGTCTATGGTATCTCAAAATTACATAATATACAATACAAGTTGATTGAGTTATGGTTGGAATAGATTTGTTACCAATTTTCACGTAGCTAAAATGAGAAAAATTATCCAATCTTGTTTTACCCATAACTTCTTCATTTTAAATCCGTTTTGAGTGAATCAAATTGCTATGGTTTCATATTGAACTTTATTTTATGAATCTAAATAGAAAAAGTATAGGTTTATAGTCGGAAAAATAAGTTACAAGTCGTTTTTGTAAAGGTAGTCATTTCAGTCGAAAGAACGACGTCTAGATGACCATTTTAGAAAACATACTTCCACTTTGAGTTTAACCATAATTTTTGGATATAGTTTCATGTTCATAATAAAAATCATTTTCTCAGAATAACAACTTTTAAATCAAAGTATATCATAGTTTTTAATTAACTAACCCAAAACAGCCCGCGGTGTTACTACGACGGCGTAAATCCGGTTTTACGGTGTTTTTCGTGTTAGCATATAATATAGATATAGAAAAAGTGTTTAGTTGATTTTAAAAGTCAAGTTAGAAGGATTAACTTTTGTTTGCGAACAAGTTTAGAATTAGCTAAACTATGTTCTAGTGATTACAAGTTTAAACCTTTGAATAAGATAGCTTTATATGTATGAATTGAATGATGTTATGAACATCATTACTACCTTAAGTTCCTTGGATAAACCTACTGGAAAAGAGAAAAATGGATCTAGCTTCAACGGATCCTTGGATGGCTCGAAGTTCTTGAAGCAGAATCATGACACGAAAACAAGTTCAAGTAAGATCATCACTTGAAATAAGATTGTTATAGTTATAGAAATTGAACCAAAGTTTGAATATGATTATTACCTTGTATTAGAATGATAACCTACTGTAAGAAACAAAGATTTCTTGAGGTTGGATGATTACCTTACAAGATTGGAAGTGAGCTAGCAAACTTGAAAGTATTCTTGATTTTATGTAACTAGAACTTGTAGAATTTATGAAGAACACTTAGAACTTGAAGATAGAACTTGAGAGAGATCAATTAGATGAAGAAAATTGAAGAATGAAAGTGTTTGTAGGTGTTTTTGGTCGTTGGTGTATGGATTAGATATAAAGGATATGTAATTTTGTTTTCATGTAAATAAGTCATGAATGATTACTCATATTTTTGTAATTTTATGAGATATTTCATGCTAGTTGCCAAATGATGGTTCCCACATGTGTTAGGTGACTCACATGGGCTGCTAAGAGCTGATCATTGGAGTGTATATACCAATAGTACATACATCTAAAAGCTGTGTATTGTACGAGTACGAATACGGGTGCATACGAGTAGAATTGTTGATGAAACTGAACGAGGATGTAATTGTAAGCATTATTGTTAAGTAGAAGTATTTTGATAAGTGTATTGAATTCTTTCAAAAGTGTATAAATACATATTAAAACACTACATGTATATACATTTTAACTGAGTCGTTAAGTCATCGTTAGTCGTTACATGTAAGTGTTGTTTTGAAACCTTTAGGTTAACGATCTTGTTAAATATTGTTAACCCAATGTTTATAATATCAAATGAGATTTTAAATTATTATATTATCATGATATTATCATGTATGAATATCTCTTAATATGATATATATACATTAAATGTCTTTACAACGATAATTGTTACATATATGTCTCGTTTAAAAATCATTAAGTTAGTAGTCTTGTTTTTACATATGTAGTTCATTGTTAATATACTTAATGATATGTTTACTTATCATAGTATCATGTTAACTATATATATATATCCATATATATGTCATCATATAGTTTTTACAAGTTTTAACGTTCGTGAATCACCGGTCAACTTGGGTGGTCAATTGTCTATATGAAACATATTTCAATTAATCAAGTCTTAACAAGTTTGATTGCTTAACATGTTGGAAACATTTAATCATGTAAATATCAATCTCAATTAATATATATAAACATGGAAAAGTTCGGGTCACTACAGTACCTACCCGTTAAATAAATTTCGTCCCGAAATTTTAAGCTGTTGAAGCTGTTGACGAATCTTCTGGAAATAGATGCGGGTATTTCTTCTTCATCTGATCTTCACGCTCCCAGGTGAACTCGGGTCCTATACGAGCATTCCATCGAACCTTAACAATTGGTATCTTGTTTTGCTTAAGTCTTTTAACCTCACGATCCATTATTTCGACGGGTTCTTCGATGAATTGAAGTTTTTCGTTGATTTGGATTTCATCTAATGGAATAGTGAGATCTTCTTTAGCAAAACATTTCTTCAAATTCGAGACGTGGAAAGTGTTATGTACAGCCGCGAGTTGTTGAGGTAACTCAAGTCGGTAAGCTACTGGTCCGACACGATCAATAATCTTGAATGGTCCAATATACCTTGGATTTAGTTTCCCTCGTTTACCAAATCGAACAACGCCTTTCCAAGGTGCAACTTTAAGCATGACCATCTCTCCAATTTCAAATTCTATATCTTTTCTTTTAATGTCAGCGTAGCTCTTTTGTCGACTTTGGGCGGTTTTCAACCGTTGTTGAATTTGGATGATCTTCTCGGTAGTTTCTAGTATAATCTCCGAACCCGTAATCTGTCTATCCCCCACTTCACTCCAACAAATCGGAGACCTGCACTTTCTACCATAAAGTGCTTCAAACAGCGCCATCTCAATGCTTGAACGGTAGATGTTGTTGTAGGAAAATTCTGCTAACGGTAGATGACGATCCCAACTGTTTCCGAAATCAATAACACATGCTCGTAGCATGTCTTCAAGCGTTTGTATCGTCCTTTCGCTCTGCCCATCAGTTTGTGGATGATAGGCAGTACTCATGTCTAGACGAGTTCCTAATGCTTGCTGTAATGTCTGCCAGAATCTTGAAATAAATCTGCCATCCCTATCAGAGATAATAGAGATTGGTATTCCATGTCTGGAGATGACTTCCTTCAAATACAGTCGTGCTAACTTCTCCATCTTGTCATCTTCTCTTATTGGCAGGAAGTGTGCTGATTTGGTGAGACGATCAACTATTACCCAAATAGTATCAAAACCACTTGCAGTCCTTGGCAATTTAGTGATGAAATCCATGGTAATGTTTTCCCATTTCCATTCCGGGATTTCGGGTTGTTGAAGTAGACCTGATGGTTTCTGATGCTCAGCTTTGACCTTAGAACACGTCAAACATTCTCCTACGTAGTTAGCAACATCGGCTTTCATACCCGGCCACCAAAAATGTTTCTTGAGATCCTTGTACATCTTCCCCGTTCCAGGATGTATTGAGTATATGGTTTTATGAGCTTCTCTAAGTACCATTTCTCTCATATCTCCAAATTTTGGTACCCAAATCCTTTCAGCCCTATACCGGGTTCCGTCTTCCCGAATATTAAGATGCTTCTCCGATCCTTTGGGTATTTTATCCTTTAAATTTCCCTCTTTTAAAACTCCTTGTTGTGCCTCCTTTATTTGAGTAGTAAGGTTATTATGAATCATTATATTCATAGATTTTACTCGAATGGGTTCTCTGTCCTTCCTGCTCAAGGCATCGGCTACCACATTTGCCTTCCCCGGGTGGTAACGAATCTCAAAGTCGTAATCATTCAATAATTCAATCCACCTACGCTGCCTCATATTCAGTTGTTTCTGATTAAATATGTGTTGAAGACTTTTGTGGTCGGTATATATAATACTTTTGACCCCATATAAGTAGTGCCTCCAAGTCTTTAATGCAAAAACAACCGCGCCTAATTCCAAATCATGCGTCGTATAATTTTGTTCGTGAATCTTCAATTGTCTAGATGCATAAGCAATCACCTTCGTTCGTTGCATTAATACACAACCGAGACCTTGCTTTGATGCGTCACAATAAATCACAAAATCATCATTCCCTTCAGGCAATGACAATATAGGTGCCGTAGTTAGCTTTTTCTTCAATAACTGAAACGCTTTCTCTTGTTCATCATTCCATTCAAATTTCTTCCCTTTATGCGTTAATGCAGTCAAGGGTTTTGATATTCTGGAAAAGTCTTGGATGAACCTTCTGTAGTAACCAGCTAGTCCTAAAAACTGGCGTATGTGTTTCGGAGTTTTCGGGGTTTCCCACTTTTCAACAGTTTCTATCTTTGCCGGATCCACCTTAATACCTTCTTTGTTCACTATGTGACCGAGGAATTGAACTTCTTCCAACCAAAATGCACACTTTGAAAACTTAGCGTACAATTCTTCCTTCCTCAATACTTCTAACACCTTTCTCAAATGTTCACCGTGTTCTTGGTCATTCTTTGAGTAAATAAGTATGTCATCAATGAAAACAATGACAAACTTGTCAAGGTATGGTCCACACACTCAGTTCATAAAGTCCATGAACACAGCTGGTGCATTAGTTAAACCAAACGGCATGACCATAAACTCGTAATGACCGTAACGTGTTCTGAACGCAGTCTTTGGAATATCATCTTCTTTCAACCGCATTTGATGATACCCGGAACGTAAGTCAATCTTTGAATAAACAGATGAGCCTTGTAGTTGATCAAATAAGTCGTCGATTCTCGGTAGTGGGTAGCGGTTCTTGATGGTAAGTTTGTTCAACTCTCGGTAGTCGATACACAACCTGAATGTACCATCTTTCTTCTTGACAAACAAAACAGGAGCTCCCCACGGTGACGTGCTTGGTCGAATGAAACCACGCTCTAAAAGTTCTTGTAATTGGCTTTGCAGTTCTTTCATCTCGCTGGGTGCGAGTCTGTAAGGAGCACGAGCTATTGGTGCAGCTCCTGGTACAAGATCTATTTGAAATTCAACGGATCGATGTGGGGGTAATCCCGGTAATTCTTTCGGAAATACATCGGGAAATTCTTTTGCAATGGGAACATCATTGATGCTCTTTTCTTCAGTTTGTACTTTCTCGACGTGTGCTAGAACAGCATAGCAACCTTTTCTTATTAGTTTTTGTGCCTTCAAATTACTAATAAGATGTAGCTTCGTGTTGCCCTTTTCTCCGTACACCATTAAGGGTTTTCCTTTTTCTCGTATAATGCGAATTGCATTTTTGTAACAAACGATCTCTGCTTTCACTTCTTTCAACCAGTCCATACCGATTATCACATCAAAACTCCCTAACTCTACTGGTATCAAATCAATCTTAAATGTTTCGCTAACCAGTTTAATTTCTCGATTCCAACATATATTATCTGCTGAAATTAATTTACCATTTGCTAATTCGAGTAAAAATTTACTATCCAAAGGCGTCAATGGACAACTTAATTTAGCACAAAAATCCATACTCATATAGCTTCTATCCGCACCCGAATCAAATAAAACGTAAGCAGATTTATTGTCAATAAGAAACGTACCCGTAACAAGCTCCGGGTCTTCCTGTGCCTCTGCCGCATTAATATTGAAAACTCTTCCGCGGCCTTGTCCATTCGTGTTCTCCTGGTTCGGGCAATTTCTAATAATGTGGCCCGGTTTTCCACATTTATAACAAACTACATTGGCATAACTTGCTCCGACACTACTTGCTCTGCCATTACTCGTTCCGACACCATTTGTTCCTTTCGTTCTATTAACCCCTGGTCCGTAGACCTCACACTTCGCCGCGCTATGACCATTTCTTTTACACTTGTTGCAAAATTTGGTGCAGAACCCCGAGTGATACTTTTCACACCTTTGGCATAGCTGCTTCTGATTGTTGTTGTTGTTGCGGTTATTATTGTTGTTGGGATGATTGTTGTAGTTGCTGCTGTTGTTATTGTTGTTGTTGTTGTTGTTGGGCCGTTTGTTGTAGTTGCGATTGATGTTGCGATTGTTGGGATAATTGTTGCGATTATTGTTGTAATTGCTGTTGTTGTTGTATTGGTGATTCTTATCACCGTTTTCCTCCCACTTTCTTTTGACTTGCTTCACATTGGCCTCTTCAGCAGTCTGTTCTTTAATTCTTTCTTCAATTTGGTTCACTAGTTTGTGAGCCATTCTACATGCCTGTTGTATGGAGGCGGGCTCGTGTGAACTTATATCTTCTTGGATTCTTTTCGGTAATCCTTTCACAAACGCGTCGATCTTCTCTTCCTCATCTTCGAATGCTCCCGGACACAATAGGCACAATTCTGTGAATCGTCTTTCGTACGTGGTAATATCAAATCCTTGGGTTCGTAACCCTCTAAGTTCTGTCTTGAGCTTATTGACCTCGGTTCTGGGACGGTACTTCTCGTTCATCAAGTGCTTGAATGCTGACCACGGTAGTGCGTACGCATCGTCTTGTCCCACTTGCTCTAGATAGGTATTCCACCATGTTAACGCAGAACTTTTGAAGGTATGCGTAGCGTACTTCACTTTGTCCACTTCAGTACACTTACTTATGGCAAACACCGATTCGACCTTCTCAGTCCACTGTTTCAATCCAATCGGTCCTTCGGTTCCATCAAATTCCAAAGGTTTGCAGGCATTGAATTCTTTGTAGGTGCATCCTACACGATTCCATGTACTGCTAGATCCAAGGTTATTGTTGGTATGTAGCGCAGCCTGTACTGCGGCTATGTTTGAAGCTAGAAAAGTACGGAATTCCTCTTCATTCATATTCACGGTGTGTCGAGTAGTCGGTGCCATTTCCTTCAAAATAGTCAAATGGAACAAGTTAATCATACAGAATATTAAGAGTAGTTAATAGTATTTCGTAGCATAATATGAACTCATTTATAAAAGCTTTTTCTTCATATTAGCGTTTTATAAGTTTAAATTCGGGTAGTACCTACCCGTTAAGTTCATACTTAGTAGCTAATATACAATTCAACTACTACAATTCTATATGAAAAACTGATTATAATAATATTTCGCGTTCAAACTTTTACACAATATTTTACAAACTTACAATACCGCTTATTTTACATATAGCATGAAATATAGCACACAATAAATTTGATACAAGATGGTTGTGAAGATAATTCTAGCTAGTACACAAGTCGTTCAACAAAGGCAATAAAGACACGTAATTCATACGTCCAGAAACAAGTAATGCATTCTGGTTTTACTAGGATTACTTCCCATCCTTGGTCTTGTGGAACATAACCGTTATGGCCGTTGATAAGACAGCGTGTTGTAACATCGTCAAAGGGACGAGGGTTACGTAATGTCCAACAGTCCCGTAATAATCTAAAAACCTCATTTCTTACCCCAATTACCGACTCCGTCACTTGTGGGAACGTTTTGTTTAATAGTTGTAGCCCGATGTTCTTGTTCTCACTTTGGTGAGAAGTGAACATTACTAATCCGTAAGCATAACATGCTTCTTTATGTTGCATGTTAGCCGCTTTTTCTAAATCACGAAGTCCAATATTCGGATATATTGAGTCAAAATAATTTCTTAACCCATTGCGTAAAATAGCATTTGGGTTCCCCGCAATATATGCGTCAAAGTAAACACATCGTAACTTATGGATTTCCCAATGTGATATCCCCCATCTTTCGAACGAAAGCCTTTTATAAACCAAGGCATTCTTGGAACGTTCTTCGAATGTCTTACAAACTGATCTCGCCTTAAATAGTTGTGCCGAAGAATTCTGACCGACTCTAGACAAGATTTCATCAATCATGTCTCCGGGTAGGTCTCTTAAAATATTGGGTTGTCTATCCATTTTGTGTTTTTATACTGTAAAATAGACAAGAGTTAGATTCATAAAAAAAATACTTATTAATACAAGCAATTTTTACATATATCATAAAGTATAAGCACACTATATTACATATATTACACCACACGAATACAACTATCTTATTCCGACTCGCTTGTTTCTTCTTCTTCGGTTTTGGTTCGTTTTGCCAAGTTTCTAGGGATATATGATGTTCCCCTAATACGAGCCGTCGTTTTCCACATTGGTTTAGAAAAACCTGGTGGTTTAGAGGTTCCCGGGTCATTGTTACAACTTAAGGACTTCGGGGGTTGACGATACATATAAAGTTCATCGGGGTTGGAATTAGATTTCTCTATTTTTATGCCCTTTCCCTTATTATTTTCTTTTGCCTTTTTAAATTCAGTTGGGGTAATTTCTATAACATCGTCGGAATTCTCGTCGGAATCCGATTCATCAGAGAATTGGTAATCCTCCCAATATTTTGCTTCCTTGGCGGAAACACCATTGACCATAATTAACCTTGGTCGGTTGGTTGAGGATTTTCTTTTACTTAACCATTTTATTATTTCCCCCACCGGTTCTATTTCTTCATTCGGTTCCGATTCTTCTTCCGATTCCGATTCTTCTTCCGGTTCCGACTCTTCTTCCGGTTCCTCTTCGGAAACTTGTGAATCAGTCCACGAATCATTCCAATTTACATTTGACTCTTCATTATTATTAGGTGAGTCAATGGGACTTGTTCTAGAGGTAGACATCTATCACATAATATCAAACGCGTTAAGAGATTAATATATCACATAATATTCACATGTCAAAAATATATAGTTTCCAACAAAATTTGTTAAGCAATCATTTTTCAAGTAAACACGGTCGAAGTCCAGACTCACTAATGCATCCTAACAAACTCGATAAGACACATTAATGCAAAATTCTGGTTCTCTAAGATCAACGCTCAGATACCAACTGAAATGTCCCGTTCTTATTGATTAAAAACGTTCCATATTAATTGATTTCGTTGCGAGGTTTTGACCTCTATATGAGACGTTTTTCAAAGACTGCATTCATTTTTAAAACAAACCATAACCTTTATTTCATCAATAAAGGTTTAAAAAGCTTTATGTAGATTATCAAATAATGATAATCTAAAATATTCTGTTTACACACGACCATTACATAATGGTTTACAATACAAATATGTTACAACAAAATAAGTTTCTTGAATGCAGTTTTTACACAATATCATACAAGCATGGACTCCAAATCTCGTCCTTATTTAAGTATGCGATAGCGGAAGCTCTTAATAATCACCTGAGAATAAACATGCTTAAAACGTCAACAAAAATGTTGGTGAGTTATAGGTTTAACCTATATATATCAAATCATAATAATAGACCACAAGATTTCATATTTCAATACACATCCCATACATAGAGATAAAAATCATTCATATGGTGAACACCTGGTAACCGACATTAACAAGATGCATATATAAGAATATCCCCATCATTCCGGGACACCCTTCGGATATGATATAAATTTCGAAGTACTAAAGCATCCGGTACTTTGGATGGGGTTTGTTAGGCCCAATAGATCTATCTTTAGGATTCGCGTCAATTAGGGTGTCTGTTCCCTAATTCTTAGATTACCAGACTTAATAAAAAGGGGCATATTCGATTTCGATAATTCAACCATAGAATGTAGTTTCACGTACTTGTGTCTATTTTGTAAATCATTTATAAAACCTGCATGTATTCTCATCCCAAAAATATTAGATTTTAAAAGTGAGACTATAACTCACTTTCACAGATTTTTACTTCGTCGGGAAGTAAGACTTGGCCACTGGTTGATTCACGAACCTATAACAATATATACATATATATCAAAGTATGTTCAAAATATATTTACAACACTTTTAATATATTTTGATGTTTTAAGTTTATTAAGTCAGCTGTCCTCGTTAGTAACCTATAACTAGTTGTCCACAGTTAGATGTACAGAAATAAATCGATAAATATTATCTTGAATCAATCCACGACCCAGTGTATACGTATCTCAGTATTGATCACAACTCAAACTATATATATTTTGGAATCAACCTCAACCCTGTATAGCTAACTCCAACATTCACATATAGAGTGTCTATGGTTGTTCCGAAATATATATAGATGTGTCGATATGATAGGTCGAAACATTGTATACGTGTCTATGGTATCTCAAGATTACATAATATACAATACAAGTTGATTAAGTTATGGTTGGAATAGATTTGTTACCAATTTTCACGTAGCTAAAATGAGAAAAATTATCCAATCTTGTTTTACCCATAACTTCTTCATTTTAAATCCGTTTTGAGTGAATCAAATTGCTATGGTTTCATATTGAACTCTATTTTATGAATCTAAATAGAAAAAGTATAGGTTTATAGTCGGAAAAATAAGTTACAAGTCGTTTTTGTAAAGGTAGTCATTTCAGTCGAAAGAACAACGTCTAGATGACCATTTTAGAAAACATACTTCCACTTTGAGTTTAACCATAATTTTTGGATATAGTTTCATGTTCATAATAAAAATCATTTTCTCAGAATAACAACTTTTAAATCAAAGTTTATCATAGTTTTTAATTAACTAACCCAAAACAGCCCGCGGTGTTACTACGTCGGCGTAAATCCGGTTTTACGGTGTTTTTCGTGTTTCCAGGTTTTAAATCATTAAGTTAGCATATCATATAGATATAGAACATGTGTTTAGTTGATTTTAAAAGTCAAGTTAGAAGGATTAACTTTTGTTTGCGAACAAGTTTAGAATTAACTAAACAATGTTCTAGTGATTACAAGTTTAAACCTTCGAATAAGATAGCTTTATATGTATGAATTGAATGATGTTATGAACATCATTACTACCTTAAGTTCCTTGGATAAACCTACTGGAAAATAGAAAAATGGATCTAGCTTCAACGGATCCTTGGATGGCTCGAAGTTCTTGAAGCAGAATCATGACACGAAAACAAGTTCAAGTAAGATCATCATTTGAAATAAGATTGTTATAGTTATAGAAATTGAGCCAAAGTTTGAATATGATTATTACCTTGTATTAGAATGATATCCTACTGTAAGAAACAAAGATTTCTTGAGGTTGGATGATCACCTTACAAGATTGGAAGTGAGCTAGCAAACTTGAAAGTATTCTTGATTTTATGTAACTAGAACTTGTAGAATTTATGAAGAACACTTAGAACTTGAAGATAGAACTTGAGAGAGATCAATTAGATGAAGAAAATTGAAGAATGAAAGTGTTTGTAGGTATTTTTGGTCGTTGGTGTATGGATTAGATATAAAGGATATGTAATTTTGTTTTCATGTAAATAAGTCATGAATGATTACTCATATTTTTGTAATTTTATGAGATATTTCATGCTAGTTGCCAAATGATGATTCCCACATGTGTTAGGTGACTCACATGAGCTGCTAAGAGCTGATCATTGGAGTGTATTTACCAATAGTACATACATATAAAAGCTGTGTATTGTACGAGTACGAATACGGGTACATACGAGTAGAATTGTTGATGAAACTGGACAAGGATGTAATTGTAAGCATTTTTGTTAAGTAGAAGTATTTTGATAAGTGTATTGAATTATTTCAAAAGTGTATAAATACATATTAAAAAACTACATTTATATACATTTTAACTGAGTCGTTAAGTCATCGTTAGTCGTTACATGTAAGTGTTGTTTTGAAACCTTTAGGTTAACGATCTTGTTAAATATTGTTAACCCAATGTTTATAATATCAAATGAGATTTTAAATTATTATATTATCATGATATTATCATGTATGAATATCTCTTAATATGATATATATACATTAAATGTCTTTAGAACGATAATCGTTACATATATGTCTCGTTTAAAAATCATTAAGTTAGTAGTCTTTTTTTTACATATGTAGTTCATTGTTAATATACTTAATGATATGTTTACTTATCAAAGTATCATGTTAACTATATATATATATCCATATATATGTCATCATATAGTTTTTACAAGTTTTAACGTTCGTGAATCACCAGTCAACTTGGGTGGTCAATTGTCTATATGAAACATATTTCAATTAATCAAGTCTTAACAAGTTTGATTGCTTAACATGTTGGAAACATTTAATCATGTAAATATCAATCTCAATTAATATATATAAACATGGAAAAGTTCGGGTCACTACAATCTCTAACAAGCGCAGCGGGTGTTGATAATGCTAAAAATGAACATATATTTCATAGCATTATCCTTCAAGAAAGACAAGATTTTAGTTGCAATTGTTCTAATTTCAAGTAATTATTGTTTAAATAATAAAAGGTGAAGACAAAAGACAGATTCGACGATTTGAAGACGCAAATGACCAAAAATCTAAAAAGTACAAAGTACAATTCTAGTGGTTCAATTTATTGATGAGAAACGTCTCAAAATTACAAAAGTACAAGCTGCAAAACGCAAAGTACAAGATATTAAATTATACAAAAAGGCGTTCGAAAATCCGGAACCGAGACATGAACCAACTTTCAACACTCGACGCAACGGAGCTGAAAGTACAAGTCAACTATGCACAAAAATATAATATAATATTTAAATAATTCATAATAAGAATAATAATAAATAATAAAAAGTTATTAATTGAGCATAATTAAAGGGTCATAAGTTAAAATTTCAAATCAATAATTCGCAACGAGATATTATTGATTCAACTTTGAATGGTAGCCAGCTAACATTCCACCTACAACAGTATCAATCATTTGCCTCTAAAAGCAAGGCACGGAGTAATGAAGAAACTAAACCTTTTTCTTTTCCTTTCTCATATCATATACGATATATATATATATATATATATATATATATATATATATATATATATATATATATATATTTATATTTATATTTTATAATTATAATTTTAATTTAAGTTTAATAATAATTAGGTTATTGTAAGAATGTTTTACGGGTTTTAAATCGAAACTCTGTCCGTGTAATGCTGCACTATAAATAATCATTGTAAGTTATGTTCTATCTTTTTAAATTAATGTCTCGTAGCTAAGTTATTATTATGCTTATTTAAGCCGAAGTAATCATGATGTTGGGCTAAATATTAAGATTGGGTAATTGGGCTTTGGACCATAATTGGGGTTTGAACAAAAGACCGACACTTGTGGAAATTAGACTATGGGCTATTAATGGGCTTTATATTTGTTTAACTGAATGATAGTTCGTTAATTTAATATAAAGATTTATAATTTGACGTATCTATAAATAACCACATACAATCGATCAGATATGATGGGCGGGATATTTATAAGTACTAATAATTGTTCATTTGACCGGACACGGGGATGGATTAATAGTCAATGGACTCATTAAAACAGGGGTGGATTACATACAAGGAAAATTGGTGTAATTGTTAACAAAGTATTAAAACCTTGTTACAGTTTAAGTCCTCAATTAGTTGGAATATTTGACTTCGGGTATAAGGGTAATTTGATGAGGATACTCGCACTTTATAATTATGGCCGATGGACTGTTATGGACAAAAACCAGATAAACGTATCGAATAATCCAGGACAAAGGACAATTAACCCATGGTAATAAATTAAAATCAAAACGTCAAACATCATGATTACGGAAGTTTAAATAAGCATAATTCCTTTATTTTATATCTCATCGTACTTTCATTTATCGTCATTTTTTTATCGTACTTTAAATTATCGCACTTTTATTTTTACGCTTTATTTATATTTTTAATTATTGCACTTTTATTTGTTGTCATTTACTTTACTCTTTAAAATAAGTTATACGTATATTTAATATTTTGCATTAGGTTTTAACTGTGATATAAGTCTCAAAATCGACAAACCGGTCATTAAACGGTAAATCCCCCCAAGGTTACCTATAATTACTATATATTACTAAATCTAGTTTAACTACTTAATTAACTAATTTGACCTAGTAAGACACCCAATAATGGTGTCCACGGATCGACCTCCCGGACTTTACCTTAGCTATATTATTACACGATAGGTATACTTGTCTTTTGTGTTTTAGTTTAATTTAGGTGATTTCCTGTAGTAAATAAATATAAAACTGATAGCTGTTTCATATACACCCTCTAGAACACATCAAGTTTTTGGCGCTGCTGCCGGGGACACTTTTTGTGTCTTCACGGGGTATTTAAGTTTTTTTTTTTAGTTTTTGACTGATTAAAGATATATTAATTTAAATATAATAATTTAATAAATATAATAATATAATAATATTGAAATAAAATATAATAATATAATAATAATTTTGAATCAAATTTGAATCGTAAAGTTTTAATAAGTCGTATTTATTAAATACTTCAGGTGTATATTATGTAACTTATAATTAATAATTTCTATCATGTCGCTTTCATGTGAATAGTAAATTAATTAATTTCGTTTCATTTACTATTTAATGAATAGTAAATAAATTAAAAAAATAATTAAATAGTTTTTGCTTTTCTACTTTTTTTAAGTTAAAAAAAAATTAAATCTTAAAATCTTGAAAAACACAAAAATATTGTAAATTTACGATTCACTTAGAGTAATTTTTCCTTAGTTTTAAGTTTCCTTTAGTTTTTACATTTAGAATTCCTTAGTTTTTATTTTTTCTTGGTGTTATTTAACTTAGTTTTATGTCTAGTATTTTGCCGTAGTTTATTTTTATTTCTAGATTTCTAAGATTTGCCGTAAAATCCCTTAAGTGCCTTTTCTTTAGATTAAGATTTAGGTGCTTTAGAATTTTGTGACGCCGTGTTAAAATTTTAGTATCCTTTTAAGTAATTGCCGTTTTTTGTTTAGAATCCCTTTTTAATTTTCGAAGCGCTACTTTCTTATTATTTTTCGACCTTTATTTTTCGACGCACTTTTTCTTTTTCATTTCGATGCTCTAGCTTTTAGGACATAGAATTTTCTATTTCTTCTCTAAAATTTCAAACGAAAAAATTATTTTAAGTGGTTAAATTAATAGACATCCAAATTTTCTGGTTCGTATTAATAGTTGGATTTGTTAGTGGCTAGTTGTGGGCTTCCGATTTAAAGGGTCCTGGCTACCTGCTGCATCTTTTGGCTATTCGAAACATGGGCAAAATCAGAAAAGTCTATTAATTTGATAACTTATATAATTTTTATCTTTTATAACTAATAGGATATTCAGTGAATGCACCGAGCAAAATGTTCACCACCTTTTATACGTTCACCACCTGTAACTCGATCAAGACATCTAGCCAACATTGTCGCTGTTGATTTTTATTTAGAATTGTCATCCAGTCAACCAAGTCCAATTCAAATTTCCGATAATCTATTTTTTGAACCCGACCTCACAATTGAGAATTCGGAGGATATTCAGGGACAATTCAGAGATCCTGAATCATTAATCATTCCTCCTGAACCACAAATCACTCATCCAAAAATTGTCAAGGAAGAAACTATTAAGTCAGAATCCTCTAGTGATTCAGATTCAACCAATTCAATAATGGAAAATCTGGAACCTCTAAGTATGGAAGACCGAATGAGGGCTAAACGCACTGGCCAAGGTCATGCAATTACTCAACCAGACATTAATGCGCCAGATTATGAAATCAAAGGACAAATCCTACACATGGTAACTAATCAATGCCAATTTAGTGGTGCGCCGAAGGAAGATCCAAACGAACATCTTCGAACCTTTAATAGGATCTGTACTCTATTTAAAATTAGAGAAGTGGAGGATGAACAGATATATCTCATGCTATTTCCCTGGACTTTAAAGGGAGAAGCCAAAGATTGGTTAGAATCGTTACCTGAAGGGGCGATTGATACATGGGACGTTTTAGTTGAAAAATTTCTTAAACAATTCTTTGCGGCATCTAAAGCCGTGAGACTTCAAGAAGAAATTGTTACGTTCACGCAAAAGCCAAATGAAACTCTGTATGAGGCATGGACAAGATTTGGAAAATTGTTAAGAGGATGTCCGCAACATGGTTTAGACACTTATCAAATAGTACAAATATTCTACCAAGGATACGACATCACTATAAGAAAAGACATTGATATAGTAGATGGTGGTTCCATTATGAAGAAAACCGCAACTGAAGCTTACAAAATTATTGATAACACTGCTTCCCACTCACATGAGTGGCATCAAGAAAAAG
The DNA here is from genome assembly GCF_046630445.1 of Rutidosis leptorrhynchoides. Taxonomy (NCBI): domain Eukaryota; kingdom Viridiplantae; phylum Streptophyta; class Magnoliopsida; order Asterales; family Asteraceae; genus Rutidosis; species Rutidosis leptorrhynchoides. Next base: position 188,861,309 of record NC_092338.1, read on the forward strand.
ATATCGTTAGATCATCTAAAGCGGCTAGAGTCGATTCTAGCCATGACTTTGATTCCATTTCAGCAAAGATAGATGCTGTCGAGAGACGAATGGAAAAGATGACTAAAGATATTCACTCAATACGAATTAGTTGTGAACAGTGTGGAGGACCACATTTGAAAAAAGATTGTCTCAGTATTGAACAAACAATGGAACAAAGAGACAATGTTTCATATATGAACCAAAGGCCTGGAAATAATTATCAGAATAACTATCAACCGCTAAGACCAATCTACAATTAAAATCAGAATTATAACCGAAATGTTCCATACAACAACCAACAAGATCCTAGCAATCAACAAGTATCTAACAATACTTACAATCAGCAAAGACCTATTTTTCAAAACAAATCACCACAAACCGATGATAAAAAGCCAAATTTAGAAGATATGATGTCGAAGCTAGTTGAATATCAAACTCAATTTTTCACATCTCAGAAACAAACCAATGAACAAAATGCTCAAGCATTTAGAAATCAACAAGCTTCTATCCAAAATCTGGAATAAGAAGTGAGTAACCTAGCAAGGTTGATAGGTGAAAGAAAACCAGCGAGTCTACCTAGCAATACAAATGCTAACTCCCGGAATGAAACAGCTAGAGCCATTACCACAAGAAGTGGTATTACACTTAAACCACCTGAAATACCTGTAATTTCTGATGACTCTATTCCTACTCCACAAGAACCACAACCTGAACAAGATAAGGAAACAGAACCGATAGTTGAAAAGGTTAATGAAGATAACACAGTTATGGCTAAACCTTATGTTAAACCATACCAACCACCACTTCCTTACCCAAGTAAAATGAGAAAAGAAAGACTTGAAGCCGAGCAATCCAAATTCTTGGATATGTTTAAACAAATAAATGTAAATCTTTCTTTCATTGAAGTGATTTCAGGAATGCCTAGATATGCTAAATTTCTGAAAGATCTAATCATAAATAGAAAGAAAATGGAAGAACTTTCTGCAGTACTGTTGAATAAGATACCATAAAAATTATCTGATCCAGTAAGTTTCACAATTCCATGTTTTCTGGGTAGTCTTAGTTCAATAGAAGCATTGGCAGATTTAGGTGCTAGTATAAATCTAATGCCGTATTCACTATACGATAAACTAGACCTTGGAGAATTAAAACCAACACGAATAAGCATACAACTAGCCGATCGATCAGTAAAGTATCCTAGAGGGATAATGGAGAACATGCTAGTTAAAGTTGGTACTTTAGTATTTCTAGTAGATTTTGTTATTCTGGACATGGAAGAAGATTCTCGAGTTCCTCTCATATTAGGAAGACCATTCTTAAACACGGCTAAAGCAATAATAGACGTCTTCGGTAAGAAACTGACCCTAAGTATAGAGGACGAGAGTGTTACCTTTTCTGTTGATAGATCCATGCAACAACTGCAATCTGCAGATGATACATGTTATTATATTCAAACTATAGATTCACATGCAAAATTGTTAGAAGAATTTCCAGAATTACAAGGAACAGGAGAATGTTCTTTAGGAGAAGGAACTGAACCAATTGATGAAGCTGAAAATGTTAGCTACACTTATGGCTAATGAATATGAACCAACAACAGAAGAACTTCAAATGCTAAAAGAAGAAGACAGATATCGATACAAATCATCGATAGAAGAACCACTGACATTAGAGTTAAAGCCACTTCCAAACCATTTGGAATATGCTTATTTACAAGGTAAATCTGAATTACCTGTAATAATATCGTCTTCTCTTATGGAAAATGAAAAATCTCAACTCATTTATGTGCTAAAAGCTCATAAACCGGCTATTGCATGGAAGATTCATGATATTAAAAGAATAAGTCCTTCGTATTGCACACATAAAATCCTTATGGAAGAAGGTCATAAAACATATGTGCAACGCCAACGAAGACTAAATCCTAATATGCAAGATGTTGTTAAGAAAGAAATTATTAAACTACTAGATGCAGGTTTAATTTATCCAATCTCTGATAGTCCATGGGTAAGCCCAGTTCAATGCGTACCTAAGAAGGGTGGCATGACTGTCATCACAAATGAAAAAAATGAGCTTATTCCTACTAGGATTGTAACAGGATGGCGTGTTTGTATTAATTATAGAAAATTAAATGACGCCACCAGAAATGATCACTTTCCCTTACCTTTCATTGATCAAATGTTGGAAAGATTAGCCAAAAACAGTTACTATTGTTTTCTTGACGGTTTCTCCGGATATTTTTAAATTCCAATAGCACCCGAGGACCAAGATAAAACCACGTTCACGTGCCCTTATGGTACTTTTGCTTACAAACGCATGCCATTTGGACTTTGCAACGCCCCTGCAACCTTTCAAAGGTGCATGATGGTGATTTTTCACGACATGATAGAAGAATGCATGGAAGTTTTCATGGATGACTTTTCAGTCTTCGGTAATACTTTTGAAACATGTCTAGTTAATCTTGAACGAATGCTTATTAGATGCGAGCAATCAAATCTAGTACTTAATTGGGAGAAATACCATTTCATGGTTAAAGAAGGCATCGTTCTTGGTCATAAAATTTCAAAGGAAGGAATTGAAGTAGATAGAGCTAAAGTAGATGTAATTGCTAAACTTCCACATCCCACCAATGTTAGAGGAATTAGGAGTTTTCTAGGGCATGCCGGTTTTTACCGACGTTTCATAAAAGATTTTTCTAAAATTGCCACTCCTATGAACAAACTCCTTGAAAAAGATGCTCCATTTATCTTTTCAGATGAATGTATCAAATCTTTTAATATTCTTAAAGAAAAAATCACTAGTGCGCTGATCATGATAACTTCAAATTGGAATCTACCATTTGAACTCATGTACGATGCAAGTGATTTTGCAATGGGAGCTGTTTTCGGACAAAGAATTGAAAACCGATTTCAACCTATCTATTACGCTTGTAAGACGTTACAAGGAGCACAAACGAACTATACAACTACTGAAAAAGGACTCCTTGCTATTGTCTTTGCTTTTGATAAATTTCGTTCATATCTTGTTCTAGCTAAAACGGTGGTCTATACCGACCATTCTGCTCTTAGATACCAATTTTCAAAACAAGATGCGAAACCAAGATTAATCCGTTGGATCTTACTCTTACAAGAATTCGATATTGAAATCCGAGACAAAAAGGGAGCAGAAAATCTCGCCGCTGATCATCTTTCTCGTCTTGAAAATCCTGAATTAGAAGTTCTAAATGAATCGGCCATACAAGACAACTTTCCTGATGAATATCTCTTGAAAATCGATTATAATGAAATTCCATGGTTTGCAGACTATGCAAACTACTTAGTATGTGGATTCCTTGAAAAAGGGTTGTCGTACCAAAAAAGAAAGAAATTCTTTAGTGATATAAAACACTATTTTTGGAAAGATCCACATTTGTTTAAAAGTTGTCCCGATAGAATAATACGCCGATGTGTATTCGGGGAGGAAGCTAGTCAAATCTTAAACCATTGTCACACAGGACCAACAGGAGGGCATTATGGGCCTCAACTTACCGCAAGAACATTTTACGACGCTGGATTCTATTGGCCTACAATTTTCAAAGATGCACACTGAAGCGTCTCGTTCATATAGAATATAAACGTCACGTACTCATTGGTGTCATTGCGAGGTATTGACCTCTATATGTGACATTTTTAAAAAATCTGCATACGTTTTTATGATACAAACCATAATCTTTATTATAACCAAAGGCTTAAACAACATAATAATGATTATCGTTTAGCGATAATTTTAGTCTTACAAACTTTACATTTGATAATAACAATACGGTTTCCAACATATTTCACATTACAAATCTTCCGATATGCAGTTTTATTTTTGACACAAATATGCATACTCCAAATCTTGCTTAAATTCGGCATAATGCAGCGGAAGCTTTTATTTATCACCTGAGAATAAACATGCTTAAAACGTCAACATAAAGTTGGTGAGATATAGGTTTAATGCTAGCAGCATTATAAATATAGACCACAAGATTTAATATACATAAACGTTTTAATAAAAATATTCTAAGTGGTTGAGCACTTGATAACCATACTTAACATTTAATCAACATCGCATATTCCCTTTATTATGAAATCTCACTACACCGTACCAAGTGTAGTCACCGAAACGAAGTACTGTGCAACCGTTGAATACTGGTCGTCCAGTCCGGTTGGGGTTGTCAGGCCCGATAGATCTATCAACAGGATTCGCATTTACAATACCGCATGTAAATAGTAGTTACCAAGTTACAGGGAAGTATGCCAGTGGTACAACTCAACGTAGAATATATATTTTTAATCACTTGTGTCCATAACGTAAATCATAAAATGCATGTATTCTCATCCCGAAATATTTAGAGTTTAAAAATGGGACTATATACTCACTTTTGCCTTGAAGATATTTAACACGACTTGGTCTCCGATAGATATCACGAACCTATCCATATATATAATATATCAACATATTTTCTTTTCAAATAATCGTTACATAAATATATATACTTATAATACTTTTAATATCTATTAGTCCATTGTTAGTAGTCCGATGTTAGTGGTCCACAATTAGTTGCTCAATAAAATAAATAAAGACCCCATCGTATTCGTATTGATCGGAATTAATCTCGACCCATGGTACCGTGTTGTCAAATGATGTGTTGCGTACATAAAGTACCGTGTTGTCAAATGACGTGTTGCGTACAATCATGAGATCTTATAATTAATCTTCTCGTATTGTTTACGGGTGGTCCTAAAATATGTAAAATCAAATCATGAGTAAATATATATAAAATATCATGTTAATTAGCCAAGATATGATTAGCTTGGTTTTTGTCAAAATATTTTCGTAGCTAAACTAGCGTCGGATACCCGATTTTGTTTTAGTCGTAGTTTCTTCAATACAACTCCGTTTTTGTTGGTTCAACTTGCCACTTCCTTGGATAAAGACTTTATTTATGAATATGAACTGTAAATACCTTAGTTTGCATTCAAAATCACAGGTTATAGGTCAAACTTGGGTGAATCTTATGAAAGTGATCATTTCCGTCATAAAAACAACATCTAGATGATCATTTTTATAAAAAATACTTACACTTTGAGTTATACCATGAGATTTTAATATACTAACATATTCATAAGTAATATCATTTTTCCAGAATATAAACTTCCAATTCAAAGTTTAAGATGGTTTTTAATTATCCAACCCAAAACAGCCCCCGGTTGCACTCCGACGACGTAGATTCAGTTTTAAGGCGTTCTTTGTAAAAACAAGTTGTAACTTGTTAAATTAGCATATCATTATGATATATTACAGGTCTTTAAGTGTTTTAAAAGTCAAGTTAGAAGGATCCATTTAGTTTGCGAACAAGTTTGAAATCATTCAAACTATGTTCTTGTTGTTATAATTTATGACTCAAAATAAGATAGCTATATGAATATGAATCGAATAAGATTATGAACAAGGTTACTACCTCAAGTTACTTGAATAAAGCTACTAGAAAAGATAGGAAATAATCTTAATCCTAAAGAGTGGTGAAGTTGGATTGAAAGGTTGGAAGTAAACTTGTACACTTGGAAGGTTATCTTGATATGTTCTTGATCAAACTTTCTTATGATGATTAAAGCTTGTTTTTAAGGCTAGATCTTCATGGCAATTTTATGAGATGTTAAGGTGTTTAAGGCTTATGAAAGTGTGTGTGTTTAGCTAGGAAATGGAAGTAGAAAAATTGAATCAAATGGTATGCAAACTAGCCATTAAATGGCGTGACAAATGGGGGACAAAAACAAATTTTTATGTTGTTATTTTGTGTAATTAGTCAAGCTAACTTCCAATTCCTAATTACCTCATATCTAGGGCAGAAATTTAGTTGATTAAGATGTTGATTTGATGTGTATATACCAATAGTAAATACGTATAGAAGGTGGGTATGATACGGGTACATATACCCTAGATATACTTGTAGAAATCTTAAGGAAACGGAACGAGAATTCAAATATAGCTATCTTTTGTGAATATACTTATATTGTTTTATGTATATAAGCTATTTAAAAGTGATTAAATACATATTTATACGATACTTGTATAAACATTATAGGTTATAAGTATATATGTCAAAGAACTTTACGTATTGTTATCGTTTTTGAAAACCTAAGTTAGTAGTCTCAAGGTATACTTATAACTTATTATTGTTAGTACACAATGAGATATTAAACCATCCTAAAATCATGTTAAATATGTATAAATACGTATATGTACATAATCATATAATTATCTTGTGTTATATAGTTCGTGATATCATCGGTCAAACTGGATGGTCAAACGTTGTGTAAAACTCTTTTCAAAAACACAAGTCTCAACAATTTGGATTGCTTATCATGTTGGTAATGTTTAATTTATGTAAATATTAATCTCATATGTATAAAACGATCGGAAAAATCTGGGTCGTTACACACACCTTCTTTGTAAATCCTGTGATGCATGTCAAAGGGCTGGAAAAATAAGTCAACGTGATGAAATGCCACAAAATGTCATTCAAGTATGTGAAGTTTTTGACATTTGGGGTATTGACTTTATGGGTCCATTTCCAAAATCTCATAATAATCTCTACATCCTCGTTGCCATTGATTATGTATCTAAATGGGCGAAAGCACAAGCTCTCCAGACTAACGATGCACGAGTTGTAGTCAACTTCTTAAAACGTCTTTTTGCGAGGTTCGGAACACCGAAAGCTATAATAAGTGATCGGGGTACTCATTTTTGTAATAATCAACTTGAAAAAATTCTTAAAAGATATGGAGTAACTCATAAAATCTCAACTGCTTATTATCCACAAACAAGTGGACAAGTTGAAAATACCAACCGAGCATTAAAACGTATTCTAGAGAAAACCGTAGGATCAAATTCAAAGGAATGGTCCATAAAATTGGAGGATGCACTCTAGGCTTTTAGAACAGCCTACAAAACTCCAATTGGAACCACACCTTTTAAACTCGTTTACGGAAAAGCATGTCACCTTCCAGTAGAAATTGAGCACAAAGCATTTTGGCCTTTGAAGACATGTAATCTTGATTTACATGAAGCCGGACATTTACGATTAAGTCAATTAAACGAATTAGAAGAATTAATACATGAAGCATACGAAAATTCGTTAAACTATAAAGAAAGAACTAAGAAATAGCATGATAAAAGAATCAGAAGTTCAAAAGAATTTAAAGAAGGAGACAGATTTCTTCTTTTCAATTCACGATTCAAGCTGTTTCCTGGAAAATTGAAATCAAGATGGTTTGGACCATTCATAGTCAAAAGAGTTTTCCCGTACAGAACAGTAGAGTTAATAAATTCAAATGGGATTGAATTTAAAGTTAATGGTCACAGAGTTAAACATTACATACATGATCCAAAGGAAGTTGACAACGAAATTAATCACAACTTCGACAACACAGCTAACTAAGTGTGGGGAGAATCAAGTCTTTTAAGGATAATATTTATTTCTATTAGAGTTAGATATTCTGTTTTCGTGTAGTTTCTGAGAATGGAATCCGAATGGTCTTTCCCTAGTAGACCCTAAAGAACTAGTCTTCTCCCTCCATTCTGAATTATTATTTTTTTTAGGTTTTACGAGATGAAGAATTCCTTTGATCTGAACCATGGTCTACTACTACACGCTATGATTACTAAACGTAATAATGACACCCTTTCGAGTGAATTGGTATCATTCATAAGAAGCAAAATGGACGGAGTAAGATAAGAACTCAGGAACAATCAACATAAGATACATTTTGGTAAAGGAAAATCAAAATCCGCAACAAAAAAAAGAGCACGACAACTTGAAAGATGTCATAAATGCGGAAAATGGTCACATGAAGGAAAATGTTCGAACAATCAAACATATTCAAATACCGAATTTGTTATTTTATGCAGAGAAGGACCTTTCATATGTTTAGAAGAAAAGATATTGAAGAATCGAGGTTACGCTTATGTAGCTATGGAGAACCAAATCATACGACTCTCTTATGAGTCGGCTAAAGCAGGTCTCTTAGAATTCTATCTCACAGGTAAGTATGTACAGTTTTTATTTTTTTATTTTATTGCTTTTAACCTTTTGATAATAAACACTGAATCGTTCGCTATAAAGTATTAAATTGGTATTCAATAAAATTAGGTATGCGAAACCGAAATTATTGATATCATACAAAAATTTATTACATCACTGCGAAATTTACCGTTTATTCTTAAGGTATAAATATCTTTAATCAATCAATCCAAAGTATTTCAGAAATTCGTCAGGAGTAAAACTAGGTAATATAGTCGAAATTACTTTACCCAAAAGAGGGGCGTATATTTTTGTTAATATTTGATTGATTAAAGTGGGATAAAAGACCAAAAAGATTTTTCATTTTATCTTTACCATGTTTTTAAAATTAATATTATAAATTTTTAAAATCAATATATTTAAGTTTGCAAATATTTTAAACTACTATTTTTAATATAAGTTTGTAAAATTAAAAATATTAATTATATTAATATGAATTTTTAATTTTATGCATTTTAAATTTAAGTTTGGTGAAAATTTAAAAACAAAATTTACTTTATTTTATTAAGTTAAAAATTGATTTCCAAAATTCATCGTAAGTTAAACACTAGGTCATTGAACCGAAATTGCTTTACCCGAAGGCGGGACGACAAATTTTGTTATCATTATTTTTAATTTTATTGATTTAAAGTATGCCAAAAAAATATTAGATTTTATAAATTTTTGAAAGTGGGGTAATATACCAAACTTCAAAAATATGTATATATATTTGTAGTTTATCTTATGTACAAAACAGGGTAAAACAACGCACTTTCAAGAACTGTCATTAAGTTAAGCAAAAGCTACTAATTTTGACGACAAGACGCAAAATATCAAATGTGAAATAACAACAATATGTTTGCAAACTCGGTAATTTTAATCATTTTTCTACACTAATCACCCTCACGAATTTAAATTTTTACAGATTTCTTGCAAATGAGGGCATTGCAAGATCTCAAGTGTGGGGAAGGGTTATAAATTCTCTCGGGTTTACACTTGGTTTAATTGCCAAATTTTGTGAAAATTTGAAAAAGTTTCAAATAAATGAATTCAAAATCATGTTTATACATATTTATGAACGATAAAACTATGTGATACTACCGAAATTATTGTTACCTTGGAAAGGTCATAAATTGAGAAACAACCCAAAATGCTTGAATTCATTTAAAATGGAATAGAAGAGAATAAAAAGGCAAAGAAAAAAATAAATAAAAGCTGAGTGTGGGAAGAATTCACCAAGTTCTTTAAAACATATATCACATATCTGTTCAAGCTTATTGCAGGTACTTTTGTTTTGGACTAAACTAATCAGTTTTACCCGATTTACTGTAATATATTCGAAAGAAAGATGGATCTACACAATGAATCAATTCCATCATTAAAAGGAAGTAAAGTCTTTCAAAAAAGACACACGCTTCTTGATTTAGGTCAAGAAGTTGTCGTCCAGACCAGCTGTAGGTTGACGAAAAATCAAGAAAAGTCATCTCTAAAATCAGCAGGAAATCCACAGACCTCAGCATCAAACAGGGTCGCCATGTGATCAGACTTATCCTAACCATGAGAGGATCTGTCTCGTAAAATGGGGAGGGTGCCGTGAAAATTAACTTGATAAGAGTAATGAATCAGACCCCCAGTAAGGATAATCTCCTTAAAGATTAAAAATCAGCTTTTAAGCCTGATATCACTCAATCCTTGAGATTGACCTTAAAGATTGAGAATTACAAACTCATGGAATTCGATGATATCTAAACTCAAACTTGAGCAAGAAAATATTTTGATCAAATTACAAACTGATTTGTTTTCTGAAAACCTATTTTCAAGGCGTTCATTACCATTGAACGTAAAATCCTAGCAATTCACCTGGAATTCATTAGGTCACCTGAACCAAATCGGGTATTAACCGTAAGAACGGTGGTTGCATAGCATGGTCGGAGACAGGACTTTGTGCCAGACCAAAAAATCATAGGGTGATCTTTACTATTTCTCCTACAAAGGATAGTATTTGCATCCGATACGTTTTAGACCATGATTAACTGCATGTCATTAGACATTGCCTTAACAGTTTCTTGTTCATCGTGTAACAACCCAACCCGTTAACCAACCAAAAACGCAGCATAAAAAAAATTAAAACTGAGCTGACCAGATGAGGTACGCGGCGCGCACCCACACCTGTGCGTGGCGCGCACAGGGCCTGGCCGCCCGCTGTCCATTTTTTCCAATTTTCGTAGAAAGATCTCTTGCTTCCCGACACTTTTAGACCAAACGCTTCTCACAACATTTTATATTAGTTAAAACTAACACGTTCCAATAATAAAATGAGTTTTACGAGACCGGCCCACATCGACCGTTTTACGACTTTCGTACAAAATACAAGTTTTCAACCACATGATTTTTAACACAAAAATAAAGACCGAGCATGGTGATTGGGGATACGCTACCCAATCCTAATCAATCCAAAAGCACGTCTTCTAAAGCAAACTACGCAAGTCCACTAGTTCCCACGCTTACCCGAGCCACCGTCTCCATGCAAATCTATAAAAATGTAAACAACGAGAGGGTAAGCTAATGCTTAGTGAGTGAGAATATACTACATACATATATATGCATAAAATGGACACGCCACACAATAATAATCAAATAGCACATACCGGAGCATCCAAGCATAAAGGCAAGCTAATCTAAGCATACCGTACGACCGCTATACAACAAGCTAAAAATATCAACAACGTAAGTTCACCTACGATGATATGAACAACGCCATCAAGCTACACCCAGGGGTTAGCTACATCACAACAATACGACAAGCATCGATGTTCACAACATCCACTAGTATTCAAGATCTCAAGGCTAGCCCAACGAATGGTATCTTCAACATCGAACTTAATTCCCATCCGTCCTAATAAATGTGGTATCGTCAACATCGAACTTAAACCCACATATGAGGTATCGTCAACATCGAACTTAAACCCTCATGGAATGAATTAATGTGGTATCGTCAATATCGAACTTAAACCCACATATGAGGTATCGTCAACATCGAACTTAAAGCCTCATCGAATGTCACTACATTAGTGGTATGGCTTCGTCAACATCGAACTTTAAATCCATACATGAGGTATCGTCAACATCGAACTTTAACCCTCATCTAAACCATCAAACAATATACTATAGGATATGGTATCGTCAACATCGAACTTTAACCCATACCCCACAAATAAATAAATCATATACTTACATATATAATTATTCCACTCACAAGCCCATGTGATAACGTACACACGAAGTGTGCACCTCGCCAAAGATGGTCAACCCAAACACACAACCGTGCCAATTGGGCATGTACACAAGTCCATCAATCCACCTATATGTGAAGTGAGCTCTATAGCCGAGGTTCACTTCACCCAACCAGCACCCATCCTACACATACATATGCACATAGGATATTAACACTCACCTTGTCGTCTTGATGAATGCTTCCGAATAATCCGCAACGCGCCGATGGAAAGTACCTATTCCATTATCACAATACAAACAACACAATTAGGGTGGATTTACAAACCAACCCCATTCGACACTTGGTGCAATTTCGGCCAATTGCACTTCCAAGCACAAACCAAGCACAAACCAACCAATAATCACTCACACTAGTTACAATGGTCCTAATATGTCAATTAAACCCAAACACAAGTGTTAAACACTTATCATTCTCAAAATCACCCATAAACCCTAATTTTGATTCAATTCAAAATTAGTCATTCAAATACACTAAAATGGGTTCCAACACTTCCATAATCACCAAACCTAGTGATTAAACCCAATTCCAAGTCCTAAATCATGGCCAAGTCAGTTTCCAACCAAAACCCACCAACAACAACAATAAACCCGATTACTAACATCAATAAACTCACTTCAAGAGTTTAAATGGGTTTCTCTACAAATCAAGTTCAAACCCTAACTTTGGATATCAAATCAAACATTGAAATTCGGAGTTAGAACTTACCACAACAACCAAAACATAGCTAGGAATGAGGTGAACAACTTTAAAACCCGAGCTTTGGTGAGAATCCAACTCTTTATTCTCCAAATGAAGCTTCCTCTCTCTAAAACTCTTCTCTCTCTAGGGTTTGAAGATGAGAGTGATGAATGGATGTGAAAATGATCCAAAGTTGGATCCAAACCAACTGATAAAGCCCACAGATCCGGCCTCAAGTGAAAAGACCAAATTGCCCTTCATTAAACTCAAAATAGAAAAAGGCTGAAATCTGTCGCTGGCAAGGTGCGCGGCGCGCACCCATAACTGTGCGCGGCGCGTACAACAGTCTGGGCAGATTCTGACCTTCGTTTAATTCCACAATACTTCCTGCATTCAACGTAGCATAATTACACTTTCGTACAATAAATATTAGAGTCTTATAACTCTCCCCCACTTAGAATCGATCACGTCCTCGTGATCCTCATCACTTAACCAAACAGACCACGCTCCACGGTCCTTAAACGTAAGTCCCAAACCGACTTTCCTAGGCAATTCTTCCCAATGAATAGCTTTTAACAACCAAAATCGTCACACGCGATTTATCAAGTCACAATCCTTGCACTAAACCTTACTCAATCCCTCACATTGGGAAAACTCAGCAAATCTCGAACCGAGATATCAACCCTCCAGCGTACCATTACCAAGTACAATGCTAAAGTAACCACACATCAAAATAAAGTCAACCATCTAAACCGATGAAGACAGAATAGAAGCGAATCCTTACAGATAGCGCTCACCACTTATCATACTTTGTAGTGCGCAATACGACCAATACGCAACTACCGTAACATCATAATCCAACGGCTAAAACCGATTGCACCCAACGACTATGGCAACGCAAATCCCAAGGTGGACAAAATTGACTATCGTCACACCCGTAACATCATGTGAGCGAAACACGGATATCGCATCACTAATCATACAACATGGTCTTCACGACCCCACCATCGGTGTATGAAACAACCGATAGATCAAACATCACGAAGGCTGGCCGAAAACTACACGTGATCCACTTCCTAAATCTCAACACAGGAATGGTACTCCCATTCCCCATCGGTACTTGCATTTCTCGATAACGTTATACCATACCGATATAACACTACTCCCATGGTAAGTTAGTGGACCGAGCCGACGGCCATAACCCACCAATCACATACGCTCTTTTGGCCTCATACAACGAGTAGTGCAACATTGCGCACTGCTACACTATAGTGAACCCTAGCGGGATACACTAACCATCCATCTCGAACGAAGTATATACGCATACATAAAATCATTCCACCCCGCTTGGAATTTCCGCACACGAATCAAACGCACACGTGAACATCACCATCGCAATCAAGCAAGAACCACCTATAACGAACATAGGCACAAAACAATAATTCTCTAGAAGAGAATCCGATACGCACATCCCTTAACCGAGGGACTTCACCTCGATCGTCAAACACGTCCATTACCTCTCAACGAGGTTTACCATATTACCACCCCGGTGATAATTCAAATCCAAAATCATAAGTACAATTTAACCAAAATCGTACTCTACCACAATCGACCAAAACTAGGTCCCAACATAATTTCCGGATCTACTAAGAGCATCATCCGAAATCTCACACTAAAACCTTCTCGTGCGGGAGTGTAACTCCCCCACTTGAAACTACGTTCCCTAATCGCCTCGTCGTGGTAACATCACCCGCGATAATTACCACTATCCGCCATACGTGACCAATTTCTCCATCGGTCATAACACTCGAATTCCCACGAATTCATTTCGCACACTAGAAATTGTCGTCCACCGTCACCCGTTGGCTTTACTTAAACAATGACACAAAACCAACACAACACGTACATTGTACAACCGTACAATGCTACCGAAAAGTAGACTTTACTAACAATTGGGTTTACAAGACCCATCACCACATCTTGCTCCATCCTTGAGCACACGAAGAATTTTAACCTATCCTTAAACAATTCGGACGAAGAGTTCACCACAATTTACACAAACTTTACTCTCGCAATCATCCAATTGCTATAGCTTGTCAAATTCTACCTAGTCACTCATGTACCTAAGGGTTTCACTTCGGTACCCTAAGTACAATGTAACCGCAACACCATCGGAGTCGAACACCACGCTAGTAGGTATAAAAGAGGCACCTAATGTCGCGTCATGTAGACTCCATTACCAACATACATCGAGATCCAAGATGCTCGATCTCAAGGGTTCCAACCACCCGACTAACCTCACGGTTCATCAACTTTAACACGAGAGCGAACACGCTCTAACGTCCGAACGCCAAAGCCCACACACCTGGCTTGGTAGAAACATTTTCCAATACTAAGGAATGCTTGGTTGCACCAAGTCTTTCGCCCTTCGCCCATAAATCAAAACGTCACCATAGGGTACTTCCATTAGGAACGTCACCCATATCACTAACATGCACAACACCATGCATTTAACCAAATCAAACTCAACAGCACATAATAAATAATCAAAAGGACATATTTATTAAAACGAAATGTACCTTAACATCTCTTTATCGCACCCGTCCCCGCTAACTTGGGACATTCCGACTTATGATGTCCTTCCTCTTGGCAAACGAAGCACACCATGCCATCACCCTTTGGCACCGAACATTCCCAATACTTGTGACCCCTCACGCCACAATTGTAACACTTAGGCGCACTAGAGTCCGATATACCCGTCCGTGTACCACTCGTGCTCGCACTCGGACCCTTAGTCCTCTTACTTGGAGCACCATACGAATCAACCATTCTCTTACTTGAAAGCTCCCTAACCTTCGATCGCGAATAAGATTCGAAACCCCTAGCCATGTTAAATAACTCCGCAAACGAGTTCACTTGGCCAATGCTAATTTTGCCCTGCAACTCATCATTCAAAGTCCGATAGAAATCTTCCATCAACATCCGATCATTACCAATATACTCTGGGCAAAAATGAGCCTTCGACATAAAGGTCGTCTTTAGAGTATTCAAGTCCATCGATCCTGGTTACAAATTCCGCAACTCATTTCGCATTTCCGACAAATCGGCTGAAGTCCGGAACTCCTCGAAGAATTCCTTCTTAAACTCATCCCATGATAACGCCATAAACGGTTCACCACTGACAAGATCAATCTTACCATCCAACCAATCCTTTGCCCTACCCCGCAACAAACTCATAGCGAGTCTCGTCTTTTTCTCAGGAGGGCAATCAATAGTACGAAAACACCCTTCGACATCCGAGATCCAAGTTGTGCTTATCAAAGGATCCGGTTCCCCGTCATAGATTGGGGGTTTAGTCCTCATGAAGCTCTTAAGACAACACTCCATTTCACTACTACCACGAAATTCGGAATACTTTCTATCCATTTCTTCTCGAAACGCACTCATTTGCTCGGCGGCCGCAACTCTAGCGTTAAACTCCACGTCGTTCGTCTCGATCCCGTTTCCCGTCTCCATTCTAAGGAATGCAAAAGCGATTAGATCACGAACGTATAAAGTTATACACACAACACCGCCCCATCTTGCTAAACACTCGTCCTACATCGCTTGTTAGACACGATTTGCACCCGTAATAAGGTTTGCAAGTCCTTATTACGCACACACGCCGCATCAACTCGTTAGTACAATGACCGCCTCGCTCGATGATAGAAACAACCCAAACGAAATTCTACGCGATATAAACACACGCGAGAATTACACCATAACACAAATAATATATTAATAATATCCACATTACTAATATAAACGTTAGTCCACCTACAAACAAGGAACTAACTATAACCTATTCCGACTCGTACTCCTACAAGTCCCGCAACAAATTCAGCACACACAAAAGTCTAAGTCTAGGCACCTATCTCCAGTCACCTAAATCCCTTAGACCATGCTCTGATACCACTTGTAACACCCAACCCGTTAACCAATCAAAAACGCAGCATAAAAAAAAAATTTAAAACTGAGCTGACCAGATGAGGTGCGCGGCGCGCACCCACACCTGTGCGCGGCGCGCACAGGGCCTGGCAGCCCGCTGTCCACTTTTTCCAATTTTCGTAAAAAGATCTCTTGCTTCCCGACACTTTTAGACCAAACGCTTCTCACAACATTTTATATTAGTTAAAACTAACACGTTCCAATAATAAAATGAGTTTTACGAGACCGGCCCACATCGGCCGTTTTACGACTTTCGTACAAAATACAAGTTTTCAACCACATGATTTTTAACACAAAAATAAAGACCGAGCATGGTGATTGGGGATACGCTACCCAATCCTAATCAATCCAAAAGCACGTCTTCTAAAGCAAACTACGCAAGTCCACTAGTTCCCACGCTTACCCGAGCCACCGTCTCCATGCAAATCTATAAAAATGTAAACAACGAGAGGGTAAGCTAATGCTTAGTGAGTGAGAATATACTACATACATATATATATGCATAAAATGGACACGACACACAATAATAATCAAATAGCACATACCGGAGCATCCAAGCATAAAGGCAAGCTAATCTAAGCATACCGTACGACCGCTATACAACAAGCTAAAAATATCAACAACGTAAGTTCACCTACGATGATATGAACAACGCCATCAAGCAACACCCGGGGGTTAGCTACATCACAACAATACGACAAACATCGATGTTCACAACATCCACTAGTATTCAAGATCTCAAGGCTAGCCCAATGAATGGTATCGTCAACATCGAAATTAATTCCCATCCGTCCTAATAAATGTGGTATCGTTAACATCGAACTTAAACCCACATATGAGGTATCGTCAACATCGAACTTAAACCCTCATCGAATGAATTAATGTGGTCTCGTCAACATCGAACTTAAACCCACATATGAGGTATCGTCAACATCGAACTTAAACCCTCATCGAATGTCACTACAATAGTGTTATGGCTTCGTCAACATCGAACTTTAAATCCATACATGAGGTATCGTTAACATCGAACTTTAACCCTCATCTAAACCATCAAACAATATACTCTAGGATATGGTATCGTCAACATCGAACTTTAACCCATACCCCACAAATAAATAAATCATATACTTACATATATAATTATTCCACTCACAAGCCCATGTGATAACGTACACACGAAGTGTGCACCTCGCCAAAGATGGTCAACCCAAATGCACAATCGTGCCAATTGGGCATGTACACAAGTCCATCAATCCACCTATATGTGAAGTGAGCTCTATAGCCGAGGTTCACTTCACCCAACCAGCACCCATCCTACACATACATATGCACATAGGATATTAACACTCACCTTGTCATCTTGATGAATGCTTCTGAATAATCCGCAACGCGCCGATGGAAAGTACCTATTCCATTATCACAATGCAAACAACACAATTAGGGTGGATTTACAAACCAACCCCATTTGACACTTGGTGCAATTTCGACCAATTGCACTTCCAAGCACAAACTGCGCCCAAACCAACCAATAATCACTAACACTAGTTACAATGGTCCTAATATGTCAATTAAACCCAAACCCAAGTGTTAAACACTTATCATTCTCAAAATCACCCATAAACCCTAATTTTGACTCAATTCAAAATTAGTCATTCAAATACACTAAAATGGGTTCCAACACTTCCATAATCACCAAACCTAGTGATTAAACCCAATTCCAAGTCCTAAATCATGGCCAAGTCGGTTTCCAACCCAAAACCCACCAACAACAACAATAACCCGATTACTAATATCAATAAACTCACTTCAAGAGTTTAAATGGGTTTCTCTACAAATCAAGTTCAAACCCTAACTTTGGATATCAAATCAAACATTGAAATTCGGAGTTAGAACTTACCACAACAACCAAAACGTAGCTAGGAATGAGGTGAACAACTTTAAAACCCGAGCTTTGGTGAGAATCCAACTCTTTCTTCTCCAAATGAAGCTTCCTCTCTCTAAAACTCTTCTCTCTCTAGGGTTTGAAGATGAGAGTGATGAATGGATGTGAAAATGATCCAAAGTTGGATCCAAACCAACTGATAAAGCCCACAGATCCGGCCTCAAGTGAAAAGACCAAATTGCCCTTCATTAAACTCAAAATAGAAAAAGGCTGAAATCTGTCGCTGGCAAGGTGCGCGGCGCGCACCCATAACTGTGCGCGGCGCGCACAACAGTCTGGGTAGATTCTGACCTTCGTTTAATTCCACAATACTTCCTGCATTCAACGTAGCATAATTACACTTCCGTACAATAAATATTAGAGTCTTACACATCGCTTTCCTTTGCAACCGGACGGTAGTTTACCGAAAGGTAATATACAGAACAAGTAAACTGGATGTGTGCTTTCCGATACAGGGATAGCAGTGGATTACACGAACCTAAAAGTTTTAGCCAAAATATTGATCTACAAATATATTTTGCAACATTGATGGTGGGTCAAATCAGAAAACTTATCTAGGGTAAAAGCTAGATTAAATTTTCAAAAGATCAAATTTCATAAAGATCCGATTTTCTTAAAGGATCTAAATTTTTATAGTCATGTGGGACTGTAAACCACATCATTATTATCATTGTTCATACCGCCGTATTGAAATCACTGATGTACAAAATGTGAAGAATAAAGAAGTGATTCTGGTAAGTTATATTCAAGTTCTATATTGCTTGAGGACAAACAACGCTCAAGTATGGGAATATTTGATAATGCTAAAAACGAACATATATTTCATAGCATTATCCTTCAAGAAAGACAAGCTTTTAGTTGCAATTGTTCTAATTTCAAGTAATTATCGTTTAAATAATAAAAGGTGAAGACAAAAGACAGATTCGACGATTTGAAGACGCAAATGACCAAAAAGCTAAAAAGTACAAAGTACAATTCAAGTGGTTCAATTTATTGATGAAAAATGTCTCAAAATTACAAAAGTACAAGCCGCAAAATGCAAAGTACAAGATATTAAATTATACGAAAAGGCGTTCGAAAATCCGGAACCGAGACATGAACCAACTTTCAACGCTCGACGCAACGGAGCTGAAAGTACAAGTTAACTATGCACAAGAATATAATATAATATTCAAATAATTCATAATAAGAATAATAATAAATAATAAAAAGTTGTTAATTGAGCATAGTTAAAGGGTCATAAGTGAAAATTTTAAATCAATAATTTGCAACGAGATATTATTGATTCAACTTTGAATGGTAGCCAGCTAACATTCCACCTACAACAGTATCAATCATTTGCCTATAAAAGCAAGGCACGGAGTAAAGAAGAAACTACACCTTTTTCTTTTCCTTTCTCATATCATATACGATAGATATATATTTATATTTAATAATTATAATTTAAATTTAAGTTTAATAATAATTGGGTTATTGTAAGAATGTTTTACGGGTTTTAAATCGAAACTCTGTCCGTGTAACGCTACGCTATAAATAATCATTGTAAGTTATGTTCTACCTTTTTAAATTAATGTCTCGTAGCTAAGTTATTATTATGCTTATTTAAGCCGAAGTAATCGTGATGTTGGGCTAAATATTAAGATTGGGTAATTGGGCTTTGGACCATAATTGGGGTTTGAACAAAAAACCGACACTTGTGGAAATTAGACTATGGAATATTAATGGGCTTTATATTTGTTTAACTGAATGATAGTTCGTTAATTTAATATAAAGATTTACAATTTGATGTATCTTTAAATAACCACATACATTCGATCGGATACGATGGGCGGGATATTTATAAGTACTAATAATTGTTCATTTGACCGGACACGGGGATGGATTAATAGTCAATGGAGTCATTAAAACAGGGGTGGATTACACACTAGGAAAATTGGTGTAATTGTTAACAAAGTATTAAAACCTTGTTACAGTTGAAGTCCTCAATTAGTTGGAATATTTGACTTCGGGTATAAGGGTAATTTGACGAGGATACTCGCACTTTATAATTATGGCCGATGGACTGCTATGGATAAAAACCAGATAGACGTATCGAATAATCCAGGACAAAGGACAATTAACCCATGGTAATAAATTAAAATCAAAACGTCAAACATCATGATTACGGAAGTTTAAATAAGCATAATTTCTTTATTGTATATCTCATCGTACTTTCATTTATCGTCATTTTATTTATCGTACTTTAAATTATCGCACTTTTATTTTTACGCTTTATTTATATTTTTAATTATTGCACTTTTATTTGTTGTCATTTACTTTACTCTTTAAAATAAGTTATATTTATATTTAATATTTTGCATTCGGTTTTAACTGTGATATAAGTCTCAAAATCGACAAACCGGTCATTAAACGGTAAATCCCCCCAAAGTTACCTATAATTACTATATATTACTTAATCTAGTTTAACTACTTAATTAACTAATTTGACCTAGTAAGACACCCAATAATAGTGTCCACGGATCGACATCCCGGACTTTACCTTAGCTATATTATTGCACGATAGGTATACTTGCCTTTTGTGTTTTAGTTTAATTTAGGTGATTTCCTGTAGTAAATAAATATAAAACTGATAGCCGTTTCATACACACCCTCTAGAACACATCAGGTGTCTACAAAGCATGACTAGTACAGCGGAAGCAAGCAAACCTTAAGCACCTGAGAAAAACATGCTTAAAAACGTCAACACAAAGGTTGGTGAGCTATAGTTTAAGTATAACAGTAATGTAAGGTAGGCCACGAGATTTCAGTGCTTCAACAACGTTTCAAAACAGTATGAAAAGTATATGTATAACCGTGGGCACTTGGTAACTAACTTAATGTTTATCATCCCTAAAAGTACACTTGGCGATTGCGTATGTTTACGAAGTATTAAACACCCGTTAAATGCTAGCGCTACTAGCCCGAGTGGGGATGTCAAACCCTATGGATCCATATCTAAGATTCGCGTTCACCGGTTCAAAGACCAATGACTAAACGTTACCGAGCTAAGGGGAAAGTTTATGCCGTTGTATAACCCACACATATATAAAATTTAAGTACTCGTTCCTAGTATGTAAAACGTAAAAAAATGCGCATGTATTCTCAGGTCCCAAAATAGTTAAAGTAAAAAGGGATGCTATAACTCACAGTGGAAAGTAGTAAAAGTCGATACGCGGGAATAGTAAGCAAGTGGTTGGTCCGAAAGGTCCTCAACCTAAGTCAAAAGTTACTAAGTCAGTAAATCGATCCCAAAAGTTTAAATGTATGTAAATTAGGTCTTAAGTATCATCATCATTCATCATCAAACAAAAAGTGTAAACTAAGTTTCAAGTCAAGACTAGGGTTTGAAATAAAGGCTGACTTCGTTCAGTCGCCACGACCTCTATACAAACTGAAATGAGGTGAGACGAGTGGCCATGGCTCTGTATATGAGTCCCCTAGAGGTTGACAAAGTTAAAGAACCAAACTCATCTTCGTTTGACCGTGGTGACGGTTTAAGTGCGAGTAGGTCAGAAATTTCAGCACAACGTTAATAGGGTGTAGTGACTTTCGGGAGGCCATAGATCCTAAACCATAACTCGGATTAAGACGAGGTCTAAATGGAAAATCATATACTCGAACCGAACTAACTGAAATTCAACTTTACAGTATCCCATGTAGTCTGATAAGTTCCAAAAACATTAAGTAAAGGTGTTCCGGTGGGTTCTTGGTGCTTGATGCTCATCACGGTTCTCATCCTTGATGCGTATAGCTTCAAGTGTACAACTCGTTGATGGGTTTGCATCATCTTAACCAAGGTGTGACCATCATAACACTAGTGTAAGTCTAAGATAAGTTGCACAACTCACTTAAGAGTTGTATATAGTTTGATGAACCAAAGTTACATCAAGATCTTAGATCTGACACATACATGAGTTACAAAAGTAATATTAAGCTACAAACTTGAAAGTAAACTAAATAAACAAGATCCTAAGTTGTAGAACTTAGATCTTAGCTAGATCTTAAAGATCCTAGACTAGAAAGTCTAGATCTAGTGTTCATAAGTTAGATCCTAAGTTACAAAACTTGGATCTACACTTTAATGAAATCATAAGTTATGAAACTTAGATTTTCAACTTGATTAATGTATGTAAGCTTGTAAGCTCTTATTTACAACAAAATTAGAAGACCATAAGCTATAGAAACTTAGATCTATCATAAGTATATGAAGTTATAACTAGAAAGTTATACTTCCATGTTCTTCAACTTATAAAGTTAACTTTTAGTTTCAAGAAATATGAGATCAAGATTAACTAGTAATACTTGACCAAATTAACAACATCACAACTTTAAAGTACATAAAATGAAGAGATAAACTAAAGTACAAGTATTATGTTCATGTCTTGTTTCATACTTAGGAAGATTCAAATCAAAGTTTGAATCTTAGGATTTAAGTCTACAAACGTGAACACAAGTATGAATATGAAACTTATGAACTTTAAATCTTGAAAACATTTAAGTGTAGAACCATAAACTAGAAAGTTTAGATTCATTGTTCTTGACTTCATCAAATAAAGATGGAAGTAACAAGATTTCATGAAGATACAAGTTAGAAAACTTGATCTTTAACAACAACAAATAACTAGTAAGTAATCAACAAACAAGACAAGTAACTTTGATGATGATGATGGCGGTTTTAGACAAGAAAAAGAAGAGAAAATGAAGCCTTTTTACTTACAATATTTGAGAGAAAAAGGAGAGAAAAAAAGAACGCAAGTAAGTTATGTGTGTGAAGGATGAAGTATACTAGTGAATATGTAACACAAAAAGGAAAATGAAGCTCCCCTTTACCCACCCCAAAACCAACGGCCAAGGCCAAATGGGGAAGGGGTCAAATGCTTCTTTCATATATTGGTAGATGGTGTATGCTTGAAAAGGTATTAAAGCTAAATGGTTATACGAACAAGGTGTAAGTGTGCATGTAACTAGATTCCTTTGTCACTAATTAATCTTGTTTAGTCTTAAAGCATCATTAGCATAATGTTGGGCTCCTAATAGTCCATCAAGAGAAGTAGGGTGGGCTTTCAAGTCCATTACCATGAATCCATTAATAAAAGCCCAAGTTTAAGCAAGTTGGCAACAATTAATTAAATAAAGCCCAAGTAATTAACTAGTAACCTTAGTTAATTAAAAATGATTAATAATAAATAATCATGAATGTAAATAATATTTGAAAATATTATTCGTGTAAAGTACGTGTGTCACAAAGAGAAATCGGACATGTAAAGTTAAATACGGTAACAAGTAACACGTATAAGAACACGTTTTTTAAAACGCAAGCATTAATAATAAATATTGATATATAAATGTTGGAAAATTCTGGGTTGTTACAGTTAGAATAACTGAACGTGTTCATAGAGGTTAGTCTGTAACTTGGCCATGATGTTATTAATGGTTCTTCTCTTTAATTAAGGGTCCAACTGATTTTATTAGTCCAATCATTAACGATAGCATCGGAAACACATCATGTCTCTTGGATCAGGGATGCCCTCTATCTTTACTTATACTTAAGAAAGTTTAGACCTTAAGGATCGTTAATATGTCACCTTACCGGGTCGCTCCTATTGATGAGCTGACCGTTACAACAATAATTACAACAATAACAGACAACACAACTAAAATCAACAAAACCGGGGTTAGTAAGGAGAATGGTAGATAAAAGGTCAACTCAACCGAGGGTACGGGTGATGATGAGATCAGTAAGAAAAAGGGTAATGAGCCTTTGAAGACTACAAGACCGGTGCCATATCTAAAGGCTTTAAAGAAGGACAAGTTGGTGGCTCAATACAAAAAGTTTCAAGATATGATGAAAAATGTCTCGGTCAACTTGCCAATCACCGATATGCTTAAAGTATTGCCAAACTACGGCCGGTTCATCAAGGAGCTAATTTCTCAAAGGGGTAAATATCATGATGAAACATCTTTCTTTATTGAGGAGGAGTGCAATAAGATTCTTCAATCAAGGCCAAGGATTCCTAAAAAGTTAGGAGATCCGGGAAAATTTGTTTTCCCTTGCAAGTTTGGTGACTCGGAAGTGTTTAATGCACTTGCCGATTTGGGTGCAAGCATTAACCTAATGGCCCACTCACTTTACGAGAGACTTGGCCTTGGACCTCTTAAACCGACCCAAATTAGGATAAGATTGTCCAACCATTGGTTTGATACCGCTATTGGCATCGCCGAGGACATCTTGGTTAGCATTGACACCTTGGTGTTCCCGGTTGATTTTGTTATCATGGAAATGAAGGAGGACCTTCAAGTTCCCCTCATCTTAGGAATATCGTTTTTAGCGACCGCCGACACCATCATCTTGGTACAACGCAATCAACTCAACATTGGAGGTGGTGAAGAGCGTGTAACTATCAATATCCGGGAAGCTATGAAGCAACCAAGTAACACCGATGATAATGAGTTCTATGATTTTAACCATATTGACCTTTATGTGTATGACGAACTTGAAAAGCTTTAAAGGTTGATACCACGGGGTTCAACCAACTTTGTTATAATGAAATTGTGGATTTAGAGGCCGATTTTAGGGAATTGATGAATGTTAATGTTGATGAATTTGAAAGTGAAAATGAGACCACTCGGGAAGAGTCATTTGAATCTATCTCTCATGAAGATAGATTTTGAATCAAGTCGTCATGGGAAGAACCTCCCACTCTTGAGCTTAAAGAGCTCCCCGAGCATCTTGAATATGCTTATCTTAAGGAAGCAAGCCAACTTTCGATGATTATCTCTTCGAGACTCACCCAAGACCAAAAGACAAGGCTTGTCTCACTTCTTAAGTCTCACCATAAGGCCATATCATGGAAGACCACAGACATCCCGGGGATCAATCCATCATATTGTACACACAAAATCCTCATGGAAGAGAATTTTAAACCGGTTGTCCAAAGACAACGAAGATTTAACCCAAAAATGAAGGAGGTTGACAAAAAGGAAGTGATTAAATTGTTAGACGCATGCCTTATCTACCCAATATCCGACTCTCCATGGGTGAGTTCCATTCAAGTGGTGCCCAAAAAGGGTGGGACCACGGTGATCTTAAATGAAAAAATGAACTTGTCCCAACCCGAACCATCACGGGATGGCGGGTATGCATTGACTATAGGCGTCTAAACGATGCAACAAGAAAAGACCATTTCCCACTACCATACATCGATCAAATGATCGAACGTCTAGCCGGGAGAGAGTTCTACTGCTTTCTTGACGGGTTTTCGGGATACTTCCACATCCAGATAGACCCCGAGGATCAAGAAAAGATGATCTTTACATGTACCTATGGTACATTTTCTTATCGGAGAATGCCCTTCGGGTTGTTTAATGCCCCTGGGACATTCCCAAGATGCATGCTTTCTATCTTCTTCGATATGGTTAAGGACACTATGGAGGTGTTCATACATGATTTTTCAGTGTTCGGGGACTCGTTTGACCATTATCTTAAAAATCTTGATAAAATGCTAACTCGTTGTGAAAATACAAATTTGGTTCTAAATTAGGAGAAATGTCACTTCATGGTCAACGAGGGGGTAGTTTTGGGACACGAAATTTCTAAGGTGAGAATCAAGGTAGACAAAGCTAAAATTAGCATGATAAAAGACTTAACTAGACCATCGGAGGTGAAAGCAATCGGAAGTTTTCTTGGGCACGCGGGATTTTTTCGTCGGTTCATAAAAGATTTTTCAAAAATCGCCCGCCCTATGACCAAATTGTTAGAAAAGGACCAACCTTTCTTGTTTGATGATGAATGCATCGAGGCATTCAATTTGTTGAAAGAATAGCTCATTAACCCACTAATTCTTATCTCTCCCGATTGGGACAAAGACTTTGAATTGATGTGCGATGCGAGCGATTATGCACTTGGTGCGGTTCTTGGTCAAAGAGTTGACCAACACTTTAGGCCGATTTACTATGAAAGCAAAACCCTAAATGGGGCCTAATTGAATTACACCACTACCCAGAAAGAGATTCTCGCGGTGGTATTTGCATTCGATAAGTTTTGGCTTTATCTTGTACTTTCAAAGACAATCGTCTACACGGATCACTCCGCGTTAAAGTACCTTTTTCAAAAGCAATACGTGAAACATCGTTTAATTCATTGGGTGCTACTTTTGCAAGAGTTTGACATAGAAATTAGGGATAAAAAGGGAGCTGAGAATGTGGTGTCCGGCCATTTGTCAAGGCTAGACAATCCCGGGCTTCAATCTTTAGACGAGTCCAAGATTCGAGATACCTTCCCAGATGAACATTTAATGATAGTTGACCTAGTCGATGAAGTTCCATGGTTTTTCGATTTTGCAAATTACTTGGCCTCAAATGTTTACAAAAAGGTTTGTCATACCAACAAAATAAAAAGTTTTTCAACGATTTACGGTATTACTTTTGGGAAGACCCACACTTGTTCCGCATTGGGGCGGATCAAGTAATTCGGAGATGTGTATATGGGCAAAAAGCCCGAGATATTTTGAGAGGTTGTCATAGTGGACCAACGGGAGGGCATTTTGGTCCGAATCACACCTCAAAAAAGGTGTTCGATTCCGATTTCTATTGGCCCACTATATTCAAAGACGCCCACGAGTTGGTGAAAAGATGAGATTCTTGCCAAAGGTCTGGATCCATTTCAAAGAGGGATAAGATCCCTCAAACCGGCATTCAAATATGTAAGATATTTAATGTATGGGGCCTAGACTTTATGGGTCCATTTTCGAATTTGAACAAGTGTCTCTATAACTTGGTGGCGGTAGATTATGTTTCAAAATGGGTCGAGGCCAAAGGCTTGCCAACCAATGACTCTAGGGTAGTTGTTAACTTTTTGAAGAGTTTATTTGCTAGATTTGGAGTGCCAAATGCGTTAATCACGGATCGAGGCACGCACTTTGTTAATAGTCTTATGGAGAAAGTAATGGAAAAATATGGTGTTACACATCGTTTCTCTACCCCTTACCACCCTCAAACGAGTGGTCAAGTGAAGAATACGAATCGTGCTTTGAAAAGGATTTTAGAAAAGACAGTTAGCAATAACCCTAAGGTTTGGTCAACTAAGCTTGATGACATCTTATGGGCATTTAGAACCGCTTATAAGACACCAATAGGCACAACACCATTTCGTCTAGTTATGGGAAAGCATGTCAAATCCTGATAGAAGCAGAGCATAGAGCATTTTGGGCAATTAAGGAAGTAAACCTAGATTCAGAACAAGCCAAGGAAAAACGGGTGATGCAATTGCATGAATTAGAGAAGCTTAAGTTAGAGGTATACGACAACTCTTTGACATACAAAGAGAAGACCAAGCGATGGCATGACGCTCGACTTAAAGGTTCCAAAGAATTCCACCCAAATGACAAGGTTTTAGTGTTTAATTCACGTTTTAAGTTATCACCTGGTAAGCTAAAGTGTAGATGGTCGGGTCCTTACATAGTAAAGAAAGCTTACTCAACGGGTTATGTTGAGTTATATGGAGATAAGGACACTTTCAAGGTGAATGGTCATCGATTAAAGCTTTACTTTGATGCAATCAAGGCTTTTGAGCTTGATGACATCAAGCTCTACCATAAGTGATACTCTTGTGCTCAAACGGGTCATGTGTTGACCCTAGACCAAAAACTATCACGCTTGTGTATATTTGTTCATGCTAGTTTTCATTTCATGTTGGATTGTTTGTTTTTGCATTTTTGTTAGTTTGCATTGGCATATAGTTGCATTTCATGCATTTGGGAATTTTGAAAAGACCAAAAACAGTTGGTAATTTGGGTAGGAAGGTGCTTGATTAAACTTAAAACTTTAAAAAACTGGAAATATGATCTAGGAACGATGTTCCAAGGTATGGAACGACGTTCTTTTTCTCCACTTTAATCAGAACAAGTTCTAGACAGTTTCAGGAATGACATTCCTACTGAAGGAACGACGTTCTTTTTCTCAATTTGAATAGAAGCAGTCTTAGGCACTTTCAGGAATGACGTTCTTAATTAAAAAATGACATTCCTCTCTTAGGTAGAATGACGTTGTGATTTCAGGAACTGCGTTCCATTTTTTTGGTAAACTATCACAACATTCCAGCATATGGAACGACGTTCTAGGCCCTGTTTTGAATGTGTTTTGGGGGTTTATTCAAATTACTCTTTCACACTTATATAATTCTTTTACTCCTGACTTACACACTTGAAAACCTGATTTCTTAAGTTGAGTTCATCTATATTCTTCAAGGATCTTGCTAGTTTTTCAACATCAAACATGTTTCAAGTATGATCTTGCACTTATTTCACTTAATTGCACTTATTTGTGAAATCTTCATGCTTTTTACCTTTTGTGCCATGCTTGTCAATTATGCTAGATCTAAATTGATTATGATGATAATATTTTTAATTCTAGGTTGCAATGTTATTGATTTACATGTTTGCCATATTTAATTGCACTAATTTAAACTTTGTGATTCTAGGGTTTTCTCAAAATTTGGACTTTTTAAGTTCGGATGTAAGGGATGAAATTGGGTGTTGTCTAAGGTTGTTTGCTAGTTAACCAACATGCTATTGCCATGTACCTTATAATTTAGTGCTTCTTTCGCTATGAAATTGAAATTAGGGTTATTGACTTTAGGGTTTGACCGGCGTTGACCTTTTTGACATTGAATTTGTAATTTGAAGCATGTAACACTCTGGCTAGTTATTTCAATATATGCTTTCGGTATGCTTGCAAGGTTATTTAGGTTTTCTAGAATTTCACTTATCTAGTTTGACCCGAATTAACCATCGTACCATTATTGCATGTTGATCATTTTAGCCTAAACATGACAATTGTGAAGCTTGTATTAATGGATTAAATGTAGGGGGCTTGTGCCCCATTGTTCTTAAATGCAAAAAGTTTGATGTTTGCTAATGTTCTGAAGTTGTGGATGTTTTTGTTTACTTGTTTGCATTTGTGTTATAGGTGATTTATAAAGGCAAAGGAAAGGAGCAAGCATCCGGTATTGATGAATGGTTACGAGAAATTCTTCGCGAAGAGACTCTTAAGTCTAGGATGCTTAATAGGATTCAAATGTAGGTGTGCTCAGCCAAGTACATTGATTGGATTCCATTTGAAATAGCGGGGATGGTTAGTGAGATCCTGGATGTGTTCAAAGTTGAGTACTTTCGTCAAAGCATGAACCCTTGGGGGCCCTTGCTCGATATCTGTGAGGATATCTACCCCTTGTTAACTCGGGAATTTTCAACAAACTTAAGAGTTAACTACAAAGTCCGTCCTCCATGGCTAGAGGATTATCACACATTTAGGCTAGGATGGGAGGAATGGCGATTAAGTATGGTACAATTCATGGCGAGTCTTGGTCTCTACAAGGATATATCACCAGTTGTCTCCTTCATGTACTTGTCCAAATGTGAAACATTCAATCCAAATGAGTTCGATCCACAGAGGGTTTGGCATAAGATTAGTAACACTGAGTTCGCACCATCCAACCAAGTGCCTCAGTCACTTTCTAGTCCTAAGCTTAGATGTATTCAAGGGTTCTTTGCAAATACGGTTTTCCACCGCGTAGAGGATAAGGATATGATGACATTGCTAGATATTTGGTTAGTTCATAGAGTTCACAAAAGAAAGCATGTTCATGTTCCCAACCTCATTGCAAGCTACCTCTTCGATGCAATTGGAGATGAATCAAAGCTTCCAAGTGTTGGTGGTCACTATGTAACTCGACTTGTCAAGTTCTTAAAGGTTGATCTTAATGGGTTTGAAAAACTTACTATGACCCGATTCGGTGTTAAGGAATACATAGAATTGCATATTCTAAGGGAAACTTTACGCAATTCGATCACACGTTGTGAAGGTGAAGGAACCTCGACACTTTAAAGCTAAGTGGTAACAAATATCCATCGTGATTTATGCACCAATTTTATGATCTGGCTCGTAATTTACAGTAATTTACTAATTGTGTATGAAACTAAGGATCACTGATTTGGTATGAGGTAGTACACTTTTATTACTTCTCTCGCACAATATCACATTAATATTGTAATAACTTTGTGATTGCTTGTGGATCGTTTGTGGTATCTTTTGCTTGTTTGTCAATCTTAGTGGCAGGATATACTTTTTGATGATTGATCCAAGCCTGACATTAAGTTCAGGCGTCAAGATCATCGACTTGCATACTTTGGTGACTAAGTTTATTCCGATTGCTGACAACAAAGAACATTTGATCTCATCCTGTTTTTACTTTCTCTTCTCTTATCTATTATATTTTCAAAATGCCCTTCATTTTTACTTATTCTATCATTTCAATGCAATGATGGCATTGCATCAAACTAAATGTAGGGGGGAGTTAAAATATCGAGTCATTTTAAAATTTTCGAATTAAACTTGTCACATACACTATAAAGATTAACACTTGCAATGTTGATCAAATTTTTGGAACAATTTTTTAACCATTACATTAACTTAAATCATAATCACTAAAATGGTTAAAACTTGTAAATTGTTTTTTTGGAAAAGTAAAGTCTTTTCCTTGCTTTTGCATGGAAGTAAAGTCTTCCATGTGTTATCCCAAAAACCAAGTGTTTAAAGCATTATGCTTTAACACTTCCGGATGAGTCAAGTTCATCCATGATAGGGAGTCAAGCCTCCCGAATGTCGTTTTACTTGGTGTGGGAGACTTTCTAATCCACAACATTTTATATTGACATTGGTTGTCTCATCATTTCACGATATTTCAACCGATGTATTGATGGAATTTAACAACTTTATAAACAACATGTTCATGGTTTACATGTTCATAAAACCATTTTATGATAGTAAAGAAAGCGGAAGCATGATTAAAAGTTCATGTTAACATGTTAGACTACAAATATAACAAGTAGAGAAGATGTGTACCTCCTCAAGCTAGTTGAGGGTTATTTCAAGTGACAAGGATGATGGAAAAAGATGATGAAAGCAAGCTTCTAACTTGAAACCTCAAGTTTGTAATACCCACAAGCCCTTTTGCACCAACACCACCTTTGTTTTGTTAGGATTTTAGACACTTAAAATCACTAAAAATCAAGCATGAAACCCTCTTATTTCCCTTCAATGTGTACGGCCAGCAGCAGCTCCACCCAAGGAGAGAATGTTTTTCAAGTTACAACTAGAAAGAGTGAGTCAAAAAAGGTTAAAGAGAGCCATGCCTTCACTTGAATAATGTGATGTTAAAAGTAACAAAAAGGAATCTCATGGGATGTCTCCTTAGAGTCTTAAAACGTCCACCAAGGGGTTTTTAATAAAAGAATGTGATTTTTTTTATAAAACTAGATATATAAACCCATGTATTTATTAAGTTACTTACATATTTTATAAACCATTTATAAAATATAACATCATATAATTATTTAAACCTATAAACAATTAAATCATATAAATTATCCAAATAATTTATCTCAAGTGATTATATTTTAGAAAACCGATTTTCTAAAATCCAAGTGTCGCGTATTCATTTAACGATCCAATCGTTATGATTAAATACATATAAGGTGTTGGTAAGCTTTTTATTGGGTATGACCCGACTTGGATCATAACACATTAGCCACATTAATTAAATATGTCTCTCGGGCATACGAAAACCTTCAATCTCCCACTTGCACGAGAAACATAAGAAATTAATGCAAGTGACGGATACCACCTAACGACCGTCCATTACCCCCAATATGTTATGACTTTGTGCCATTCAATAACATCATCCTTTTTGAGTTCCCATCTCAAATATGAATAGGTGAATCTTTCATTATATCCTTTCGTCCTAGATGTCATGTTAATTCCAAGAGATACAGAGTGATCACTCTCTTTTAGATTTAACTTTATCAGGCCTTAGACATCTGACTCTCAACGAATAAGAGGGACAAATTCCATCTTGATTTCATACGTCCTAAATATACACTTTGCATTATACCTGAGCTCTTCATTATGAGCTACCATATTTCAGAATAGCAAAGGAAAGGATCAAGGCACAATACATAGTGAATATCCGAACCCAATATGTATCTTAGGTCAGAGGATACAATGATATTCGCCTTTACTCAAGATTACATGTGATCAACCACAAAGGCTCCATTTAGTAAATCTTGAGGGCGGGTCTTCCAATATTTGTATCCCACAAATATCTATGAACCTTGGTTGCAACCTTGCCCCTCATTCAGTCCGTGAATGTATACCAATTCAAGTTCATAATAGTCTAAACCTCACACTTGTTCCCACAAATGTGATCGACTACGGAATTTAGAATAATTACTTATTCATGGATAAAATATGCAAAATAGGAACTTGACTCAAAATAAATTAATACCATAATTATATTTATGAGTTTGAACAATTTCGTTCCGTTACAATACTTAAAACAGATCATGACCAATCACTAGAACATCGAAGCCCTAATGCACAAATATGTCATGCATATTTTGCTCCATGTAAGAGTTTCGTGAGAGGATCCGCTATATTAAGATCTGTGTGAACTTTGCAAATACATATCGTTCCCTTTTCAACTTCATCCCTTATGTAGTTGAATCTCCGCTCAATGTGATGGGTCTTTTGGTGAGCACAGGGTTCTTTGATTTGAGCAATCGCACCCTCGCTGTCACAAAAGATCTCAAGAGGGTCCTGAATGGAAGGGACTACTCCTAAGTCGTCGATGAATTTCTTCATCCATGCAGCTTCCTGAGCTGCCAATGAGGCGGCAATGTACTCTGACTCTGTAGTGGATAAGGCAACAACATCCTATTTTGAACTATTCTAAGAGACCGCACCTCCATTTAACGTGAAGACGTAACCGGATTGTGACCGAGAATCATCTCGATCAGTTTGGAAGCTCGCATCCACGTAACCTTTTACTGCGAGTTCCTCCTCACCAGACCCATATATTAGAAACATATCCTTAGTCCTCCTAAGGTATTTCAATATACTTTTGACAGCAATCCAATGACTATTTCCTGGGTTATTCTGGTATCTACTTGTCAGGCTAAGAGCGCATGACACATCCGGTCTAGTGCATATCATTGCATACATGATTGACCCAATGGCAGATGCATATGGGACTTTCTTCATTCTCTCCTGTTCATCTTTCGTGGTGGGGCACTGAGATGAACTGAGAAGTGTTCCCTTTTGAATAGGTACCAAACATTTCTTAGAGTTCTCCATCTTGAACCTTTTCAAGATCTTTTCAATGTATGCACTTTGATTCAAACCTATCAGTTTCTTGGATCTATCCCTGTAGATCCCAATCCCCAAAAAGTATTGTTCTTCTCCAAGATCCTTAATGGAGAAGCATTTACTTAACCAAGTTTTAACACCTTGCATTGCCAGAATATCGTTCCCAAATAATAATATATCATCCACATATAATACAAGGAACATGATAGTGCTCCCACTAGCTTTCTTGTATACACAAGCTTCATCACCATTTTTAATGAAGCCAAATTTCTTGGCCTCCTCATTAAAATGATGATTCCACATTCTAGATGCTTGTTTCAATCCGTAGATTGACTTCTTTAACTTGCATACCTTTTTAGGATATTTCGGATCAACAAAACCTTCAGACTGAACCATATAGACATCTTCCTCAAGATGTCCATTTAGGAAAGCGGTCTTGACATCCATTTGCCATATTTCATAATCATAATGAGCAGCAATGGCAAGTAATATCCTAATAGACTTTAGCATTGCCACAGGCGAAAAAGTTTCTTCATAGTCAACCCCTTGAGTTTGAGTGAAACCTTTTGCTACAAGTCTAGCTTTATATGTATCCAAGTTTCCATGTATGTCAGTTTTCATTTTGAAAAGCCATTTACAATCAACTAGCCTTGAGCCAGTAGGTTGTTCAACAAGTTACCAAACTTGGTTGTCATACATGGATTGCATCTCAGCATTCATGGCTTCCTGCCATTTATCCTTATCAATCCTTGATAAAGCATCTTGGTAGTTTGTTGGTTCATCCAAATCAACCACATAGCATCCATCCATGAGAAACCCATATTTCTCAGGAGGATTACTAATCCTACCTGATCTGCGAACATCTTGTGTATTTTGAATATCCATTTGATCACTCTCAAAATTTTCATGTTGAGTGCTAGTGTCAACCAATTGTGTATCATCTACTTGATCTTAAACCTCTTCAAGATCTATCTTCCTTTCACTATCACCTTTCGTTAGGAACTTAGTTTCAAGGAATTCAGCCTTCCGAGCAACAAATACATTTTGCTCGGATGGATCATAGAAATAGTATCCCATATCATCCTTGGGATATCCTATGAAGATACACTTCGTGGATCGAGCATTCAACTTATTAGGGACGTAAAGCTTAGGGTAAGCTTCACATCCCCATACCTTTAGGTATGATAGATATGGAGGTTTTCCAAACCACATCTCATGAGGTGTTCGTTCCACTTTCTTGGTCGGGGCCATATTTAAAATACGAGCCACGGAGCATAGACAATAACCCTAAAATGATAGAGGTAACGAGCTTCTAGCCATCATAGATCGAACCATATCCATTAGGGTTCGGTTCCTCCTTTCGGATACTCCATTAAGTTGTGGTGTTCCAGGAGGAGTAAGTTGCGAGATAATCCCACAACTTTTAAGATGATCTTGGAAAGCATCGCTTAGGCATTCACCTCCTCTATCGGTACACAGTACCTTGATTGTCTTATTGAGTTGATTTTGTACTTCTTTTTGATACTCTTTAAATGCCTCAAAAGTTTTGTCCTTATGTCTTAACAGGTAGACATATCCAAAATGACTGAAGTCATCAATGAAGGTAATGAAGTGTCTTTCACCATTCCTAGTTATGGGCTTTAACGATCCACATACATCTGAATGTATTAATCCCAATAAGTCCTTAGCCCTTTCATAGGTCCCTTTGAAAGGTACTTTAGTCATTTTGCCTTGTAAACAAGATTCACATACATCAAACGAGTCTAGTTCGTTTGATTTCAAAAGGCCATTCTTTTGAAGTGTATGCATTCTATTCTTGTTTATGTGACCAAGGCGATAATGCCATAAGTAGGAATCACTCAAATCCCTCTTGAGTTTCTTGGTGTTTGCATGATATATTGAGCTATTGTATGATGTGTCATCATGAACCAATTCATAAATACCATTCGAAGGCGAAGCCTTAAAATAGAACACATTATCTAAAGAAACATGGATATCATCATCAATGAAATTAAGATTAAAACTATATTGTTTCAAACGGGATACAGAAATAATGTTTCGAGATAAATGGGTGCATACAAAACATTTTTCAAAATAAGCTCCAACCCAGTTTGTAGCTTTAAAACAAAGTCTCCTTGAGCTTCTACGTGCACCTTTGCACCATTTCCCATGAAGAGATTTATTGTTCCCGCTGGTTGTTTACTTCTTTTGAACCCCTGCAAAGAATTGCAAATATGAGTTCCACATCCTGTGTCTAATACCCATGTATTAGAAGAAGTAATACTAAGCTCAATGTATACCATATATACATTACCTGAGGTTTTCCCTGCATCCCTCTTTTCCTTCAACACCTTAAGGTAGACCGGGCAGTTGCGTTTCCAGTGACCCATTTCACCACAACCAAAGCACGGATCATCCTTGGGGTTAGCTTTACCAGCAACCTTTTACTTCTTGTTATTATTGGTTGGGGTAACCATTTTCCCTTTTCCCTTACCCTTACCTTGGTAGGCGGGTCCTTTCCTCTTAGCTACCTTTGGCTTAGAAGTGTTATTGGTTTTGGACCCGCCTTTATTGATCATAAACATGGGTGAAGCCCTTTTACCCATGCTCGCTTCGGTCGTCTTAAGCATGACATGTAATTCGCCAATGCTCTTATCCCAACCATTCATATTGTAATTCATTACAAATGTGTCAAACCTTTTTGACAATGAGTTGAGAATAAGGTCCGTGGCTAATTCATTAGACACGTTGCAATTTAGATGGTTTGCTCGATCAATAAGGCTTTTCATCTTAAGGACATAAGATGAAACGGATTGGGAGTCGTCCATCCGACATGCATGAAGCGCTCGAACCGTTTCGAAGCACTCGACATGAGCTTGTTGAAGGAACATCTCCTTCAACTGTGTGATCATGTCATATGCACTATGATGCTCAAAATCCTTTTGGAGTTCGGGTATCATAGTCCCAAGCATGAGGCAAGAAACTTGCAACGAATCGGTGCAATATTTCTCCCAATAAGCCATGCCTTCCGTATCATCCTCGTCCGGTTGATAGGGAATGGGGTCTTCCAACACATACGCCCTATCCTCTAGTTTGAGGACAATTCTTAGATTGCGAAACCAATCCATGAAGTTCGTATGGTTGAGTTTTTCCTTTTCAAGGATTGACCTCACCGATAGGTTGTTAAAGTTGATTGGTGCGTTTGGAATGTTGTTTTTATTGGCGGCCATCTACAAAATTTAACAAAGTTTTTTTAAGTATCAATTTTAATTTAACAATCAATACCCTTTAAATCCAATTGATATATATATTAAATTTTAGAATCCAACGGTAAACCAAATTTCGGTTAGGTGACCTTTATCCCGTCATTTGATTTAGCTAGGTAGTCATTATATGACAATTGCAATCCTTTTGCAACTTCTAAGTTATGAAATCATGCAATCCTTTTGCATGGCATATTTATTCTATCAACGCCTATTTGTTCCTCATGCTTCGGTGACCCTAAGTTCATGATTCCCAAATCAAGTCGTCCTACTTGTGTAAACGTATAAATTTAACATACAAGTGGTTAGGTGACCTTTATTCCACAAGTGTGCGAAATTCACCTTAATCATATTAGTTTGCTCATAACGGTTAGGTGACCTTTATCCCATTATGAGTTCCCTAATATTTTTAAGTGTTGCACAAAAGGATGGCGTTTAACTTGTTAGCCTTGTTGATTAAAGGGATTTTAAGTTTTCATAATTTCTAGTTTAAGGAAACTTTTATACCATACACCAACATGCATTTAGTGTATGGTTAGTATGAAAATCCATTTTCATGTCTTGTAATTAAGCCAATTACATGATTTGATATAAACCATTTTATATGTGTTATAATAACCAATTATTATGTGTTCTTAACAACCGTTTATTAATGTCCTTTTGCCACTTATTAATTTAACCAATTAAATCGTCGTTATGCATGTCGTTAATAATGTCTAATTTAACCAATTAAATTACCATTTTTCTTGTTGTTAACTTGTGTGATTAACTTGTAGCATACAAATATACAATCCACAATCATACAATAAACAACCAAGCATGCAAAACAATATGTTCATAATCAAGCCAATTTGGTAGACATTTGTTTAGCCGAAAACAAATGTCACCGGTTAAGGGGTAATAACACAAAGTAGGAGATTTTAAATCTCCCACTTAATCTTGCATCCAAATGCTCCTTCTTGTGTTCTTCAATTCATCATCTTGCTTCTTCATTTTTACAAAATATATCCTAATACATTTTTCTAAAAAATGAAATACAACGTAATCTATTTTACATACCAAATATAAAATAAATTACATAACCAAAATTAATATTACATACCAAATGAATAATTAATTTTACAAACCAAATTGAATGAATATAACAACCATATTGAAAGATTAACAAATCAACCAAACATACATTCAAACAAAAGGTCGAGGCATTGATTGTGAACATAAATATATCAACAAAATGACCAAAATGGAGCAACCCAAAACCCATTTTGGGATCCAAGATTTCGGCCAACATCACTAACCCTCCCAAACCTGAAAATTTTTTGCATTACATATTCATGCATGTACTTAGAATGCAAATATATAGGGTTTAAAGACCATATAAGAAGCATAATCCATAGACCTCGGCTCTAGATACCATTGATGGAATTTAACAACTTTATAAACAACATGTTCATGAAGTTTACATGTTCATAAAACCATTTTATGATAGTAAAGAAAGCGGAAGCATGATTAAAAGTTCATGTTAACATGTTAGACTATTAAATTAAATTCCATGATAATATCAAGTCTTGGATAAATGCTTACAAATATAACAAGTAGAGAAGATGTGTACCTCCTCAAGCTAGTTGAGGGTTATTTCAAGTGGCAAGGATGATGGAAAAAGATGATGAAAGCAAGCTTCTAACTTGAAGCCTCAAGTTTGTAATACCCACAAGCCCTTTTGCACCAACACCACCTTTGTTTTGTTAGGATTTTAGACACTTAAAATCACTAAAAATCAAGCATGAAACCCTCTTATTTCCCTTTAATGTGTACGGCCAGCAGCAGCTCCACCCAAGGAGAGAATGTTTTTCAACTTACAACTAGAAAGAGTGAGTCAAAAAAGGTTAAAGAGAGCCATGCCTTCACTTGAATAATATGATGTTAAAAGTAACAAAAAGGAATCTCATGGGATCTCTCCTTGGAGTCTTAAAACGTCCACCAAGGGGTTTTTAATAAAAGAATGTGATTTTTTTTTATAAAACTAGATATATAAACCAATGTATTTATTAAGTTACTTACATATTTTATAAACCATTTATAAAATATAACATCCTATAATTATTTAAACCTATAAACAATTAAATCATATAAATTATCCAAATAATTTATCTCAAGTGATTATATTTTAGAAAACCGATTTTCTAAAATCCAAGTGTTGCGTATTCATTTAACGATCCAATCGTTATGATTAAATACATATAAGGTGTTGGTAAGCTTGTTATTGGGTATGACCCGACTTGGATCATAACACATTAGCCACATTAATTAAATATGTCTCTCGGGCATACGAAAACCTTCAATCTCCCACTTGCACGAGAAACATAAGAAATTAATGCAAGTGACGGATACCACCTAACGACCGTCCATTACCCCCAATATGTTATGACTTTGTGCCATTCAATAACATCATCCTTTTTGAGTTCCCATCTCAAATATGAATAGGTGAATCTTTCATTATATCCTTTCGTCCTAGATGTCATGTTAATTCCAAGAGATACAGAGTGATCACTCTCTTTTAGATTTAACTTTATCGGGCCTTAGACATCTAACTCTCAACGAATAAGAGGGACAAATTCCATCTTGATTTCATACGTCCTAAATATACACTTTGCATTATACCTGAGCTCTTCATTATGAGCTACCATATTTCAGAATAGCGAAGGAAAGGATCAAGGCACAATACATAGTGAATATCCAAACCCAATATGTATCTCAGGTCAGAGGATACAATGATATTCGCCTTTACTCAAGATTACATGTGATCAACCACAAAGGCTCCATTTAGTAAATCTTGAGGGTGGGTCTTCCGATATTTGTATCCCACAAATATCTATGAACCTTGGTTGCAACCTTACCCCTCATTCAGTCCGTGAGTGTATACCAATCCAAGTTCATAATAGTCTAAACCTCACACTTGTTCCTACAAATGTGATCGACCACGGAATTTAGAATAATTACTTATTCATGGATAAAATATGCAAAATAGGAACTTGACTCAAAATAAATTAATACCATAATTATATTTATGAGTTTGAACAATTTCGTTCCGTTACAATACTTAAAACAGATCATGACCAATCACTAGAATATCGAAGCCCTAATGCACAAACATGTCATGCATGTTTTGCTCCATGTAAGAGTTTCGTGAGAGGATCCGCTATATTAAGATCTGTGTGAACTTTGCAAATACATATCTTTCCCTTTTCAACTTCATCCCTTATGTAGTTGAATCTACGCTCAATGTGACGGGTCTTTTGGTGAGCACGGGGTTCTTTGATTTGAGTAATCGCACCCTCGTTGTCACAAAAGCTCTCAAGAGGGTCCTGAATGGAAGGGACTACTCCTAAGTCGTCGATGAATTTCTTCATCCATGCAGCTTCCTGAGCTGCCAATGAAGCGACAATGTACTCTGACTCTGTAGTGGATAAGGCAACAACATCCTGTTTTGAACTCTTCCAAGAGACCGCACCTCCATTTAACGTGAAGATGTAACCGGATTGTGACCGAGAATCATCTCGATCAGTTTGGAAGCTCGCATCCACGTAACCTTTTACTGCGAGTTCCTCCTCACCAGACCCATATATTAGAAACATATCCTTAGTCCTCCTAAGGTATTTCAATATACTTTTGACAGCAATCCAATGACTGTTTCCTGGGTTATTCTGGTATCTACTTGTCAGGCTAAGAGCGCATGACACATCCAGTCTAGTGCATATCATTGCATACATGATTGACCCAATGGAAGATGCATATGGGACTTTCTTCATTCTCTCCTGTTCATCTTTCGTGGTGGGGCACTGAGATGAACTGAGAAGTGTTCCCTTTTGAATAGGTACCAAACATTTCTTAGAGTTCTCCATCTTGAACCTTTTCAAGATCTTTTCAATGTATGCACATTGATTCAAACCTATCAGTTTCTTGGATCTATCCCTGTAGATCCCAATCCCCAAAACGTATTGTGCTTCTCCAAGATCCTTAATGGAGAAGCATTTACTTAACCAAGTTTTAACACCTTGCATTACCGGAATATCGTTCCCAAATAATAATATATCATCCACATATAATACAAGGAACATGATAGTGCTCCCACTAGCTTTCTTGTATACACAAGCTTCATCACCATTTTTAATGAAGCCAAATTTCTTGGCCTCCTCATTAAAACGATGTTTCCACATTCTAGATGCTTGTTTCAATCCGTAGATTGACTTCTTTAACTTGCATACCTTTTTAGGATATTTCGGATCAACAAAACCTTCAGGCTGAACCATATAGACATCTTCCTCAAGATGTCCATTTAGGAAAGCGGTCTTGACCTCCATTTTCCATATTTCATAATCATAATGAGCAGCAATGGCAAGTAATATCCTAATAGACTTTAGCATTGCCACAGGCGAAAAAGTTTCTTCATAGTCAACCCTTTGAGTTTGAGTGAAACCTTTTGCTACAAGTCTAGCTTTATATGTATCCAAGTTTCCATGTATGTCGATTTTCATTTTGAAAAGCCATTTACAATCAACTAGCCTTGAGCCAGTAGGTTGTTCAACAAGTTACCAAACTTGGTTGTCATACATGGATTGCATCTCAGCATTCATGGCTTCCTGCCATTTATCCTTATCAATCCTTGATAAAGCATCTTGGTAGTTTGTTGGTTCATCAAAATCAACCACATAGCATCCATCCATGAGAAACCCATATCTCTCAGGAGGATTACTAATCCTACCAGATCTGCGAACGTCTTGTGTATTTTGATCATCCATTTGATCACTCTCAAAATTTTCATGTTGAGTGCTAGTGTCAACCAATTGTGTATCATCTACTTGATCTTGAACCTCTTCAAGATCTATCTTCCTTTCACTATCACCTTCCATTAGGAACTTAGTTTCAAGGAATTCAGCCTTCCGAGCAACAAATACATTTTGCTCGGATGGATCATAGAAATAGTATCCCATATCATCCTTGGGATATCCTATGAAGATACACTTCGTGGATTGAGCATTCAATTTATTAGGGACGTAACACTTAGGGTAAGCTTCACATCCCCATACCTTTAAATATGATAGATATGGAGGTTTTCCAAACCACATCTCATGAGGTGTTCGTTCCACTTTCTTGGTCGGGGCCATATTTAAAATACGAGCCGCGGAGCATAGACAATAACCTCAAAATGATAGAGGTAACGAGCTTCTAGCCATCATAGATCGAACCATATCCATTAGGGTTCGGTTCCTCCTTTCGGATACTCCATTAAGTTGTGGTATTCCAGGAGGAGTAAGTTGCGAGATAATCCCACAACTTTTAAGATGATCTTGGAAAGCATCGCTTAGGTATTCACCTCCTCTATCGGTACACAGTACCTTGATTGTCTTATTGAGTTGATTTTGTACTTCGTTTTGATACTCTTTAAATGCCTCAAAAGTTTCGTCCTTATGTCTTAACAAGTAGACATATCCGAAACGACTGAAGTCATCAATGAAGGTAACGAAGTATCTTTCACCATTCCTAGTTATGGGCTTAAAGGGTCCACATACATCTGAATGTATTAATCCCAATAAGTCCTTAGCCCTTTCATAGGTCCCTTTGAAAGGTACTTTAGTCATTTTGCCTTGTAAACAAGATTCACATACATCAAACGAGTCTAGTTCATTTGATTTCAAAAGGCCATTCTTTTGAAGTGTATGCATTCGATTCTTGTTTATGTGACCAAGGCGACAATGCCATAAGTAGGAATCACTCAAATCCCTTTTGAGTTTCTTGATGTTTGCATGATATATTGAGCTATTGTATGATGTTTCATCATGAACCAATTCATAAATACCATTCGAAGG
Organism: Rutidosis leptorrhynchoides; assembly: GCF_046630445.1. NCBI lineage: Eukaryota > Viridiplantae > Streptophyta > Magnoliopsida > Asterales > Asteraceae > Rutidosis > Rutidosis leptorrhynchoides. Next base: position 188,903,685 of record NC_092338.1, read on the forward strand.
CGAAGCCTTAAAATAGAGCTTAGGAGTAAAGTCTTCCAAGTATCGCGCAATAGACCCACCGCCAATCTTACACCCAAGGTAGTTGCTTTCTCATCGCTTTCGATACCGGAGGGTAGTTCACTTTGGTGATATACCGGGAAAGTAACTACCCGTGCGGCCATTCCACCATCGGGATCGCTTGTATGCACATCGCCTTTATGAGCCCAAGATAGTTAGTGTTCCATCACTTTCAACACCGGAAGGTAGTTCGCTTGGGTGATATACCGGGGCATTAACTATTGTTAGGACCCCGAAGTATGTATAATGTTAATGTGAAACAAGTCTAAATGAAGGTTCCTTAGAAGAGGGCTATATAAGGAACCTAAGTAGTCCTAATTAGATAGCTATTGCATTGTAACTGAGTTTAAGAAGCTGTGGAATGTAATTTTATCGATTCTCTCTAATACTGAATCTGTTCTTCACTTACTGAGTCTCACTCTAACTCTTCACATCTTCTAACCTCACTATGATCTGACCTATCATTTGGTATTATAGCTTTGAGGAAGTGATTCTACATCACTATATCGATCCAGAGATTGAAGATTACAGAATCTGTACACTCTCAGTTAGATTGAATCACATTCGATATATTCGAATTTGATAATCTGACGTTCAGATTCATGTGATAAGTTCAGCGAAGGTTTATTAGATTAATTAGAAAGAGTTTCGATCATCGTTATAGCTTTTTAACAACAATTATGCAGAATCAAGTTGATTTTTAGAGTTTGTGGCTAGAACTCTCGGTATTGATCATTTCCAGCTTGATTCTGTATTTTAGTGAAGGTTTGTGGATTCGGTTGTGTTCGTGAGGTGTTTAATCACATTTTTGACGGTTCAATTTCATCAATTCTTCAAGTTTTGAAGATTCGATCAACACTCGGTATCGTAACTGCCATATCGAGTCTGCTTTAAAATTGATAATTCATATTAAGTGTTGCAGATTGTGGTGTGTTAGTGATTCTATCACATTCGGTTTGATCATACGCAGCTAATTGGTGTGTTTTGAGTAAGGAATCGATTGAATTTCTAAGTTCTATACTTAGACTCGGTTTGTCAACTGCTACAGTTGACATTCGGTATCCTTCATATTCGGTATCCTTCACATTCGGTATCATTGATATATTCTGTGTGTTACTAACTTGTTTCCTTATGCAGCAAGGTTACCGAATCTAATTCAAATACATTGGATTGTGTTTGAATTCAAAGTTTTACAGAATTTGACTATCGAGTCAAATACCAAACCAGAGTCTCGATATCACTTAATTCTTTAGTTTTAAGTGTTCTAAGGCTTCAAGTCTTGTGGTTACCAAATCTATACCGAATCTGGGTGTGATACTTGTGTTACTGATCAGTTTCTGATACAGAATCTGTTCTACCGAATCTTTACCGAACCTGCTACAGTACTGAACCATTTATCGAGTCTGCTACAATACCGAACCAGATGCCGAATCTGACATTTTTGTTAGGCTTTTGTGAACCTTCATTTTAGATTTGTGTAATACCGAATCTTTACCGAATCTACCTCAATTTTAAGATATCTACCCAAGATACATTGATCATTGGATCAGATTCCCGACCTCCAGTGTTGTTTGGTGGCAAATACACTCAGTGGCTCCACTTCATCACTCAGTACATAGACTACATGGGTGAAAAAGTAAAATACATATGGACTTCTCTGAGAGATGGTCCAATTGTAGAATATTATCCGGATACTGGTATGCCAATCCCAGTCTATGAACTTTCTCGAGATAGATGTGAGAGAGCTCAGGGTGACATAGAAGCTAAGAACATTGTTATGCAAGCCATTTCATATGAGTTATTAGAAAATGTTGATAGCAACACCAAAGCAAAAGACATATGGGATGAGATCAATCGACAACAAGAAGGTTATGTCATGTCTGATGTTACTAAACTGAATAAGGCTCTGGGATCTTATGAAGATTTCAAGCAGGAACCCGAAGAACAACTCAAGGAAACCTATCGTCATTTCAATTTTGTTCTCAATGAGTTGAAAAGGTGCAAGATTACAAAAGTAAACGCTGAATCAACATGAAGTTCCTTAAAAAGCTCAATGTTGATTGGCTTCCTTATGGAACCATCATTCGACCTACCAAAGAGATTGACAAGATGACTATTCATGAGCTTATTGGAGTTCTTATGCATCATCAACCGTCGGTGTCTAAACTTCAAGAGGAAAGGAAAGAGTCTTCTCCGGGTGATACACTTGCCCTAATTGCCAAAAAGAAGGGCAAATCATATACTACTTCCAAAAGCTTATCCAAGAAAGCGCTTGTTGAAGAATCAACTGATTCTGAAGAGTTGAATCTTTCTGATGTTGATGATTTTCACCTTGAATTAGTCAAGATTGCAGCCATATTCACCAAAGCCTTGAACAAACACAAGTTCAAAGGCAAATAAAGCAATCAACGTAAGAACTCATCTTTTTCCTCCTATTACAAGAAATCTAAATAATAAAAACATCAACGTGCTGATGATTCCAAGAAGGATGACTCAATCTGTTTCAATTATGGCAAAGTTATCCATTACTCTCGTAAGTGCAAGATGCCTAAGAAGAAGGACGCAGCTTACTACAAGAAGAAAATGTTGATGGCAAAGATTGTGGAAATTGGAGGAGAGCTGAAACCGGTTGATGATACTTGGTTTAACTGGACTGATGATTCAGATTCAGAGATGGAACATGTAAATGTTTGCAAGGTGACTAAGCTCATCAAAGCAAAGGAAGCAATGGAGAATTGTGACTCAGCATTTAATGATGATGAGGCTTTCGACGTCTGTGTGTGGTACATCGACTCTGGTTGTTCTTGACACATGACGGGCGATAAATCCTTGCTTGTCAATTTTGTTGAAAAATTCCTAGGAACGATTACTTTTGGAAATGATGAGATTGAAATGATAACGGGTTATGGAGATTATGTTAAAAATGGCATAACGATCAAACGGGTCTTATATGTTGAGGGTTTGGGGTGCAGTTTGTTTAGTGTCAGCCAATTTTGCGACGGAGATCTCAAATTTCTGTTTGAACGTCGTCAATGCTCAGTGCAATCCACCGATGGAAATGATCTCCTTATTGGTAAACGTTTTGCTTCACTATATACTATTGACCTCAATGATGCACCATCACATGGAAACATGTGTTTGACCACCCGTTCTACAAAAGAAAATTCGTGGTTATGGCATCAGCGGATGTCACACCTGAAGTACAAGGGTATCAATCGAATAGTCTCTAAAGACTTAGTTGATGGTATTCCCAGCTTTCAATATGATAAGCATCATGTGTGTCCATCATGTGCGATGGGTAAGCTGAAACGGACTAATCTTCTGCTTAAGCAAAACCCCAGTACTTCATCGTATTTGCAATTATTGCATATGGACTTATGTGGACCCATGAGAGTTTCTAGCCTCAGGGGCTGGAAACATGTGATTGTGATTGTAGATGACTATACACGATATACATGGATTTTTCTTTTGAGAACTAAATCTGAAACCCCCACCACTATCATTGAGTTCATCAAGAAGACTCAACGCTCTTTTAACAGACATGTTAAGAGCGTCCGAACTGGTAATGGGACGGAATTCAAGAATGACCTGCTTGATAGTTATTTGAAAGACCAAGGCATTGAACATCAGTTCTCTGCTGCAAGAACCCCCAACAGAATGGAGTAGTAGAACGATGTAATCGTACATTGTGCGAGGCAGCTCGAACAATGCTTGCCTACTCCAAACTACCTCCAAAGATGTGGGGGAGGCCATTTCAACTGCATGTTATACCCAAAATCGTTGTATCATTAATAAACTTTTTGACAAAACTCCTTATGAGTTACTATATGGTAGACGCCCGAATGTCAAATATTTCCATGTCTTTGGTTGTATATGCTATGTGCTTAACGATTTTGACAGCCTCAGAAAGTTTGATCCTCATGGCGATTAAGCCATATTTCTCGGTTATTCTTTGAACAAAGTTGATTATCGTGTCTATCACAAAAGGACAAAGACAATCAAGGAAAGCATCAATGTCAAGTTCGATGAGTTATCGGGGATGGCTTTTGAACAACTCAGTTCAAAACCCAATCCTAACCTGGCTACTACTTCTTCCGTGCAAAATTAAATTTTCTTGAATAAGGCTGTTCCGACGGTTACAAAAGAGGAACTGGATATCTTATTTGATAGTCTTTATGCTCCTCAACGGAATTCAGATGTTCAAGTCATACCGGTTACACCATCACAATCAACTACTGTGGAGACTCAACCAAGTCTCTCTGATGAAGATATAACACCAACTGATTCACCTGTTGCTTTTTCATCCTCCCTCCCACCTCCTGATGATCATCTTGAACTAATTCAAGATACATCCGTTGATACAACTCCAGTTGTTTCTCCGGATACTCAAATGAATCCATTAGACAATGTTACATCAGCACAAGAGGATCATTACTCAACGTCAATAACGGTTGATGCTTCAATGGATACCACTGATGTACAACCTCTTCCACATAACAACCGATGGACTAAAAGTCATCCAATTGATCTTATCATTGGTGATGCATCTGCTCTATTTTTAACTCGAAGGGCTACTTGGAATATATGTTTATATACTGCCTTTCTTAATAAGATTGAACCAACAACGGTTGCTCAAGCTTTACTAGATCCGAACTGGGTGGTAACAATGCAAGAGGAGATCAATCAGTTTGAACGGTTGAAAGTATGACGATTAGTTCCAAGACCAGCGGGTCAACGACCAATAGGGGTTAAGTGGATTTTAAAGAACAAGAAGGATTGTGATGGAATTGTGGTTAGAAATAAGGCACGCCTTGTAGCCAAGGGATATCGACAACAAGAGGGTATTGATTATGACGAAAAGTTTGCTTCGGTTGCTAGGATTGAGGCTATTCTTCTATTCCTTGCATTTGCTTCTCATATGAAGTTCATGGTGTTTCAAATGGATGTAAAAACTGCTTTTCTGAATGGTCATCTACAAGAGAAAGTGTATGTTGATCAACCAGAAGGCTTTTTCGATCCCATTCATCCAAACCACGTATATTACTTGGAGAAAACTTTGTACGGTCTAAAGAAATCACCGCGTGTATGGTACGAGACTTTGACAAAGTACTTGCTGGATAATGGCTTCTCTCGTGGAACGATTGATACAACGCTCTTCATCCGTAAAAATCACGATCACATTCAAGTGGTTCAAATTTACGTCGATGATATTATTTTAGGTTCCACGTCCCCGGCCCTATGCAAAGAATTTGATGACCTTATGGCCAACAAATTCAAAATGAGCATGCTTGACCAGCTCAATTTCTTCTTAGGGTTACAAGTAAAACAATTACCAAATGGGATTTTTATCAGTCAAACAAAGTATATCAATGATATGCTAAAATGTGTTAAAATGACTGCTTTAAAACTAATGATAACACCAATGAGGACATTACTAGATGCTGATGCTAATGGGGAACCCTTTGACATTACACTTTATCGAAGCATGGTTGGCTCTGTATCTGACTGCAAGTAGACCAGACATTACACTTGTTGTAACTGTCTGTGCCCGCTCCCACAAAGCGGTGGTTAGGATTTTCTAGTACCTAAAAGGTACTCCTAATCTTGGAATCTGGTATCCACATGGATCTGATTTCAATCTCACTACTTATACTAATGCGGATCATGGCGGTTGCCATGTTGATAGAAAAAGCACATATGGATCAATTCAGATGTTGGGGAATATGTTAGTTGGTTGGTGATCCAAGAAACAGAACTGTGTTTCTTTATCAACTGCTGAGTCTAAGTATATTGCTGCAGCTCATTGTTGTTCACAAGTTTTGTGGATGCAAACTTAACTACTAGATTATGGCTTTAAGATCACTAAGACCCCGATATACTGTGAATCACAAAGTTCTATTGCCATTACTAGTAACCCGGTCTAGCATTCTATGACTAAACACATAGATATTCGTTATCATTTCATTAAGGACCACGTTGAAAAAGGATATGTAGAGTTATACTTTGTACCTACCAAAGTGAAATTAACTGACATGTTCACTAAACCCTTAGATGAACTTAGGCTAAAGTTCTTGATAAAAGAAATTGGCATGGTAAAGTATAGTGCTTAACATTCCTTAGCTCTATTGGGACTTATACTTGGGATCTTGTGTTTAGGGGGAGTAGTACTTTTCTAGGGGGAGCAACTGATACCTTATGCTTTAGATATTATCTTTCAAGGGGGAGCCTTTAAATTTCTGATAACTTCCGGGGTTTATTTTTCAATTGTTACGAAAGGGGGATGTAACTGATAGATATCATATTTCAAGAGGGAGTTATTAAATTTTCTTGGGAAGATCAAAATGCTGATTAACTTCATTGTATATAACATTTTGAGGGGGAGAAAGGGAGACGATGAAAAGAAAATTGATTTTCAAAGAGTGAATTCATAAAAACTCATGTTTTAAATTGAGAATTTTCACTTCGGCTTGTATATATCTCAGTATGCAACCCATTTTAAATTTGGTATCATTGAAGATTTGTACTTTGTATATACTTCATATTTTTCTAAGTACAAATCTTGATTTTAGAAAATTCTTAAAATTTGGAAAAGATAAAATCCAAAAAGAATTGAATTTTACTGAATAAATGCTATTTTTAGCATTATACCGAATCTGACAACCAACAGTGCAGATTGGTAAGTTCAAAACTTTCAAGAATGTCTCGGAAATGTTTTCCATTGAAAATGTGATAAAATTGTAAAAATTTTTATAAAGTTTTGTCGAAATTTGAAGTCAAATTGATTAAATTTTGAAAATTGGACTGCATTCGGTAAAATAGGCCCATTCGATAAGGCCCAAATGTTTTACATATCTTCAGTATCTATAAATAGGTGGGTCAAAGTCAAACTTTCTCTCACTTTGTATTAATTGCTTACCGAGTCTGATTAAACGTTATCGAATCTGCTTAATCTACCGAGTCCGTCCTTCTCTTTCTTCAAATCTTTGGTATTTCTTTGTTTTAATCAAGTTTAAGATGTACATATTGTAGATCTGAGATAAATGAATGATTATAAACTAGAAAAGATCAAACACAACAGGATTTTGACACTTAATTTTGAAATGATGTTGATTATACCGAATCTGAGTCTAAAAAGTTAAATCCTTGATTAAACTCAATTAATTTGGTTGATTGACATGAAATCTTGTCTAATCTGTGTTAAATTGATTGATCTATCAATTGACTGAGCCTGATTGCATGATTATTTGATGGTTTGATGGATTATGTATATACCGAAGGTGTTCATGCTACAGTACAGAGTCTATTCAAACAACTAACATGCTTTTCTGATTAATTTGAGTTGTTAATTGATTCTGGTTATGAGTTAGAATGTTCTGAGACTGAGTATGCATGTTTAAGTGATTTTCTGTGAATTTTGAAGTTACCGAATCTATTCTAGCTCATTACAATGAATGAACAAACAAATTTGGTTACCGAATCTAAAATATTTCATGAATACCGAATCTGCTTGATGATCAATCCTATATTAAAGATACTTAATTAAGGATTGAGTACAATAAGATTAAAGTCGTGGAATGAGATTTTGATGATTGTTTTGGGTCCTGATGATCGTCTTTCACTTTATCAATCAAGTGATCAACCACCCTACCTGGTATTGATTATTGATTAGCATAATTCACCTTAACACAATGTAAAAATTCCTTGGGCAAAGTCACAAGTGAAAATTACAAAGGCTCCCTATTTATAGTTTTTAGAATATTCGCGGGGTGTGGATTAACTATCATCCACATTGGATTAGCGGAAGGAAACCACAATCTTTATTAATGCGCAATTTGATCCGAAAACTTAACTTTCAGCGGATCTTCCAAATCCTTTAAGCATACTTCGTGAAACTTTTGTTTTCAGCCTTTAGCACTTAAAATATACATATACAATGCTATGTATATGATCAAGTCCCTCCAGTTTATTATGGTACATTTTGCATAAAAAATGTAGCATGATAAACTCTAAAATAATAAAATTCACAGTTACTCATTGCTGCAATCCACAATGAATTATTTCGCTATGTCCCTATTACCGTTAGATCAAACAAAGTTACCGTTTCCATCCGTTTGCGAAAAATATTACCGTTGAAACAACATGATTAGGGCTTAAACATAATCGAATAGCATTCTCAACGTCCCTATATATATCAACATTAAAAATCACAAAGCTTCACCATTACTTAACCCTAAATACTCCTCATTACTCCATTTTTCAATCCATCTGTAACCCATCTTACATTCACACACAACTCTTTCAACTGCAAAATGAAAATCGACGAAGTCGACCGTAAATTAAATCCAAAAACTTTAATCACCAATCTATTATCAAGCCCTGAATCAAAATCAACAACTTTTGAAAAGAAACAACGTTCAATGCCAGTTGTTAATTTAACAACAAAATCACCACAAACGAAAATTGATCCTACCAAGCGACCATATGAGACACCGCCGTCTTCTCAAAATAAGAAATTGAAACAAAGCGAAACAACTTTCTTCGAAAACCCGGTGATATCAAATTATGATCCGGAGCAACAAATGGGTATGTCAAAAACATTACTCTCTCAACATAGCCTTATCGTATATCAATTTTCTCCACTAATCCGTAGTTTTAATTTTATTGCAGGTGGCTCAACCGAGCATCTACGTTTTCCAAGCCCTAAGTCCATGGAAACGATCACTGAACTGTTCCGCACTCCACATGATTCCTATGGAGTAAGAGTTGACGGGTTATCAGGGTACACATGTACCTCTTCATCTACTGCGTTAGATCAACGCCAACAGATGAAATTGGCAATACCAGATGAGCTTCGCCATGAGTTTGCGAAGCTTCCAGCCACAGAAGCACACAAATGCTTGGTGCAAAATTTCTATATGGCCTTCAACTCAGCCTACGACATGATGAGACGTCAAGAACAATTTTTCAACATTCTTGAAGCTGAAAAGGCCAAATTTTTTGCTGAAAAGGCCAAACGCGCATAGAGTGAAAAGCGCTGTTCTGACCTAACTGCGGAAGTCACCGCAGCAAAAATTGTTGTTGAAGATTTGAAACGACAACTTTTAACAGCAGCAGATAAAGAAAACAACTTGCAGACAACCAACAAAACTTTAATGGAAGATGCTACAAAACTAACAGTAGAGCGAGACAATGCTCTTGCTGCTAGATCCTTCGCTGAGCTAGAATTTACAAAGCTCCAACAATGTTTGCCTGAGTTCTCGAGAAAAGTGCTTAACTCCCTTCCTGTTTCTAAAAAATTTTCCACATACGCTGCCGCAATGCAGCTGCGTGAAAGGGTGGAATTTATAGATCAAGTTGCCACCAGCTGCTGTTTGCTAGAGCCATTACCAACTGATATATTGGACCACTTATATGCTGTGGCAGATGCTCAATCAGCGTTTGCTGTTGCTCAGGAGAACATAGTCGAAATTCCCATTCCCAAAATTATCGCGATATGCGAGCAAGATGATGCCACTGCAGATGACATCATCAATCTTGACTTATCAAAAGAATAAGAATGTGATTCGATGTATGTAATATTAGCGCACAGCTACATCTGCGTTTTGATAATAAAGTTTGTTTTTCTAAGTACTTTTATTTATATAGCGCTTTATCATCAACATTCATAACATAGACTTGCCCTTTGCAATTTCTAACTTTTATTATCGTGCACATAATAAGTATGTACTTTTACGAAACAATTTACATTTGTATATATTTATACATTATGAATCTTCCAAGTCCACCGAAACGATCCTTAGGTAATTATTAGCATTGCGAAGCATCCAAGTATGGAAAAATCAAATACTTAGGAAATTAATATCCTTTCGCAATATTCTATTTCTGCGTGAGCGGGCAATGCCATCACTACGCGATTTAGCCTTCGCGAAACTTACCAGTGTGTTGAAATCAATTTTTAGAAAAACATTCATGAACTGTAAATATGCCGCAAAGTTTTATTAAATTTAACAATAGAAGTGGGATTTTCTATCACCTATGCAACTCGCGGGTTCATTTATCATATTTTTACAAGTGTGATCAAGACTTGCAAAAATAAAAAAACACATAGAAAAATAGAAACTGCATTCTTTTATTTCATTTGACATTTTGAATACATATATTCGATTTTTAACGCATTATACTTAAAAAATTATGCGTAATATCGCTTCAACAAAGCAGCATGCCACGCATTGGGAAGATTTCGTCCTTCAATGTCTGTGAGTTTGTATGAACCTGCAGCATTAATACCAACAACTTGATAAGGACCCTCCCAATTAGGTCCTAGCTTACCAAGTTTTTCTGCTCGACTCGCGTCATTATTCCACAATACCCATTCGCCTACATCGAAGGACAATGCGCGCACTCTTTTGTTATAATACTTGGCGATTTGCTGTTTGTTATTTACTTCCCTGATAGCAGCCATTAACCTACGCTCTTCTATTAAATTCAAGTTTTCACATAAAGCCTCGCTCTTTGCTTCTTCATCAAAGTTAACAACTCGATATGTTGGCACAAGAATTTCAGCGGGTATTACTGCTTCAGAGCCATATACTAAACTAAAAGGTGTTTTACCCGTACTCTTCTTGAAAGTAGTATGATGCGCACATAAAACATTGGATAGCTCATCTACCCAACCAGTGCGTTTTTCATATAAGCGTTTTTTGATTCCGCTTACAATGTCACGATTAGTTACTTTAAATAAACCATTAGCTTGTGGATGTGCAACCGACATAAATTTCTGGATTATATTCATATCAGTGCACCATGTTTTGAATGGGTCTTTCGCTATTTGATCCCCAGTATCGCTAACTAACTCCCGCGGAATTCCAAATCTGTATACAATATATTCCCAAACAAAATTATGTACTTGCACTCCAGTAATAGTGCGAACTGCCTTCGCCTTAACCTATTTTGTAAAATAGTCGATTGCTACAATTAAAAATTTGACATTGCCTGGACCTGTGGGAAATGGTCCAACAATATCAATAGCCCATTTGTGAAATGGCCATGGCGAGTTGACAGGAATCATATCATGTCTTGGCATCCTATTCTGCGGTGCATGCCTTTGGCAACCCTTGCAACGCTTAACAATTTTTACAACATCGCAATATAAGGATGGCCAAAAGGTGTTCCATCCAGTTTGGTTATTCTTCTTCAACAGATGCAACCATTAAATCATTATCAATTGACTTGCTTGGTAATTCCTCAACCCAAACTTGCTTTTGAAAGTGTGAGAACGTTAACGCGGCCAACTTACTTAACGCATCCGCCTTCTTATTTTGGCTTCTTGGTACTTGTGCAAGTTCAAAATGCTCAAACCGCATAGCCGATTCTTGCAATAACTTTAAATAATTTTGCATTAAGGTTTCATACACGTCAAAAGAGCCATTGAACTGATTTGCTACTAGCTGTGAATCTGTAAAAGCGCGCAATTTGGTGACATGCATTTTATGCGCGATATTTAAACCAGTAAGTAGTGCTTCATATTCGGCCTCATTATTCGTTACATCGAAATTGAAACGTAGAGCATACGTATGCTCCTCACCACTTGGGGCTGTTAACACTAGACCCGCACCAGCACCCTCTGTACATGATGCTCCATCAGTAAATCTCGCCTTGCACTGGCTTTAACTATGTTTGCTCATTAATTACTTCCAACTCGCCAGACATTTCTGCAAGATAATCCGCTAAAACTTGCCCTTTTATAGTGTTGCGCGGAAGATATGAGATTTCATAAGCACCTAACTCTACTGCCCACATCGCGAGCCTACCAGATATTTCTGGTTTTGTTAAAACTTACTTGATTGGCATGTTAGTTAACACATGGACTGGATGCCCTTGAAAATATATCTGCAACCTTCACGATGTTAGTATAAGCACGTACACAAATTTTTCAATGGGGGCATAGTTTATTTCACTACCCGCAAGAGCTTTACTAACAATATACACTGGTTTTTGTATCTTGTCACTTTCTACAACTAAAACTGAGCCAAAGGCTTCATTTGCCACAGATATATAGAGGTAAAGGATTTCGCCCTTAATTGGTGCCGTTAACGTAGGCAAAGTTTTCAACAATTTCTTCATTTCCTGAAACGCGATTTCAGCCTCGCTTGTCCATACAGAACTTTTTTGCTTTAAACAACTGATGTGTGCGAGGTGTACTAGGAAATAGTATTAATTTTTACAAGGAAATACTATTAATTTACACAAGTTTTAATTAATTATTTACAGATGGGATATACCTAAACCTTGCTACAACACTATAGGCAGTGTACCTAATCGTAGAGTAGTACAGTTTTTAGTAAGTCCGGTTCGTTCCACAGGGATACGGTCACACTATATTTTTATATAACTATATTTGTACAAATATATATAATTATATATAATAATATTTATTATTATAAAAGTGGGTTTACCGTTTAATGACCGGTTTGTCGATTTTAAAACTTAAGCATAAATATAAATGATAATAATTAAAGTGCGTAAAATAAATAACAATATAATAATTATGCTTATTTAAACTTCTGTAATCATGATGTTTGACGTGTTGATTTTAGTTTATTACCATGGTTAATTGTCCTTTGTCCTGGATTATTCAATATGTCCATCTGGTTTTTGTCCATAACAGTCCATCAGTCATAAATATAAAGTGCGAGTGTCCTCGTCAAATTATCCTTATATCCGAAGTCAAATATTCCAACTAATTGGGGACTTAAACTATAATTACAAAAATTTTCCTTGTATATAATTCACCCCTATTTTAATAAGTCCATTGACTATTAATCCATTTCCGTGTCCGGTTAAATGAACGATTATTTGTAATTATAAATATCCCGCCCATCGTGTCCGATCGAGTGTATATGGTTATTTATAGGTACGTCCAATTGTAAATCTTTATATTAAATTAACAAACTATCATTCAATTAAACAAATATAAAGCCCATTAATAACCCATAGTCTAATTTCCACAAGTGTCGTTCTTTTGTTCAAACCCCAATTATGGTACAAAGCCCAATTACCCCATCTTTAATATTTAGCCCAACATCATGATTACTTCGATTTAAATAAGCATAATAATAACTTAGTTACAAGACATTAATTTAAAAAGGAGAACATAACTTACATTGAGTATTTATCGTGTAGCTTTACACAAACAGAACTTCAACTTGAAAACCCGTAAAATAAACGTTACGCTACCCAAACTTGTAGAAATGTAACCACTAAATTAACCTACTCCTACTCCTAAAACTAAATTACATAAAATAAAAATTAAAAACTGAATTTGAAAATATAAAAGAGTGTGTTTGAAGCTCGAGCACAGGCCTGGTATTTATTGCATTTTGGCCTGCTACAGTAACCCATGTGATCGCATGGGTTTTTTGCCTATTTCCCATGCGATCGCATGGCCGCCAGATCCAGCTCACATATTTTTTGTACACTAGCTTGTCGACATATTTAATAGATATATATAATATATATATAATTTTATATATATTATATTATATTCTTGTGCATAGTTGACTCGTAATTTTGGCTCCGATGTTTCGTACATTTACGCCCGGTTTATGTCTCGGTTCCAGTTTCTCGAACGTCTTTTCGTACAATTTAATATCGTGCAATTTGCGTTCCGCGACTTGCGTTCTTGTTAATCTTTAGACATTTTTCTTCGATAAATTAAACCACTTGGAGTGTAACTTGTACGTTTGAGCATTTTCGACGTTTTCGCCTTTTAAATCTTCGTTTTCGACTTTAAATCTTCGTTTTCGAGCGATCTTCGTCTTTCGTCTTCACATTTATTTATTTTAAACAATTACAACTAAAAATAAGGAAATTACAATTAAAAACATTACATTTTGGAATGATATTGCGACTAAATATATGTTCTTTTGGAGCAATATCAATTATCCCTACACTTGAGCGTTGCTTGTCCTCAAGCAATACAGAACTTGAAATTAAATCACACGAATCACTTCTTTATTCATCACACTTTATACATTAGTGATTTTGATATGGCGGTATAAACAATGATAGTAACGATGTGGTTTACAGTCCCACATGACTATAAAAATTTAGATCCTTAAGGAAATTGGATCTTTATGAAAACATTTGATCTTTTGAAAATTCATTCTAACTTTTACCCTAGATAAGTTTTCCGGAATAACCCTTCACCGGTGTATGCAAAATATTTTTGTGGGTTTGGTGGGTTTCAGATTTGAAAATTTTAGCTCAAAACTTATGGTTTTGTGTCACTCACTTGCTAACCTTGTATTAGGAAAGCAACACGTCTAGTATACTTGCTCCGTATATTACCTTTCGGTAAACTACCGTCCAGTTGTAAAGGAAAGCGTTAAACAAGCAACTATTAGGGCGATGTCTAATGACATGCAGATGTTCATGGTCTACAACGTGTCGGATGCAATTACTATCCTTTGTAGGAGCAATAGTAAAGATCACCCTATAATTTTTTTCGGTCTGGCACAAGGTCCTGTCTTCGACCATGCTATGCAACCACCGTTCTTACGGTTGACACCCGAATCGGTTCAGGTGACCTAATGAATTCCAGGTGAATTCCTAGGATTTTACGTTCAATGGTAATGAACGCATTGAAAATGGGTTTTCAGAAAACAAATCGGTTTTAATTTGATCAAAATATTTTCTCGTTCAAGCTCGAGTTTAGATATCATCGAATTCCATGAGTTTGTAATTCTCAATCTTTAAAGTCAATCTCAAGGATTGAGTAATATCAGTCTTAAAAGCTGATTTTTAATCTTTAAGGAGATTATCCTTTCTGGCGGTCTGATTCATTAGTCTTATCAAGCTAATTTGCACGGCGCCCTCCCCATTTTACGAGACAGATCCTCTCATGGTTAGGATAAGTCTGACCACTTGGCGACCCTGTTTGATGCTGAGGTCCGTGGATTTCCTACTGATTTTAGAGATGACTTTACTAGATTTTTCGTCAACCTACAGCTGGTCTGGACGACAACTTCTTGACCTAAATCAAGAAGCGCGTGTCTTTTTTGGAAGACTTTACTTCCTTTTAATGATAGAATTGATTCATCGTGTAGATCCATCTTTTCTTTTATCTTTATTATAATATTGCGAGTAAAACAGTCAATTTAGTCCAAAACAAAAGCACCTGCAATAACTTTACAGAAACATGTGATAGATAGTTTTTTAATTGAATAACTTGGTACATTCTCCCCACACTTAGTTTCTTTCTTTGCCTTTTTATTGTCCTTTATTCCATTTTAAATGAATTCAAGTGTTTTAGGGTGTTTCTCAATTTATGTCCTTTCCAAGGTAACGATAATTTCGGTATTAACACCTAGTTTTTATCGTTCATAAATATGTATAAACATGATTTTGAATTCATTTATTTGAAAATTTTTAAAATTTTCACAAAATTTGGCAAATAAACCAAGTGCAAACCCGAGAGAATTTATAACCCTTCCCCACACTTGAGATCATGCAATGCCCTCATTTGCATGAAATTAGACTTTAATTATAAATTCACAAGGGTGATAAGTGTAGAAAAGTGATTAAAAATACCCAGTTTGTAATTACAAAGCTCGTCGAATTCTAGATGGCGCGCCTCATCGTTCATTCCTTCTTGTTTTATCACACATGTTTTTCTTCAAAAACGGTTGCTTTTCTGAATTGTTTACTAAACTTTGAAAATACGTCTTTTACCCTAACTCGTCATGCATTTTTTTATTAACGAGTTATGTACTAACACGAACCCCGAATTTAACGTTAAGTGGGGTTAGACTTCCCCATACTTAGCTGACGACATGTGAAGTCGGTAGAATAAGTGCCACGAATTAAAATAGTGAGCCAGTTATTTACATCTCGGGTGGTATAAAATATATCAATGGGTTTAAAGTTTAGACCCACCCGATCGTCACTACTTAATTCTTTTTTAAGTATAGCTTTTAGTAAATGGATATGTCTCTTTTCTGGTTCTTGGTCAAATGGATCGATATACACCGACATACATATTTCTATAGGGTGGACAATTCCTAACATTTCCTTTCGTTCATTCTCGGGATCAAAGTTTTCACCTCTATTACCCAATTGGGTGAAATTCGAGGTGTCAATATCTATTACAGCTTGTAGTTCATCTTTGGTAGATGGCTCGTCTATTGAGAATATTGGGTTAGAAGGTTGTGGAATGGTGAATTTCGGGATCGAAGCAAATTCTTCTTCATTAATGGTACTTATCGGTCCCACCATTTTGGTCTCGGGGGTAAAATTTTCAACGTTATCATTTTCCCAAGAGTACCAATTTGTCACCCTTACTTCTTCTTCATTCATTGATTGATCGATGATTTCGTCGGTAGAGGCTAATGTGTCGATATGTTGTGAAATTGGTAAGACTGAATGAAAAGTATCATCGGGATAGTTGGTGATTTCGGAGCTCTTGAATTCATCAAAATTCGATGATATGAGATTTTCTTGCACACGACTCCTCAGATCCACAGGTGTGTAATCTGATAGAGTTTCAGCTTGCCTATTTACAAACTCTCTCATTTGTTCATTTTGAGCATCGAGTTCTTCGAGTTTGATTTTCATATAATCTAAAGAATTTTCAGACACATAATTTTCCTCGTCTTCTGGTTGTTGAGTTTGGATATATTCTTAGGAATAATCCCAATTAGAATTGTATTCCTCATAATCATTCCATTCAGGTTCCATGGGTGCATAATTTTCCATATGAATGTAATAATAACATTCCCATGTTGAGTGATAATCTCCACAGATTTCACAACCAGTTATTGTTTCGTCATTCGTGATCCAAGATTGACCGAACGAATTATCATCAACACCCGTTTGAGAGTATTGATTAAATTGATTTCGGATGTCATAAAGAGTTTCCAA
This sequence comes from Rutidosis leptorrhynchoides, assembly GCF_046630445.1. Taxonomy (NCBI): domain Eukaryota; kingdom Viridiplantae; phylum Streptophyta; class Magnoliopsida; order Asterales; family Asteraceae; genus Rutidosis; species Rutidosis leptorrhynchoides. The sequence goes on from NC_092338.1 coordinate 188,920,662, forward strand.
AATATTCTCGAGATTTTCCATAATGCGCTTATTACCAAATTTTAGCTACAATGTGGTGCATTTACTTAATTATCCTATTAGTTATAAAAATAAAAATTATATAAGTTATCAAATTAATAGACTTTTCTGCTTTTGCCCACATTTCGAATAGCCAATAGATGCAGCAGGGAGCCAGAACCCTTTAAATCGGAAGCTCACAACTCAGCCACTAACAAATCCAACTATTACTACGAAGCAGAAAATTTGGATGTCTATCAATTTAACCGCTTAAAATAATTTTTTTTTTCGTTTGAAATTTTAGAGAAAAAATAGAAAATCTATGTCCTAAAAACTAGCGTGTCGAGAAATAAGAAAGAAAAAAATTACGCGTCGAAAAATGTCGAAAAATAAAAATAAGAAAGTAGCGCGTCGTATCTTAAAAGGTACTAAAATTTATAAACAGTGTCGCAAAATTCTAAAGCACCTAAATCTTAGTCTAAAGAAAAGGCACTTAAGGGATTTTATGGCAAAGTCTTAAAAATCTAGAAATTAAAATGACTGGCAAAAACTAAATCTTAAAACTAATTACGAGCGAAAAATACAAATGATTAAAATATACAAATTATAAAAAGAGACAAAAAATAATAAAATTACCTATTTTTATACAAATATTATTTTTATATAATTATTTATAAAAGTATTAATTTTATATATTAATAAAACTAATTAAAACTTAATATTACTAATTTTAAATAAAACTAAAACTAAATATTAAAATAAATAACCCTAATTAATAATAATAATTATTTATAAACCTCAAACGTATTTAATGCTCGAGTCAGACCTATCAGGGCAGGCCATGCGATCGCATGGTGTTGAGGCTTCTGGCTCATGCAATCGCATGGGCCTGTAAGTCCAGTTTTAATTTATATTTTATTTTTATTTTAATAACTTTATATTGTTTTTCTAAAAATATATATAAATATATTTATACAAAAATAAATTAAAAATATTGCGCTTCGCCGAATTCCCGGCAGCGGCGCCAAAAACTTGATGTGTGCGAGGTGTACTAGGAAATAGTATTAATTTTTACAAGGAAATACTATTAATTTACACAAGTTTTAATTAATTATTTACAGATGGGATATACCAAAACCTTGCTACAACACTATAGGCAGTGTACCTAATCGTAGAGTAGTACAGTTTTTAGTAAGTTCAGTTCGTTCCACAGGGAGACGGTCACACTATATTTTTATATAACTATATTTGTACAAATATATATAATTATATATAATAATATTTATTATTATAAAAGGGGGTTTACCGTTTAATGACCAGTTTGTCGATTTTAAAACTTTAGCGTAAATATAAATGACAATAATTAAAGTGCGTAAAATAAATAACAATATAATAATTATTCTTATTTAAACTTCTGTAATCATGATGTTTGACGTGTTGATTTTAGTTTATTACCATGGTTAATTGTCCTTTGTCCTGGATTATTCAATATGTCCATCTGGTTTTGTCCATAACAGTCCATCAGTCATAAATATAAAGTGCGAGTGTCCTCGTCAAATTATCCTTATATCCGAAGTCAAATATTCCAACTAATTGGGGACTTAAACTATAATTACACCAATTTTCCTTGTATATAATTCACCCCTGTTTTAATAAGTCCATTGACTATTAATCCATTCCTGTATCCGGTTAAATGAACGATTATTTGTACTTATAAATATCCCGCCCATCGTGTCCGATCGAGTGTATATGGTTATTTATAGGTACGTCCAATTGTAAATCTTTATATTAAATTAACGAACTATCATTCAATTAAACAAATATAAAGCCCATTAATAACCCATAGTCTAATTTCCACAAGTGTCGTTTTTTGTTCAAACCCCAATTATGGTACAAAGCCCAATTACCCCATCTTTAATATTTAGCCCAACATCATGATTACTTCGATTTAAATAAGCATAACAATAACTTAGTTACAAGACATTAATTTAAAAAGGAGAACATAACTTACATTGAATATTTATCGCGTAGCTTTACACAGACAGAACTTCAACTTGAAAACCCGTAAAATAAACGTTACGCTGCCCAAACTTGTAGAAATGTAACCACTAAATTAACCTACTCCCACTCCTAAAACTAAATTACATAAAATAAAAATTAAAAACTGAATTTGAAAATATAAAAGAGTGTGTTTGAAGCTCGAGCACAGGCCTGGTATTTATAGCATTTTGGCCTGCTACAGTAACCCATGCGATCGCATGGGTTTTATGCCTATTTCCCATGCGATCGCATGGCCGCCAGATCCAGCTCACATATTTTTTGTACACTAGCTTGTCGACATATTTAATAAATATATATAATATATATATAATTTTATATAATTATATATATATTATATTATATTCTTGTGCATAGTTGACTCGTAATTTTGGCTCCGATGTTTCATACATTTATGCCCGGTTTATGTCTCGGTTCCGGTTTCTCGAACGTCTTTTCGTATAATTTAATATCGTGCAATTTACGTTCCGCGACTTGCGTTCTTATTAATCTTTAGACGTTTTTCTTCGATAAATTAAACCACTTGGAGTGTAAATTGTACGTTTGAGCATTTTGGACGTTTTCGCCTTTTAAATCTTCGTTTTCGACTTTAAATCTTCGTTTTCGAGCGATCTTCGTCTTTCGTCTTCACACTTATTTATTTTAAACAATTACAACTAAAAATAAGGAAATTACAATTAAAAACATTACATTTTGGAATGATATTGCGACTAAATATATGTTCTTTTGGAGCAATATCAACAACCCTTCAAAGTTTTGAAAAATGGCAACTGCCGTTCTGCTGCCTTAGACAAAAATCTTGTTAATGCATCTAATTTACCCGTCAAACTTTGCACCTCTTTAACTGTCTTAGGCGCAGTCAAATTCTCGATAACCGCTATCTTCTTCGGTTTAGCTTGAATACCCTGTTCAGTAATGAGATAACCCAAAAATTTTCCTTCTGTCTCGCCAAAACTACATTTCTACGGATTAAGCTTCATATTTATTTATTTAAATACTCTATTCAGTGCAGCCTTGAGTGTACCATCTGAATATTTATTTAACTCTTCAGTGCGGATAAATATTTTGTCTTTCTGAGAATTCACAAATACAAACCCTTCGGGTTCGAATTGCATCTGAAACATTCCCATATTCTTCAGTCCCTCTGTGAATTGATTTGAACAAGTTATTCGAATCTTTTTCCTATTACCTTCAAGACCAATTTGGAAATCTTCACGTCTCATCAGTTCAATTATCTCCATCATGTATCTTTTCACAGCTTCCAAAGCTTGCGCCTTAGTAAAAGGTCGATTGGTGATGATACTGAGGTAGTTATAGATGTGAATAATGTCAAGCATGTCTAGATTTTGGAAATCAGCTTCTGTGAACTTGTATTCCTTCTCATCTTCTCTAATAACATGTAACTGACTGATGACGTCTCTTTTCTCACTTATATCTACTCCGACTCGAGTAATCTTTAACATTTCTGAAATACGATACTTCCTTTGAAGCCACAAATCATCTTCATTCTTGTTGATATGTTTTCTCCACATAAACTCATACCAGTTTCTTTCATTAGCTGGAAGCAATCGTGAACCTATATAGGTAAACCTTTTACTTCTTGGAGTTTCGTTAATGCGGAAGATCTTATATGCATTTTTTTCGATGAATGTGTTTCGTAACGTTATGAAATCATGTTCAACTTCCAATAGGAATCTTTGTTCCCGATTCTTAAAGAATATACCGTTGTTGTATTTGAATCTAGAATTCACTATTTCACTTGAAGTAGAGGTACCAGAAGTTGAACTTTCATTTGCATTTGTTGGATTTGAACTTGATGATGTTGTAGAATTTGATGAACGATCAGTAGGATTTTTCGTGTCATCTGTTGGAACATTATCATCTTCAATATGATCAAAGATGTCATCATCATTTGGATTAACATAAAGATTGTCTTCGTCTTCATCAGAAGAATCCATTTCATCATCACTTTTCGTTACCGGATTAGGATTCCCTTCATCCAAAATTTCTACATCCTCAGGAATAGAAGATACTGCAGATAATTTGCTTAGAACGGCAACCCATCATCATCTGTTTCTTCAAGATAAAAATCACTTAAGTTCAGATCCTCGTCTACCGGTCCACTATCAGTGTCAGAATGAATAATTGGAGTTATGACTTGCTCAAGTTCCTTGTCATCAATATCAACATGAGTAGAAACCATTTCTAATTCCGTATGAACCTGTTGAGCTTGAGAAGCTGATGTAGACCTCACACCACCACCCCTAGTGGAAATATTCACCGTTAGAAATTCTCCTTCTACTCCTATTTTCCCCTCATGGCTATTTTGAGGATCAGAATCGTCATGTTCATCATCACGGTGAGGACTTAGAGGAGAAGAGCAGGAAGTAAGCGGATGTCGTACTCGAGCGCTAATCATTGCTTGAAGCGAAGTGCGTCAAAGAACATCAAGATTGACTCTTGAAAACATACAACTGGAATATTCTTGCTCCAAAGCATCATAATAATTTGGTGAACGCGGGGGTGAAGGTGGTAAAGTAACCATAGGAACAGCAATAGCAGCATCTGTTAGAGGCGATGTCGATGGAAGTGTTTGATTTGCCGTGAGGGCAGGTAAGGATAAATGTACTGTATTATTCTTTTATGTAGGGTTGTACGTACTACTAGTCAGATTCGTGATTTCCCCTTCTGATGGAGGTTGGGCAACAACCGGAGTTGTCGCCGGCGAAGATTCTTTCAAATCACCCACCTCCATGACTTCAGTCTCATGGTACTCTGACAAAGTAGCAAAACTACCTGCCGGTTTAGCTCTCGCAGAGATATTACCATCTCTGACTCCTGAAATCATTGATGTACCATGAGGTGGCACATCTCTTTCAGTTAAAGACTCATACTCCAGTCCCTGAGATTCAGAATCCGGAAGAGAAGTGGTTCGAACCAATGGATCATTTTCTTGAACCAAAGGAACAGTCTGCTGGAAGTCTGATAAATATCCAGAAGGATTGTCATGTTGACTCGTTTCCATGGGACGCGGCAGATCTCCCTCATCAAGATAAGCTGGACCTCCATACCCTGTTGTACGTTGAGGCACAAGAGGATTTCCAGCCGATATGCAAGGTGCCTTTTCAATGATTGAGTTTCCTCAATCGATTGAGTCAACGCAGACTTTACTACAGAGGAAGACTTTACTTCCTTAGATACCGAAGTGCCTTGCTTAGTAGGATTTATTAGTAAGTCCTGTTTAGATTGGATGGGCTGATTGGTCTTTTTACCATCCTTGCTTTCAGCTCTCTTGCCTACCGAAGCTTGCGCTTCATTTAGTGTAGGGCTTACTGTTATTGTTGGATGTGATACGAAGATGGGTGAAGGTGACCTAATTGGCTCTAAGTCTTAGTCCGTATCACCAATGGTTGGAGTAACTGTTCGGTGTACGATAGGAGTCGTTGTCCTAGATCTAGTTACTCGTTGGGTTGGCGAAGTCTGAATCATCTCATCGGGCATATATCGTGTTCTCTTAGGAGAATGATCTGGAGATGATTCAGTTGCTGATGAATCGGTGTCACTGCTTTCCTCAGGTGTAATTGATAGAGTAGGTTCAATCCTAAGAGGACTAGGTTCCCTGATCCTCACGAGTTGAGCTTGGCGTGCTACCCTAGGGCGTTTGAGGTTTATCCTAATTGGAGGATTAGCTGGCCCGGGTGGTTGAACTACAGGTTCCTCTACAACCTCTGGGGCTGGAACCGCGGCTGGTTCAACTTGTTCTTGTTGTACCGGGTTCGGAAGAGGTATTCCTACAGCCACAAAATAAGAACGCATTCGAGCGTCTTGAGGATCAGCTAGCCTCACTAGCCAATTTGGAATTGGTGCAGTGAATTGATTATCGAAAATCACCGGGGTATTCATCTTTAACGCCCCAAATATCGTCATCTGTAATCCATGTGTACCTGGTAAAAAATATTTGCATTTCTGCAAGCAGTTATAGCATCATGGATAAAGATACAGAAAAACCTTTCACAAGGAATGTAAGAACTCCTTGTCTTATCAATTTGAGCTTGAATCAGATCCCATAATAGTTCTGCATAGTCTGGGTTTTCCACTCGTGTGAATGAGTAGAAAAGTGTAAGCATTGGCACCATTAAGCTGTCAGACCCACTCCTTGTCATCAGTAGACATCTATTGATGATCGAGAAGATCACATACCACCTGGAGTATAGAAATTTCTTTTGAAATTTAGCCGGAGGAACATTAGTATCTCCAACATATCTAAGTTGGAATACATAAGTCATCATATGTTGAGTAGATGGAAAATGTAACAACCTGCCTTTTTTCGTTTACTTTTCTTTTATTTATTTTAAAGTTCGTTATTAAATTATAACATCACCCGTTAATTTGCGTTTTTAAAATAATTCGTTTAGTTAATTCACGCACCCGCTTTTAAACTCGAGGGACTAAACTTGCCAAGGGATCAAACTACACCTCCTCCACTCATTCATTCACCCACATTTGATACTTCCACTTTTTGCTCTCAAACACCCAAATCAAATATTCATCATCTAAATTCGATCTAGCAAGCGTTCTTCAAATCGAATTACATATTTAGAATCCTTGCATCTTCCTCTTCAATTCCATACCAACTTCATCTCTTTTGGGTAACTTTCTAAAAACTCTATATTTCTTGTTCTTGATGTTTTTGACTTAAAAGTGTGTTAGTTAGTGTCTATGGCTCGAGTCTAACATGAATATGTGATTTGTATGCTCGATCTTGTTAATTTGGTGTAACTAGCTTGAACTTGAAAAATGACTAGTTTGATCTTGAATTTTGGTTGAGTAAATGTTGTTAGATGTTAAAGTCCATGTATTAAATGTGTTACTAGCATCATTTGCTTCAATTTGATGTGTAGGTTGACTAAGAAAACTTCACTAACATGGTTGTTGATTTTGTGATTTTGATTAGGGTTTGTTAGACTTAAAAAGGAACTCTTAATGCATTGAATGCTATGAAAGGTTGTTGGTAAGTGTTTAGTTGTATTGAATGCGTAATTCCCTACGAAACGGCATATTATATGTGGGTAGTAAGTTCCCGAATTATCAAATTTGCATTTATGAACTTGAATGTAATAAATGATGAACATTTAATGTGGATTTGGTTGTTGTAAATGATGTAAATTTATTGATGATATGTGTTTAGTTGTTTTCCTCGTTAAAATACCTTTCCAACGATATAAGATACATGTTTTAAGTATTTTTGGTTCATAATTTATGTTTGAATGAGTTTTGGTTCGAGACTTGTGAAATTTCAGCAAATGCAGCAGCTCAGGTGTTTAGACGCCATTCCAAACATTGGACGCCATCCTGCCCTTCACTGCTGGATGCCGTCCATCCATTTTGGACGCCGTCTAGATGAACTAAAAGGGCTGTCCAACTTGGTCATTTTTTGTTTAATTCTAACTATGCTACGCACCTCCGATTAACATGTAACTTGTTCTAACATGCTCATATATGATTATATAACTCGGAAAAATTTTTCGAGACCCGACCCGAGCGTGTTGACTTTTTCGTTGACTTTGACTTGACCAAAGTTTGACTTTTAGTCAAACTTAACCAGATACTTATGCAATCATTCTAACATGCTTTTATACTTATATCTTGCATGAAACTTGACAACTTGACTCACATGCTATGTAATCGAGTCGTAACGAGCCATAAGACTAATTGAACAACTTTGACCGACCTTGTGTTTTATCGATATTAATACGACCTACTTGTTTAGGTCAGGACTAGCATTCGATCTTGCACACATTTACCTTGTGAAGTACCTTTATACTCGTGCACTCAAGGTGAGATCATAGTCCCATCTTTTCAACAACTTTTATTCTTTAAATCATGGGATGAGAAACATATACGTTTTATACTTTTATACTTTGAACACAAGTACGGAAACAAACATTCCACATGCGAGTTAGAACAAAAAGCCTCAATTCAGTTATCGTTAGTTATACTTGTAGGGTGTAAATGTGAACTTATGTTGTGTGGATCCATACGGGCTTGACGCGCCCTCATTCGGACGGTTCGCTACCGTTAGCGGATGAAATATATTTTCGGGTATAGTGTAGGTTCTAACACTATGATAATGGGGTTGGTAAAATAGTTAAGTCTTGATAATTGGGTGCTTACAAACGTACAACAACTTTGGAATGCAAACGATTTGGATAATCAACTTTATATTAAATCTTGTGGTTCAATACAACTTACTTACTAAACCTATGATTTCACCAACGTTTTCGTTGACAGATTTTTCTATGTTTTCTCAGGTCCTTGAACGCTATGTGTTATGTAGTGACCCGAACTTTTCCATGTTTATATATATATTAAATGAAATTGTTATTTACATGATTAAGTGTTTCCAACATGTTAAGCAATCAAACTTGTTAAGACTTGATTAATTGAAATAGGTTTCATATAGACAATTGACCACCCAAGTTGACCGGTGATTCACGAATGTTAAAACTTGTAAAAACTATACGATGACATATATATGGTTATATATATAGTAACATGATTTTATTATAAGTATGTATCTCATTAAGTATTTTAACAATGAGTTATATACATAAAAATGAGACTATTAATTTAAGAAACTCGAAAACGATATATATAACGATTATCGTTATAACAACGTCTTACTAGGTACATATGAATCATATTAAGATATTGATACACTTGGTTAATTATGTTAAATGATAAGTAAATATATTATTAAGTGTATTAACAATGAAATACATATGTAAAAATAAGACTACTAACTTAATGATTTCGAAACGAGACATATATGTAACGATTATCGTTGTAACGACATTTAACTGTATATATATCATACTAAGATATATTATATATCATAATATCATGATAATATAACAATTTAACATCTAATTTGTTATAATAAACAATGGGTTAACAACATTCAACAAGATCGTTAACCTAAAGGTTTCAAAACAACATTTACATGTAACGACTAACGATGACTTAACGACTCAGGTAAAATGTATATACATGTAGTGTTTTAATATGTATTCATACACTTTTGAAAGACTTCAAGACACTTATCAAAATACTTCTACTTAACAAAAATGCTTACAATTACATCCTCGTTCAGTTTCATCAACAATTCTACTCGTATGCACCCGTATTCGTACTCGCACAATACACAGCTTTTAGATGTATGTACTATTGGTATATAGACTCCAATGATCAGCTCTTAGCAGCCCATGTGAGTCACCTAACACATGTGGGAACCATCATTTGGCAACTAGCATGAAATATCTCATAAAATTACAAAAATATGAGTAATCATTCATGACTTATTTACATGAAAACAAAATTACATATCCTTTATATCTAATCCATACACCAACGACCAAAAACACCTACAAACACTTTCATTCTTCAATTTTCTTCATCTAATTGATCTCTCTCAAGTTCTTTCAAGTTCTAAGTGTTCTTCATAAATTCCAAAAGTTCTAGTTTCATAAAATCAAGAATACTTCTAAGATTGCAAGTTTACTTCCAAGTTTTCTAAATCCATTCCAAGTAATCATCCAAGATCAAGAAACCTTTGTTACTTACAGTAGGTTATCTTTCTAATACAAGTTAATAATCATATTCAAACTTTAATTCAATTTCTATAACTATAACAATCTTATTTCGAGTGGAAATCTTACTTGAAATTGTTTTCGTGTCATGATTCTGCTTCAAGAACTTTCAAGCCATCCAAGGATCCTTTGAAGCTAGATCTATTTTTCTCATTTCCAGTAGGTTTATCCAAGGAACTTGAGGTATTAATGATGTTCATAACATCATTCGATTCATACATATAAAGCTATCTTGTTCGAAGGTTTAAACTTGTAATCACTAGAACATAGTTTAGTTAATTCTAAACTTGTTCGCAGATAAAAGTTAATCCTTCTAATTTGACTTTTAAAATCAACTAAACACATGTTCTATATCTATATGATATGCTAACTTAATGATTTAAAACCTGGAAACACGAAAAACACCGTAAAACCGGATTTACGCCGTCGTAGTAACACCGCGGGCTGTTTTGGGTTAGTTAATTAAAAACTTTGATAAACTTTGATTTAAAAGTTGTTATTCTGGGAAAATGATTTTTATTATGAACATGAAACTATATCCAAAAATTATGGTTAAACTCAAAGTGGAAGTATGTTTTCTAAAATGGTCATCTAGACGTCGTTCTTTCGACTGAAATGACTACCTTTAAAAAAACGACTTGTAACTTATTTTTCCGACTCTAAACTTATACTTTTTCTGTTTATATTCATAAAACAGAGTTCAATATGAAACCATAGCAATTTGATTCACTCAAAACGGATTTAAAATGAAGAAGTTATGGGTAAAACAAGATTGGATAATTTTTCTCATTTTAGCTACGTGAAAATTGGTAACAAATCTATTCCAACCATAACTTAATCAACTTGTATTGTATATTATGTAATCTTGAGATACCATAGACACGTATAGAATGTTTCGACCTATCATGTCGACACATCTATATATATTTCGGAACAACCATAGACACTCTATATGTGAATGTTGGAGTTAGCTATACATGGTTGAGGTTGATTCCAAAATATATATAGTTTGAGTTGTGATCAATACTGAGATACGTATACACACTGGATCGTGGATTGATTCAAGATAATATTTATCGATTTATTTCTGTACATCTAACTGTGGACAACTAGTTGTAGGTTACTAACGAGGACAGCTGACTTAATAAACTTAAAACATCAAAATATATTAAAAGTGTTGTAAATATATTTTGAACATACTTTGATATATATGTATATATTGTTATAGGTTCGTGAATCAACCAGTGGCCAAGTCTTACTTCCCGACGAAGTAAAAATCTGTGAAAGTGAGTTATAGTCCCACTTTTAAAATCTAATATTTTTGGGATGAGAATACATGCAGGTTTTATAAATGATTTACAAAATAGACACAAGTACGTGAAACTACATTCTATGGTTGAATTATCGAAATCGAATATGCCCCTTTTTATTAAGTCTGGTAATCTAAGAATTAGGGAACAGACACCCTAATTGACGCGAATCGTAAAGATAGATCTATTGGGCCTAACAAACCCCATCCAAAGTACCGGATGCTTTAGTACTTCGAAATTTATATCATATTCGAAGGGTGTCCCGGAATGATGGGGATATTCTTATATATGCATCTTGTTAATGTCGGTTACCAGGTGTTAACCATATGAATGATTTTTATCTCTATGTATGGGATGTGTATTGAAATATGAAATCTTGTGGTCTATTGTTTCGATTTGATATATATAGGTTAAACCTATAACTCACCAACATTTGTGTTGACGTTTAAAGCATGTTTATTCTCAGGTGAATACTAAGAGCTTCCGCTGTTGCATACTAAAATAAGGACAAGATTTGGAGTCCATGTTTGTATGATATTGTGTAAAAACTGCATTCAAAAAACTTATTTCGATGTAACATATTTGTATTGTAAACCATTATGTAATGGTCGTGTGTAAATAGGATATTTTAGATTATCATTATTTGATAAGCTACGTAAAGCTTTTTAAACCTTTATTTATGAAATAAAGGTTATGGTTTGTTTTAAAAATGAATGCAGTCTTTGAAAAATGTCTCATATAGAGGTCAAAACCTCGCAACGAAATCAATTAATATGGAACGTTTTTAATCAATAAGAACAGGACATTTCATGTTACATGCTTCCACACACTATTTTTGATACTTACTTGGATGTCGAGTATACATGCATACATGGAGCGTCTTTTGACTTTACTTTAAATTGTGTCGCATGGGTTTCATTTGTACTTTAAGCGTTGTAACGTATCTTGTTGTTAAACCACTCTTATAAACTTTGAAACATCTTTACACTTGAAATGAATGCGACATATTTTGGTCAAACTTTGTATTAAAGACTTATGACCACGTTACGGGACCTAAGTTGACGGCGCCGTCAAACGACGTATTTGTCTGGTTGTCACAGAAAAGCTGGAGCATTTTGCACTAGAGGAAGCTGAAAGATCCTCCTAAAGTCAGCTTTTGTCATTCTCCTCAACCCTTGTACCCCTCTCAGCTCAAATTCAAATCTAGCTGGGTCTACTTGTGGATTGGTAGCAGTAGGTTGTGTGGCCTCTACAAACTTGATTGTTCGATTAAGAAGATTCAAGTCTGTGATAGGCACACTGACAGTTGAACTTAGAGCAGGCCATAGTGTATGCCTCTCTAGAATAGCAGTCTAATAATTGCAAGGGATGTTGGTTTCAGAATTGATGAAATGATTGTTCAACATTTAGCTGTATAAATAAGAAATAGAAGACCACAAGATGTTATCATAGAGAACATATCTCTATTCTTATTTCCTTTGAAAACCTTTGTATCTTTCAGATTTTATAATTTTTATGGTTTTTCTAAGTTATAAAAATCATTTATTCCAAATATGAACAAACATTTGACAAACATGATATTCATACGATATTCATCATAATACACAATCATCATGTATAATCAAATATATAACACAAAGAATCAGAACAACACTTAGTTAATTTTGAACATAAACTAAGCAGATTCGGTAGTCATGAAAATTTCAGATTTGGTCACCAAATATGCTTGAGTTTTTCATTTCAAAGATTGAGAATAAACATGTTAAGTGCTTCATGTTACAGACCAAAGAATTTCAAAGTACCAAATACCAGACTCGGTATCATGTCAAGAACAGATTCGGTAACTTCAAAAATCCCAGATAATCACTCAAACACGCATATTCAGTCTATTATCATGCAAAATCATAACTATAATCAATTAACAACTCAATTAAATATTTTAACAGACTCGGTACTGTAGTAAGAACACATTTGGTATATATATGGAATCCATCAAATAATCAATTAAACATGCAATCCGACTCGGTCAATTGATAGATCAAATAATTTAGCACAGATTAGACAAGATTTCATGTTAATTATCCTAATCAATTAAGTTTAATCTAACATTAAAGACATTCGACTCAGATTCGGTATATTCAACAATTTCTCAAAATTAAGTGTCATAATCTGTAGTTATTGATCTTTTTCTGGTTTATAAACATTCAATTATCTCAGATCCACAAGATATCAATCTTAGATTTGATTAAAACAAGGAAATACTTAAGATTTGAAGGTAGAGAAGGACAGATTCGGTAGATTAGGCAGACTCGGTAAGATTAGGCATATTCGATATGTAATTAATTCAAAGTGAGAGAAAGTTTGACTTTGACCCTCTTATTTATAGATATCGAATATGTTTGAAAACATGGGCCTTACCGAATAAGCCAAAATTTACCGAATGCAGTCCATTTTCAAAATTAATCAATTTAACTTCAAATTTTGACAAATCTTTATCAAGGATCTTTCAAGATTATCACATTTTCAATGAAAAATATTTCTGAGACAATTTTTAAAAACTTTGAACTTTACCGAATCTGCACTGTTGGTTGTCAGATTCGGTATAATTCTAATAATAGCATTTATTCGGTAAAAGTCAAATCTTTTTGGATTTTAACTTTTCCAATTTTTATGAATATTCTCAAAACAAGATTTGTACTTAGAAAAACTTTGAATTATGTACAAAGTACAAATCTTCAGTGATACCAAATATTAAAACGTGTTGCATACTGAGATGTATACAAGCCTTCGCGAATTATTTCAAATATAAAACAAAGAGTTTATGAATTCACTTTTTGAAAAATCAATTATCTTTTCATTTACTCCCTTTTTCTCCCCCTCAAATATTGATATACAAGAAAGTATATCAACATTTTGATATATTCCCAAGAAAATGAAGTAACTCCCCCTTGAAATATAATATCAATGAGTTACATCCCCCTTCCGTAACCATTGAAAAATAAACCCAGGAAGTTAACAGAAATCTAAATGCTCCCCCTTGAAAAATAATATCTAAAGCGGAAAAAATCAGTTGCTCCCCCTAGAAAATTATTAATCCCCCTAAACACATGATCCCAGGTATAAGTCCCAATATAGCTAAGGAAAGTTAAGCACTATACTCTACCATGCCAATCTCTTTGATCAAGAACTTTAGCCTAAGTTCATCTAAGGGTTTAGTGAACATGTCAGCTAATTGCACTTTGGTAGGCACAAAGTATAACTCAACATCCCCTTTTTCTACATGGTCCTTAATGAAATGATAAAGAATATCTATGTGTTTAGTCTTAGAATATCTAAGTTCAAAGACTGGAATTGGCATACCAGTATCTGGATGATACTCTACAACTGGACCATCTCTCATAGAAGCCCATATGTACTTTACTTTCTCACCCTTGTAGTCTATGTACTGAGTGATACGGTGGAGCCACTGAGTGTACTTGCCATCAAACAATACTGGAGGTCGAGAATCTGAACCAATGATTAAAGTATCTTGGGTAGACATCTTGAAATTGAGGTAGATTCGGTAAAGATTCGGTATTACGCAAATCTAAGATGAGGGTTTACAAAAATCTAACAAGAATGTCAGATTCGGTATCTGGTTCGGTATTGTAGCAGATTCGGTAAGTGGTTCGGTACTGTAGCAGATTCGGTAAATATTCGGTAAACCAGATTTTGTATCAGAAACTGATCAGTAACACAAGTAATACACCCAGATTCAGTATAGATTCGGTAACCACACGATTTGAAGCCTTAGAACACTTAAAACCAATGTATTAAGTGATACCGAGATTTTGGTTCGGTATTTGACTCGGTAGTCAAATTCTGTAAACTCTTGAATGCAAACACAATACAATTCCATTGAATTAGATTCGCTAACCATGCTGCACAAGGAAACAAGTTAGTAACACACAGAATATCAAAGATACTGAATGTATAGGATACTGAATGTCAACTGTAGCAGTTGACAAACCGAGTCTAAATATGGAATCTTAGAAATTCAATCGAATCCTTTCTCAAACCACACTAATTAGCTACGTATGATCAAACCGAATTTGATAGGATCACAAACACACCACAATCTGCAACACTTAAGATGAATTTCCAGTTATGAAGTAGATTGGGTATGGCAGTTAAGATACCGAGTGTTGATCGAATCTTCAAAACTTGAAGAATTGATGAAATTAAACCGTCAAAAATGTGATTTAACACCTCACGATCACAACTGAAACCAAAAACCTTTACTAAAATACAGAATCAAGCTGGAATTGATCAATACCGAGAGTTTTAACCACGAACTCTAAAAATCAACTTGATTCTTCATAATTGTTGTTCATAAGCTGTAATGATGATTGAAACTCTTTCTAATCAACCTAATACACCTTCGCTGAACTTATCACAAGAATCTGAACGTCAGATAATCAAATTCGATGATACCGAATCTGATTCAATCTAACCGAGAACGTACAGATTATGTAATCTTCAATCTCTGGATAAATATAGTGATGTAGAATCACTCCCTGGAAGCTCTGATACCAAATGATAGGTCAGATCATGCTGAGATTGGAAGATGTGACGAGTTAGAATGAGATTCAGTAAGTAAGGAGTAGACTCGGTAAGAGAGAGATTCGGTAAAATTTACATTCCACAGCTTCTAGAACTCAGTTACAATACAATGGCTATCTAATTAGGACTACATAGGTTCCTTATATAGCCCTCTTCTAAGGAACCTTCATTTAAACATGTTTCACATTAACACTATACAACTTTGGGGTCCTAACAATTTCAAAGGGTTTAGTGAACATGTCAGCTAATTGCACTTTGGTAGGCACAAAGTATAACTCAACATCCCCTTTTTCTACATGGTCCTTAATGAAATGATAACGAATATCTATGTGTTTAGTCTTAGAATATCTAAGTTCATAGACCAGAATTGGCATACCAGTATCTGGATGATACTCTACAACTGGACCATCTCTCATAGAAGCCCATATGTACTTTGCTTTTTCACCCTTGTAGTCTATGTACTGAGTGATATGGTGAAGCCACTAAGTGTACTTGCCATCAAACAACATTGGAGGTCGAGAATATGAACCAATGATCAAAGTATCTTGGGTAGACATCTTGAAATTGAGATAGATTCGGTAAAGATTCGGTATTACACAAATCTAAGATGAGGGTTCACAAAAATCTAACAAGAATGTCAAATTTGGTATCTGGTTCGGTATTGTAGCAAATTCGGTAAGTGGTTCGGTACTGTAGCAGAGTCGGTAAATATTCGGTAAACCAGATTCTGTATCAGAAACTGTTCAGTAACACAAGTAATACACCCAGATTCGGTGACCACACGATTTGAAGCCTTAGAACACTTAAAACTAATGTATTAAGTGATACCGAGATTCTGGTTCGGTATTTGACTCGGTAGTTAAATTCTGTAAACTCTTGAATGAAAACACAATACAATTCCGTTAAATTAGATTCACTAACCTTGCTGCACAAGGAAACAAGTTAGTAACACACAGAATATCAAAGATACCGAATGTATAGGATACTGAATGTCAACTGTAGCAGTTGACAAACCGAGTCTAAATATGGAATCTTAGAAATTCAATCGAATCCTTTCTCAAACCACACTAATTAGCTACGTATGATCAAACCGAATGTGATAGGATCACAAACACACCACAATCTGCAACACTTAAGATGAATTTCCAGTTATAAAGTAGACTGGGTATGGCAGTTAAGATACCGAGTGTTGATCGAATCTTCAAAACTTGAAGAATTGATGAAATTTCGTAAAAAATGTGATTTAACACCTCACGATCACAACTGAAACCAAAAACCTTTACTAAAATACATAATCAAGCTTGAATTGATCAATACCGAGAGTTTTAGCCACGAACTCTAAAAATCAACTTGATTCTTCATAATTGTTGTTCATAAGCTGTAATGATGATTGAAACTCTTTCTAATCAACCTAATACACCTTCACTGAACTTATCACAAGAATCTGAACGTTAGATAATCAAATTCGATGATACCGAATCTGATTCAATCTAACCGAGAACGTACAGATTATGTAATCTTCAATCTCTGGATAAATATGGTGATGTAGAATCACTCCCTAGAAGCTCTGATACCAAATGATAGGTCAGATCATGTTGAGATTGGAAGATGTGACGAGTTAGAATGAGATTCGGTAAGTAAGGAGTAGACTCGATAAGAGAGAGATTCGGTAAAATTTACATTCCACAGCTTTTAGAACTCAGTTACAATATAATGGCTATCTAATTAGGACTACATAGGTTCCTTATATAGCCCTCTTCTAAGGAACCTTCATTTAAACATGTTTCACATTAACACTATACAACTTTAGGGTCTTAACAATTTTAAAGGGTTTAGTGAACATGTCAGCTAATTGCACTTTGGTAGGCACAAAGTATAACTCAACATCCCCTTTTTTAAATGGTACTTAATGAAATGATAACGAATATCTATGTGTTTAGTCTTAGAATATCTAAGTTCATAGACTGGAATTGGCATACCAGTATCTGGATGATACTCTACAACTGGACCATCTCTCATAGAAGCCCATATGTAGTTTACTTTCTCAACCTTGTAGTCCATGTACTGAGTGATACGGTGGAGCCACTGAGTGTACTTGCCATTAAACAACACTGGAGGTTGAGAATCTGAACCAATGATCAAAGTATCATGGGTAGACATCTTGAAATTGAGGTAGATTTGGTAAAGATTCGGTATTACACAAATCTAAGATGAGGGTTCACAAAAATCTAACAAGAATGTCAGATTCGGTATCTGGTTCTGTATTGTAGCAGATTTGGTAAGTGGTTCGGTACTGTAGCAGATTCGGTAAATATTCGATAAACCAGATTCTGTATCAGAGACTGATCAGTAACACAAGTAATACACCCAGATTCAGTATAGATTCAGTAACCAAACGATTTGAAGCCTTGGAACACTTAAGACCAATGTATTAAGTGATACCGAGATTCTGGTTCGGTATTTGACTCGGTAGTCAAATTCTGTAAACTCTTGAATGCAAACACAATACAATTCCATTGAATTAGATTCGCTAACCTTGCTGCACAAGGAAACAAATTAGTAACACATAGAATATCAAAGATACCGAATGTATAGGATAATGAATGTCAACTGTAGCAGTTGACAAATCGAGTCTAAATATGGAATCTTAGAAATTCAATCGAATCCTTTCTCAAACTACACTAATTAGCTACGTATGACAAACCGAATGTGATAGGATCACAAACACACCACAATCTGCAACACTTAAGATGAATTTCCAGTTATGAAGTAGATTGGGTATGGTAGTTAAGATACCGAGTGTTGATCGAATCTTCAAAACTTGAAGAATTGATGAAATTAAACCGTCAAAAATGTGATTTAACACCTCACAATCACAACTGAAACCAAAAACCTTTACTAAAATACAGAATCAAGCTGGAATTGATCAATACCGAGATTTTTAGCCACGAACTCTAAAAATCAACTTGATTGTTCATAATTATTGTTCATAAGCTGTAATGATGATTGAAACTCTTTCTAATCAACCTATTACACCTTCGCTGAACTTATCACAAGAATCTGAACGTCAGATAATCAAATTCGATGATACCGAATCTGATTCAATCTAACCGAGAACGTACAGATTATGTAATCTTCAATCTCTGGATAAATATGGTGATGTAGAATCACTCCCTAGAAGCTCTGATACCAAATGATAGGTCAGATCATGTTGAGATCGGAAGATGTGACGAGTTAGAATGAGATTCGGTAAGTAAGGAGTACTCGGTAAGAGAGAGATTCGGTAAAATTTACATTCCACAGCCTCTAGAACTCAGTTACAATACAATGGTTATCTAATTAGGACTATATAGGTTCCTTATATAGCCCTCTTCTAGAGAACCTTCATTTAAACATGTTTCACATTAACACTATACAACTTTGGGGTCCTAACAATTTCAAAGGATATAAGAATAGAGATATGTGCTTTATGATAACATCTTGTGGTCTTCTATTTCTTATTTATACAGCTAAATGGCAAACAATCACTTTATCAATTTTGAAACCAACATTCCATGCAACTACTGGATTGCTATTCTGGAGAGGCATACTTTATGGCATGCACTAAGCTCAACTGTTAGTGTTCCAGTTACAGATTTGGAACTTCTGTGCAGAACTATCAAGTTTATTAAGGCTACACAAACTACAGCTGCCAATCCACAGGGAGAGCCTGCTAGATTTGAATTCGAGCTGAGAGGGGTACAGGGATTGAGGAGAATTACAAAAGCTGATTTCAGGAGGATCTTTCAGCATCCTTTTGTACAGAATGCTCCTGCTTTTCCATCTACTCAGCAGCTGATGAGCTCAGTATTTCAGCTTGGTTATAGTGGAGATAATAATGTTCCACCAGCTAAGTTCCAAAAGAAGTACTTGCACTCCCGGTGGTATGTGATCTTCTCGATCATCAATAGATGTTTGTTGATGACAAGGAGTGGATCAGACAGCTTGACAGTGCCAATGCTTAAGCTTTTCTACTCGTTTACAAGAGTGAAAAGCCCAGATTATGCAGAACTATTGTGGGATCTAGTTCAAGCTAAAGTGGATAAAACAAGGAGTTCCTACGTTCCTTGTGAAAGGTTTTTCAATATTTTTATCCATGATGTAATAAATGCTTGCAGAAATGCAAATATTTTTGTACCAGGTACACATGGATTACAGATGGTTAGATTTGGGGAGGTAAAGATGAATACCCTGATGATCTCAGACAATAGATTCGCTGCGCCAATCCCGAATTGGATAGTGAGGCTAGCTGAATCCCAAGACGCTAGAATGCATTCTTATTTTGAGGCGGTAGGTATACCTCTTCCGAACTCGGTACAACAAATACAAGTTGAACCAGCCACGGTTCCAACCCCAGAGGTCGTAGAGTAACCTATAGTACAACCACCCAGGCCAGCTAATCCTCCACTTAGGATAAACCTTAAATGCCCTAGGGTAGCTCAACAAACTCAACCCGTGAGGATCAGGGAACCTAGTTCACCTAGGATTGAACCAACCCTTTCCACAACACCTGAGGATAGCAGTGACACTGATTCATCAGCAACTGAATCATCTCCCGAATTATCGAAGACGAGGCCACTATATATCCCAGATGAGATGATTCGGACTCCGCCAACCCAACGAGTAACTAGATCTAGGACTATAACTCCTATGGTACGCCAAACAGTTACTCCAACCATTGGTGATACGAACCAAGAGCTAGAACCTGTTAGGTCATCATCACCCAACTCCGTATCACACCCAACTCCGTATCACACCCAATAATAACAATAAGTCGTACGCTAAATGAAGCGCAAGCTTTGGTAGGCAATAGAGCTGAAAGCACGGATGGTAAAAATACCAATCAGCCCATCCAATCTAATCTGGACTTAACAATAAATCCTACCCAGCAAGAAGCTTTGGCATCAAAGGAAGTAAAGTCTTCCTCGGTAGTAAATTCTATGATGACTCAATCGATTGAGGAAACTCAATCATTGAAGTCCATAACGGCCGAAGGGGAGCCGAAAAATCTTGAAAAGGCACCTTACGTATCGGCTGGAAATCCTCTTGATGTACTTCATCCCCGTGATGTCGTATTGCCTCAACGTACACCAGAGCCTGTAGGTCCGGCTTATCTTGATGAGGGAGATCTGTCGCATCCTATGGAAACGAATCAACCTGACAATCCTTCGGGATATTTATCAGACTTCCAACAGACTGTTCCTTTGGTTCAAGAACTTGATCTATTGGTTCAAACCACCTCTCTTCCGGATTCTGAATCTCAGGGTCTGGGGGATGAGTCTTTAACTGAAAGAGATGTGCCACCTCATGGTACATTAATGACTTCAGGAGTCGGAGATAGCAATATCTTTGCGAGAAATAAACTGACGGGTAGTTCTGCTACTCTGTCAGAGTCCCATGAGTCTAAAATCATGGAGGCGAGTGATTCTAAAGAATCTTCGCCGTCGACAACTCCGGTTGTTGCCCAACCTCCATCAGAAGGGGATAACACGAATCTAACTAGTAGTATGTAGAGACTTATATACAAGAATAATATTGCACGCTTATCCTTACCTGCCCTCACGGCGACTCAAACACTTCCACCGACATCACCTTCAATAGTTGCTGCTGATGCTGTTTATGGTTACACTTTGTTTCACCAACTGGGTCACCTTCAAACAGATATGGATTCAAATATCTCTCTGATAATGAGGTGGAGGAGCTATATCTTGTTGAATTTGCTAAATGTACGGATCTTGATGAAGTTCGAGATACAATGATGATTTACCTTGAGCAAGTAAGAGTAGTTTATCCTCTGTCTCCATGTAAATCACCTGGACCAATTCATATGCCTGACCATGATGATTTTGATCCCGATAATCTTCATGAGGGGGAGAATAGACATGGTTATGGGTCCAGTGGTTTTCAACGAGCAACATATGAAGTTGGTTCACCTAGTCAACATTTGGATCATGATGTAGTTGAAATATGAAATGTCCCGTTCTTATTGATTAAAAACGTTCCATATTAATTGATTTCGTTGCGAGGTTTTGACCTCTATATGAGACGTTTTTCAAAGACTGCATTCATTTTAAAACAAACCATAACCTTTATTTCATCAATAAAGGTTTAAAAAGCTTTACGTAGATTATCAAATAATGATAATCTAAAATATCCTGTTTACACACGACCATTACATAATGGTTTACAATACAAATATGTTACAACAAAATAAGTTTCTTGAATGCAGTTTTTACACAATATCATACAAGCATGGACTCCAAATCTCGTCCTTATTTAAGTATGCGACAGCAGAAGCTCTTAATAATCACCTGAGAATAAACATGCTTAAAACGTTAACAAAAATGTTGGTGAGTTATAGGTTTAACCTATATATATCAAATCATAATAATAGACCACAAGATTTCATATTTCAATACACATCCCATACATAGAGATAAAAATCATTCATATGGTGAACACCTAGTAACCGACATTAACAAGATGCATATATAAGAATATCCCCATCATTCCGGGACACCCTTCGGATATGATATAAATTTCGAAGTACTAAAGCATCCGGTACTTTGGATGGGGTTTGTTAGGCCCAATAGATCTATCTTTAGGATTCGCGTCAATTAGGGTGTCTGTTCCCTAATTCTTAGATTACCAGACTTAATAAAAAGGGGCATATTCGATTTCGATAATTCAACCATAGAATGTAGTTTCACGTACTTGTGTCTATTTTGTAAATCATTTATAAAACCTGCATGTATTCTCATCCCAAAAATATTAGATTTTAAAAGTGGGACTATAACTCACTTTCACAGATTTTTACTTCGTCGGGAAGTAAGACTTGGCCACTGGTTGATTCACGAACCTATAACAATATATACATATATATCAAAGTATGTTCAAAATATATTTACAACACTTTTAATATATTTTGATGTTTTAAGTTTATTAAGTCAGCTGTCCTCGTTAGTAACCTACAACTAGTTGTCCACAGTTAGATGTACAGAAATAAATCGATAAATATTATCTTGAATCAATCCACGACCTAGTATATACGTATCTCAGTATTGATCACAACTCAAACTATATATATTTTGGAATCAACCTCAACCCTGTATAGCTAACTCCAACATTCACATATAGAGTGTCTATGGTTGTTCCGAAATATATATAGATGTGTCGACATGATAGGTCGAAACATTGTATACGTGTCTATGGTATCTCAAGATTACATAATATACAATACAAGTTGATTAAGTTATGGTTGGAATAGATTTGTTACCAATTTTCACGTAGCTAAAATGAGAAAAATTATCCAATTTTGTTTTACCCATAACTTCTTCATTTTAAATCCGTTTTGAGTGAATCAAATTGCTATGGTTTCATATTGAACTCTATTTTATGAATCTAACCTGAAAAATTATAGGTTTATAGTCGGAAAAATAAGTTACAAGTCGTTTTTGTAAAGGTAGTCATTTCAGTCGAAAGAACGACGTCTAGATGACCATTTTAGAAAACATACTTCCACTTTGAGTTTAACCATAATTTTTGGATATAGTTTCATGTTCATAATAAAAATCATTTTCTCATAATAACAACTTTTAAATCAAAGTTTATCATAGTTTTTAATTAACTAACCCAAAACAGCCCGCGGTGTTACTACGACGGCGTAAATCCGGTTTTACGGTGTTTTTCGTGTTTCCAGGTTTTAAATCATTAAGTTAGCATATCATATAGATATAGAACATGTGTTTAATTAATTTTAAAAGTCAAGTTAGAAGGATTAACTTTTGTTTGCGAACAAGTTTAGAATTAACTAAACTATGTTCGAGTGATTACAAGTTTAAAACTTCGAATAAGATAGCTTTATATGTATGAATCGAATGATGTTATTGTTGGGAATTAACAAGTTTGATAATACTTAAAACCTTTTAAGAATCATTATGAACGGAAGCGTGAAACTTTCAAATTTTACTTGTTATCTTTAAACCAATTTAAAGTTAAGTCCCACATGGATCAAGTTGCTAAATATACTTACAATTTAAAGAGAAGGAAAGAGTTTATTATACCTCCTTAAACTAAGTTTAAGGGCTGAATTTGATGAGCAATGAAGAAGAAATAATGCACCAACACTACCCTTTCACTTGGCTACACCTTAGAACTTTAATAAGCTAATTAACCAAGCTTTAAGACCACCTTATTAGGCTTCCAAAACCGAACAGCAGCTGTCCAAAATGAGCAGGAAGTTTATGAAGATGATGACTTGAAAAAGCTTCTAACTTGAAGCCTCAAGTGTTGCATACCCCAAGCAATAACCCCAACACCTATGCCTTTAGTTAGGATTTAATTAGACACTTGAATTAGCTAGTAAACCAAGCAAGAATCCTTCTCTATTCAGCCCCAACAATTCGGCCAGAATCAGCATCAAGAGAGAAAGAGAAGTTTTCCAACATATCCTTGAAAGAATGAGTCAAAACCTTGGTTTAATGGTTAAGCATGCATATGTGAAGTTGTGTTATCTTAAAAGTAACAAAATGAGCATGTGAAGCTCCCCTTGGAGACACCAAAACCGTCCCCCATGGGACTTATATAAAACAATTAGATTTTTTTATAAAACTTGTTAATAAATCATGCATATGTTAAGCTACTTTTATTTTATAAACCATTTTATAAAATATAACACAATTTAATTATTTAAAACCTATAAATAATTAAATCTTCATCATATAAATTATCCAAGTAATTTATCTCAAGTGATAATAATTTAGAAAACCGATTTTCTAAATTTCAAGTGTCGCGTATTTATTTAACGAACCAATCGATAAGATAAACACATATAAGGTGTCGGTAAGCTTGTTATTGGGTATGACCCGACTTGGATCATAACATGTTAGCCACATTAATTTAATATGTCTCTCGGGCATACGAAATACTTTCAATCTCCCACTTGCACGAGAAACATAAGAAATTAATGCAAGTGATGGATACCACCTAACGACCGTCCATCACCCCCAATATGTTATGACTTTGTGCCATTCAATAACATCATCCCTTTCGCGTTACCATCTCGAATATGAATAGGTGAATCTTTCATTTTATCCTTTCATCCTAGATGTCATGTTAAATCCAAGAGATACAGAGTGACCACTCTCTTATAGATTTAACTTTTCAGGCCTTAGACATCTGACTCTCAACGAATAAGAGGGACAAATTCCATCTTGACTACATACGTCCTAGATACATACTTTGCATTTTACCTGAGCTCTTCCTTATGTACTACCATATTTCAGAACAGCGAAGGAAAGAATCAAGGCATAATACTCGGTGAATATTAGGACCCAATATGTATCTCAGGTCAGAGGATACTATGATATTCGCCTTTACTCAAGATTACATGTGATCAACCACAAAGGCTCCATATAGTAAATCTTAAGAGCGGGTCTTCCAATATTTGTATCCAACAAATATCTATGAACTTTGGTTGCAACCTTGCCCTACATTCAACCTGAATGTATACCAATCTAAGTTCATAATAGTCTAAACCTCACACTTGTTCCCACAAATGTGATCAACTACGGATTTTAGAATAATAGCTTATTCATGGATAAAATATGCAAAATAGGAACATAACTCAAATAAATTTACACCATAGTTATATTAATGAGTTTGAACCACTTCATTCCGTTACAATACTTAAAATAGATCAATTCCAATCGCTAGAATATCGAAGCCCTAATGCACAAACATGTCCCTCATGCTTTGGCCCATGTAAAAGCTTCGTGAGTGGATCCGCAACATTATGATCTGTATGAACTTTTCGAATACATATCTTTCCTTTTTCAACTTCATCCCTTATGTAGTTGAATCTCCGCTCAATGTGACGAGTCTTTTGATGGGCACGAGGTTCCTTGATTTGAGCAATCGCACCTTCGTTGTCACAAAAGATCTCAAGAGGGTCCTGAATGGAAGGGACCACTCCTAAGTCGTCGATGAATTTCTTCATCCATGCAGCTTCCTGAGCTGCCAGTGAGGCGGCAATGTACTCCGACTCTGTAGTGGATAACGCAACAACCTCCTGTTTCGAACTCTTCCAAGAGACCGCACCACCATTTAACATGAAGACATAACCGGATTGTGATCGAGAGTCATCTCGATCAGTTTGGAAACTCGCATCCACGTAACCTTTTACAGCGAGTTCCTCCTCACCAGACCCATATATTAGAAACATATCCTTAGTCCTCCTAAGGTATTTCAATATACTTTTAACAGCAATCCAATGACTGTTTCCTGGGTTATTCTGGTATCTACTTGTCAAGCTTAGAGCGCATGACACATCCGGTCTAGTACATATCATTGCATACATGATAGACCCAATAGCAGATGCGTATGGGACTTTCTTCATTTTCTCTTGTTCATCTTTCGTGATGGGACACTGAGATGAACTGAGACTGGTTCCTCTTTGAATAGGTACCAAACCTTTCTTAGAGTTTTCCATCTTGAACCTTTTCAAGATTTTATCAATGTATGTACTTTGACTTAAACCTATCAATCTCTTGGATCTATTCCTATAGATCCCTATCCCCAATATGTATTGTGCATCTCCAAGATCCTTAATGGAGAAGCAACTCTTTAGCCAAGTTTTGACTCCTTGCATTGTGGTAATATCATTCCCAAATAATAATATATCATCCACATATAGTACAAGGAATATGATAGTGCTCCCACTAGCTTTCTTATATACACAAGCTTCATCACCATTTTTAATGAAGCCAAATTTCTCGGCTTCCTCATTAAAACGATGATTCCACATTCTAGATGCTTGTTTCAATCCGTAGATTGACTTATTTAACTTGCATACCTTTTTAGGATATTTCGGATCAACAAAACCTTCAGGCTGAACCATATAGACATCTTCCATAAGATATCCATTTAGGAAGGCGGTCTTGACATCCATTTGCCATATTTCGTAATCATAGTGAGCAGCAATGGCAAATAATATCCTAATAGACTTTAGCATTGCCACAGGCGAGAAAGTTTCATCATAATCAACCCCTTGAGTTTGAGTGAAACCTTTTGCAACAAGTCTAGCTTTATATGTATCCAAGTTTCCATGTATGTCGGTTTTCATTTTGAAAAGCCATTTGCAATCAACTAGCTTAGAGCTAGGAGGTTGCTCAACAAGTTCCCACACTTGGTTTTCATACATGGATTGCATCTCGGCGTTCATGGCTTCCTGCCATTTATCTTTATCAATCCTTGATAAAGCATCTTGGTAGTTTGTTGGTTCATCCAAATCAACCGTATAGCAACCATCTATGAGAAACCCATATCTCTCAGGAGGATTGCTAATCCTACCAGATCTACGAATGCCTTGTGTATTTTGATCATCCATTTGATCACTATCAACATTTTCATGTTGAGTGCTAGTGTCAACCAATTGTGTATCATCTACTTGATCTTGAACCTCTTCAAGATCTATCTTCCTTTCACTGTTTCCTTCCATTAGGAACTTAGTTTCAAGGAATTCCGCCTTCCGAGCAACAAATACATTCTGCTCGGATGGATCATAGAAATAATATCCCATATCATCCTTGGGATATCCTATGAAGATACACTTTGTGGATCGAGCATTCAACTTATTAGGGACGTAACGCTTAGGATAAGCTTCACATCCCCATATCTTTAAGTATGATAGATATGGAGGTTTTCCAAACCACATCTCATGAGGAGTTCGTTCCACTTTCTTGGTTGGGGCCATATTTAAAATACGAGCCGCGGAGCTTAGACAATAACCCCAAAATGATAGAGGTAACGAGCTTCTAGCCATCATAGATCGAACCATATCCATTAGGGTTCGGTTCCTCCTTTCGGAAACTCCATTAAGTTGGGGTGTTCCGGGTGGAGTAAGTTGCGAGATAATCCCACAACTCCTAAGATGATCTTGGAAAGCATCGCTTAGGTATTCACCTCCTCTATCGGTACGTAGTACCTTAATTGTCTTATTGAGTTGATTTTGTACTTCGTTTTGATATTCTTTGAATGCTTCAAACGTTTCGTCCTTGTGTCTTAATAAGTAGACATATCCGAAACGACTAAAGTCATCAATGAAAGTAACAAAGTATCTTTCACCATTCCTAGTCATGGGTTTAAAGGGTCCACATACATCCGAATGTATTAATCCCAATAAATCTTTAGCCCTTTCATAAGTCCCTTTGAAAGGCGCTTTAGTCATCTTGCCTTGTAAACAAGATTCACATACATCAAACGAATCCATTTCATTTGATTTCAAAAGTCCATTCTTTTGAAGTGTATGCATTCGGTTCTTGTTTATATGTCCAAGGCGACAATGCCATAAATAGGAATCACTCAAATCCCTTTTGAGTTTCTTGGTGCTAGTATGGTATATAGAGCTCGATGATGCGTCATCATGAACCAATTCATAAATTCCATTTGAAGGCGAAGCCTTGAAATAGAATACATTATCTTTAGAAAAATGGATATCATCATCAATAAAATTAACATTGAAACCACATTGTCTTAAGCGAGAAATAGAAATAATGTTTCGACATAAATCCGGTGCATACAAAACATTTTCTAAAATAAGCTTCAATCCACTTGGAAGCTTCAAAACAAATTCTCCTTGAGCTTTAACATGCACCTTTGCACCATTGCCCATATAGAGACTTGATGTTCCCGCTTTATGATCACTTCTTTTGAACCCCTGCAAAGTATTGCAAATGTGAGTTCCACATCCCGTGTCTAATACCCATGTATTAGAAGAAGTAATACTAAGCTCTATATATACCATGTATATATTACCTGAGGTTTGTCCTGCATCCCTCTTGTCCTTCAACTCTTTAAGATAGACCGGACATTTTCGTTTCCAATGACCCATCTCACCACAACCGAAACATGGGTCTTCCTTGGGGTTTGCCTTCTCGGCTACCTTTTGCTTCTTTGCCTTGTTGATGGTTGGGGTAACCATCTTCCCCTTCCCTTTGCCTTGATGGGCGGGTCCTTTTCTCTTAGTCACCTTTGGCTTAGAGGTGTTACCTTTAGACCCACCTTGATCGATTGCTAACACGGGTAAAGTCCTTTTACCCATGCTAGTTTCCGCCGTCCTAAGCATACCATGAAGCTCACCTATGCTCTTATCCATCCCATTCATGTTGTAATTAATTACAAATTGATCAAACCTCTTTGATAGGGAGTTAAGGATAAGATCGGTGGCTAACTCATTAGATATGTTAAGGTTAAGACGGTTAGCACGATCGATAAGGCTCTTCATCTTAAGTACATAAGATGAAACCGATTGGGTATCGTCCATACGACAAGCATGAAGCGCCCGAACCGTTTCGAAACGCTCAACACGTGCTTGTTGGAGAAACATCTCCTTCAATTGTGTTATCATGTCGTATGCGCTATGATGCTCGAAATCCTTTTGGAGTTCGGGTATCATAGTCCCAAGCATTAAGCATGAGACTTGAAGGGAGTCGTGGCAATACTTATCGTAAGAGGCCATTGCCTCCACATCACTCTCATCCGGTTGATCGGGAATGGGGTCCTCAAGCACATACATTTTATCCTCTTGTTTGAGGACAATCCGAAGATTGCGGAACCAATCCATAAAATTTGTATGGTTGAGTTTGTCTTTCTCGAGGAGAGACCGTAACGATAGGTTGTTAAAGTTAAGTGGTGCATTGTTCATGTTGTTGTTGTTATTTGCGGCCATCTACAAAATTTAACAAAGTTCGTTTAAGTATCGATTTTAATTTAACATTCAATACCCTTTTAAATTTTAATTGACTTATTAAATATTAGAATCCAACGGTAAATCAAATTTCGGTTAGGTGACCTTTATCCCGTTATTTGATTTAGATAGGTAGTCATTATATGACAATTGCAATCCTTTTGCAACTTCTAAGTTATGGGATCATGCAATCCTTTTGCATGGCATATTTATCCCATCAACGCCTATTTGTTCATCATGCTTCGGTGACCCTAAGTTCATGATTCCCAAATCAAGTCGTCCTACTTGTGTAAACATGTAGACTTAACATACAAGTGGTTAGGTGACCTTTATCCCACATGTATGCGAAGTGTACCTTATTCATATTAGTTCGCTCATGACGGTTAGGTGACCTTTATCCCATCAAGAGTTTCCTTATACGTCTAAGTGTTTCCATAATAGGATGGCGTTTAACTTGTTTGCCTTGTTAATAAGGGATTTTAAGTTTTCATTAATTCTAGTTTGAGAAAACTTTTGCACCATACACCAACATGCATTTAGTGTATGGTTTAATTGAAAATCCATTTTCATGTTGTTGTTGTTAAACCAATTACTTGATATAAACCATTTTATATGTATGATCCTTATCATGTTTTTAATAACCATTTATTAAGGTTCTCGGTTGCCTTTTAAATTTAACCATTTAAATTGCCGTTTTGCATGTACTTAGCACGTCTAATTTAACCAATTAAAATGTCATTTTGTTAGTAGTTATCTTGTGATTAATTGTATCAACCAAACATACAAAACAATAAACAACCACACATGCAAAATAAGTATGTTCACAATCTAGCCATTTTGGTGGACATTTGTTTAGCCGAAAAACAAATGTCACCGGGTAAGGGTTAATCATACAAAGTAGGAGATTACAATCTCCCACTTAACCTTGCATCCATATGCTCCTTGTGTTCTTGAAGTCTTCATGATCTTGTTCTTCATTTTTACAAAATATGTATCCTAATACATTTTTATCTAGAAAATGAAATACAACCTATTCTATTTTACATACCAAATGTAAAACAAATTACATAGCCAAAATAATAATTATTACATGCCAATTGAATGAATAATATTACATACCAAATGAATATAACAAATCAACCAAATATAGCATGCAATCAACACAAGGTCAAGGCTAGGATTGTGAACTTTAACATGCAACCAAAATGACCAAAATGACAAGTTCCAAACCCCTTTTGGAACATCAAAATTTCGGCCATCATATCAAACCCACCCAAACCCGACAATTTTTGTATTCCATTTTCATGCATGTACTTGGAATGCAAATATAGTGGGTTTAAAGACAACAATTCGAAGCATATTTCAACAACCTCGGCTCTAGATACCATTGTTGGGAATTAACAAGTTTGATAATACTTAAAACCTTTTAAGAATCATTATGAACGGAAGCGTGAAACTTTCAAATTTTACTTGTTATCTTTAAACCAATTTAAAGTTAAGTCCCACATGGATCAAGTTGCTAAATATACTTACAATTTAAAGAGAAGGAAAGAGTTTATTATACCTCCTTAAACTAAGTTTAAGGGCTGAATTTGATGAGCAATGAAGAAGAAATAATGCACCAACACTACCCTTTCACTTGGCTACACCTTAGAACTTTAATAAGCTAATTAACCAAGCTTTAAGACCACCTTATTAGGCTTCCAAAACCGAACAGCAGCTGTCCAAAATGAGCAGGAAGTTTATGAAGATGATGACTTGAAAAAGCTTCTAACTTGAAGCCTCAAGTGTTGCATACCCCAAGCAATAACCCCAACACCTATGCCTTTAGTTAGGATTTAATTAGACACTTGAATTAGCTAGTAAACCAAGCAAGAATCCTTCTCTATTCAGCCCCAACAATTCGGCCAGAATCAGCATCAAGAGAGAAAGAGAAGTTTTCCAACATATCCTTGAAAGAATGAGTCAAAACCTTGGTTTAATGGTTAAGCATGCATATGTGAAGTTGTGTTATCTTAAAAGTAACAAAATGAGCATGTGAAGCTCCCCTTGGAGACACCAAAACCGTCCCCCATGGGACTTATATAAAACAATTAGATTTTTTTATAAAACTTGTTAATAAATCATGCATATGTTAAGCTACTTTTATTTTATAAACCATTTTATAAAATATAACACAATTTAATTATTTAAAACCTATAAATAATTAAATCTTCATCATATAAATTATCCAAGTAATTTATCTCAAGTGATAATAATTTAGAAAACCGATTTTCTAAATTTCAAGTGTCGCGTATTTATTTAACGAACCAATCGATAAGATAAACACATATAAGGTGTCGGTAAGCTTGTTATTGGGTATGACCCGACTTGGATCATAACATGTTAGCCACATTAATTTAATATGTCTCTCGGGCATACGAAATACTTTCAGTTATGAACATCATTACTACCTTAAGTTCCTTGGATAAACCTACTGGAAAAGAGAAAAATGGATCTAGCTTCAACGGATCCTTGGATGGCTCGAAGTTCTTGAAGCAGAATCATGACACGAAAACAAGTTCAAGTAAGATCATCACTTTAAATAAGATTGTTATAGTTATAGAAATTGAACCAAAGTTTGAATATGATTATCACCTTGTATTAGAATGATAACTTACTGTAAGAAAAAAAGATTTCTTGAGTTTGGATGATCACCTTACAAGATTGGAAGTGAGCTAGCAAACTTGAAAGTATTCTTGATTTTATGTAACTAGAACTTGTAGAATATATGAAGAACACTTAGAACTTGAAGATAGAACTTGAGAGAGATCAATTAGATGAAGAAAATTGAAGAATTAAAGTGTTTTTAGGTGTTTTTGGTCGTTGGTGGATTAGATATAAAGGATATGTAATTTTGTTTTCATGTAAATAAGTCATGAATGATTACTCATATTTTTGTAATTTTATGAGATATTTCATGCTAGTTGCCAAATTATGGTTCCCACATGTGTTAGGTGACTCACATGGGCTGCTAAGAGCTGATCATTGGAGTGTATATACCAATAGTACATACATCTAAAAGCTGTGTATTGTACGAGTACGAATACGGGTGCATACGAGTAGAATTGTTGATGAAACTGAACGAGGATGTAATTGTAAGCATTTTTGTTAAGTAGAAGTATTTTGATAAGTGTATTGAAGTCTTTCAAAAGTGTATAAATACATATTAAAACACTACATGTATATACATTTTAACTGAGTCGTTAAGTCATCGTTAGTCGTTACATGTAAGTGTTTTTTTGAAACCTTTAGGTTAACGATCTTGTTAAAGGTTGTTAACCCAATGTTTATAATATCAAATGAGATTTTAAATTATTATATTATCATGATATTATCATGTATGAATATCTCTTAATATGATATATATACATTAAATGTCTTTACAACGATAATCGTTACATATATGTCTCGTTTAAAAATTATTAAGTTAGTAGTCTTGTTTTTACATATGTAGTTCATTGTTAATATATTTAATGATATGTTTACTTATCATAGTATCATGTTAACTATATATATATATATATATATATATATATATATATATATATATATATATATATATATATATATATATATATATATATATATATATGTTATCATATAGTTTTTACAAGTTTTAACGTTCGTGAATCACCGGTCAACTTGGGTGGTCAATTGTCTATATGAAACATATTTCAATTAATCAAGTCTTAACAAGTTTGATTGCTTAACATGTTGGAAACATTTAATCATGTAAATATCAATCTCAATTAATATATATAAACATGGAAAAGTTCGGGTCACTACAGTACCTACCCGTTAAATAAATTTCGTCCCGAAATTTTAAGCTGTTGAAGGTGTTGACGAATCTTCTGGAAATAGATGCGGGTATTTCTTCTTCATCTGATCTTCACGCTCCCAGGTGAACTCGGGTCCTCTACGAGCATTCCATCGAACCTTAACAATTGGTATCTTGTTTTGCTTAAGTCTTTTAACCTCACGATCCATTATTTCGACGGGTTCTTCGATGAATTGAAGTTTTTCGTTGATTTGTATTTCAGCTAACGGAATAGTGAGATCTTCTTTAGCAAAACATTTCTTCAAATTCGAGACGTGGAAAGTGTTATGTACAGCCGCGAGTTGTTGAGGTAACTCAAGTCGGTAAGCTACTGGTCCGACACGATCAATAATCTTGAATGGTCCAATATACCTTGGATTTAATTTCCCTCGTTTACCAAATCGAACAACGCCTTTCCAAGGTGCAACTTTAAGCATGACCATCTCTCCAATTTCAAATTCTATATCTTTTCTTTTAATGTCAGCGTAGCTCTTTTGTCGACTTTGGGCGGTTTTCAACCGTTGTTGAATTTGGATGATCTTCTCGGTAGTTTCTTGTATAATCTCCGGACCCGTAATCTGTCTATCCCCCACTTCACTCCAACAAATCGGAGACCTGCACTTTCTACCATAAAGTGCTTCAAACGGCGCCATCTCAATGCTTGAATGGTAGCTGTTGTTGTAGGAAAATTCTGCTAACGGTAGATGTCGATCCCAACTGTTTCCGAAATCAATAACACATGCTCGTAGCATGTATTCAAGCGTTTCTATCGTCTTTTCGCTCTGCCCATCAGTTTGTGGATGATAGGCAGTACTCATGTCTAGACGAGTTCCTAATGCTTGCTGTAATGTCTGCCAGAATCTTGAAATAAATCTGCCATCCCTATCAGAGATAATAGGGATTGGTATTCCATGTCTGGAGATGACTTCCTTCAAATACAGTCGTGCTAACTTCTCCATCTTGTCATCTTCTCTTATTGGCAGGAAGTGTGCTGATTTGGTGAGACGATCAACTATTACCCAAATAGTATCAAAACCACTTGCAGTCCTTGGCAATTTAGTGATGAAATCCATGGTAATGTTTTCCCATTTCCATTCTGGGATTTCGGGTTGTTGAAGTAGACCTGATGGTTTCTGATGCTCAGCTTTGACCTTAGAACACGTCAAACATTCTCCTACGTATTTAGCAACATCGGCTTTCATACCCGGCCACCAAAAATGTTTCTTGAGATCCTTGTACATCTTCCCCGTTCCAGGATGTATTGAGTATCTGGTTTTATGAGCTTCTCTAAGTACCATTTCTCTCATATCTCCAAATTTTTGTACCCAAATCCTTTCAGCCCTATACCGGGTTCCGTCTTCCCGAATATTAAGATGCTTCTCCGATCCTTTGGGTATTTCATCCTTTAAATTTCCCTCTTTTAAAACTCCTTGTTGCGCCTCCTTTATTTGAGTAGTAAGGTTATTATGAATCATTATATTCATATTTTACTCGAATGGGTTCTCTGTCCTTCCTGCTCAAGGCATCGGCTACCACATTTGCCTTCCCCAGGTGGTAACAAATCTCAAAGTTGTAATCATTCAATAATTCAATCCACCTACGCTGCCTCATATTCAATTGTTTCTGATTAAATATGTGTTGAAGACTTTTGTGGTCGGTATATATAATACTTTTGACCCCATATAAGTAGTTCCTCCAAGTCTTTAATGCAAAAACAACCGCGCCTAATTCCAAATCATGCGTCGTATAATTTTGTTCGTGAATCTTCAATTGTCTAGACGCATAAGCAATCACCTTCGTTCGTTGCATTAATACACAACCGAGACCTTGCTTTGATGCGTCACAATAAATCACAAAATCATCATTCCCTTCAGGCAATGACAATATAGGTGCCGTAGTTAGCTTTTTCTTCAATAACTGAAACGCTTTCTTTTGTTCATCATTCCATTCAAATTTCTTCCCTTTATGCGTTAATGCAGTCAAGGGTTTTGCTATTCTGGAAAAGTCTTGGATGAACCTTCTGTAGTAACCAGCTAGTCCTAAAAACTGGCGTATGTGTTTCGGAGTTTTCGGGGTTTCCCACTTTTCAACAGTTTCTATCTTTGCCGGATCCACCTTAATACCTTATTTGTTCACTATGTGACCGAGGAATTGAACTTCTTCCAACCAAAATGCACACTTTGAAAACTTAGCGTACAATTCTTCCTTCTTCAATACTTCTAACACCTTTCTCAAATGTTCACCGTGTTCTTGGTCATTCTTTGAGTAAATAAGTATGTCATCAATGAAAACAATGACAAACTTGTCAAGGTATGGTCCACACACTCGGTTCATAAGGTCCATGAACATAGCTGGTGCATTAGTTAAACCAAACGGCATGACCATAAACTCGTAATGACCGTAACGTGTTCTGAAAGCAGTCTTTGGAATATCATCTTCTTTCATCCGCATTTGATGATACCCGGAACGTAAGTCAATCTTTGAATAAACAGACGAGCCTTGTAGTTGATCAAATAAGTCGTCGATTCTCGGTAGTGGGTAGCGGTTCTTGATGGTAAGTTTGTTCAACTCTCGGTAGTCGATACACAACCTGAATGTACCATCTTTCTTCTTGACAAACAAAACAGGAGCTCCCCACGGTGATGTGCTTGGTCGAATGAAACCACGCTCTAAAAGTTCTTGTAATTGGCTTTGCAGTTCTTTCATCTCGCTGGGTGCGAGTCTGTAAGGAGCACGAGCTATTGGTGCAGCTCCTGGTACAAGATCTATTTGAAATTCAACGGATCGATGTGGGGGTAATCCCGGTAATTCTTTCGGAAATACATCGGGAAATTCTTTTGCAATGGGAACATCATTGATGCTCTTTTCTTCAGTTTGTAGTTTCTCGACGTGTGCTAGAACAGCATAGCAACCTTTTCTTATTAGTTTTTGTGCCTTCAAATTACTAATAAGATGTAGCTTCGTGTTGCCCTTTTCTCCGTACACCATTAAGGGTTTTCCTTTTTCTCGTATAATGCAAATTGCATTTTTGTAACAAACGATCTCTGCTTTCACTTCTTTCAACCAGTCCATACCGATTATCACATCAAAACTCCCTAACTCTACTGGTATCAAATCAATCTTAAATGTTTCGCTAACCAGTTTAATTTCTCGATTCCGACATATATTATCTGCTGAAATTAATTTACCATTTGCTAATTCGAGTAAAAATTTACTATCCAAAGGCGTCAATGGACAACTTAATTTAGCACAAAAATCTCTACTCATATAGCTTCTATCCGCACCCGAATTAAATAAAACGTAAGCAAATTTATTGTCAATAAGAAACGTACCCGTAACAAGCTCCGGGTCTTCCTGTGCCTCTGCCGCATTAATATTGAAAACTCTTCCGCGGCCTTGTCCATTCGTGTTCTCCTGGTTCGGGCAATTTCTAATAATGTGGCCCGGTTTTCCACATTTATAACAAACTACATTGGCATAACTTGCTCCGACACTACTTGCTCCGCCATTACTCGTTCCGACACCATTTGTTCCTTTCGTTCTGTTAACCCCTGGTCCGTAGACCTCACACTTCACCACGCTATGACCATTTCTTTTACATTTGTTGCAAAATTTGGTGCAGAACCCCGAGTGATACTTTTCACACCTTTGGCATAGCTGCTTCTGATTGTTGTTGTTGTTGTGGTTATTATTGTTGTTGGGATGATTGTTGTAGTTGCTGTTGTTGTTGTTGTTGTTGTTGTTGTTGGGCCGTTTGTTGTAGTTGCGATTGATGTTGAAATTGTTGGGATAATTGTTGCGATTATTGTTGTAATTGCTGCTGTTGTTGTATTGGTGATTCTTATCACCGTTTTCCTCCCACTTTCTTTTGACTTGCTTCACATTGGCCTCTTCAGCAGTCTGTCCTTTAATTCTTTCTTCAATCTGGTTCACTAGTTTGTGAGCCATTCTACATGCCTGTTGTATGGAGGCGGGCTCGTGTGAACTTATATCTTCTTGGATTCTTTCTGGTAATCCTTTCACAAACGCGTCGATCTTCTCTTCCTCATCTTCGAATGCTCCCGGACACAATAGGCACAATTCTGTGAATCATCTTTCGTACGTGGTAATATCAAATCCTTGGGTTCGTAACCCTCTAAGTTCTGTCTTGAGCTTATTGACCTCGGTTCTAGGACGGTACTTCTCGTTCATCAAGTGCTTGAATGCTGACCACGGTAGTGCGTACGCATCGTCTTGTCCCACTTGCTCTAGATAGGTATTCCACCATGTTAACGCAGAACCTGTGAAGGTATGCGTAGCGTACTTCACTTTGTCCTCTTCAGTACACTTACTTATGGAAAACACCGATTCGACCTTCTCGGTCCACCGTTTCAATCCGATCGGTCCTTCGGTTCCATCAAATTCCAAAGGTTTGCAGGCAGTGAATTCTTTGTAGATGCATCCTACACGATTTCCTGTACTGCTAGATCCAAGGTTATTGTTGGTATGTAGCGCAGCCTGTACTGCGGCTATGTTTGAAGCTAGAAAAGTATTAAATTCCTCTTCATTCATATTCACGGTGTGTCGAGTAGTCGGTGCCATTTCCTTCAAAATAGTCAAATGGAACAAGTTAATCATACAGAATTTTAAGAGTAGTTAATAGTATTTCGTAGCATAATATGAACTCATTTATAAAAGCTTTTTCTTCATATTAGCGTTTTATAAGTTTAAATTCGGGTATTACCTACCCGTTAAGTTCATACTTAGTAGCTAATATACAATTCAACTACTACAATTCTATATGAAAACCTGATTATAATAATATTTCGCGTTCAAACTTTTACACAATATTTTACAAACTTACAATACCGCTTATTTTACATATAGCATGAAATATAGCACACAATAAATTTGATACAAGATGGTTGTGAAGATAATTCTAGCTAGTACACAAGTCGTTCAGCAAAGGCAATAAAGAAACGTAATTCATACGTCCAGAAACAAGTCATGCATTCTGGTTTTACTAGGATTACTTCCCATCCTTGGTCTTGTGGAACATAACCGTTATGGCCGTTGATAAGACAGCGTTTTGTAACGTCGTCAAAGGGACGAGGGTTACGTAATGTCCAACAGTCCCGTAACAATCTAAAAGCCTCATTTCTTACCCCAATTACCGACTCCGTCACTTGTGGGAACGTTTTGTTTAATAGTTGTAGCCCGATGTTCTTGTTCTCACTTTGGTGAGAAGCGAACATTACTAATCCGTAAGCATAACATGCTTCTTTATGTTGCATGTTAGCCGTTTTTTCTAAATCACGAAGTCCAATATTCGGATATATTGAGTCAAAATAATTTCTTAACCCATTGCGTAAAATAGCATTTGGGTTCCCCGCAATATATGCGTCAAAGTAAACACATCGTAACTTATGGATTTCCCAATGTGATATCCCCCATCTTTCGAAGGAAAGCCTTTTATAAACCAAGGCATTCTTGGAACGTTCTTCGAATGTCTTACAAACTGATCTCGCCTTAAATAGTTGTGCCGAAGAATTCTGACCGACTCTAGACAAGATTTCATCAATCATGTCTCCGGGTAGGTCTCTTAAAATATTGGATTGTCTATCCATTTTGTGTTTTTATACTGTAAAATAGACAAAAGTTAGATTCATAAAAAAAAATACTTATTAATACAAGCAATTTTTACATATATCATAAAGCATAAGCACACTATATTACATATATTACACCACACGAATACAACTATCTTATTCCGACTCGCTTGTTTCTTCTTCTTCGGTTTTGGTTCGTTTTGCCAAGTTTCTAGGGATATATGATGTTCCCCTAATACGAGCCGTCGTTTTCCACATTGGTTTAGAAAAACCTGGTGGTTTAGAAGTTCCCGGGTCATTGTTACAACTTAAGGACTTCGGGGGTTGACGATACATATAAAGTTCATCGGGGTTGGAATTAGATTTCTCTATTTTTATGCCCTTTCCCTTATTATTTTCTTTTGCCTTTTTAAATTCAGTTGGGGTAATTTCTATAACATCATCGGAATTCTCGTCGGAATCCGATTCATCGGAGAATTGGTAATCCTCCCAATATTTTGCTTCCTTGGCGGAAACACCATTGACCATAATTAACCTT
Organism: Rutidosis leptorrhynchoides; assembly: GCF_046630445.1. Classification (NCBI taxonomy): domain Eukaryota; kingdom Viridiplantae; phylum Streptophyta; class Magnoliopsida; order Asterales; family Asteraceae; genus Rutidosis; species Rutidosis leptorrhynchoides. The sequence continues at coordinate 188,960,046 of NC_092338.1, forward strand.
GGTCGGTTGGTTGAGGATTTTCTTTTATTTAACCGTTTTATTATTTCCCCCACCGGTTCTATTTCTTCATCCGGTTCTGATTCTTCTTCCGGTTCCGACTCTTCTTCCGGTTCCGACTCTTCTTCCGGTTCCTCTTCGGGAACTTGTGAATCAGTCCACGAATCATTCCAATTTACATTTGACTCTTCATTATTATTAGGTGAGTCAATGGGACTTGTTCTAGAGGTAGACATCTATCACATAATATCAAACGGGTTAAGAGATTAATATATCACATAATATTCACATGTTAAAAATATATAGTTTCCAATAAAATTTGTTAAGCAATCATTTTTCAAGTAAACACGGTCGAAGTCCAGACTCACTAATGCATCCTAACAAACTCGATAAGACACACTAATGCAAAATTCTGGTTCTCTAAGACCAACGCTCTGATACCAACTGAAATGTCCCGTTCTTATTGATTAAAAACGTTCCATATTAATTGATTTCGTTGCGAGGTTTTGACCTCTATATGAGACGTTTTTCAAAGACTGCATTCATTTTAAAACAAACCATAACCTTTATTTCATCAATAAAGGTTTAAAAAGCTTTACGTAGATTATCAAATAATGATAATCTAAAATATCATGTTTACACACGACCATTACATAATGGTTTACAATACAAATATGTTACAACAAAATAAGTTTCTTGAATTCAGTTTTTACACAATATCATACAAGCATGGACTCCAAATCTCGTCCTTATTTAAGTATGCGACAGCGGAAGCTCTTAATAATCACCTGAGAATAAACATGCTTAAAACGTCAACAAAAATGTTGGTGAGTTATAGGTTTAACCTATATATATCAAATCATAATAATAGACCACAAGATTTCATATTTCAATACACATCCCATACATAGAGATAAAAATCATTCATATGGTGAACACCTAGTAACCGACATTAACAAGATGCATATATAAGAATATCCCCATCATTCCAGGACACCCTTCAGATATGATATAAATTTCGAAGTACTAAAGCATCCGGTACTTTGGATGGGGTTTGTTAGGCCCAATAGATCTATCTTTTGGATTCACGTCAATTAGGGTGTCTGTTCCCTAATTCTTAGATTACCAGACTTAATAAAAAGGGGCATATTCGATTTCGATAATTCAACCATAGAATGTAGTTTCACGTACTTGTGTCTATTTTGTAAATCATTTATAAAACCTGCATGTATTCTCATCCCAAAAATATTAGATTTTAAAAGTGGGACTATAACTCACTTTCACAGATTTTTACTTCGTCGGGAAGTAAGACTTGGCCACTGGTTGATTCACGAACCTATAACAATATATACATATATATCAAAGTATGTTCAAAATATATTTACAACACTTTTAATATATTTTGATGTTTTAAGTTTATTAAGTCAGCTGTCCTCGTTAGTAACCTACAACTAGTTGTCCACAGTTAGATGTACAGAAATAAATCAATAAATATTAACTTGAATCAATCCACGACCCAGTGTATACGTATCTCAGTATTGATCACAACTCAAACTATATATATTTTGGAATCAACCTCAACCCTGTATAGCTAACTCCAACATTCACATATAGAGTGTCTCTGGTTGTTCCGAAATATATATAGATGTGTCGGCATGATAGGTCGAAACATTGTATACGTGTCTATGGTATCTCAAGATTACATAATATACAATACAAGTTGATTAAGTTATGGTTGGAATAGATTTGTTACCAATTTTCACGTAGCTAAAATGAGAAAAATTATCCAATCTTGTTTTACCCATAACTTCTTCATTTTAAATCCGTTTTGAGTGAATCAAATTGCTATGGTTTCATATTAAACTCTATTTTATGAATCTAAACTGAAAACGTATAGGTTTATAGTCAGAAAAATAAGTTACAAGTCATTTTTGTAAAGGTAGTCATTTCAGTCGAAAGAACGACGTCTAGATGACCATTTTAGAAAACATACTTCCACTTTGAGTTTAACCATAATTTTTGGATATAGTTTCATGTTCATAATAAAAATCATTTTCTCATAATAACAACTTTTAAATCAAAGTTTATCATAGTTTTTAATTAACTAACCCAAAACAGCCCGCGGTGTTACTACGACGGCGTAAATCCGGTTTTACGGTGTTTTTCGTGTTTCCAGGTTTTAAATCATTAAGTTAGCATATCATATAGATATAGAACATGTGTTTAATTAATTTTAAAAGTCGAGTTAGAAGGATTAACTTTTGTTTGCGAACAAGTTTAGAATTAACTAAACTATGTTCTAGTGATTACAAGTTTAAAACTTCGAATAAGATAGCTTTATATGTATGAATCGAATGATGTTATGAACATCATTACTACCTTAAGTTCCTTGGATAAACCTACTGGAAAAGAGAAAAATGGATCTAGCTTCAACGGATCCTTGGATGGCTCGAAGTTCTTGAAGCAGAATCATGACACGAAAACAAGTTCAAGTAAGATCATCACTTTAAATAAGATTGTTATAGTTATAGAAATTGAACCAAAGTTTGAATATGATTATTACCTTGTATTAGAATGATAACCTACTGTAAGAAAAAAAGATTTCTTGAGTTTGGATGATCACCTTACAAGAATGGAAGTGAGCTAGCAAACTTGAAAGTATTCTTGATTTTATGTAACTAGAACTTGTAGAATATATGAAGAACACTTAGAACTTGAAGATAGAACTTGAGAGAGAGATCAATTAGATGAAGAAAATTGAAGAATGAAAGTGTTTGTAGGTGTTTTTGGTCGTTGGTGTATGGATTAGATATAAAGAATATGTAATTTTGTTTTCATGTAAATAAGTCATGAATGATTACTCATATTTTTATAATTTTATGAGATATTTCATGCTAATTGCCAAATTTTGGTTCCCACATGTGTTAGGTGACTCACATGGGCTGCTAAGAGCTGATCATTGGAGTGTATATACCAATAGTACATACATCTAAAAGCTGTGTATTGTACGAGTACGAATACGGGTGCATACGAGTAGAATTGTTGATGAAACTGAACGAGGATGTAATTGTAAGCATTTTTGTTAAGTAGAAGTATTTTGATAAGTGTATTGAAGTCTTTCAAAAGTGTATAAATACATATTAAAACACTACATGTATATACATTTTAACTGAGTCGTTAAGTCATCGTTAGTCGTTACATGTAAGTGTTGTTTTGAAACCTTTAGGTTAACGATCTTGTTAAATGTTGTTAACCCAATGTTTATAATATCAAATGAGATTTTAAATTATTATATTATCATGATATTATCATGTATGAATATCTCTTAATATGATATATATACATTAAATGTCTTTACAACGATAATCGTTACATATATGTCTCATTTAAAAATCATTAAGTTAGTAGTCTTGTTTTTACATATGTAGTTCATTGTTAATATACTTAATGATATGTTTACTTATCATAGTATCATGTTAACTATATATATATATATCCATATATATGTCATCATATAGTTTTTACAAGTTTTAACGTTCGTGAATCACCGGTCAACTTGGGTGGTCAATTGTCTATATGAAACATATTTCAATTAATCAAGTCTTAACAAGTTTGATTGCTTAACATGTTAGAAACATTTAATCATGTAAATATCAATCTCAATTAATATATATAAACATGGAAAAGTTCGGGTCACTACAAAATATCTGATTCAGAAAGTGATGAAATTGAAGAGATTCAATGTGAAAGTTTTCTAGATGAATTGGTAGTTCAGAGAGAGGGTGACTCAGGGACTTTGATGGTAATGGATATGACTGCACAAACAGAGGATAAGTCAGCTCTAGAGGACAATCGAAACTTTGATAACATTGAAAATATTTTGAGGGGATCTAGTGTTGCTAATGAGTTTAATGAACATCAATTCGTCAACATGACATCTCCAACCGATGAATTTGGGATATATTTTGAGAAGGAGATTTTCTCTAATGGCGAAGAGTATACTACGACTCCTCCTGATCTTAATGTTTCATTTCAAACTGCAGAAATTGTTCTTGAACGTGATGCTGATTATCAATTTGATGAGGATGAGGAGAAGCTGATTTTTGTTCACCATTCATTGAACAACAAGCTTATAAGATTTATGGTGATTCAAATCTCGGCCTTGCTGCATCAATGAGTGTTCTGAGTGCATGGAAATATCATAAGAAACCGGAATATCTCAAAGCTTATCTGAATGTTCGCGACAAATTTAAATTGAAGAATGAAGAGAAACTTCAAGAACAGCGAAGTTCATAAATCAAAAGCATAAACAATATTTTGATGATTAACAAGGGTGGAGTGAAGATACCACTGTTTTATGTGACAATAATGGATGATGAGGATTATCAGTTCTCAGAGGCAGATTTTGACAGATTAAAGATGGACGACATTATCTTCATTTATAATTACTTGATAATGAATCTACGACAATTTATCATGCTACTTCGATGAAGGCGGTCTACAGATTTATTCTTGACTCAATGAGATGGATGTCTGTTCACGACTTTCAGATGGGGTTAGAATCTGAACACAAAAAGCTCGGAATCAAACCGCCAAATCAAGTGATTGAAGAGCTAAGATATATGTCCTTACTTGAAGTGAGTGACTATCCATATGGGTTTGTGTTTGTTAATTCTCACTACACAAAGGTCTTCATCAGAGTTTTGGACTTTAGAAATAACTCAGATGGAACATTGATGTATGCTTTCAAATACTTAAGAGGGAGACTAATCAACAAATGCTATTCATCAGAAGATAATGAGATTATCAAATACATTCTCACAAGATTGAAGAGTCGTCTCAAAACAAGAGTGAACATAAGAAGATATGAGAGTCTCGGAGGATTCAAATCCAAAGTTCATTTTAGAGTAACAAAGTTCCTTTAGATATTTCTGATAGGATTACATTGTAATTTTCACATTTAACACTAAGGGGTAGATTGTTAGGAGCCCGAAGTATGTATAGTGTTAATGTGAAACAAGTCTAAATGAAGGTTCTTTAGAAGAGGGCTATATAAGGAACCTAAGTAGTCCTGATTAGATAGCCATTGCATTGTAACTGAGTTTAAGAAGCCGTGGAATGTAATTTTACCGATTCTCTCTAATACCGAATCTGTTCTTCACTTACCGAGTCTCACTCTAACTCATCACATCTTCTAATCTCACTATGATCTGACCTATCATTCTGTGCGGTCGTCCCAAAATCAGGATGGCTTTGGAATGCACAAAGCTTTTAAACCATAAACTTTTCAGAAAACTTGTCTAGTCTCACGACTTGACTCATTTTCCCTTTTCAGAAATGAAACAGGTTTTCTTAAAGCCTTGTCTTCTTTAAGGCTAAAACGATTTTTCTTGGACGACTCGTGTGAATTGGTGCTCCTTTGTACTAAAATGAAGCGTGCGGGCAATCCTTTACTTGGTGGTGATGAATTTAAGGTGAAAAGGTGAAGTCTTTGCGTGTGATGGTCTATAGAATGCTCCTAGAAAGTTTTGTACTAAAAAGCTCGAATCTTTGCATGTTTACTCCTAATTGCAAATTTTGTGAATATTTGAGCCTTTCTATGGAGCATGTGCTTGGTAGTTTATTTCAATATGAATGAAGATGTGTAGATATTTAGCCTAGGCTTGAATTTTTATGGATTAAGGATGTTTGAAGATTTGGAGCTTGATTTTGAAGAGTGGTGTGTAATTCTGATGTTTAATAGAAGATTTGGTCAAGAATTACCACCCCCACCATTGCCCCGTTTGATGGAATAATGAGTTGTAGAGGTTTGAAGTTTAATGCTTGAGTTTGTGTTGATGTTTGGAAGAAGAAGAAGAAGAAGAAGAAGAAGAAGAAGAAGAAGAAGAAGAAGAAGAAGAAGAAGAAGAAGAAGAAGAAGAAGAAGAAGAAGAAGAAGAAGAAGAAGAAGAAAAGATGAGTTTGTGCTTGGTCCTAAGCAAATGCAAGTTTTGGTGGTCACTCTAGCCATCAAAGTGCATATTCATGAAAGGTATCAATTGTTGCCCAAACTTTTTGCACTTTGACTTTGATCACCTATTTGCTCTTTATCTCCAAGGCTTGTTTATTGTATGCTTGCTTGAGGACAAGCAAGGTTTAAATATAGGGAGTTTGATATTGTTCATTCACGCTATGTTTCTCACGCAATATCTACCTTGTTTTACTCGATTTTTGTTACCAAAGTGCTCGAAAATCTATGATCTTGGGTTTTATCGCATTATGAGTGCTACAACATTCTAAGTACAAATTTGGTGTAAAATTGATCTAAGTGTGCAAAATGATCAAGAAAACTGCAAAGTGCTCATCCTGGCAACAAGAATGACGTTCTACTATCCAAGAACGTCATTTCATCATCAAGAACGCCGTTCCAAAGCCAGGAACAACGTTCTACTTGGGAAATTTACAAAGAAAATGGTAATATAAGAAAATGGAATTCTAGAACGATTCAAGAACGCCGTTCCATAACTCTAGAATGAGTTCTAGTAAAGAAGACTAGGAACGGCGTTCCTCAAAGAGGAACGACTTTCCACCTGCATTTTCTGGGCAGATTTTGAAGGGTATAAAAGGAAGAGATTAAGGTTTTCATTATCATTCATTCGCTCAATAGATAGTTCATGGAGGCTGATCAAAATTAGGGTTTTCTAGCTATTTTCTTAAGGTTCAACAAGATTTCATCATCCATTCCATTCTACATCAAGGATTTGATGATTGAATCAAGTGCTAGGGATTGTTCTTCACCATCTTCATCTAGTCACTTTTGTAATTTCTTAATTTTGGTACAATTTACTCTTGTTTGTTACTTAATGATGTTTAAGTTCACTATTTTAGCTTGTATTGATCTTGTTCTAGCCATGATAGGCTAGAATCATCATGTACACTTGTTTATGATACTTGATTGCTATGGGTTATTCTTATCATGTTAATTGATTGTGTTTGGATGATCATTTGAGTTGATAATTGTGGTTTGCCATTAAAGCTAGTTACAATATCCTTTGCTATGCTTGTTTTAGGCTTGACTTTGATTATATGATTTGTTGAACTTTCAAATGGATTTGATTAGGGAATCATTTCATACTTCAACACTTAGATGATCTAGACAATCAATTTGGGGATTTCAAGAGATTGGGGTCTGAAGTTGGGTTAGTTTTCAATTGGTCTTTAGTCAACATAGTGAGGTTGGTTTTCTTAAGGGATTTTGATCACCAAGAGGTTTTAGGGGACTTTAACCTAGGGTAGGTACTAAAGGTAATCATATGATTCAACTAGATTCAATTAATGTAAACTTATGGGAATTTGTAAGTGTTAGTTGATCACATTAACATCTAGTAGGGATACTAGTCCAAAGTTTGAACACAACTAGCTCTTAAGTGAACAATAGAACAACCCGAAAGCATCAAGTGGATTAAGCAAGTATACATGATTTTAATATTGATATTTACCAAATCATTCTTAGTTTCTAGTTTTAAAATTGAATTAGTTTGGCGCCTTTTCTCATTATCATCTACCGCCCTTGCTTTCCTCCCCGCTATTCACTGATATCTAAACTTCAACCCCCCCACCCCAAATCAACCAAACCTTAGAATGATTATGAGTTTTCATAGATTCAACTAGCATACATCGCCCACTTGGGACAAAACTTAAACGAAACACTTGCTAACTACAACTACCGAGTCATAGTTTCTCGTGAGTTTGTTCATAGTCGAGTCAAAGTTTAATTAAATTATAAAGTTAAAAGAGAGCAAGAAAGCATGTTTGTAATGAACTCATCATAGTCGGACAATCTCACTTCTCAATTGCCGAAATCTTCTCGTGGTTCACTTGAATTCCCGCGGACGACATGTGACGACCTGGAAATTTCACCAAATTTAAACTTGATCTTTATATGATTTCGACACGATAAGTAAAGTCTGTAATGTTGAGTCTAAAAAATTTTGAACTATTTTTCATACATTTGACTTCGACCATTTCCAACGATTCACGAACAACTAATTGTAATTAGATATGTGTGTATGTATATATATACATAATAATTGGAAATATAAATTGAAATATTATATGAAGTAATTGTTAGAAATAATAATGTAAAATAAAATAATATATATGATTATTAATTAGAACATATCTATATATGTAAATAAAATATATTTAATATATATATATATATATATATATATATATATATATATATATATATATATATATATATATATATATATATATATATATCATTTTGAATTTATTTTGTAAGTGATAATAACACTCAATTGTCACTCAATCGATATTAAGTAAGTTAAAATTAAACTTATATTATTTTAAAATAAACTGTGATCCGAAAATGAGTGATATAAATTGTAGGCTTTTTAGAAATGTATTTAGGATCTAATTATTTAATTTTAATACTTTTTATATTTTACCTGGGATCGAGCGCGGACAGTTGATTTAATTTTTATTTTATAGTTTTAAACAATTAATGACCGTTTTTATAAAATAATGATTAGAATAAATAAAGATGTTTAATATAAAAATTTGGGATTTTTATGTGTACTTTTATTCATTATCAACGGAGCTCGAATTTCAGTCCGTGAACGAAATAGTAGACGACAGCTAACAATTTAACACGTTCAAATCCTAAATTATATTAAAATCAATACTGTGTTTGTTAGAATGTAAATATGTTTCATATCACAATCATTTTGCTTTTGTTAAAATAACCCGTGCATTGGAATGTATCAATCAATCTTACTCTATCTTTTCTCATACATTTAGGTTACTTTATTAATATTAATAATTGATAATTGATTCGCCACTTCTAAGATATATATACATATACGTTCAGAGGAATATGGATTTCAACCATCTAACATCTTTCTTCTCTATAAGTATAATTGGGCTTCAATTGTAGAAACTCGTCCTAATCTATCCGGACGAAGTCTATATCGATTATAAACGATTCGCAACAATTGATTACATCGCGAGGTACTTGACCTCTATATGTTACATTTTACAAACATTTCATTCGTTTTTGAAAAGATAATATTTAATTACAACGAAAGTTGACAGCATGCATACCATTTCATAATATATCTAACTATAATTGACTTAATAATAATATTGATGAACTCAATGACTCTAATGCAACGTCTTTTGAAATATGTCATGAATGGCTCTAAGTAATATCTTTAAAGTGAGTAAGTGCACAGCGGAAGATTTATTTAATACCTGAGAATAAACATGCTTTAAAGTGTCAACCAAAAGGTTGGTGAGTTTATTAGTTTAACATAAATAATCATTTCATAATTTTAATACACCACAAGATTTCATATTTCCATTTCTCATAAACATACGTCCCGTGCATAGAGACAAAAATATCATTCATATGGATTGAACACCTGGTAACCGACATTCACAATATGCATATAAGAATATCCCCATCATTCCGGGATCCTCCTTCGGACATGATATAAATTTCGAAGTACTAAAGTATCCGGTACTTTGGATGGGGCTTGTTGGGCCCGATAGATCTATCTTTAGGATTCGCGTCAATTAGGGTGTCTGTTCCCTAATTCTTAGATTACCAGACTAAAAAGGGGCATATTTGATTTCGATAATTCAACCATAGAATGTAGTTTCAATTACTTGTGTCTATTTCGTAAAACAGTTATAAAAACAGCGCATGTATTCTCAGTCCCAAAAATATATATTGCGAAAGCATTTAAAAAGGGAGTAATGAAACTCACCTAATGTATTTTGTAGTAAAAATACATATGACAATATTGAACAATGCAGGGTTGGCCTCGGATTCACGAACCTATATCATTTGTATATTTATTAATATACATAATTGTAGTCGAACAATATATATATATATTTTTTATATCTTTAATTTATATATTATGAATGTTTAATTTATGTATATATATATATATATATATATATATATATATATATATATATATATATATATATATATATATGTTCATAATGATTAATACTTATATAGTTATATATATTTATATATATAATTGTTTAGTGTTATATTAAAAATCAATAGTTCGTTATATGTACGTATTTATATAATTAATATTAATATGTTTTATATATATAGTTATGTAAAATATTAATATAATTATAATATATGTATTAAGTACATTTTAAGCACAAACTATTTATTTGTTTAAAAAAAGAAATTTTGATAATAATAATAAAAGTAATGTTAGTAACAATAAAAGTAATGATAATAATGATATGATGAAAATGTCAGTTTTCATAAAAATAATATTTTTAATAAAAATTGGTGATTTTATATTAAGGATGATTTTATCAGAGGTTTTAATAGTAATGTTAATGATAATACCAACATTAATGTTAAATGATAGTTCTAATACTATTATTAATAAAAATGTTACCTTTAGTAATAACGATCACTATAATCATACAGATAATAACTATCATAATATAAATTTTAATATCAGTGATAATGATTTTAATCATAATGATATTATTGATAATAATCTAATTGATACTAATACTAGTAATACTTATAATAATAATAATAATCTTAATATTAATAATAATAATAATAATAGATAAAGTACTTATATTTATGATAATAGTAATAATAACAATTATGATACATATAATACTAATTATAATCTTAAGAATAACAATAACAATAATAATCATAATAATAATAATGATAATAATAATTGTGAAATAATAATAACAAAGAAAAAAAATAAAAAGATTACTACCTCACAAAGAGTGTCAAAAAAAATATATGCTCTCGCCCGGGATCGAACCGAGACCCCTCGCTCACCCGCAACCATACTTAACCGCTACACTGTCTACTGTGTTTCTGTTTAATTTCTCTATTTAAAAAAATATAATCTGTACTCGAACCCTTCCTGTTTCTTCCTTCTTCATGTTAATCGGCCAAACTATTTAATTCATCACCACAATGACTTTTGATACTTTAAAATAATTTTAACCAAATCAACATCCCTGTTTGTATTATTAGAAAATGAAAAGTAAAAAAAAATATATATATATATAACAGCTTATAGCTGTTCGACACTGTCAAGGAAAAAGAAAAAAAATTGATTTTGAGTTTTGATACGTTATAGCCAATGACTATAGAACGAATTGTGTTTAAACTGATCATTAGAATCTTTCTCCATCATTTAATTCAACAAAAACGTTCTATAAAACATTAATTTGATCGAAGAACACAGGGTTGACTTTTTGAAATTGAGCTTTGACTTCGAAATTCGATTTCAATTCATTGAATTGAGATTTGAAAACTTTCAGAGAGTTTAGATAGGAGATTCCTAACACAATTGTATTTATAGAATTTGAAAATTCATTCGAATCAAACCTTTGATAAAATTGAATCAAAACAGATGGAATGAACCCGTTTGCTTCTGTTTTCTGTTTAATTCACCATATGCAGATAAACTTAACTGATAATTAATAATAATAGGGGAAGTAATTGAATGATAAAAACAGAGAATCAAGGATGATCGATTTGCTTTATGTGAAATTGTTATTGTTGTCGTCTGGTATCACGAGTAGCACAGAGAGATAGAAAAGATTATATAATGAAACAGATATAGATAATGATAAATAAATAACGCGTAATATATGGATCTGGTTTTATTTTATACTGATTAATTTATTAAAATAATATCATTAATATTAATAATAATAATAAAATACTAATAATGATAATAATATCAATATTAATAATAACACTAATATAAATAATTAGTATATATATAATAATAACTACAAAATTTACAACAATAATATTATTATTAATAATAATAATACTATTTATAATAATACTACTATTATTAATAATGATAATAATATTAGTAATAATAATACAATAATAACTTATTTATATTAAATTCGTATCTCTAGATTATATTTAAAATAATAATAATAACGCTAGTATTGATATTATTATTAGAAGTATTAACAATATTATGCCAACAACTATAATTATAATTAAATTTATTACATTAGCATTATGCAATATAATTTTAACTATATACATTACATAAAAATTTATATTAACTATTAAATTTTTATATATTTTAATATATATATATTACAATATACATATAGTAATAATTATATATATAGAAATCAAGTATTTATATATAAATTCATTTTACTTCCAGCTTAATTATTTTATATCTTATTTTTTCATATTAAATTTTAAATGTTGAAATTATATTTTTTAATTTTCCATTACTATTATATATGTACTTACATTTATATTTATTTACATTTATTTACAAACTATCGTTCGTGAATCGTCAGGAATAATTGTAACGACCAGGATTTTTCCGATCGTTTTACACTTATAAGATTAATATTTACATAAATTAAACCTTACCAACATGATAAGCAATCTAAATTGTTGAGACTTATGTTTTTGAAAAGAGTTTTACACAACGTTTGACCGTCCAATTTGACCGATGATATCACGAACTATATAACATACGATAATTATACGTTTGTGTATATATATGTATTTTTATATATTTAACATGATCTAAGAATGTTTTAACATCTCATTGTGTACTAATAACAATGAGTTATAAGTATATTTTGAGACTACTAACTTAAGTTTTCAAAACGATAACTATATGTGACGTTCTTCGACTTAAATACTTAAAACTTATAATGCTTATACATGTATCGTATAGATATGTATTTTATCACTTTTAAAGGATTTATATACATAAAACAATATAAGTATATTTACAAAAGATAGCTATATTTGAATCCTCGTTCCGTTTTCACAAGATTTTTATATGTATATCTAGGGTATATGTACCCGTATCATACCCAGCTTCTATACGTATTTACTATTGGTATATACAAATCACAATCACTTTATTAGCAGCCATGAGTCAGCCAATTTTGGATCTTAGCATGCATGATTAATCAATTTGGCATATTACAAGACTTTTGCACAATATTACAAATTTATACATCTTTTCACCACCATTTATACTCCATTCCAATTTCATTTTTACTACACATTTTCTCTAATCAAAAACACACTCTTAGGAACCTTAAGTGTTCTTCACAATCTCAGCAAATAACCATGAAGATCTAGCTTCAAAAACAACCCTTACTCATCATAAGAAAATCCATTCAAGAACACTTCAAAAATCCTTCCAAGTAAACAAGTTTACTTCCAACCTTTCAATCCAACTCCACCACTCATTTGATTCTAGGATTTTTCTCATCTCTTACAGTAACTTTGTCTAAGTAACTTGAGGTAGTAACCTTATTCATAATCTTATTTAATTCATATTCATATAGCTATCTTATTTTGTGATATAAAATTTTAACAACAAGAACATAGTTTGAATGATTTCAAACTTGTTCGAAAACTAAATAGATCCTTCTAACTTGACTTTTAAAACACTTCAAGACCTGTAATATATCATAATGATATGATAACTTAACAAGATATAACTTGGTTTTACAAAAAACACCTTAAAAACTGAATCTACGTCGTCGGAGTGTAACCGGGGCTGTTTTGGGTTGGATAATTAAAAACCATCTTAAGCTTTGAATTGGAAGTTCATATTCTGGAAAAATGATATTTCTTATAAATATGTTAACACATAAAAATTTCATGGTTTAACTCAAAGTGTAAGTATTTTTAGAAAAATGATTATTAAATGTTGTTTTTATGATGGAAAATGATCACTTTCATAAGTTTCACCAAAGTTTGACCTATAACCTGTGATTTCGAATACAACCTAAGGTATTTTCAGTTCATATTCTTAAAATTTGACTCGATCCAAGGAAGTGGCAAGTTGAACCAACAAAAACGGAGTTGTAATGAAGAAACTACGACTAAAACAAGATCGGGTATGCGAAGCTAGTTTAGCTACGAAAATATTTGGAGAAAAATTAAATTAATCATATATTTCTAATTAATATGATATTTCATATATATTTACTTATGATTTGATTTTATATATTTCAGAACCACCCGTAAACAACACGAGAAGATTAATCATAAGACGTCATGATTGTACGCAACACGTCATTTGACAACACGGTACTTTATGTACGCAACACGTCATTTGACAACATGGTACCATGGGTCAAGATTAATTCTGATCAATACGAATATGATGGGGTCTTTATTTATTTTATTGAGCAACTAATTGTGGACCACTAACATCGGACTGCTAACTACGGACTAAGAAAATATTAAAAATATTAAAAGTAAATATATATATATATATATATATATATATATATATATATATATATATATATATATATATATATATATATATATAACGATTACTTACAAAGAAAATATGTTGATATATTATATATATGGTTAGGTTCGTGATATCTATCGGAGACCAAGTCGTGATAAATACCTTCAAGGCAAAAGTGAGTATATAGTCCCACTTTTAAACTCTAAATATTTCGGGATGAGAATACATGCATTTTATGATTTACGTTATGGACGCAAGTGATTAAAAATATATATTCTACGTTGAGTTGTACCACTGGCATACTTCCCTGTAACTTGGTAATTATTATTTACATGAGGTATTGTAAACGCGAATCCTGTTGATAGATCTATCGGGCCTGACAACCCCAACCGGACTGGACGACCAGTATTCAACGGTTGCACAGTACTTCGTTTCGGTGACTACACTTGGTACGGTGTAGTAAGATTTCATAATAAAGGGAATATGCGACGTTGATTAAATGTTAAGTATGGTTATCAAGTGCTCAACAACTTAGAATATTTTTATTAAAACGTTTATATATGAAATCTTGTGGTCTATATTTATAACGCTGCCGGCATTAAACCTATATCTCACCAACTTTATGTTGACGTTTTAAGCATGTTTATTCTCAGGTGATAACTAAAAGCTTCCGCTGCAACATGTTGAATTTAAGCAAGATCTTGAGTATGCATATTTGTGTCAAAAATAAAACTGCATATCGGAGGATTTGTAATGTAAAATATGTTGGAGGTCGTATTGTTATTATCACATGTAAAGTTTGTAAGTCTAAGATTATCGCTAAACGATAATCATTATTAAGTTGTTTAAACCTTGTATTTGTAATAAAAGCTATGGTTTGTATTGTAAAAACGAATGCAGTTTTTGAAAAATGTCGCATATAGAGGTCAATACCTCGCGATGAAATCATATGTTATTGTATTCATCCTTATGGTTAAGGTCGGGTTATGACATGTGGTATCAGAGCGTTGGTCTTAGAGAACCAGAAAATTTGCATTAGTGTGTCTTATCGAGTTTGTTAGGATGCATTAGTGAGTCTGGACTTTGACCGTGTTTGATTTCGAAAACTATTGCTTATCCTTGTTGGTTAAAAAAAATTAATATGTAAATATTATGTGGTACTAACGTGCTAGTTGTTATGTGATAGATGTCTGGCTTAGAACTTGTTATCACATTCAGCGACTCCGAACCAGAATCTTCAGATGGTGTTCCAGTCATTAACCTATTCGATGATAAAAATGATACCTTTGGGGAAGACTCAAAATTTTCGGATGAATCAATTGAAGAGGAACCGGAAAGTGATCCTGAGGAGGAAGAAATACAGGAAATTACGAAAGACAAGTTTGAAAGAGGAAATAAACGAAAGGCTACTGAATTGGAAAATCCAAATCCCAAGTTTAGTGAGGATGTTATGGCACCAACTCCACCAGACACTTCCACCCCTATTCCCGCTATTCCTATTAGTTCTATCCCGGCATCCAGTTCTTTAGCCCCTCCGCCAAAACGCAGGGAGACAGTCAAGATAACCTATAAGCGATTTCTTTGAACACAAACGTTTTGGGTTAAATGATGCGCTGTTGTTTTAAACCATGAGATTATATCACGATTTGTATAATATTACTAGTGTGGTTTGCTTAATGTTTGATGTAAGATAAGCATATGTAAAATAGTGAAGTGTGAAATGCAATAATTTTTCATGGTTGAGTATTATTTGGGTGATAGTAATTGATTTCTGTACTAAGCTATTAAGTATGAACTTTAACGGGTAGGTACTACCCTAGATATAATTATAAAACGCTAATAAGAAGAAAAGGCTTTTATAATAATAACTGGTTCATATTATTAATAAGCTACGATGTACTGTAAATACATACTACATCTATAATATTTCATGTGAATAATTATTTTTTTTCATTCTTATTGAAGATTATGGCGCGATTGAACCGAATGACGGAACAAGAAATCGAGGAACTCATCAATCAGTGAGTGGACGACAGAGTGTTATGGGTCGAGGCTGTGAGAGGTGTTGCAGTTAACCCAAATCCTCGTGTGGGATGTACTTACAAAACTTTTCAAGGTTGCAAGCCCTCATCATTCAGTGGAACAGAAGGACCAGTCGGTTTAACCCGGTGGATCAAAAAGATTGAGTCTGTGTTTAAAATCAGTGGTTGTATTGAGAAGGACATGACCAAGTATGCATCGTGCACCTTACAAGATAGTGCACTCACATGGTGGAAAAACTATGTGAAGGCCATAGGAGGAGATGTAGCTTATGATACTCCCTGGGAAGAATTCAAAACAATGCTAATCAACGAGTATTGTCCAATGAACGAGGTTAGGAAGTTGGAAGCTGAATTACGAAGCCTGAAAGTTGTTGGTACTGAACTCACCAACTACAATCAGCGATTCATGGAATTAGCTTTGCTATGTTGGTACCAACCGAAGAACGGAAGATAGAACTGTACAAAGATGGTTTGCCTAAAAATGTCAAAGAAAATGTTACAACATCGAAACCCAAGACTATTCACGAAGCTATCACCATGGCGAACGAGTTGATGGACCAGATTATTCTGGATAAGAACACCGATGTCAAGACATCGGGAAACAAAAGAAAGTAGGAAGGTAATCATCAACAATCCAACAAGAAACAAGAAACCACGCAAGGTGCGGATAGCGGTTTGAACTCAGGTTACAAAGGATGAAATCCTTTATGTAACAGATGCCACAAACATCACTCTGGTTATTGTAATGTGGTGTGCGAAAATTTTAATCGAAGGGGTCATCTTGCTGAAGATTGTTGGATTCCTGTTACAAATACAAATGGCACCAAGACTCCTGCCACTAATGCAAATAGAACTGCCTTGGCCACTGTTACCTGTTATGGGTGTGGGAAACAGGGTCATTATAAGAGCCAGTGTCCGAATCCAGAGAAGAATAATGGATCTGCACGTGGAAGAGCATTTGTTATTAATGCTAGAGAGGCGTGTGAAGACCCGAAGCTTGTTACGGGTACGTTTACCATTAATAACTTATTCGCATCTATTATATTTGATACTGGTGCCGATAGAAGCTACGTGAGTAGAGACTTTTACGCTAAATTGAATTGTTCATCATTACCTCTAGATGCTAAGTACATGATTGAGTTAGCTAATGGTAAACTAATTAAAGCCGATAAAATTTTCCGTGATTGTAAAATAAATTTAGCCGGAGAAATATTTAAGATTGATTTGATACCCGTAGAATTAGGAAGTTTTGATGTAATAGTCGGCATGGACTGGATGTCCAAAATAGGAGCTGAAGTTGTGTGTGCCAAGAAGGCAATTCGCATTCCTCGTAAGGATAAAACGCCAGTAATGATTTATGGAGAGAGGGGTAACTCAAAGCTAAAACTCATTAGTTGTTTGAAAGCTCAAAAGTGCTTGAAGAAAGGGTGTTATGCTATCTTAGCACATGTTAATAAAGTCGAAACGAAGGAAAAAGTGAAGAGCATCAATGGCGTGCCTGTGGCAAGAGATTTTCCTGAAGTCTTTCCGGAAGAGTTGTCGGGATTACCTCCATTTAGATCTGTAGAATTTCAAATAGATCTAGTACCAGGAGCTGCACCAGTGGCTCGTGCTCCATATAGACTTGCACCATCTGAGTTAAAAGAACTTCAGAGTCAGTTAAAAGAATTACTGGACCGTGGATTCATACGACCAAGTACTTCACCGTGGGGAGCTCCGATTTTATTCGTCAAGAAGAAAGATGGATCTTTTAGGATGTGTATAGATTATCGTGAATTAAATAAGTTAACTTTCAAAAATCGGTATCCACTACCGAGAATTGATGACTTATTTGATCAACTGCAAGGATCATGTATGTACTCGAAAATTGACTTAAGATCGGGCTATCATCAATTACGTGTCAAAGAAGAAGATATTCCGAAAACTGCTTTTCGGACACGTTATGGTCATTACAAATTTTGGTTATGCTGTTTGGGTTGACTAATGCGCCAGCTGTATTCATGGACCTCATGAATCGAGTTTGTAGTCCGTATTTAGATAAGTTTGTTATCATTTTCATTGACGATATTCTTATCTATTCCAAGAGTGAGCAAGAGCATGAGCAGCATTTAAGGTTGGTATTAGAATTGTTAAGAAAAGAACAGTTATACGCCAAATTTTCTAAGTGTGCATTTTGGTTGAAAGAAGTGCAATTTCTTGGCCACGTTGTTAGTAGCAAAGGAATTCAGGTTGATCCAGCTAAAATTGAGGCCATTAAAAAATGGGAGACTCCTAAGACACCAACGCAGATACGCCAATTTTTGAGTTTAGCTGGTTATTATAGAAGGTTTATTCAAGATTTTTCCCGAATAGCTAAACCATTAACAGCGTTAACGCAAAACGAGAAGAAGTACGAATGGACTTCTGAGCAGGAAAGTGCATTTCAATTACTGAAGAAGAAGTTGACTACAGCACCTATTTTATCGTTACCTGAAGGGAACGATGATTTTGAGATATATTGTGACGCTTCGCGACAAGGTTTTGGTTGCATCCTTATGCAACGGAAGAAAGTTATAGCATACGCATCTCGACAATTGAAGATTCACGAGCGGAATTATACGACGCATGATTTAGAATTGGGAGCAGTAGTGTTTGCATTGAAGATATAGAGACACTATTTATATGGGGTTAAATGCACTGTGTTTACTGATCATAAAAGCCTTCAACATATTTTTGATCAGAAACAGCTGAACATGAGGCAATGTAGGTGGGTCGAGCTGATAAACGACTATGATTGTGAGATTCGCTATCATCCCGGGAAAGCGAATGTAGTGGCTGACGCTCTAAGCAGAAAGGAACGGGAACTAATTCGAGTACGAGCGATGAACATAAAAATTCGCATGAATCTCAACTCACAAATCAAAGAGGCTCAACGAGAAGCTCTTACTAAAGAAAACATAGGAAATGAAATAATGAAGAAGTATGGGAAACAACTCGTTATACGGGAAGACGGAATTCGATATTTTGCAAACCGTATTTGGGTACCAAAGTTGGGTGGATTATGGAAGTTGATATTGAATGAGGCACATAAGACAAGATACTCGATACATCCTGGAGTTGGAAAGATGTATCAAGATCTTAAGACGCATTATTGGTGGCCTAATTTAAAGACAGATGTTGCAACATATGTTGGGGAATGTTTAACTTGTTCCAAAGTCAAAGCAGAACACCAGAAGCGTCAGGGTTACTTCAACAACCAGAAATCCCAGAATGGAAATGGGATGGTATTACCATGGATTTCATCACAAAGTTACCTAAGACTGCCTGGGGTTATGACACCATTTGGGTAATAGTTGATCGTCTCACCAAATCTGCACATTTCTTGCCTATAAAGGAAATAGATAGAATGGAGAAACTATTACAATTATACATAAAGGAAATTGTTTCAAGGCATGGAATACCTATTTCCATTATATCCGATCGTGATAGTAGATTTACATCAAAGTTTTGGCAATCACTACAGGAGGCCCTGGGAACTCGTTTGGATATGAGCACCGCATATCATCTACAAACTGACGGGCAGAGTGAAAGAACAATTCAGACTCTTAAAGACATGCTCAGGGCATGTGTGATCGATTTTGGAAACGGATGGGATAAATATCTACCATTAGCAGAATTCTCGTATAATAACAGTTATCATGCGAGCATTAAAGCTGCACCATTCGAAGCACTGTATGGAAGGAAGTGTAGATCCCCTATCTGTTGGAATGAAGTAGGAGATCGACAATTAACTGGTCCCGAGATCATACACGAAACGACTGAGAAGATAGTACAAATCAAGGAGAGATTGAAAACAGCCCTTAGTCGCCAAAAGAGCTACGCCGATGTCCGAAGGAAACCATTAGAGTTTCAGATCGGTGACATGGTTATGCTAAAGGTGTCACCTTGGAAAGGTGTAATACGTTTCGGTAAAAGGGGTAAACTGAACCCAAGGTATGTAGGCCCGTTCAAGATCATCGAACGCATTGGACCGGTAGCTTATCGACTCGAGTTACAGCAACAACTCGCCGGGGTACATAATTCATTTCACATCTCAAACCTCAAGAAATGTCTTGCAAAGGAAGATCTCACCATTCCTCTTGAAGAAATCCAAGTCGATGAGAAACTACAATTCATAGAAGAACCAGTCGAAATCATGGACCGTGAAGTTAAACGGCTCAAGCAGAGCAACATACCAATCGTTAAGGTTCGTTGGAATGCTCGAAGAGGTCCCGAGTTTACTTGGGAATGAGAGGATCAGATGAAACAAAAGTACCCACATTTATTTTCCGAGAACGAAAAATAGGTACAACTTTAAAATTTAGGGACGAAATTTATTTAACGGGTAGGTACTGTAACGATCCGGATTTTTCCGATCGTTTTACACTTATAAGATTAATATTTACATAAATTAAACCTTACCAACATGATAAGCAATCTAAATTGTTGAGACTTATGTTTTTGAAAAGAGTTTTACACAACGTTTGACCGTCCAATTTGACCGATGATATCACGAACTATATAACATACGATAATTATACGTTTGTGTATATATATGTATTTTTATATATTTAACATGATCTAAGAATATTTTAACATCTCATTGTGTACTAATAACAATGAGTTATAAGTATATTTTGAGACTACTAACTTAAATTTTCAAAACGATAACTATATGTGACGTTCTTCGACTTAAATACTTAAAACTTATAATGCTTATACATGTATCGTATAGATATGTATTTTATCACTTTTAAAGGATTTATATACATAAAACAATATAAGTATATTTACAAAAGATAGCTATATTTGAATCCTCGTTTCGTTTTCTCAAGATTTTTATACGTATATCTAGGGTATATGTACCCGTATCATACCCAACTTCTATACGTATTTACTATTGGTATATACACATCACAATCACTTTATTAGCAGCTATGAGTCAGTTAATTTTGGATCTTAGCATGCATTATTAATTAATTTGGCATATTACAAGACT
Source organism: Rutidosis leptorrhynchoides (assembly GCF_046630445.1). Lineage (NCBI taxonomy): Eukaryota > Viridiplantae > Streptophyta > Magnoliopsida > Asterales > Asteraceae > Rutidosis > Rutidosis leptorrhynchoides. Next base: position 188,981,405 of record NC_092338.1, read on the forward strand.
TTTGCACAATATTACAAATTTATACATCTTTTCACCACCATTTACACTCCATTCCAATTTCATTTTTACTACACATTTTCTCTAACCAAAAACACACTTTTAGGACCCTTAAGTGTTCTTCACAATCTCAGCAAATAACCATGAAGATCTAGCTTCAAAAACAACCCTTACTCATCATAAGAAAATCCATTCAAGAACACTTCAAAAATCCTTCCAAGTAAACAAGTTTACTTCCAACCTTTCAATCCAACTCCACCACTCTTTTGATTCTAGGATTTTTCTCATCTCTTACAGTAAATTTGTCTAAGTAACTTGAGGTAGTAACCTTATTCATAATCTTATTCAATTCATATTCATATAGCTATCTTATTTTGTGGTATAAAATTTTAACAACAAGAACATAGTTTGAATGATTTCAAACTTGTTCGCAAACTAAATAGATCCTTCTAACTTGACTTTTAAAACACTTCAAGACCTGTAATATATCATAATGATATGCTAACTTAACAAGATATAACTTGGTTTTACAAAGAACACCTTAAAAACTGAATCTACGTCGTAGGAGTGCAACCGGGGGCTGTTTTGGGTTGGATAATTAAAAACCATCTTAAGCTTTGAATTGGAAGTTCATATTCTGGAAAAATGATATTTCTTATGAATATGTTAACACATAAAAATTTTATGGTTTAACTCAAAGTGTAAGTATTTTTAGAAAAATGATTATTAAATGTTGTTTTTATGATGGAAAATGATCACTTTCATAAGTTTCACCAAAGTTTGACCTATAACCTGTGATTTTGAATACAACCTAAGATATTTTCAGTTCATATTCTTAAAATTTGACTCGATCCAAGGAAGTGGCAAGTTGAACCAACAAAAACGGAGTTGTAATGAAGAAACTACGACTAAAATAAGATCGGGTATGCGAAGCTAGTTTAGCTACGAAAATATTTGGAGAAAAATTAAATTAATCATATATTTCTAATTAATATGATATTTCATATATATTTACTTATGATTTGATTTTATATATTTCAGGACCACCCGTAAACAACACGAGAATATTAATCATAAGACCTCATGATTGTACGCAACACGTCATTTGACAACACGGTACTTTATGTACGCAACACGTCATTTGAAAACATGGTACCATGGGTCAAGATTAATTCTGATCAATACGAATATGATAGGGTCTTTATTTATTTTATTGAGCAACTAATTGTGGACCACTAACATCGGACTGCTAACTACGGACTAAGAAAATATTAAAAGTATTAAAAGTATATATATATATATATATATATATATATATATATATTTATATATATATATATATATATATATATATATATATATATATATATATATATATATATATATATATATATATATATATATATGTAACGATTACTTAAAAAGAAAATATGTTGATATATTATATATATGGTTAGGTTCGTGATATCTATCGGAGACCAAGTCGTGATAAATACCTTCAAGGCAAAAGTGAGTATATAGTCCCACTTTTAAACTCTAAATATTTCGGGATGAGAATACATGCATTTTATGATTTACGTTATGGACACAAGTGATTAAAAATATATATTCTACGTTGAGTTGTACCACTGGCATACTTCCCTGTAACTTGGTAACTATTATTTACATGAGGTATTGTAACGCGAATCCTGTTGATAGATCTATCGGGCCTGACAACCCCAACCGGACTGGACGACCAGTATTCAACGGTTGCACAGTACTTCGTTTTGGTGACTGCACTTGGTACGGTGTAATAAGATTTCATAATAAAGGGAATATGCGACGTTGATTAAATGTTAAGTATGGTTATCAAGTGCTCAACAACTTAGAATATTTTTATTAAAACGTTTATATATGAAATCTTGTGGTCTATATTTATAACGCTGCCGGCATTAAACCTATATCTCACTAACTTTATGTTGACGTTTTAAGCATGTTTATTCTCAGGTGATAACTAAAAGCTTCCGCTGCAACATGTTGAATTTAAGCAAGATCTTGAGTATGCATATTTGTGTCAAAAATAAAACTGCATATCGGAGGATTTGTAATGTAAAATATGTTGGAGGTCGTATTGTTATTATCACATGTAAAGTTTGTAAGTCTAAGATTATCGCTAAACGATAATCATTATTAAGTTGTTTAAACCTTGTATTTGTAATAAAAGCTATGGTTTGTATTGTAAAAACGAATGCAGTTTTTGAAAAATGTCGCATATAGAGGTCAATACCTCGCGATGAAATCATATGTTATTGCATTCATGGAAGTAGTTCAAACATTATGAGACTCAGTTTAATAGACTTTGCTTATCGTGTCGAAATCATATAAGATTAAGTTTAAATTTGGTCGAAAATTCCCGGGTCATCACAGTACCTACCCGTTAAAGAAATTTCGTCCCGAAATTTGAGTGAGGTGGTCATGGCTAACAATAAAAATGTTTTCATGACGAATATGAGTTGATAATTTGAGTTTTATCATCATTGAGTAATATGGATAAAAGTAATTCGATTATTCGAAAAGTACGAATGAAGTTATCACCAAAGAGTGAAATAGGAAAGTAAAGATTCATCTTAACTTTTGACAGAGTCAGGGTTGAATTTAGAAAATAAGGTGCATCTTAACTTTTGACGTTGTATTGGTTGAATTCCAGAATTCAAGGGATTTATAGAAAATCTTCGAAATCGAAAAGATTTGATTCTTCGGTGAATAAGGAAATTGAGATCTCTATAATTAAATACCATAATTCTGCTTCGATTACTCTGTCTGATATTTCTATTATAAATCAAACTCTTCCGTTTCATTATTCTCACCATTCCTATACTTTCTTTCTTAGTCCATACATCCAAAAGATTGTGAAAATACTTAATTCCGTTCTGATCCTTGTCCTCATCCTTACTATCGCAACAATCATTCTCCTTTTCCAACTTCCACCAGAGGAATCTGCTTTCTTCTACTTCACCCTTGGGATTATAATGTTTTTAATTTTCCCGTGTCTTTATGTTGCGATAAACATTGATATACACGGTTTGTAATTTCGGTGTTATTATTGGGCTTTATATTTTCTCTTATAGTTCGAAGTCCCCGCTTCTGTCTTCTATAATAATTGTCATTCACAGTTAATACTCTCTTTTATTTGTTGCGATTTATACCCCCTTTCTATTTCGGAGCTTCATGCTTTGTTTTCTCTTCTACCCATTAAGCACATCAAGTAATGGTCCAGAATTCATAAGTATGGAGTTTTGAATGAACATGACTAACGTTCTAAGAGAGAGATTGTAACAGCACTATTTTGTTTGGTTAAATTACCAAAATTCAAAAGAAAATATAGAATTATCAAGAAGATATGTTCTCGATATGTTTGAAGATTAGATAGAATGTAAGAGTCGTGTAACATAGTACATGATGACGTTATGGTCTGTGAATCATCACGTTTCATTAGGAACTCAGCATGACTTACTGTAATATAATCACGTTGATCAAGTGTCATTATATTATACTAACTCATGCATCAGTTCCCAACATTACTTCAATAACATTCGTATTTTAAGCTTGAAAGTTTACAGAATATAGAAACTAACAGTTTCTATATGATGTAACACTGATAGCTGATTTGTTGCACGTGGGGTACAAAATAGTATTATATTTTTACTACGAAATGCGACAAAATATTACACATGTTTTATTTATTTATGGATGGGATATACCTAAACCTTGCTACAACACTTATAGGCAGTGTACCTAATCGTAGAGTAGTGTAGTTTTTAGTAAGTCCGGTTCATTCCACAGGGAGCTGGTGATGCGTACTATATTTTTAAGTGACTATATTTATATAAATATATATATAAGTATTATTATTATTATAAAAGGGGGGTTTACCGTTTAATGACCGGTTTGCCGATTTTAAATAAAGCGTAAAGATAAATGACGATAATTAAAATGCGTAAAATAAATAACAATATTTAAATGACAATAAATAAAATAGCGAGTAAATGACAGTACGATGAGAAATATAATAAAACAATTATGCTTATTTAAACTTTCGTAACCATGATGTTTGACGTTTTAATTTTAATTAATTATCTTGGGTTAATTGTCCTTTGTCCTGGATTTATTTGATACCTATCTGGTTTTTGTCCACAATAGTTCATCGGTCATAATTATAAAATGATCGTCAAATTAACCTTATTCCCGAAGTCAAATATTCCAACTAATTAGGGATTCGAACTGTAACAAGGTCTTAATACTTTGTTTAATGATTACACCAGGTTATCGACTATGTGTAATCCAAGGTCTTAATACTTTGTTAACAATTACAACAATTACCCTTGTATGTAATCCACCCTTGTTTTAATTAGTCCATGATTATTAATTTACCACTTGATCAGAATGAATAACCAATTACACAACCCAATTGATTAATTAAATGATTGTTAAAGATATCGTATAAATGTCACTAAATAGGACATGCATAATCATTTAATAATTATTAGATTAACTAATTTGAAGATAGGTTCGACAGGCTCTAAAGAATTGTCATTTAATTAGACAATACCCCCCATCTATTAATGGTTCATGGTCCAATGTCCACAAGTGTCGGTCTTTTGTCCATACCCTAATTATGGTACAAAATTTAATAACCAAATCTTAATTTTTAGTCTAACATCACGATTACTTCGGCTCAAATAAGCATAATAATAACTTAGTTACGAGACATTAATTTAAAAAGGAAAAACATAGCTTACAGAGATTATTTATCGCGTAGCGTTACACGGACAGAGTTCCGACTTAAAACCCGTAAAACATTTCTTACAATAACCCAGCTAAACCATTATTATTATTAAATCTAAAATTAAAATTAAAATTATAATATAAATATATTACATAAATTGAGAGATAGATTGAAAAATGGTACAAAAACTCGGCAGAAGCTCGTGCCTTTTATATGCAAATTCTGAATTTGGTGTGTTCCGCGATCGCGGCATTTTATGCCTGAGGAGCTCCGCACTCGCGGAGTTCGTGTGTCCAGCTCATCCATTTTTGGAACCTTGCTTGTCGACATTTATATATATAATATAATATAAATAATTTATATAATTATTTATATATTATATTATATTTATGTGTATAGTTGATTTGTAATTTCCGCTTCGTTGTGTCGCGCGTTGAGAGTCGGTTCATGTCTTGGTTCCGGATTTTCGAACGCCTTTTCGTATAATTTAATATCTTGTACTTTGCGTTTTTCGATTTGTAATTTGCACAAAAATTGTTCTCCTTAACTTCCAAAATCCGTGCGAGTCTTTTACTCACTTTTTAGTGGCACTTTTAAGTGTACTATGGCTTTAGTGGCACTTTTCAGGCTTTAGTGGCACTTTTTCTTCAATTCTTTAATCTTCGTGCTTCGCCTTCACATTTATTTATTTAAACAATTACAATGAAAATATAATACAATTACATATGAAAACCTATTATTTAGGAGGGATATTGCTTATGAAATATATGTTCATTTGGAGCACTATCAAATATCCTCACACTTGAACGTTGCTTGTCCCCAAGCAATACATAACTTGAAATTAAATCACACGAATCACTTCTTTATTCTTCACACTTTATACATCAGTGATTTTGATACGGCGGTATAGATAATGATAGTAACATTGTGGTTTACAGTCCCACGTGACTATGAAAATTTAGATCCTTTAAGGAAATTGAATCTTTATGAAAACATTTGATCTTTTGAAAATTCAAGCTAGATTTTACCCTAGACAAGTTTTCCCGAATAACCCTTCACCGGTGTTGCAAAATATTTTTGTGGGTTTTGTGGGTTTCATATTTGAAAATTTTAGCTCAACATTTGCGGTTTTGTGTCACTCAATTGCTAACCTTGTATTAGGAAAGCAACACATCCAGTTTACTTGTCCCGTATATTACCTTTCGGCAAACTACCGTCCGGTTGTAAAGGAAATCGATGAACAAGAAACTGTTAAGGCAATGTCTAATGACATGCATTTGTTCATGGTCTAAAACGTGTCGGATGCTATTACTATCCTTTGTAGGAGCAATAGTAAAGATCATCCTATGATTTTTTGGTCTGGCACAAGGTCCTGTCTTCGACCATGCTATGCAACCACTGTTCTTACTGACACCCGATTTGGTTCAGGTGACCTAATGAATTCGGATGAATTCTCAGGATTTTACGTTTAATGATAATGAACGCATTAAAAATAGGTTTTCAGAAAACAAATCGATTTTAATTTTGATCAAAAAAATTTCTCGTTCAAGCTCGAGTTTAGATATCATCGAATTCCATGAGTTTGTAATTCTCAATCTTTAAAGTCAATCTCAAGGATTGAGTAATATCAAGCTTAAATGCTGATTTTTAATCTTTAAGGAGATTATCCTTTTCTGGGGGTCTGATTCATTAGTCTTATCAAGCTAATTTTCACGGCGCCCTCCCCATTTTACGAGACAGATCCTCTCATGGTTAGGATAAGTCTGACCACTTGGCGACCCTGTTTGATGCTGAGGTCCGTGGATTTCCTGCTGATTTTAGAGATGACTTTTCTAGATTTTTCGTCAACCTACAGCTGGTCTGGACGACAACTTCTTAACCTAAATCAAGAAGCGCGTGTCTTTTTCGGAAGACTTTACTTCCTTTTAATGATGGAATTGATTCATCGTGTAGATCCATCTTTTTTTCCAAAGTATTACAATAAATCGGGTAAAACTGATTAGTTTAGTCCAAAACAAAAGTACCTGCAATAAGCTTGTACAGATATGTGATATATGTTTTAAAGAACTTGGTGAATTCTTTCCACACTCAGTTTTTATTTCTTTCTTTCTTTGCCTTTTTATTCTCCTTTATTCCATTTTAAATGAATTCAAGCGTTTTTGGGTTATTTCTCAATTTATGTCATTTCCAAGGTAACAATAATTTCGGTATTATCACCTAGTTTTATCGTTCATAAATATGTATAAACATGATTTTGAATTCATTTAGTTGAAATTTTTTTAAATTTTCACAAAATTTGGCAATTAAACCAAGTGTAAACCCTAGAGAATTTATAACCCTTCCCCACACTTGAGATCTTGCAATGCCCTCATTTGCAAGAAATCAGTAAAAATTTAAATTCATGAGGGTGATTAGTGTAGAAAAATGATTAAAAATACCGAGTTTGCAAACATATTGTTGTTATTTCACATTTAATATTTTGCGTCTTGTCATCAAAATTAGTACCTTTTTCTGAACTTAATGACAGTCTTTGAAAGTGCGTTGTTTTACCCTGTTTTGTACATAACATAAAATACAAACATATATATACATATTTTTGAAGTTTGGTATATATCCTCACTTTCAAAAATTTATAAAATCTAATATTTTTTTTGCATACTTTAAATCAATAAAATTAAAAATAATGATAACAAAATTTGTCGTCCCGCCCTCGAGTAAAGCAATTTCGGTTCAATGACCTAGTGTTTAACTCACGACGAATTTTAGAAATCATTTTTTTTTAAACTTAATTAAATAAAGTAAATTTTTGTTTTTAAAATCACACAAAACTTAAATTTAAAAAGCATATTAATTATATAAAACCTACAAAAAAAAAAAAAATTCAGAATGGGGGGAGAAAACTAGTTCTTTAGTGTCTGCTAGTGGAAAAGACCAATCGGATTCCATTCTCGGAACTACACGAGAACAGAACAACTAACTCTAGACAACATTTTCTTTTTAGAACATTTGAATCTCCCCACACTTAGGTAGCTGCGGTGTCAAAATTGTGATTAACTTCATCGTCAATTTCTCTTGAACCATAATCAACTTGCATATCTGTGACTTTTGCTTTAAGCCAGTGACCGACTTCTTCCGTAATATCCACAAATTCAACTAGTATTGCCTTTTCTTTAGGCGAAAGATTGAATACTAACCGATTACATAACTTAAAGTTTCCCTTACTTCTAGCATCAATAATCCGTTTAAAAAGTTTCTTCATTAAACTATTAATAACGGGATCATTTAATTTCGTATCAACAACGGGGTTCTTTGTTATCAGGTCATCATTAGGTGTTACTTCATCTTCCCCACACTTAGGTGTTTTATTATTGTTAAGCACTACCGTTGGAGTTGGTAAAACAACATGTTTCTTACCAATCGTTTTTGTTGGTTCAACGGTTTTGGTTGGTGGAGATTTAGACTTTCGAATCATAAAGGTGATCGATTTCTCATTATTACTAAGTGTCATTCTTCCCTTTCTTACATCAAATAACGCCCCGGTGGACGCTAAGAATGGTCAACCTAAAATTAGAGGAACGTTTGAGTCCTCTTCTATGTCAATGACAATAAATTCGACTAGAAAGGTTAAATTACCTACTTGAACAGGTAGGTTGTCAGCAATTCCAACTGGGTGTTTAATGGTTTGATCAAGGAGTCGAACACTCATATCCGTTGGACTTAACTCACCTACTCCTAATCTCTTATATAATGAAAGAGGCATAACACTCACACTTGCACCTAAATCTGCTAGTGCATCATACATGACACAATCACTTAGTAGACAAGGAACAATAAATTTACCCGGATCACCTACCCTAGGTGGAGGTTTTGGTGGAACTGTCTTCACCGGGTTTACTTCTACGGTTTTTGTTTCTTTCACTTTCTTATTCTTCTTCTTCTTCTTTTTTCCAAAGGTATCACAAACTTTATTACCTATCACTTGCTCATACTCAACTCCTTTTCTTGGAAACGGGATGGGTGTTTTGTATGGTGCCACCACTGGCTTTACATACTCGGGTGGTGGTGGTGTTGTAACTTCTTCATTGTTACTCACATCTAAAACTTTCCCATCTTCTGGTGTTAGTTTTTCAGAATTTGTTGATACCATGTTAACATTTTCATTCCGAGGATTTTCTTCATTATTACTCAGTAGCATTCCTTGTTCCCTTTCACTCATCAATCTAACAAGAGTACCTACTTGTTTTTCTAGATTTAAAATGGAAGCTTGTTGAGTTCTAAATGACTGATCAAACCTCTCATTCGTTTGGGTTTGAGTTTCAATAAATTGTGTTTGAGATTCAACTAGCTTAAATACCACTTCTTCCAGATTTGACTTTTTCTCTTCAGTTTGTTTTGGTGGTTTATACAAGCCAGGTCTTTGTTGATTGAAAGTGTTGTTTTGAGTTGGTTGGTTATTCGGACCTTGTTGGTTATACGAGTTATTGTCGGGTCCTTTTAGATTGTAAAGAATGTTTTAATTTTGATTGAAGTTTAGCCTTGGCGGTTGATAATTATTCTGATAATTCTTTCCCGGCCTTTGGTTCATGTAGGAAACATTCTCACGTTGTTCCATCGTTTGCTCAACATTAAAATCTTTCGTTAAGTGTGGTCCACCGCATTGCTCACAACTGATTCATATTGCGTGAATATCTTTAGTCATCTTTTCCATTCGTCTTTCGAAAGCATCTATTTTTGCGGAAACAGAATCAAAGTTATGGCTAGAATCGGCTCTAGCCGCTTTAGATGAATGAAAAATATCTTTTTCCTGATGCCACTCATGAGAGTGGGATGCTGTGTTATCAATAATCTTGTGAGCTTCGGTTGCGGTTTTTTTTCATAATGAAACCACCAGCTGCTGTGTCGATGTCTTTTCGTGTGGCAATGTCGACGCCTTTATAGAAGATTTGCACTATTTGAAAAGTATCTAAACCATGTTGAGGACATCCTCTCAACATCCTTCCGAATCTTCTCCATGCCTCATATAACGTTTCATTTGGCTTTTGCACGAACGTGGCAATTTCTCCTTGAAGTCTCACGGCTTTAGATGCCGGAAAGAATCTTTGAAGAAATTTCTCAACTAAAACATCCCATGTATCAATCGCTCCTTCAGGTAACGATTCTAACCAATCTTTGGCTTCTCCTTTTAAAGTCCATGGGAACAACATAAGATAAATAGTTTCATCCTCAACTTCTCGAATTTTAAATAGATTACAAATCCTATTAAAAGTTCGAAGATGTTCATTTGGATCTTCTTTTGTTGTACCACCAAATTGGCACTGATTGGTGATCATGTGTAGGATTTGTCCTTTGATTTCAAAATCTGATGCTCTAACATCTAGCTGAATAATGGCATGACCTTGGCCCGTGCGTATGGCTCTCATTCGGTCTTCCATGCTTTGAGGTTCCGTGATTTCCATTTTTGAATTTGTTGAATCCGAATCTCTAGAGGATTCTAATTTAATGGCTTCTTCCTCGACAATCTCTGGTTGTATGATTTGTGATTCAGGAGGAATGATTAGTGGATCAGGATCTTGGAATTGTCCCTCCGGATTCTTAATTGTGAAGTCGGGTTCAAAAGATGGATTGTCGGAATTTTGAATTGGAGTAATTGTTCGACTAGTTGATGATTCTAAAGAAAAATCAACGGTGATAATATTGGCTAGATGTCTTGATCGAGTTACAGGTGGTGAACGTACGAAAGGTGGTGAACGTTTTGCTCGGTGCATTTACTGAATATCCTATTAGTTATAAAAATAAGAAAAATTATATAAGTTATCAAATTAATAGACTTTTCTGATTTTGCCCACGTTTCGAATAGCCAAAAGATGCAGCAGAGGGGCAGGATTCATTTGGTCTCAATATAATTGAGGACTGTTTGGCTCCAATAACCCGGTCCACGTACAAATCCTACTATTACTACGAACCAGAAAATGGATGTCTATCAATTTAACCACTTAAAATAATTTTTCGTTTTGAAATTTTAGAGAAGAAATAGAAAAAATTCTATGTCCTAAAAACTAGAGCGTCGAGAAATAAGAAAGAAAAAGATTGCGCGTCGAAAAATGTCGAAAAATAAAAGGTTGAAAAATAAAAAGAAAGTAGCGCGTCGTAACTTAAAAGGCACTAAAATTTATAAACAGCGTCGCAAAATTCTAAAGCACCTAAATCTTAGTCTAAAGAAAAAGCACTTAAGGGATTTTACGGCAAAGCCTAAAAATCTAGAAATAAAAAAAAATAAGCTACGGCAAAATACTAAATTTAAAACTAGCTACGAACGATAAAAATACAAATATTACGAATAAAAAATTAAAAAGATACAAAAAAAAATAAGCTTAAAATTGATAAAATTATTTATTTTTATAAAAATATTATTTTTATATTAATTGTATAAAATTATTAATTTTTATATATTAATAAAACTAATTATAACTTAATATTATTAATTAATTAAAACTAAAATTAAATATTAAATTAATTAAATCCTAAATACTAATTAATTAATAATAATAATTAAAACTCCGTAATAAATGCGAAATTAGGGTTTCTGTCAGGCGCGTCAGGGAGGCTCCGCGAGTGCGGATGTCTGCTGTCCAAAAACTCCGCGACTGCGGATGTGTTTTAACCGCGTTTTTTTTACACAAAATATTTTTACAAAATAATAAATAATATATTTTTACAAAAATATAGTTTTATAAAATATAGCGTTTCGCTTCGGCGTCCCCGGCAGCGGCGCCAAAAACTTGATGTGTTGCACGTGGGGTACGAAATAGTATTATATTTTTACTACGAAATGCAACAAAATATTACACATGTTTTATTTATTTACGGATGGGATATACCTAAACCTTGCTACAACACTTATAGGCAGTGTACCTAATCGTATAGTAGTGTGGTTTTTAGTAAGTCCGGTTCATTCCACAGGGAGCTGGTGATGCGTACTATATTTTTAAGTGACTATATTTATATAAATATATATATATATATATAAGTATTATTATTATTATAAAAGGGGGGTTTACCGTTTAATGACCGGTTTGTCGATTTTAAATAAAGCGTAAAGATAAATGACGATAATTAAAATGCGTAAAATAAATAACAATATTTAAATGACAATAAATAAAATTGCGAGTAAATTAAAGTACGATGAGAAATACAATAAAACAATTATGCTTATTTAAACTTTCGTAACCATGATGTTTGACGTTTTGATTTTAATTAATTATCTTGGGTTAATTGTCCTTTGTCCTAGATTTATTTGATACCTATCTGGTTTTTGTCCACAATAGTTCATCGGTCATAATTATAAAATGATCATCAAATTAACCTTATTCCCGAAGTCAAATATTCCAACTAATTAGGGATTCGAACTGTAACAAGGTCTTAATACTTTGTTTAATGATTACACCAGGTTATCGACTGTGTGTAATCCAAGGTCTTAATACTTTGTTAACAATTACACCAATTACCCTTGTATGTAATCCACCCTTGTTTTAATTAGTCCATGATTATTAATTTACCACTTGATCAGAATGAATAATCAATTACCCAACCCAATTGATTAATTAAATGATTGTTAAAGATGTCGTATAAACGTCACTAAATAGGACATGCATAATCATTTAATAATTATTAGATTAACTAACTTGAAGATAGGTTCGACAGGCTCCAAAGAATTGTCATTCAATTAGACAATACCCCCCATCTATTAATGGTTCATGGTCCAATGTCCACAAGTGTCGGTCTTTTGTCCATACCCTAATTATGGTACAAAATTTAATAACCCAATCTTAATTTTTAGTCTAACATCACGATTACTTCGGCTCAAATAAGCATAATAATAACTTAGTTACGAGACATTAATTTAAAAAAGAAAAACATAGCTTACAGTGATTATTTATCGCGTAGCGTTACACGGACAGAGTTCCGACTTAAAACCCGTAAAACATTTCTTACAATAACCCAACTAAACCATTATTATTATTAAATCTAAAATTAAAATTAAAATTATAATATAAATATATTACATAAATTGAGAGATAGATTGAAAAATGGTACAAAAACTCGGCAGAAGCTCGTGCCTTTTATAGGCGAATTCTGAATTTGGTGTGTTCCGCGATCGCGGCATTTTATGCCTGAGGAGCTCCGCACTCGCGGAGTTCGTGTATCCAGCTCATCCATTTTTGGAACCTTGCTTGTCGACATTTATATATATAATATAATATAAATAATTTATATAATTATTTATATATTATATTATATTTATGTGTATAGTTGATTTGTAATTTCTGCTCCGTTGTGTCGCGCGTTGAGAGTCGGTTCATGTCTTGGTTCCGGATTTTCGAACGACTTTTCGTATAATTTAATAACTTGTACTTTGCGATTTTCGATTTGTAATTTGCACAAAAATTGTTCTCCTTAACTTCCAAAATCCGTACTAGTCTTTTACTCACTTTTTAGTGGCACTTTTAAGTGTACTATGGCTTTAGTGGCACTTTTCAGGCTTTAGTGGCACTTTTTCTTCAATTCTTTAATCTTCGTGCTTCGTCTTCACATTTATTTATTTAAACAATTACAATGAAAATATAATACAATTACATATGAAAACCTATTATTTAGGAGGGATATTGCTTATGAAATATATGTTCATTTGGAGCACTATCAATAGCACAAAGAGATAAATGATTTCAGATAAGATTAGTTTTAAAAATATATTCAGAAATATCGAGGATATTTATAATGAAAGATACGATAATATCTTTGAATATCTAAGATCAGAGGATGATGGAGAATATTGTCCGCAAGGGTTTAGAGTAAGGAGCAAGATATTCGCTAAAGACTTCAGCAGACATTGAATCATTTAAATTCTTTGAAGTTAAACTTATTCTTTGTGATTTGTCCACGGCTTCTTTCATAGTTTCGCATAATCCGCTTTTCGGTACCAAATTTTCTATTGAGTGTTTCCAATACCCCATTCTTTATCATCAACTTTCGATGGTTAAGGTCGTTTACGGTTGTCTACGGTTTCTGCTGCTTCATTCAGCTTCCTCAAAATTTAGAGTATTGATTCATAGACTAGGTGCTTTTTAGAATTTCAGAATAAAAGATCATAATTCTAAGATATAAATGTTATATGTATACATATAACTGTTGATGTGGAAACGTTGTGAGACTCCCAATACAGAATTGATGATTCTCGGTAATTGGTATGGCAATTCTTGTTACAAGATGCAATGAGTACATGACGAGACTTCAATTGATAAATATAGTGATTTATCGGAGAAATTTTAACCACGAAGCGATGAGGTTACTGATACGTCTGTGGTTAGAAAGGTGGAATATAAAATTTTTCCCGGTAACAATAAAAGGGTACGCATATATATCAAGGTTATGATATGGTTGTTTCGAATGAAAAGTCAAAGTTGACTTGTTGGAGCTGTGACAAAATTGGCTAATTTGAAAGGAATTACCAAGTTATTTTGGGTAATTATAACACTAAAGGAATTAGCACAACTATGTGTTAAACGTTTACTCAGGTTCCGAGTGTTTTCAGGTACATAACTATATGCATCAATCTTTTCTTCCGTAGTTGAAGTGCGGTTGGTTCATCCTCTCGATTTGAGGTGTTTTCAAGAATCATGGAATGTTTGAACGCAGATTGGAATCGTCAAGATACAAATGAGGTTTAAGATGAAATCAAGTGGCAAACTTGAAGAAATGTTTAGTTTCATATGTTATAATCAATATTTTAATTCATTTTAATTTGTCCACTATTATTAGTCCACAGTCGATAGTCCACAGATAACAGTCCAATAATTCATATATAGTTTAATATATAATATTCGAATTAATTAATATGTGTCGTGACCCGTATACGTCTCAAACTCGATCACAACTCAAACTATATATATTATTGTAGAATCAACCCCAACCCTGTATAGCTTACTCCCGCATTACTGCATATAGAGTGTCTATGGTTATTCCAAATAATATATATAGATGGGTCGATATGATATGTCAAAACCTTGTATACTTGTGCCGATATTTAAAGTGCGTAAAATAAATAACAAAAATTAAATGACGATAAATAAAATTGCGAGAATATAAATTGCGATAAATAAACTACGATAAATAAATTGCGATAATTAATTTGCGATAAATAAATTGCGATAAAATAAAATATAATACGGAATTAACAGTTAGCTAGGAATAGTTAGCTAGGATCTTGTTAGCGTGGTTTCTTATCAAAATTTCATATTGTTAATTAGTCTGTTTCTAATCAATTTTTATTGTGTCCATTATTTCTTCATTATGCCACTTGTTGGATTCTGATAAGTCAAAATCCAAATATGAAATTGAATTTGAATGAAAATAGTTATTCTTTGGTGAACGGATACGTATATCGGTGGTTGTAAATAGGATAGTAAATGATCGTTGAATCAAATTCGAAGAATATACAGTGTAACTTATTAATGTGAAATCCAAATATTTCTAGGGTATTACCTACCCGTCAAAATATTTTCACCATTAACAGTTTGTACAATAAAAATTTTAATTACAATTTTTATGAAAACATATATACATATATATTTTCTTCAGACGTAATCATGGATTTAATGAGTCAATGTGATATTAAACTCATCAGATTTACGGCTAGAACTGGAGTACATAATATCTAAAACATTAGAGATTACATAATCACCATGAAGGACGAAAATAGTTTATGTAAAATGATTCGTAGAACGATGATTATGCTTGAGGTATAGACTGCGAGGTTGAGACATGTGATGATGTTGTTGTGGTTGGTACTGGTCATGCTGCTGGTGCTGTTGATGGTGGTACTGTTGCTGTCGGTGCTACAAGTGTTGTTGGTGCTGAGGTTGGTGATGATGTTGGTGTAGTAAGTATAGCTTGTAGATCACGCACCATTCTTGTCAGGTTTTCTATCCTACCCTCTATCATTTCTATCCATCCACTCATCTGATTCGATAGATCTTGATTATTAATTCAAAGTTCCCTAACTTCTTCTAATATTCCCCTTCGATTGGTATTCAGAAGTAGAGGTTGAATATTTTCTGAGATTGCAGTAATGAGACCTTCGAGGCGGAATATTTTAGCAAGAAGGGTGAATACAGTGTTGCGCATAGGTTCACCGGTGAGTACATCGTTTTCTCCGATGTTAGGAGGTAAGTTTGGTTCGCAGTAGGGCTCGCCTTCTTCATTTCTCCATCGAGTGAGTAAGTCTCGGACCCACCCCCATATCCTCCAGAAAGAAAAATAACTAAATGGTTGAGTCACTTCTGGTTCATTGACTTCGGAGTCTGCTTAAATATATATCTCAAAATCGCTTCCAGAACTAATGGAATCCAAGCTAGGTGTATGATCCATCTCTCACGATCAGTTAAAGGGTTTTGAAATGAAATGATTTTCAAATATCGAATGATATTCTAATTATATATAGAATATCTATACATACTTCCAAAGATCCCGTGAATTACGGAGAAAATTAAGGAAACGTGTCAGATAAAGTCTATAGTGACAGATACGCTAAGATATGAATCTTGTCTATACACTATTCATGCAGTCAATGCAGTAAAATGTGTCTAGACTAAGAATGATAAGCTGGTAATTTTTGACATGAAATGATAAGCAAAACTTTTGACATGCAGACACGGTCGAAGTACAGACTCACTAATGCATCTAAACAACTATCAGTTAGACATACTAATGCAAGATCTGGTTCGATAAGACCACCGCACTGATACCAACTGTAGAAACCCGTCTTAATCCATCCGGACGAAGTCCATATCGATTATAAATGATTCGCAACAGTTGATTACATCGCGAGGTACTTGAACTCTATATGTTACATTTTACAAACATTTCATTCATTTTTGAAAAGACAATATTTCATTACAACGAAAGTTGACGGCATGCATACCATTTCATAATATATCTAACTATAATTGAGTTAATAATAATATTGATGAACTCAACGACTCTAATGCAACGTCTTTTGAAATATGTCATGAATGGCTCCAAGTAATATCTTTAAAGTGAGTAAGTGCACAGCGGAAGATTTCTTTCATACCTGAGAATAAACATGCTTTAAAGTGTCAACCAAAAGGTTGGTGAGTTCATTAGTTTAACATAAATAATCATTTCATAATTTTAATAGACCACAAGATTTCATATTTCCATTTCTCATAAACATACGTCCCGTGCATAGAGACAAAAATATCATTCATATGGATTGAACACCTGGTAACCGATATTCACAATATGCATATAAGAATATCCCCATCATTCCGGGATCCTCCTTCAGACATGATATAAATTTCGAAGTACTAAAGCATCCGGTAATTTGGATGGGGCTTGTTGGGCCCGATAGATCTATCTTTAGGATACGCGTCAATTAGGGTGTCTGTTCTCTAATTCTTAGATTACCAGACTAAAAAGGGGCATATTCGATTTCGATAATTTAACCATAGAATGTAGTTTCAATTACTTGTGTCTATTTCGTAAAACAGTTATAAAAACAGCGCATGTATTCTCAGTCCCAAAAATATATATTGCGAAAGCATTTAAAAAGGGAGTAATGAAACTCACCTAATGTATTTTGTAGTAAAAATACATATGACAATATTGAACAATGCAGAGTTGGCCTCGGATTCACGAACCTATATCATTTGTATATTTATTAATATACATAATTGTTGTCGAACAATATATATATATATTTTATATCTTTAATTTATATATTATGAATGTTTAATTTGTGTGTATATATATATGTTCATAATGATTAATACTTATATAGTTATATATATTTATATATATAATTGTTTAGTGTTATATTAAAAATCAATAGTTCGTTATATGTACGTATTTATATAATTAATATTAATAGGTTTTATATATATAGTTATGTAAAATATTAATATAATTATAATATATGTATTAAGTACATTTTATGCACAAACTATTTATTTGATTAAAAAAAAGAAATTTTGAAAATAATAATAAAAGTAATGTTAGTAACAATAAAAGTAATGATAATAATGATATGATGAAAATGTCAGTTTTCATAAAAATAATATTTTTAATAAAAATTGGTGATTTTATATTAAGGATGATTTTATCAGAGGTTTTAATAGTAATGTTAATGATAATACCAATATTAATGTTAAATGATAGTTCTAATACTATTATTAATAAAAATGTTACCTTTAGTAATAACGATCACTATAATCATACAGATAATAACTATCATAATATAAATTTTAATATCAGTGATAATGATTTTAATCATAATGATATTATTGATAATAATCTAATTGATACTACTACTAGTAATACTTATAATAATAATAATAATCTTAATATTAATAATAATAATAATAATAATAATAATAATAATAATAATAATAATAATAATAGATAAAGTACTTATATTTATGATAATAGTAATAATAACAATTATGATATATATATATATATATATATATATATATATATATATATATATATATAATACTAATTATAATCTTAAGAATAACAATAACAATAATAATCATAATAATAATAATGATAATAATAATTGTGAAATAATAATAACAAAGAAAAAAAATAAAAAGATTACTACCTCACAAAGAGTGTCAAAAAAAATATATGCTCTCGCCCGGAATCGAACCCGAGACCCCTCGCTCACCCGCAACCATACTTAACCGCTACACTGTCTACTGTCTTTCTGTTTAATTTCTCTATTTAAAAAAATATAATTTGTACTCGAACCCTTCCTGTTTCTTCCTTCTTCATGTTAATCGGCCAAACTATTCAATTCATCACCACAATGACTTTTGATACTTTAAAATAATTTTAACCAAATCAACATCCCTGTTTGTATTATTAGAAAACGAAAAGCAATATATATATATATATATATATATATATATATATATATATATATATATATATATATATATATATATATATATAATATCTTATAGCTGTTCGATGCTGTCAAGGAAAAAGAAAAAAAAATTGATTTTTGAGTTTTGATACTTTTTAGCCAATGACTATATAATGAATTGTGTTTAAACTGATCATTAGAATCTTTCTCCATCATTTAATTCAATAGAAACGTTCTATAAAACATTAATTTGATCGAAGAACACAGGGTTGACTTTTTGAAATTGAGCTTTGACTTCGAAATTCGATTTCAATTCATTGAATTGAGATTTGAAAACTTTCAGAGAGTTTAGATAGGAGATTCCTAACACAATTGTATTTATAGAATTTGAAAATTCATTCGAATCAAACCTTTGATAAAATTGAATCAAAACAGATGGAATGAACCCGTTTGCTTCTGTTTTCTGTTTAATTCACCATATGCAGATAAACTTAACTGATAATTAATAATAATAGGCGAAGTAATTGAATGATAGAAACAGAGAATCAAGGATGATCGATTTGCTTTATGTGAAATTGTTATTGGTGTCGTCTGGTATCACGAGTAGCACAGAGAGATAGAAAAGATTATATAATGAAACAGATATAGATAATGATAAATAAATAACGTGTAATATCTGGATCTGGTTTTATTTTATACTGATTAATTTATTAAAATAATATCATTAATATTAATAATAATAATAATAAAATACTAATAATGATAATAATATCAATATTATTAATAACACTAATATAAATAATTAGTATATATATAATAATAACTACAAAATTTACAACAATAATATTATTATTAATAATAATAATACTATTTATAATAATACTACTATTATTAATAATGATAATAATATTAGTAATAATAATACAATAATAACTTATTTATATTAAATTCGTATCTCTAGATTATATTTACAATAATAATAATAACGCTAGTATTGATATTATTATTAGAAGTATTAACAATATTATGCCAACAACTATAATTATAATTAAATTTATTATATTAGCATTATGCAATATAATTTTAACTATATACATTACATAAAAATTTATATTAACTATTAAATTTTTATATATTTTAATATATATATTACAATATACATATAGTAATAATTATATATATAGAAATCAAGTATTTATATATAAATTCATTTTACTTCCAGCTTAATTATTTTATATCTTATTTTTTCATATTAAATTTTAAATGTTGAAATTATATTTTATAATTTTCCATTACTATTATATATGTACTTACATTTATATTTATTTACATTTATTTACAAACTATCGTTCGTGAATCGTCAGGAATAGTCGAAGTCAAATGCATTCATGGAAGTAGTTCAAACATTATGAGACTCAGTTTAATAGACTTTGCTTATCGTGCCGAAATCATATAAGATTAAGTTTAAATTTGGTCGAAAATTCCCGGGTCATCACATCAATCTCCACAACCGCAACCACCTTCTTCAATAACCACCATGGATAACCATCAATAGCTCGATATACATACTTGCTCCGGTGTATTACTATTTTCCCTCCCGTTTATACTTCAACCAAACATCATCGCACCATCTAAACCCACCAAGCCTAGAACCGAGACCCTAATCACCATTTAAACAATCACCATCCAAGACTATCATGAACTACTTATCACCAACCTTCACCTCCTTCCATCACCTCATCAAACCCACTTGAATTGTTGTTGTCGTGAACACCTTTACCAGAACCGGTTCCATCATCAACCCAAAAGCAAGTAAGAAATCACTTCGATCACTGCTCATGTGTTTGGTTGTTATTACAAAATCCTTAATACTTGTGTTAATTTCTTATTATAGTTCTGATCAAATCATTACCCGAATCATTATGTTTTACTGATGTTGTTTCCATAACCCACATAACCTACGACTATTGTTGTTCGATGAAAATCACCTCCACAACTTCATCATCGACAACCATCACCACTATCTTATGTTTCTTATTCTTGTTAAATAACCACCATTCATAGCCCAAACCTACAGTTTCCTATTTCATTTCTGTTTTCGAATTCATACCGCTACACCTGAGCACTTGCTCTTTTGAACGACAATTACAAACATAAAATACCCCACTTGTGTCTCTTTAGTCAACAATTTCAATATAGAAAAGCCACTTGCTTATAATCAATAATATGGTATTATTGCGTGTTGTATTTTTTCCTTAGTTGTCGACAATTCCAAAACCAATGTCCCCACTTTATATTAATAATGGAGTAATATGATGATAAAGATAAATGGTTAATGATTATCATAAAGAAATTATGATAGTGACGATAATAAAGAAGATAACATTAGAAATGATTGGGGATGAATGAGATCATTAATGACAATGTATGATGGTTACGTATGATCAAGGTGATGAAACGATTCGAAAAGAAAAAGGTTACAAGCATGCCTAGGATTCTAGTTCTGTCAACACCAACATTCCAGTTGTTTTAAAATTCATGAGTCACATAAATAACTTAAATCAAATTGGACGTGGGTCGTGATATTATAAGGTATTGGACTATAGACTTACTTGTTTAATGAACTGGGTCACAAATTGCTACACGGTTTTTGAGGCAACTTGGGCCAAAAACTTACAAAACCCATTGTTACTGTTTCGGGTTCTCAATCGATGTCAACACAAACACACAAATATTACATGAGATGAGATGATGATATTGAGGACTAGATGGTGAACAAGAAAGATAAAATAATAACAATTCGTATATGTGTTAAACTAATATGGATTTTGAATTGGGCTTTAAACTCGTTTAGTTATTGGGCCGAGAATCAAATTTCTGATGGGCCGAGATTAAGTCCTTATAAATTGGGCCAATGAAATAATAAGTTTGGGCTGTGTTTGTTTTACTATTGGGCCGAGAGTATGGGTGTGTTGGACCGAATGAAAATTTCAATATGTTTATGATTATAATTGTGATTACAATTATGATTATGATTATGATTATGACGATGATATGATGAGTGATATTGATGATGTTAAACGATAATGAAAGTGATGTATGATCGATTTACGTATGATTTATAGTATGCTGATGAGAGTGATATGAATATGATGATGATTTAAGGTTGATGATAAAGATGTAAATGGGTGTGTATTAAGAAGACGGTAGACATTTAAGGTTAATATAAATAAATGAACATATTGAAACATAAATGATTAAGCAGAACCATGGTTAGGAGTGTTGGGTGTTATTTCAGAATTGACACACATAGTGTAATGTTTAAGGATGTTATCGGGTTAGCGGGACGTCGCGGGTTAAAACCCGAACTTGGGCATTTTCTTAAAGGGCTACTCCTTTGAGGTAGTTATTAATAATACTCTTATTATTATTATTATTTCATTATTAATTTTTATCGTTATTATTATTATTATTATTATTATTATTATTATTATTATTATTATTATTATTATTATTATTATTATTATTTATTATTGATTGTTATTAAGTAATTATTATTATCAATATTAGAAATAAAATTATTAGCATAATTAATATTATTATCATTATTATTATTATTAAGATATATAGTATTATTATTAATATGACTATTAAAATTTCTATTAGAATCATCATTTTTTATTTATTAAAAGTACCATTATTATTTAAAATATTATTTTTATGAAAACTAACATTTTTATCTTATCATTATTATCTTTTTATTAATAATTATTATTATTACTAACATTACCTTTATTATTAGTATTATTATCAAAACTATTAATAGCAGTATCATTACTAAATCTAATTACTTTTAGTATTATTATTATTATCATAAAAAGATACAAAATTTTATTTACTATTATTGATATTAATTTACCAAACATCTATATAAGAATATATTTAAAACATATCGCATAACAACATTAATATTTTCATAATAAATACTAGTTATTTATCTAAAGTATATAAAATAAATATAGCTAATATAGTTACCAATGAAACATACAAGTTACTGAAATAACAATTAATAATGATATCTAAACTTGTTCGATTACGATGATATGTGTTAATATATATAAATGATATAGGTTCGTGAATCTGAGGCCAACCTTGCCATCGTATGCATATTTTTACTACAAAATATCGTATAGTGAGTTTCATTTGCTCCCTTTTTAAATGCTTTTGCAATATATATATTTGGGACTGAGAATACATGCGCTACTTTTATAAATGCTTTACGAAATAGACACAAGTAATCGAAACTACATTCTATGGTTGGATTATCGAATCGATTATCACCACTTTTAGCTTAGTGGCCTAAGAATTAGGGAACAGACACCCTAATTGACGCGAATCCTAAAGGTAGATTTACGGGCACTAACACCCCCCATACTGGAAAATGGTATGCTTTAGTACATTGAGTTTATATTATACAGATGGATTTCTGTTTTGGGGATATTCTATATGCATGATGTTAATGTCGGTTACCAGGTGTTCAATCCATATGAATGAATTTTAAAAACTTGCGAGTGTATGATTATTGAATAAATGAAATCTTGTGGTCTATTAAAATGATGGAAATGATTGATTACGATAAACCTATGAAATCACCAACCTTTTGGTTGACACTTTAAAGCATGTTTATTCTCAGGTATAAAAGAAATCTTCCGCTGTGCATTTGCTCATTTTAGAGACATTACATGGAGTCGTTCATGGCATATTTAGGACAGTACCTCGCAATGGGACCAAATGTTGATGACTTCGTCCAGGTGGATTAAGACGGGTCTCTACAGGTGGTATCAGAGCGGTGGTCTTAGCGAACCAGGTCTTGCATTAGTGTGTCTAACTGATAGTTGTTAGGATGCATTAGTAAGTCTGGACTTCGACCTAGTAGTTGTTAGGATAATTAATGAGTCTGGACTTGAACCTGGTCTGCATGTCAAAAGTTTTGCTTATCATTTCTAGTCAGAAATTACCTGCCTATCATTCATAAGTCTTGACACGTGTTTTTGCATTTATTGAATACACGATGTATAGACGAATATCATATCCTATCATATATATTACCATGGATCTTATTTGACACTTTTCGAAACTCCTTCCGTAAATTACGGAATCTTTTTACTATATATATGTATTCGAGAATACGGAGATATCATCCAGTATCCAGCCCTCAATTCATATCAAGAATCATTTCATAACTTTCTGTGATCGCGTAAGATGACCTCTTCAAATAGACCAAGTTCCTCCAGCTCTGAAGACAGCATGACGGGAGCGCATCAACCGATCAACTACCGTGATTTTTTTAGAAAGTGGGGTTGGGTTCGCGAAATACTTACCCTATGGAGAAATGAAGAAGGTACTCCATATCACGAGCCGAACTTACCACCTAACGTCGGAGTACTCGATCCACTTACCGGCGAACCTGTTTGCAATACTGTTTTCACTCTTTTTGCAAGGATTTTCCACCTCGAAGGTCGACTTGATGTAGTTAAAGATAGTATTCTTCCTCTACTAATTCTAATCAGATAGGATTATTAGAAGAAGTTAGAAGACTTCGAACTAAATATCATGAATTGACAAACCTTACGGAAGAATGGGTAGAACAAATTCATAGACTCGAGCGTAAAGTAGAAACCCTAAAAGTGACAGTGTTCGATTTGGAAGCTAGGCTCGCATCTACTACACAGGTACCATAAGCAGTACCAACACCAACAGCAACACCACTGGTACCAGCATCCTCTCCAGCACCACAAGCACTGCAATCACCACAAGCTATGTAGGCACCACAGACCCCGAAGAGTACCGAGAATGATAAATTATGAAGTATTAATTCATTACTTTCGGTTCATGATTAAAAGGGATATATGTATATACGTTCATGTATATCTCGAGATCGTAATAAAAATTCTTTCATATTAACTATGACGTGTGAATTTTTTAACGGGTAGGTAATACCTGAGAAAGATAAAAGAAGCTTTAAAGGACTTTTATCATATTTAATTCACATATGCTATCATTCACATCTTTCATCAACGATTTAACAATCGATATCTATAATCTTTAATCTTCATTCTACATACCGTTCTACCTCATTTATCTTCGTTCGACATGGCGACTATGTAATCTCTAATATTTTAGAGATTATGTACTTTAGTTCTAACCGTAAATCAGATGAGTTTAATATCATATTAACTCATTAAATCCATGATTACATTTGAAGAAAATATATATGTATATATATATATATATTTTTTTTTCATAAAGATGGTAATTAAAAGTTCTCTTGTACAAACTATTAATGATAAGAATATTTTAACGGGTAGGTAATACCCTAGAAATTTGTAGATCTCACATTAACATGTTACACTGTACATTCTTCAAAACCGATTCAACAGTCATTTACTATCCTACATACAACCACCAAAATACGAATCCGTTAACCAAAGATCAACTATTTTCATTTCAATTAAATTTCATATATGAGTTTCTGCCGATCAAAATCCAAGTCAAGTTTTGACAAGTGGCATAATGAAGAAAATAATGAATAAAATAAAATTGAATAGTAACCAATTAATTAACTACGTAAAATTTCTTCATCATCTTCTAATCATAAATATTTTAAATTCTAAGATTATATATTGGACTATTGAATTATTGGACTACCAACATTGGACTACTAACCTTGAACAATTAAAAAGTATTAAAAGAGTAGGAAATATAAATTATAACACATTTTGATTTAAAAGATCGTTAATAAGCTACATCTTCTACAACTAAACATTTCTTCAAGTTTGCCACTTGATTTCACCTTAAACATCCTTTGTATCTTGACGATTACAATCAGCGTTTAATCATCTAAAAACACAATTCTCTTGAAACCACCTCGAATTGATAACCGATGATTCAGATATGGTAGCATTAAATGCAGAGGAAACAGCAAAATTGTAGATGATTTAAATGGCCAAAAGTTTGATAATAAAGAATGGAATGTTGGGAACGCTCGATAGAAAATTTGGTACTGAAAAATGGATTGAGCTAACCATGAAGGAGACCAAGGACAAATACAAGGACCAAACCCTATATTCAAAGAATCCAGGTAATTCTGGATCCGATGAAATCTTTAGAGAATATCTTGCTCCGAAGTCATGTTAAAATCTTGCGAAAAATTTTTCTTCATCAACTTTCGAACTTAGAAAATTTCAAAATATCATCATAAATATCTTCGATATTTCTGAAGATATTTTCATAAATATCTTTGTCCGAAATTATCTATCTCCTCGTGCTATCTATGTTACATCATAAAAGAAATTGTTTTAGTTTCTATCCTTCTGTAAAATTTGAGTTTAAATTATGAATGTTTCTGAAAAAGTGTTGGGAATTGAAGCATGAGTTAGTATAATATAATGACGTCCCACCAACGTGATTATATTACAGTAAGTCATGCTGAATTTCTAATGGGACGTGATGAGTCACAGATCACACCCTCGTCAAGAACCATGTTACACGATTCTTTCATTCTACTTAATCTCTAAATATATCAAGAAATTATTTTCTTCATATTTCTATCTTTTTCGTGATTACTAATGATCTACAAATCAAATCGAGCTAATACATTTCTTTCTGCTTAAAAATCTTAGTTAGGATTCATTTGAAACTTCATACCTACGAATTCTGGACCATTATTTGCTTGACTTAAAGTCGGGAAGAAGAAACAAAAGCATGGAACTCCGAAATATAAGGAAAAGTATAAAGCCCAATAACAACACGGAAATTACAAACCGTGTATATCAATGCGTATAGCAATGTAAAGACACGGGAAAATTAAAAACACTATAACCCCAAGGTAATAAGTAGAAGTGAATAAATTCCTCCGGTGGTAAATGAAAAAGAAGAATGACTGAAATGATAGTCAGAAAAATATCAAGGATCAGAACGGGATTGAGCATATTAACGGAGCTTGCGGATGGATGAATTGGAAAAGAAAGTATATGAGTAGTGAAAATAATGGAACGGAAGTGGTTAATTTATAGCGAAATATCAGTCATAGCAATCAAGGCAGATGATCGCATTTAATTAAAGAGGATCATAATTTCTTTAATCACCGAATAATCAAATCTTATTTAGATCACGAAGATTTTCTTTAAATTCCTTGAATCCCGGAAACCAACCGTGACCACGTCAAAAGTTAAGACGAATCTCTATTTATTTATTTCATTCTTTTGTGATAGCTTCACCCATACTCTTCGAGTAATCGAATTGTTTTATCCATATTACTCAATAATGATAAAATTCTATTTTATCAACTCATATTCGTCATGAAAATATTTTTATTGTTAGCCATGACGATCTCGATCAAATTTTGGAAAGAAATTTCTTTAACGGGTAGGTACTATGACGACCTGGAAATTTCGACCAAATTTAAACTTGATTTTTATATGATTTCGACACGATAAGCAAAGTCTGTAATGTTGAGTCTCAAAAAATTTGAACTATTTTTCATACATTTGACTTCGACCATTTCCAACGATTCGCGAACAATTAATTTTAATTAGATATGTGTGTATGTATATATATACATAATAATTGGAAATATAAATTGAAATATTATATTAAGTAATTGTTAGAAATAATAATGTAAAATAATATAATATATATGATTATTAATTAAAACATATCTATATATGTAAATAAAGTATATTGAATATAT
The DNA here is from genome assembly GCF_046630445.1 of Rutidosis leptorrhynchoides. Lineage (NCBI taxonomy): Eukaryota > Viridiplantae > Streptophyta > Magnoliopsida > Asterales > Asteraceae > Rutidosis > Rutidosis leptorrhynchoides. Next base: position 189,008,867 of record NC_092338.1, read on the forward strand.
ATATATATATGATTTTGAATTTATTTTGTAAGTGATAATAACACTCAATTGTCACTCAATCGATATTAAGTAAGTTAAAATTAAACTTATATTATTTTAAAATAAACTGTGATCCGAAAATGAGTGATATAAATTGTAGGCTTATTAGAAATGTATTTAGGATCTAATTATTTAATTTTAATACTTTTTATATTTTACCTGGGATCGAGCGCGGACAGTTTATTTAATTTTTATTTTATAGTTTTAAACAATTAATGACCGTTTTTATAAAATAATGATTAGAATAAATAAAGATGTTTAATATAAAAATTTGGGATTTTTATGTGTACTTTTATTCATTATCAACGGAGCTCGAATTTCAATCCGTGAACAAAATAGTAGACGACGGCTAACAATTTAACACGTTCAAATCCTAAATTATATTAAAATCAATATTGTGCTTGTTGGAATGTAAATCTGTTTCATATCACAATCATTTTGCTTTTGTTAAAATAACTCGTGCATTGGAATGTATCAATCAATCTTACTCTATCTTTTCTCATACATTTAGGTTACTTTATTAATATTAATAATTCATAATCGATTCACCACTTCTAAGATATATATACATATACGTTCAGAGGAATATGGATTTCAACCATCCAACATCTTTCTTCTCTATAAGTATAATTGGGCTTCAATCTCCACAACCGCAACCATCTTCTTGAATAACTACCATGGACAACCATCAATAGCTCGATATCCATACATGCTCCGGTGTATTACTATTTTTCCTCCCGTTTATACTTCAACCAAACATCATCGTACCATCTAAACCCACCAAGCCTAGAACCGAGACCCTAATCACCATTTTAAACAATCATCATCCCAAGACCATCGTGAACTACTTATCACCAACCTTCACCTCCTTCCATCACCTCATCAAACCCACTTGAATTGTTACTGTCGTGAACACCTTTACCAGAACCGGTTCCATCATCAACCTAAAAGCAAGTAAGCAATCACTTCGATCACTGCTCGTGTGTTTGGTTGTCATTACAAAATCCACAATACTTGTGTTAATTTCTTATTATAGTTCTATTCAAATCATTACCCAGATCATTATGTTTTACTGATGTTGTTTCCATAACCCACATAACCTTTGACTATTGTTGTTCGATGAAAATCACCTCCACAACTTCATCATCGACAACCATCACCACTATCTTATGTTTCTTATTCTTGTTAAATAACCACCATTCATAGCCTAAACCTACAGTTTCCTATTTCATTTCTGTTTTCGAATTCATACCGCTACACCTGAGCACTTGCTCTTTTGAACGACAATTACAAACATAAAATACCCCACTTGTGTCTCTTTAGTCAACAATTTCAATATAGAAAACCCACTTGCTTATAATCAATAATATGGTATTATTGCGTGTTGTATTTTTTCCTTAGTTACCAACAATTCCAAAACCAATGTCCCCACTTTATATTAATAATGGAGTAATATGATGATAAAGATAAATGGTTAATGATTATCATAAAGAAATTATGATAGTGACGATAATAAAGAAGATAATATTAGAAATGATTGGGGATGAATGAGATCATTAATTACAATGTATGATGGTTACGTATGATCAAGGTGATGAAATGATTCGAAAAGAAAAAGGTTACAAGCATGCCTAGGATTCTAGTTCTGTCAACACCAACATTCCAGTTGTTTTAAAATTCACGAGTCACATAAATAACTTAAATCAAATTGGACGTGGGCCGTGATATTATAAGGTATTGGACTATAGACTTACTTGTTTAATGAAGTGGGTCACAAATTTCTACATGGTTTTTGAGGCAACTTGGGCTAAAAACTTACAAAACCCATTGTTACTGTTTCGGGTTCTCAATCGATGTCAACACAAACACACAAATATTACATGAGATGAGATGATGATATTGAGGACTAGATGGTGAATAAGAGAGATAAAATAATAACAATTCGTATATGTGTTAAACTAATATGGATTTTGAATTGGGCCTTAAACTCGTTTAGTTATTGGGCCGAGAATCAAATTTCTGATGGGCCGAGATTAAGTCCTTATAAACTGGGATGATGAAATAATAAGGTTGGGCTGTGTTTGTTTTACTATTGGGCCGAGAGTATGGGTGTGTTGGACCGAATGAAAATTTCAATATGTTTATGACTATAATTGTGATTACAATTATGATTATGATTATGATTATGATGATGAGATAATGAGTGATATAGATGATGTTAAATGACAATGAAAGTGATGTATGATTGATTCACGCATGATTTATAGTATGCTGATGATAGTGATATGAATATGATGATGATTTAAGGTTGATGATAAAGATGTAAATGGGTGTGTATTAAGAAGACGATAGACGTTTAAGGTTAAAAGAAATAAATGAACATATTGAAACATAAATGATTAAGCAGAACCATGGTTAGGAGTGTTGGGTGTTATTTCAGAATTGAAACACATAGTGTAATGTTTAACGATGTTAGCGGGACGTCACGGGTTAAAACCCGAACTTGGGCATTTTCTTAAAGGGCTACTCCTTTGAGGTAGTTATTACTAATACTTTTATTATTACTATTATGTCATTATTAATTTGTATTGTTATTATTATTATTATTATTTATTATTGATGGTTATTAAGTATTTATTATTATTATCAATATTAGAAATAAAATTATTAGTATAATTAATATTATTATCATTATTATTATTATTAAAATATATAGTATTATTATTAATATGACTATTAAAATTTCTATTAGAATCATCATATTTTTTATATTAAAAGTACCATTATTATTTAAAATATTATTTTTATGAAAACTAACATTTTTATCTTATCATTATTATCTTTTTATTAATAATTATTATTATTACTAACATTACTTTTATTATTAGTATTATTATCAAAACTATTAATAGCAGTATCATTACTAAATCTAATTACTTTTAGTATTATTATTATTATCATAAAAAGATACAAACTTTTATTTACTATTATTGATATTAATTTACCAAATAGCTATATAAGAATATATTTAAAACATATCTCATAACAACATTAATATTTTCATAATAAATACTAGTTATTTATCTAAAGTATATAAACTAAATATAGCAAATATAGTTACCAATGAAACATACAAGTTACTGAAATAACAATTAATAATGATATTTAAACTTGTTCGATTACGATGATATGTGTTAATATATATATATATGATATAGGTTCGTGAATCCGAGGCCAACTTTGCATTGTTCAGTTCCGTCGTATGCATATTTTTACTACAAAATATCGTATAGTGAGTTTCATTTGCTCCCTTTTAAATGCTTTTGCAATATATATTTTTGGGACTGAGAATACATGCGCTACTTTAATAAATGCTTTACGAAATAGACACAAGTAATGACAAGTGGTGATATATCAAGATTAACTAAAGGTAACATAGAATAAAAAGTTAAAAAGGGATAGGTATGAATAATAGAATACTGATGGGGAACTATTACAAGAGTTTAACTTTCTAGAATAAACACTAAACCTTAATCAACTAGGCTATGAACCTAATTGATTTGTCACTAAGAGTTTACGCTTTAAAGATTCTGGCTAAGACGGATATCCCTACTCCCAACTTTAACCTTAGAAGGTTTAAACGACCTTATGGAGAGAATCCTAGGTACATTAATAAAGTGGTATATCCCTAAAGGAAAGTCTCAGCTTTTCTTAATCCTAGTTGGTCTAACTACAGTAATATTCCACCGCTTAATACTAAGTTATGCCTTAACATTAACAGATGTGTAATCTTAGGTATTCTAAGGTACTGCTAATTCGATTAGAGGTCTCTCCTTTGCAATCACTTACTCAACCCCGGATCATCTTACAGCATCTCAAGAACATTGCTTCTGATGCGAATCATGCTTTTGAGCAAGCCAGTGTTCACTGAACTCTATATTGCCTACTCTAATCACAACCTAAATGGGCACCTCTTCTTTAACGGATAAATGATTAACCGTACATAGGTATTATATCCTGAAAATGCTAAAAACAAACATATATTTCATAGCATTATCCTTCAAGAAAGACAAGCTTTTAGTTGCAATTGTTCTATTTACAAGTGATATTCGTTTAAATAATAAAAGGTGAAGACAAAAGATAGATTCGATGATTTGAAGATGCAAATGACCAAAAAGCTAAAAAGTACAAAGTACAATCCAAGTGGTTCAAATTATTGATGAGAAACGTCTAGAAATTACAAGAGTACAAGCCGTGAAATGCAAAGTACAAGATATTAAATCATACGAAAGGACGTTCAAAAAATCGGAACTGGGACCTGAACCAACTATCAACGCGCGATGCAACGGGCCTAAAATTACAAGTCAACTATGCACATGAATATAATTTAATATATATAAAATTATATATATTATATTATATTATTTAAATGTGTCGGCAAACAAAAAAACAAAGCAAAGTGAGCTGTCCCAGAAGGCCATGCGATCGCATGGCCTGTTAGTTATAAATCCATGCGATCGCATGGGAAGAGATTTCAGGCCAAGTCTATAAATTCAGCATTTTTCGGACGAGTTTGATACACCTTCATTCACTGATCTCTTACTCTCTCTCAATTAAATTTATATTTACTTTATAATTATAATTTTAATATTAAGTTAATAATAATAAGGTTATAGTGGCGAATGTTTTAAGTTTGTAAGTCGAAATTCTGTCCGTGTAACACTACGCGATTAATACTCATTATAAGTTATGTTCAACCTTTTTAAATTAATGTCTCGTAGCTAAGTTATTATTATGCTTATTTAAGCCAAAGTAATCGTGATGTTGGACTAAATATTAAGACAGGGTTATTGGGTTTTGGACCATAATTGGGGTTTGGACGAAAGAACGACACTTGTGGAAATTGGACTATGAGCTATTAATGGGCTTTATATTTGTTTAACTGAATGATAGTTCGTTAATTTAATATAGAGATTTACAATTTGACGTATCTATAAATAATCACATACACTCGATCGAACATGATGGGCGGGATATTTATAAATACTAATAATCGTTCATTTAACCAGACATGGGAATGGATTAATAGTCAATGGACTCATTAAAATAGGGGTGGATTACGTACAAGGACACTTGGCGTAATTGTTAACAAAGTATTAAAACCTTGGGTTACACGCTGTCAATATCCTGGTGTAATTATTAAACAAAGTATTAAGACCTTGTTACAGTTCAAGTCCCCAATTAGTTGGAATATTTGACTTTGGGTACAAAGTTAATTTGACGAGGACACTCGCACTTTATATTTATGACTGATGGACCATTATGGACAAAAACCAGATGGACGTATCAAATAAACCAGGACAAAGGACAATTAACCCTCGGTAATAAACTAAAATCAACACGTCGAACATCATGATTACGGAAGTTTAAATAAGCATAATTCCTTTAATTTATATCTCATCGCACTTCTATTTATCGTCATTTTATTTATCGTACTTTTATTTTATTGCACTTTTAATTATTGCACTTTTATTTATCGTCATTTACTTTACGCTTTAAATTAATATTTATATTTAATATTTTACATTAGGTTTTAATTGTGACTTAAGACATAAAATTGACGAACCGGTCACTAAACGGTAAAAAAACCCCTTTTATAATAATAATAATATTACTTATATATATATATATATACATATATACATATATATATATATACATATATATATATATATATATATATATATATATATAGTTACAAATATAGTTTAAAATAAATATAGTGTTAAACTTAGCTGACTCCCTGTGGAACGAACCGGACTTACTAAAAACTACACTACTCTACGATTAGGTACACTGCCTATAAGTGTTGTAGCAAGGTTTAGGTATATCCCATTCAATAAATAAATAAATAACTTGTGTAAAATTGTATCGTATTTAATAGTATTTAGTAGTAAAATATAATCTATTTCGTACTACACCTCACACACATCAAGTATTTTTGGCGCCGCTACCGGGGAACTCAACAATGCCGAAAGCGAAACGTTATAAAAAATATATTTAGTTTTTAATCTATTTTTGTAAAAATATAAGAAGTTTTAAACATAAAAACAAAAAAATATAAAAAAATAATATATTTCTATCTATTTAAATGTTTAAATAAAAAGAAAATATATTTTTATATAAAGTATAAAAGTATTTGTTTTTAGTTCTTAAAAATATAAGTTTATACATATAACTTATATTAATTTGGTAAAAAAAATCAAAGTAAAAAGTAAAAAAATAAATAAATAAATAAACAAACACTGAACCTGTCGAATTGTGACCTGCATCTGATCTAAACTTGCACTCCATGCGATCGCATGAGAGTGAAGGTATAAACCCATGCGACCGCATGGATTGATCTGACACGTCTGAATCCTCGTCTGCTACGATTAGGGTTAGTGTTTAATTATTATTATTATTATTATTGTTAACCCTAATTAGGGTTTAGGTAATTAATTGGTTTTTAAATTTTAGTTTTAATTTATAATTAGTATTATTAAGTTTTAATATTCTTATTAACTATATAAAATAATACTTTTATAAAATAATAATACAAAAATAATATTTTTGTAAAATTGTATTTTTATCAACTTAGTTTATTTTTGTATTTTGTATTTTTCTTTTTAATCGTTTAATTCGTAACTTTTATAATTTTTCGTTCGTAATTAGTTTTAAACATAGTATTTTGCCGTAGTTATTTTATATTTCTAGATTCTTAGGCTTTGCCGTAAAATCCCTTAAGTGATTTTTCTTTAGATTAAGATTTAGACGCTTTACAATTTTACGACGTCACTTATCGCTTTAATATTTAATAGATTTTAGTGCCTAATTAAGTTATTGCCGTTTTAGATATAGAATTCCTTTTAAGCTTTAATACCTTTAGACGTAAGTTTTAATATTTAGTTTTTATACTTTTAAGTTTCGACGCTTTCCTTTCAACGTTTATTATTTTTTTCGACTGTTTATTTTTCGACCTTTTATTTTTCGATGTTTATTACGCACTCTTTTTCTTCCTCTTATTTCTCGACGCTCTAGTTTTTAGGACATAGAATTTTCTTTATTTTCTTTAAATTTCGACGAAAAATTATTTTAAGCGGTTAAATTGATAGACATCCAAAATTTTCTGCTTCGTAGTAATAGTTGGATTTGTTAGTGGCTGAGTTGTGGATTTTTCAACTTAAAGGATCCTGGCTCCCTACTGCATCTCTTGGCTATTCGAAACATGGGCAAAAGCAGAAAAGTTGATTAATTTGATAACTTATATAATTTTTATCTTTATAACTAATAGGATATTCAGTGAATGCACCGAGCAAAACGTTCACCACCTTTCATACGTTCACCACCTGTAACTAGATCAAGACATCTAGCCAATATTGTCGCCGTTGATTTTTCTTTAGAATCGTCATCTAGCCAACCAAGTACTCCAATTTAAATTTCCGATAATCCATTTTTTGAACCTGACCTCACAATTGAGAACCTGGAGGATATTCAGGGACAATTCAGAGATCCTGAACCACTAATCATTCCTCCTGAACCACAAATCATACAACCAGAGATTGTCGAGGAAGAAACAATTAAATTAGAATCCTCTAGTGATTCAGATTCAACAAATTCAATCATGGAAAATCTGGAACCTCTAAGTATGGAAGATCGAATGAAAGCTAAACGCACTGGCCAAGGTCAAGCAATTACTCAACCAGACATTAATGCGCCAGATTATGAAATCAAAGGACAAATCCTACACATGGTAACTAATCAATGCCAATTTAGTGGTACGCCGAAGGAAGATCCAAACGAACATCTTCGTACTTTTAATAGGATCTGTACTCTATTCAAAATCAAAGAAGTTAAAGATGAACAGATCTATCTCATGTTATTTCCCTGGACTTTAAAGGGAGAAGCCAAAGATTTGTTAGAATCGTTACCTGAAGGAGCGATTGATACATGGGATGTCTTAGTTGAAAATTTTCTTAAACAATTCTTTCCGGCATCTAAAGCCGTGAGACTTCAAGGAGAAATTGTTACGTTCACACAAAAGTCAAATGAAACTCTATATGAAGCGTGGACAAGATTTGGAAAGTTGTTGAGAGGATGTCCTCAACATGGTTTAGACACTTATCAAATAGTACAAATATTCTACCAAGGATGCGACATTACTACACGAAAAGACATCGACATAGCAGCTGGTGGTTCCATTATGAAGAAAACCGCAACTGAAGCTTACAAAATTATTGATAACACAGTCTCCCACTCACATGAGTGGCACCAAGAAAAAGACATCGTTAGATCATCTAAAGCAGCTAGAGCCGATTCTAGCCATGACTTTGATTCCATTTCCACAAAGTTAGATGCTTTTGAGAGACGAATGGTAAAGATGACTAAAGATATTCACGCAATACGCTTTAGTTGTGAATAGTGTGGAGGACCACATTTAACAAAAGATTGTCTCAGTATTGAACAAACAATGGAACAAAGAGAGAATGTTTCATACATGAACCAAAGGCCTGGAAATAATTATCAGAATAATTATCAACCGCCAAGACCAAATTACAATCAAAATCAGAATTATAACCAAAATGTTCCATACAACAACCAACAAGGTCCTCGCAATCAACAAGTATCTAACAATACTTACAACCAGCAAAGGCCTATTTTTCTAAATAAACCACCACAAACCTATGATAAAAAGCCAAATTTAGAAGACATGATGTCAAAGCTAGTTGAATCTCAAACGCAGTTTTTCACAGCTCAGAAACAAACCAATGAACAAAATGCTCAAACATTTAGAAATCAACAAGCTTCTATTCAAAATCTGGAACAAGAAGTGAGCAACCTAGCAAGGTTGATAGGTGAAAGAAAACCGGATAGTCTACCTAGCGATACAAATGCTAACCCTCGGAATGAAACAGCTAAAGCCATTACCACAAGAAGTGGTATTACACTTAAACCACCTGAAATGCCTATAATTTCTGATGACTCTATTCCTACTCCACAGGCACCACAACCTGAGCAAGATAAGGAAATAGAATCGATAGTTGAAAAGGTTAATGAAGATAACACAGTTAATATAACGACCCGTCCTAATCCATCTGGATGAATACATTACATTTGGTTACATCGCGAGGTAATTGACCTCTATATGATACATTTTACAAACATTGCATTCATTTTTAAAAGACAAACTTTCATTACATCGAAAGTTGATGGCATGCATACCATTTCATAATATATCCAACTATAATTAACTCAATAATAATCTTGATAAACTCAACGACTCGAATGCAACGTCTTTTGAAATATGTCATGAATGACTCCAAGTAATATCTCTAAAATGAGCAAATGCACAGTGGAAGATTTCTTTAATACCTGAGAATAAATATGCTTTCAAGTGTCAACCAAAAGGTTGGTGAGTTCATAGGTTTATCATAAAATAATAAAATTCATCATTTTGATAGACCACAAGATTTAAATCCTGCATGGTACAAATGGGCCCGAATCCTATACTCACCTATAATGTACATGCGATATCTTTTAAATACAATACACATTTCTTGTGTACGAAATCATCTTTCATAAATCTTAGTAACCGTACACATATCTTGTGCACAAAAATAACATACACATAACCTGTGTATAAAATCATTCTCTCGATAAATAATATTCACTTTTCATTGCTTTCATAACTTGGCTTGGTAACCGACCTTAACATATAATGCGCATAAATAATATCCCCAAAACAGAACATCTCGTCTGTATAGTAATCATATAAACTTCGAAGTACTAAACACCACGTCCACTAGCCCTTCCGTCTAGTGAACATTCTGGGTGGGGGTGTTAAACCCGGTAGCTACCTTTAGGATTCGCGTGAATTAGGGCCATACCCGATTCTAATTCTTAGGTTACCAAGCAATAATAATCAGGGGAAAAATATTACAACAATTAGTGGCAATTATCACGTCCAACTAATTCAATAATAATCAACAGAACTTCTATCTGCATAATAATTCATTCGAGGAATGTTTTGCTTGTGTCTATCTCGTCAAACATTTATAAAAGCATTTATGTATTCGCAGTTCAAAAAATATTTCAAAAGCATTTAATAAAGCAGTTGTAAAAACAGCGCATGTATTCTCAGTCCCAAAAATGTAAAGAGTAAAAGGGAATCAAATGAACTCACGCATATAAATATTGTAAAACAGTTATTAAAACAGTGCATGTATTCTCAGCCCAAAAATGTAATGAGTAAAAGGGAGCAAATGAACTCACCATATTGTATTATGTAGTAAAAATACAGATGACTAAATTGAACAATGCTGGGTTAGCCTCGGATTCACGAACCTATATTATTCATATATATATTAAAACATATAATCGAAATTGAACAAATTTGTATATTGATATACTTCTTATATTAGTAATTTATTAACTACTTGTTTATATATTTTAAATACTTAAATTTTGTATAAATACATTTATATATATAATGGATTTAAAGTAATAGATATGTCATATATTATAATTATCCTATATTAATGTTTTAGGAAATATCATATTAGGTATTAAAAACATTATATTAATATATTTGAAATATTTATTTAAAATAATAATATTAACAGTGATAGTAATAATAATAATAATAATAGTAGTAATGATAATGATAATAATAATAATAATAATAATAATAATAATAATATAATATTAGTAATAATAATAATAATAATGTTATTAATAATAATTCTTATTAATATCCTAAGAACTTAACGGTGTTATATCTATTCTTACATATGTATAGATACTGTGTTTACAATATGCACGATCCTTGTTATATCCTAATCAATGTAAACCTTATATTTATTTAAATACTTATCTTATTCAAGGTCACAAGTTTTTTCCAAAATTTCCAATTGTAGTTCATAAATGTATAATAATTAATCATAATACTTCATGATATTACTAGTAATGATAATAATTTTAGTAATAACTATAATAATAATAATAATAATAATCATAATTATAATGATAATATTAATAAATGATAACTAATACTTATGTTAGTAATTATAATGATGATAATATAATAATAATAATACTAATTATAATACAAGTAATAATATAAAAAATTTAATAATAACAATTCTAATAATAACAATAATAATAATAATAATAATAATAATAATGATAATAATAATAAAGAAAAATAAAAAGAGTATACCCTTCCAAAAGCTTCTCCAAAAAAAATTGCCCAAGACGGGGCTCGAACCCGTGACCTCTCACACACCCTCAAACACTCTAAACCAGTTGGGCTATTGCCTCATTTTCGAAATATTACCGAACGGAACTTATCTAACCGTATTATTTATTATCACTATTTCTCTTCTTCTTCAAACTTGGAGATCGACCATCTATTTTCCAATCTTCTCATCAAATATTTTGATACTTAAACACAATTAACATCACTTATTTACAAATTAATATTATTAGAAAACAAGCGTAAAAACAAAACAAAAATTCAAACAGTATACTTGCTGTTGCGACTGTGTTCACAAAACAAAACAAAATATAAATCGGTTTTTGGATTTGAGTATGTTTTAAATAATAATTATAATATAAATTGTGTTTCAAATGATTCATATAAACTTTCGAAAATGCTAATTATAACAGAAACACCTCATAAACTTTCAATTTGATCATAGAACAAACTTTGACCTTTTTAGAACCAAAACTTTGACTTCGAAATTCGAATTTGATTTGAAGAATTGGAGGATGATATTTTACAGAAAGATTTACTAACCGACTCCTAACCCAACAGCGTTATTAGATTTTTAATTCTTTTTCATATCTGACCAATTGCTTTTTCAAAGTTCATGAACATGAACTAAAAATCAAAATTTGAATTCTAAATCGTTTTAGATAAACATTTCAACTTAAAATAGGTAGTAAATCACTCCTAGATACTTTTTGAATCATCCATTGATCTAGAAACATCAAACTCATTACGAATTTCTTGATCACAAAAACTGTTGACTTTTTAATTTTAACTTTGACTTTACAAATTCGAAGTTAATAAAAAGATTTAGAGCATGAAAAATTACAGATAGATTAATTAGATCATTCCTAACACTCCTGCATTACTATATTTTGAAATTTAATTAGAAATCAAAATTTGACAAAAATTGTGAAGCACAGAGGTTGTAAATGGGTGTTCTTCATTTTTCTGTTTCAATTCAATTGAATAAAAAAATAGATGTACATTCGAATGGTATTACTTAGCAGCTGATATTGATAGATTTAAAGTGAATGAATTTCGTCGACAGTAATATCAATCAGGTACCAAAAATAAATAAAAAATAATAAGAGATGAAAGGGATTGCTAACAAAAATATCGATTATATCTGTGATTGGTACGAATTTTTGGAAATACAATACAGTATGAAAGCAACCTACCACCAATTCCGATTCTAAATCCTTCTCTATGATTTATATGACAAATTTTAATAATTAATAATTATAATTAATAAAAATCAAAATACAAATAAAAATAATAATAATATTAATAATTAATAATAATATTAATAATAATAGTAATAATAATAAGTCACAATAATAATAATTTTGGTGAATTTGATAATAATAATATTATTAATGATATTAATAATAATAATAATAATAATAATAATATAATAATAATAATAATATAATAATAACAATAATAAATATATTTATGGTAAAGATACTAATAAAAAAATAAATAATAATAATATGATAATATTAATAAGTAATAACAATAATAATAATAATAATTACATACATATAATAACTATATATAAAAAAATATATATTATAAATTTTACATACAATATCTATAAATTACAATGTACCTATAGTAGTTATGTATAGAACTTATAGTATAATATAATTTGATATCTATAATTGTTTATATATAATTATTCATTTATTAATTTCGTATTTAACTTGTTTAATATCAACGAGATGACAAACGAGTATTAAAGTTAATTAATAATTATGTTCCATATATACTTTATATATGTATATACATAGATTCATAACAGATTTCATTATATCTTATTTTATTTTACATATTTTTTTTATAATTAAATCTTATACTATTTTAAATTATAGTACAAATTATGAAACATACATATATATATATATCTATATATATCTATTTGTAAATAGTTGTTCGTGAATCGTCGGAATTTGGTCGAGGTCATATGATTACATGAACACAGTTCAAAATGTTTGAGATTTATTTGACAGACTTTGCTTATCGTGTCGGAATCATGTAAGGATTTAGTTTAAATTTGGTCAGAAATTTCCGGGTCGTCACAGTACCTACCCGTTAAAGAAATTTCGTCCCAAAATTTGATCGGAATGGTCATGGTTGGCATTAAGTATGTTTTCATGACTCATATGAGCTGGAATTTAGAGTTTTATCATCAGTGAGTAATATGGAATAAATAAATCGTTTATTTGAAGAGTACGAGTGAAGCTATCACAAAAGAGTGAAATGAATAAATGTAAGTTTGCCTTAACCAGTGACGTAGTCATGGTTGATTTCCTGAATTCAAGGAAAAATATAGAACTATCAAGATAATATGTTCTTGATATGTTTAGAGATTAGATAGGATGTAAGAGTCCTGTAACATGGCACATGATGAAGTTATGATCTGTGAATCATCACGTTCCATTTAGAAACTCAGCATGACTTACTATAATATAATCACGTTGATCAAGTGTCATTATATTATACTAACTCATGCATCAGTTCCCAACATTACTTTAATAACATTCATATTTTAAGCTCGAAAGTTTACAGAATATAGAAACTAACAGTTTCTATATGATGTAACACTGATAGCACGAAGAGATTAATGATTTCAGATAAGAATAGTTATGAAAATATCTTCGAAAATATGGAGGATATTTATAATGAAAGATACGATGATATCTTGGAATTTCTAATATCGAAGGATAAAGAAGAAAATTTGTCCGCGAGAGTTTTGAGTCAGGAGCAAGGTATTCGTTAATGACTTGAGCAGACACTGAATCATTTGGATTCTTTGAAGGCATGTGTATTCTTTGTGATTTATCCACAGATTCCTTCATGGTTTGCTCAATTCATTTTCCAGTTCCAACTGTTCTTTTGAGCTTTTCCAACGTATTCTTCTTTATCATTAAACTTTTGACTTTTAAATTCATCTATAGTTTTTGTTGCTTTATCAGTACTTTCCAAAATTTAGAGAACTGATTCATAAACTGGGTGCTTTTTAGAGTTTCAGAATGAAAGATCGTAATTCTAAGAGTTTAACGTTATATATGTACATATAATTGTTGATGTAGAAACGCTGCGAGATTCAAAATACTGCTTGCAAATTCCCGGTACTTGGTATAGCATTTATTGTTACAAGATGTAGATGAGTACATGATAGGGTTTTAATGAACAATTATAATGGTTTTTTGGATAGCTTGAAGCCAATGAGTAATGAAGTTGCTAGTAAGTTTACTGCTAATGTGGTGGAATATACATGGTTCTCCCGTAACGATGATGAAAGGTAAACCTATATATCAAGGTTATAATAAGGCTAATACAAATAAAAGTCGAAGTTGATTTACTAGAGCTGTGACAAAATTGGCTAATTTAGATAGGGATTGTAAAGTTATTTTCGGTAATAACAACACCGAAGGAGTTAGCATGGATACGTGTTAAACGTTTACACAGGTTTCGAGTGTTTTTCAGGTGCATAACTATATGCATAAATCTTTCCTTCCGTAGATGAGGTGCGGTTGGTTCATCCTCCCGATTGAGGTGTTTTCAAGAATCATAAAAGATTTGAACGCAGATTGTAATCGTCAAGATACAAATGAGGTTTAAGATGAAATCAAGTGGCAAACTTGAAGAATTGTTTAGTTTCATATGTTATAATCAATATTTTAATTCATTTTAATTATCCAATGTTGGTATTCCTCAGTTGGTAGTCCACAGTTAACAGTTCAATAATTCATATATAGTTTAATATATTATATTCGAATTAATTAATACGTGTCGTGACCCGTGTACATGTCTCAGACTCGATCACAACTCAAAGTATATATATTATTATAGAATCAACCTCAACCCTGTATAGCTAACTCGATCATTACTGCATATAGAGTGTCTATGGTTATTCCAAATAATATATATAGATGCGTAGATATGATATGTCAAAACCTTGTATACGTGTCCCGATACTTAAATTACGTAAAATAAATAACAGAAATTAAATGACGATAAATAAAATTGCTAGAATATAATTTGCGATAATTAAATTGCGATAAATAAAATGTAATCAGTTAGCTAGGAACAGTTAGCTAGGAACAGTTAGCGTTGATTCTTAACAAAATTTTTCATAGTTAATTTGTTTGTTTCTAACAAATTTTATTTTGTCCAATGTTTTCTTCATTTTGCCACTTGTTGGATTCTGATAGGTCAAAATCTAAATATAAAATTGAATAAAAATGGTTATTCTGCGGTGAACAGATTCGTATCTTTGTAGATGTAAGTAGGATAGTAAATGAATGTTGAATCAGATTTGAAGAATGTACAGTGTAACTTATTAATGTGAAATCTAAATATTCCTCGGGTATTACCTATCCGTTAAAATATTTCCATCATTAACAGTTTGTACAAAAGAATTTTAATTACAATCTTTATGAAAACATATATACATATATATTTTCTTCATACGTAATCATGGATTTAATGAGTCAATGTGATATTAAACTCATCAAATTTACGATTAGAACTATGATACGTAATCTCTAAAACATTAGAGTTTACATAATCGTCATGTAGAATAAAGATGATTGATGTAGAACGTCGTGTAGAACGATGATTATGCTCGAGGTACGGATTGTGATGTTGAGGCGTGTGTTGTTGATGGTACAGGTGCTGTTGCTGAAGCTGGTAAGTTTTGCACCATATTTTCCAAGGCTACAACTCGGGCGCGAAGCTCGTTGACTTCTTCTATTATTTCGAGATGATTGTCGGTTGGAACGAGCGGATGAATAAGATCTAGAATCTGAGTTACGATATAGTCGTGGCGAGATACTCTGGAAATGAGAGAGAAAATGGTGTTACGAACAGGTTCGCCGATAAGTGCTTCAGGTTCTTCACTAAGAGTGCAGGTTGGTGAGTGGAAAGGATCGTCTTCTTCTTGTCTCCATTGATTTAGTCGACTACGAAACCATCAGATGAATTGGGGATGGCTGATTGGTTGATTCATTCCGGTGACACTGCTTTCAGAGCTCGAGTGAAACTCTATGTTGGAATAGCTGTCGGAATAACTATCGGAATAGCTATCGGAATCTAAAGGACTCGAACTGGTTGAGGGATTCATCTCATACGATCAGATGAAGGATTTTCGATAAGAAATAGAATAGGATGTAGATTAGTACCCTGCAATACATAATTTACATATGCATATATAATACTAAAATCCCATAAGTTACTGACGAATCTACGGAAGCTATCAAGCAAAGTCTACAGTAACAGCTACGCTAAGATGTGAATTATCAGACTAAGATGTGAATTATCAGATACACTAAGATATGAATTTTATCTATACACTATTCATGCAGTCAATGCAGTAAAACGTATCTAGACTAAGAATGATAAGCAGGTAATTTCCGACAAGAAATGATAAGCAAAACTTGTTTACATGCAGACACGGTCAAAGTCCCGACTCACTAATGCATCTAAACAACTATCTGTTAGATACACTAATGCAAGACCTGGTTCGCTAAGACCATCGCTCTGATACCACCTATAACGACCCGTCCTAATCCATCTGGACGAATACATTACATTTGGTTACATCGCGAGGTAATTGACCTCTATATGATACATTTTACAAACATTGCATTCGTTTTTAAAAGACAAACTTTCATTACATCGAAAGTTGACGGCATGCATACCATTTCATAATATATCCAACTATAATTGACTCAATAATAATCTTGATGAACTCAATGACTCGAATTCAACGTCTTTTGAAATATGTCATGAATGACTCCAAGTAATATCTCTAAAATGAGCAAATGCACAATGGAAGATTTCTTTAATACCTGAGAATAAACATGCTTTCAAGTGTCAACCAAAAGGTTGGTGAGTTCATAGGTTTATCATAAAACAATAAAATTCATCATTTTGATAGACCGCCAGATTTAAATCCTGCATGGTACAAATGGGCCCGAATCCTATACCCACCTGTAATGTACATGCGATATCTTTTAAATACAGTACACCTTTCTCGTGTACAAAATCATCTTTCATAAATCTTAGTAACCGTACACATATCTTGTGCATAAAAATAACATACACATAACCTGTGTATAAAATCATTCTCTCGATACATAACATTCACTTTTCATTGCTTTCATAACTTGGCTTGGTAACCGACCTTAATATATAATGCGCATAAATAATATCCCCAAAACAGAACATCTCGTCTGTATAATAATCATATAAACTTCGAAGTACTAAACACCACGCCCACTATCCCTTCCGTCTAGTGAATATTCTGGGTGGGGGTGTTAAACCCGGTAGCTACCTTTAGGATTCGCGTGAATTAGGACCATACCCGATTCTAATTCTTAGGTTACCAAGCAATAATAATCAGGGAAAAAATATTCACAACAATTAGTGGCAATTATCATGTGACGACCCAGAAATTTCCGACCAAATTTAAACTTAATCTTTATATCGTTTCAACATGATAAGCAAAGTCTGTAATGTTGAGTCTCGAAAATTTTGAACTGTTTCATATATTCATTTGACCTTCGACTAATCCCGACGATTCACGAACTATTATGTGTAAATAAATATATATATAAATAAATATATATATATATATATATATATACATATATATATATATATACATATATATATATATATATACATATATATATATATATACATATATATATATATATATATATATATATATATATATATATATATATATATATATATATATATATATATATATATATATATATTAATTATTATAAATTAAAACATTATATGAGTTAATTAATTATATATGATATTAAAATAAATCTATATGTATATGTAAGGTATATTGTATGTATATTTATATGGTTTCGAATTCATTTAGTATATGATAATAGCACTCGTTTGTCAGTCGATCAATATTAAGCAAGTTTAATTCAAACTTATATGATTTTAAAATAAACGGTGATCCGAAAATGAGTTATATAAGTTATAGGCTTATTAAAAGTATATTTAGGATCTAATTATTTAATTTTAAATTTTTTTATATTTTACTCATAAATGAGAGGGACAGTTGATGTAATTTTTATTTATTAAATTAATGACTAAATTTTATACCATAATGACCAAAATATATAAATATAGTTAATCTAAAAATTTGGATTTTTCCGAAGACTTTTATGCGTCACTGATTAGAAACGGGGTACGATACACTATCCGGGGAAACTGTCGGTAATAAGAATACAATATTGGGGGCGGCTAAACTATTTATGTCACTGTGTATGCTTTATTTTTCTTCACAAACAAAAGATCACAGTGTAAATATATATATGATTACAAGCATACATGATATACATATATACACTTGATCTCCTCTCCTTCGCGATCTTCCAACACCAAGGATCCACCACCCAAACTCCACAACCACCAACCACCGCTGTCTCCACCTCGTCACCACCATAAAGAACTGCCACCTTACACCACCCTAACAACCATCCAATACCTTGTATTTTTTTTTTGTGAAACCCATATGCAAACAATCAGCCGTTAGCTTCTAACCACCATAACCACCCTACAACTGCAGCATGTACTTTCCTTCTGTTTCAATTGAGTTCAATCACAACCGTCACCACCTTCACCTTATAAACCACCACCTTAATAACAACCATAACCATCACTACTACCGAATCCCACTTAGATTTTCTATTATTCGAATAATTTGTTATTCGGTTACTTTTGTTCCAATCATAAGAACCACCAACAATTCATCATCTCCAAACCAAAACTTACAAACCCCATGTACGCTACTTTTTCTGTTTGACCTTCTGTCGACCAAGCTGCAATAATCAAACATAGATAAATTAGGAACAAACCTCAAATCAACCGAGGGTTTCAAAATGAAAAGGCATCATTCCAGGAGGTTTGTAGAGAAACTTTTTTGCAAAAAAAAAAAAATAACATGTTTCTTTACTTTTTCTCGGTAAAGCAAGGGTAATTGTTGGAACACCTTTAATGTCTCATTTTCTTTTGGATCCACCTTTCAATAAAAAGTTTAAAATAATGATAAAAGAACGTATAAAAAAAACGCTGGTGCAGACTCCATTGAAGACCATTTCGAAATATAGGAACATATAATGGAAGCAAAAGAGTGTTCTCATGCGTACCTTGTCAATTATTTTAAACTCCATGCCTTGAACCTAAATGAAACAGCTTTTACAATAGCCGGCCACTGATCGAACCCATTGCTGGTTATGTTTATGTTTCATCCGAACATCACTTATTTTTACTACATCAACGAAACCCACCTCCAAGACTCCAGCTTCTGTTTCGTTTATAAACTAAAACCCCATTTAATTTTCGCTACTTGGATTTGTGAACTTGATTCTTGGACCGCAAGAGTTTGTTGGACTTTTAATTGGGTTGCAACTTATTTATTTCAATCAAAACCCAACAAACCTTCATTAATCCATTTTTTTTTCCTTTTCCCTTTCTATTTCGGTTCAGTGAACGTAAATATCACTTTTGATATTATTTATAGTGTGGTTGAGAAGGTGGCAGACATAATGGGAGTGTTTCTTAATATTATATACATGGGATAGAGATATAGATTCATAAGTTGTTGTAGATAATTAAACTAAAAAAAAAGCCAAACGAATTCCTATAGTTATTTGGGCCGAACATTTTGCTGTTGGACCATTATGTTATTGGGCCGAGAATTCAGCTAGGTGGTTCTGTTGGGCTGCCATTTTGTTATCTTGATTGGGTCGAGAAATATGAGACTAGGATGAAGATATACGGGATATATGTTGTTAGTTAGTAGTTAAAATAGTTAATAATAAACAGAGGAATGGTTGGGCGTTTGGTGGGTGAACGAGACGTCTTGTGTTCGAGCCCTGTCTGGGGCATTTTTTCTTGGGAAAACTTTTAAAGGTAGCCCTCTTTTTCTTATTGTTATTATTATTATTATTTCATTATTATTATGATTATTATTATTATCTACTAATATTATTGTGGTTATTAAGTAATTATTATTATTACTAATATTAGTAATAAGATTATTAGTATAATTAATATTATTATCATTTTTGTTATTACTAAGTATTATCAATAAGTATTATTATTATTATTACAACTATATTATTATTATTATTATTATAACTTTTATTATTATTTTTAACATTATTATTATTATTTTATCATTACTATTATTAATATCATTATTAGTATTATCATTACTAAAAATATCATTATAAATATTACTACTAGTATTATTAATAATTATCATTATTTTTATTATCATCATTAATATTATTAACATTATTATTATTATCATTATTATTAAAAACAACATTTTTAAAAAGTATCATTTTTATTATAACTATTATTATTATTATTATACTAAAACAAATATATATTTTGTATACCAAAAAATACTTATTACATATACTATAATTATATTAATACTACATTTATTTATATATTAAACATAATTAATAAATTTATTAATGAAACACATGATTAAAATAACAATTAAATCACTAATAATATATAAATTTGTTCGATTACCATTATATGTGTTAATATATATATAAATGATATATGTTCGTGAATCCGAGGCCAACCTTACACTTGTTCAATGACGTCATATGTATTTTTACTATGAAATACAGTATAGTGAGTTTCATTACTCCCTTTTTAAATGCTTTTGCAATATATATTTTTGGGACTGAGAATACATGCGCTTTTATAAATGTTTTACGAAATAGACACAAGTAATCGAAACTACATTATATGGTTAAATGATCTAAGCCGAATATGCCCCTTTTTACTTGGTAAACTAAGAATTAGTAAACCAGTCTACTAATTGACGCGAATCCTAAAGATAGATCTATTGGGCCTAACAAACCCCATCCGTTGTAGCGGATGCTTTAGTACTTCAAGTTTTTATATCATGTCCGATGGATGTCCCGGAATGATGGGGATATTCTTATATGCATCTTGTTAATGTCGGTTACCAGGTTTTCAATCCATATGAATGATATTTTTATCTCTATGCATGGGATGCATATTTATGGGAACTGAAAATGAAAATCTTGTGGTCTATTAAAATGATGAAAATGATTGATTATGATAAACTAATGAACTCACCAACCTTTTGGTTGACACTTTAAAGCATGTTTATTCTTAGGTATGAAAGAAATCTTCTGCTGTGTATTTGCTCATATCAGAGATATTACTTGGAGTCATTCATGACATATTTCAAAAGACGTTGCATTCGAGTCGTCGAGTTCATCAAGATAACTAATAAGTCAATTATAGTTGGATATATTATGAAATGGTATGCATGCCGTCAACTTTCGATGTAATGAAAGGTTGTCTTTTAAAAACGAATGCAATGTTTGTAAAATGTATCATATAGAGGTCAAGTACCTCGCGATGTAACCAAATGTAATGTATTCGTCCAGATGGATTAGGACTGGTCGTTATATATCACGTCCAACTAATTCAATAATAATCAACAGAACTTCTGTCTGCATAATAATTCATTCGAGGAATGTTTTGCTTGTGTCTATCTCGTCAAACATTTATAAAAGCATTTCATGTATTCGCAGTTCAAAATATATTTCAAAAGCATTTAATAAAGCAGTTGTAAAAACAGCGCATGTATTCTCAGTCCCAAAAATGTAAAGAGTAAAAGGGAATCAAATGAACTCACGTATATAAATATTGTAAAATAGTTATTAAAACAGTGCATGTATTCTCAGCCCAAAAATGTAATGAGTAAAAGGGAGCAAATGAACTCACCATATTATATTTTGTATTAAAAATACATATGACTAAATTGAACAATGCAGGGTTGGCCTCGGATTCACGAACCTATATTATTCATATATATATTAAAACATATAATCGAAATTGAACAAATTTGTATATTGATATACTTCTTATATTAGTAATTTATTAACTACTTGTTTATATATTTTAAATACTTAAAATTTGTATAACTACATTTATATATATAATGGATTTAAAGTAATAGATATGTCATGTATTATACTTATCCTATATTGATGTTTTAGGAAATATCATATTAGGTATTAAAAACATTATATTAATATATTTGAAATATTTATTTGAAATAATAATATTAACAGTGATAGTAATAATAATAATGATAATAATAGTAATGATAATGATGATGATGATGATGATAATAATAATAATAATAATAATAATAATAATAATAATAATAATAATAATAATATAATAATAATAATAATAATATAATATTAGTAATAATAATAATAATGTTATTAATAATAATTCTTATTAATATCCTAAGAACTTAACGGTGTTATATCTATTCTTACATATGTATAGATACTGTGTTTACAATATGCACGATCCTTGTTATATCCTAATCAATATAAACCTTATATTTATTTAAATACTTATCTTATTCAAGATCACAAGATTTTTCCAAAATTTCCAATTGTAGTTCATAAATGTATAATAATTAATAATAATACTTCATGATATTACTAGTAATGATAATAATTTTAGTAATAACTATAATAATAATAATAATAATCATAATTGTAATGATAATATTAATAAATGATAACTAATACTTATGTTAGTAATTATAATGATGATAATATAATAATAATAATAATACTAATTATAATACAAGTAATAATATCAAAAATTTAATAATAACAATTCTAATAATAACAATAATAATAATAATGATAATAATAATAATAAAGAAAAATAAAAAGAGTATACCCTTCCAAAAGCTTCTCCAAAAAAAATTGCCCAAGACGGGGCTCGAACCCGTGACCTCTCGCACACCCTCAAACACTCTAAACCAGTTGGGATATTGCCTCATTTTTGAAATATTACAGAACCAGACTTATTTAACCGTATTAATTATTATCTCTATTTCTCTTCTTCTTCAAACTTGGAGATCGACCATTGATGTGTGCGAGGTGTACTAGGAAATAGTATTATTTTTACAACGAAATACTATTAAATATGATACAATTTTACACAAGATATTTATTTATTTATAGAATGGATATACCTAAACCTTGCTACAACACTTATAGGCAGTGTACCTAATCGTACAGTAGTGTAGTTTTTAGTAAGTCCGGTTCGTTCCATAGGGAATCTTTTAAACAAGCTTAACGCTATATTAGTTTTAAATTTATAAAAATACAAATATATATATAAGTAATATATTATTATTATAAAAAGGGGGTTTTTACCGTTTAATGACCGGTTTGTCGATTTTTAAAACTTTAGTCGCAGTTAAAACCTAATGTAAATTATTAAAAATAAATATAACTTAATTTAAAGCGTAAAGTAAATAACGATAATGAAATTGCGATAAATAAAAGTGCGATAAAATAAAATTGCAATAATTAAAGAGTACAATAATTAAAAGTGCAATTAAATACAAAGACAATAAATAAAAGTGCGATAATTAGAAGTGCAATTAAATATGAAAATAAAGGAATTATGCTTATTTAAACTTCCGTAATCATGATGTTTGACGTGTTGTTTTTAGTTTATTCCCATGGGTTAATTGTCCTTTGTCCTGGATTATTCGATATGTCCATACGAATTTGTCCATAATAGTCCATCAGGCATAAATATAAAGTGCGAAAGTCTTCGTCAAATTATTCTTATTCCCGAAGTCAAATATTCCAACTAATTGGGGATTCGAATTGTAACAAGGTTTTAATACTTTGTTTAATGAATACACCAGGTTATCGACTGCGTGTAAACCAAGGTTTTACTACTTTGTTAACAATTACACCAATTACCCTTGAATGTAATCCACCCCTATTTCAACAAGTCTATTAACTATTAATCCAGTTCCGTGTCCGGTAAAATGAGCAATTATTGGTATTTATAGATATCCCGCCTGTGATGACCCGGGAATTTCCGATCAAATTTAAACTTGAATCTTATTGGATTTCGACACGATAAGCAAAGTCTATAATGTTGATGTTTCAAAAAATTTGAACTGTGTTCATGTAATCAATTACCCTTTGACTATTCCCGACGATTCACGAACAACTATATAAATAGATGAATATAGATATTATTGAAATAATATATGATTAAACTGTTAGAATTAAATATGTAAAATAATATGCGATGTAATGAAAACTATATTTATAAATATATAGATATATATAATTATGTATATAAATATTACTTGTAAATATAAAATAATATTAAATCAATTTGTTTAAAAATATATAATATATATTTATGTGATAAAACTTGTTATTTAAAATTGATTTTATTTAGAGAGAGAGTAAATGGAAAATGAATGATTTCGAGCTTAATTAGTAGACGTCAGTAACACTTGGTTGACGTTTTGTTAGTTTTAATATAGATATTGTACATGTTCATGAAGGATTGAAATAAAAGTTGGACTGTAAATTGATTACGAAGATTTTAGACTTGTCAAAAATATTTTTACCTTTTTAGGATTAAATATTAGTACTCCGTACCTATAAATTGGAACAGAAAATAAATATTTATTGAAATTTTTTTATCAGGTTTCAAACAGTTAATGAGTGAAATAATTAAATATATTTAATCTAAAAGTTTGGGATTTTTAGGAACACCTTTATTCGTTAACTGTTTAGCATTGGACACGATATGATATCCTATTAAAACTGTCTGTAGAAGAAACATTATTGGATGACAGCTTTCAATTGCAATTATACGTGTGATTCCTTTTCTTTCATATCACTTGATCAAGTTATTATTATTAAAATATAATAAGTTGTTGCACTGATTGAAGACTTCTCATTTACATGTTTCTTTTATTTTTCTTATATTTGATAAACATTTGCATATCATTGAAACTTAGATACACAAAAACAAAGACCTTCTTCCTTCTAAATTTTTTTGTGAACTCCGACCACTCCAACACCATCACATGACCACCACAACCGAAGCAAACATCTGCCATAAATCACCATACCACCACCGTATACACCATAATCCACTACCATCACTTTGATTAAACCCATATCGCCATTAGAACTACATCACCGGCCACCTCTACCCTCATCAAATCAAAACCCATCATCGAGCCACCCTTAGCCATTCCATGTTCATGTGTGTACCATCACCAACGAGGACATCTTTGAACTTCTTCCACCGCTGCAACCACTGGTCACCACCATACCACCATCAATCGTCACCTCAATCTCTTTCCTCTCTCACTTAAACTTAATCGTGAAACAAAACCATATTGCACCACCGTAAAACCCTTCAACTCCTACAACACCACTGCTACACCTATTGTTTGTAGCTGCTAATGTCGTCGGACTAAACCACCATAATCCCGTCACCTTTCTCTCTCTACCACTATCTCTCTCTCTACCCTCTTCGTGACCTTCATCACTACCATAACATCATCAACACAATGAGTTTTCTTCTTCTCCTGCTAATCGAACTAAAAAAATTCCAGGATCCATAGCTTTATTCGAGTTAACTTGACCTGCACCAAAATCTAATGGGTTACCATCACCATAACCCACCAAGAACCCCAAACCGTTATCGTGTTTCTTGTATTCTTATTTTTTTGTTACAAGCAACCGCACCACCATCGAGTTTATTTCCTGTTGTCTTTTATTCCTATTTGAAACACAAAACCCACTTCGTTTCCTGTTTTTCTGGTTCGGTTTGCAGCAAGAACTTTCGATTGGTTTTTGCTGTTGCACTTGCTTTACTTTTATTTGTTCCTAATTAACCGAAACCAAACACTCCTGTCTGCAACTACTGCCGTACGTTAATGTTTCCCTTAAGTGAAGATAATGATGATTTGATAATGACAAGATGAGCTGTAAAGGTTTAGATAGGGACGAGTTCTAGTACCGGTTATAAATCAGAAAACTTATTAAATTTAGGCCACCAGTTCCTGATTCGTATTAGGTTTAACGATGTTGGGCTTGGGTTGTTGTTGGGCCGAAGGATTTGGCCAAGTTATGGAAGAAACGGGTTATATGGGTATGAGTCGATATATTAAACAGAAACACAGAATGGTGCCGATGGTTATGGGGTGTTGTGTATGTGCGAGAGGTCGCGGGTTCGAGTCCCGGCTTGGGCGGTTTGTTATTTTTTTGAGACTTTAAGGGTAGTTCCATTATCAATTTATTATTATTATCATTATTATTAGTTTTATTATTATTACGATTGTAATTGTAATTATAATTATTATTGTTAATGTTAATGTATGTATTATTTTTTTTACATGATTAGAATTATTATTAGTATTATTTATTGGTTATTATTATTATTATTATTATTATTATTTCTATCATTAATATAAATAATATTATTACCATTAAAATTAGTACCAGGTATGATCATTTTGTATCAATAGTATTAATATGCAAATTATAATCATCATTAATATTAACATCCTTAATCATAAGTATAGTTATTATTATAACTAAGGAGATTAAGTATCATTATCATTAAAATTAGAATATTTGGAATACCCTTTAGTATTATTAACTATACGAACATTAAAAATTTCTATTAAAATAATAGTTATTATTTAAACTTACCATTACTATTAAAAATACTATTTTTGCCAAAACTATGATTTTTACTTTATCAAATTTTAGTAAAATTACCATTTTTATTAAAATTACTATTATCAGAATTATTATTATACTTAAACTAGTATTACCACAATTGATAATGTTACAAAACAAAACAAAAAATATATATATATATATATATATATATATATATATATATATATATATTTGTATATATATACTAATACTACATAAATTTTCGTTTTAACCAATAATCTTAATTAAATATAGAATTAAATATCATAATGCAAGGTAAGTATTAATAAAATTATAAATATAAAGATATTAATATTAAAACATAAAACAATATGTATACACTATCTATTTTAATTTATATACAAATAATATAGGTTCGTGAATCCGAGGCCAACCCTACAATTGAACATTGTCGTTATATGTATTTTTGCTACAAAATACATTAGGTGAGTTTCATTTGCTCCCCTTTTACTCTTTACATTTTTGGGCTGAGAATACATGCAAATGCTTTATTAACTGTTTTATAATATTTATATGCGTGAGTTTCATTTGCCTTTTTACCCTTTATATTTTTGGGTTGAGATTACATGCGCAATTTTTATAAATGTTTTACGAAATAGACACAAGTAATCGAAACTACATTATATGGTTGAATTATCGAAATCGAATATGCCCCTTTTTATTTAGTCTGGTAATCTAAGAATTAGGGAACAGACACCCTAATTGACGCGAATTCTAAAGATAGATCTATCGTGCCTAACAAGCCCCATCCAAAGTATCGGATGCTTTAGTACTTCAAAATTTATATCATGTCCGAAGGAGGATCCCGGAATGATGGGGATATTCTTATATGCATCTAGTTAATGTCGGTTACCAGGTGTTCAATCCATATGAATGATATTTTTGTCTCTATGCACGGGACGTATGTTTATGAGAAATGGAAATATGAAATCTTGTGGTCTATTAAAATGATGGAAATGATTATTTATGTTAAACTAATGAACTCACCAACCTTTTGGTTGACACTTTAAAGCATGTTTATTCTCAGGTATGATAGAAATCTTTCGCTGTGCAATTGCTCACTTTAAAGATATTACTTGGAGTCATTCATGACATATTTCAAAAGATGTTGCATTCGAGTCGTCGAGTTCATCAAGATTATTATTAAGATAATTATAATTAGATATAGTATGAAATGGTATGCATGTCTGTCAACTTTAGATGTAATGAAAGATTGTCTTTTCAAAACGAATGCAATGTTTGTAAAATGTATCATATAGAGGTCAAGTACCTCGCGATGTAATCAACTGTTGTGAATCGTTTATTATCGATATGGACTTCGTCCGAATGGATTAGGACGGGTCCTTTCAGTTGGTATCAGAGCAGTGGTCTTAGCGAACCAGGTCTACATTAGTGTGTCTAACTGATAAGTCGTTAGGATGCATTAGTGAGTCTGGACTTCGACCTGGTCTGCATGTCAAAAAGTTTTGCTTATCATTTCATGTCGAAAATTATCTGTTTATCATTCTTAGTCTAGACACATCTTACTGCATTGATTGCATGAATGGTGTATAGACAAATTCATATCTTAGCAAATCTGCTAATCCATATCTTAGCGTATCTGCTACTGTAGACTTTATCTGACATGTTTTCTTAATTCCCTCCGTAATTTACGGGATCTTCTATACTATGTATAGGTATTCTATGCAATTAGAATATCATCCAATATCCGAAAATCATTTCATATCGAAAATCCTTTATCTAACCATACAAGATGGAACTCGCAACTAGTTCAAGTTCTTCAGAATTCGACAGCTATTCTGACCTGGAATCCCATTCAAGCTCCAAAAGCAGTGTAACCGGAATGGATCAACCGATTAGCCATCATCTATTCTGGATGAATTGGGGCTGGGTTAGTAGCCTACTTAGTCATTGGAGACAAGAAGAAGGTGATCCCTTCCATCCACCACATTGTCCTGTTGGCGAAGGACCTGAAGCACTTACCGACGAACTTGTCCGAAACACCATTTTCTCTCCCATTTCCAGAATATCTCGTCACGATCATATACTACACCAAATTCTCGATCTTATTTATCCGCTCGTCAGAACCGATAATCATCCGGAATAATAGAAGAAGTCAACGAACTTCGCGCTCGTGTAATTAATTTGGAAAATATGGTGCAAAACGTACCAGCTTCAGCAACATCACCGACACTAACAGTACGATCAATAACAGCACCAGTACCATCAACAATCCATGCCTCAACATCTCATTATGTACCTCGAGTATAATCATCGTTCTACATGACGTTCTACATCATTTATCTTCGTTCGACATGATAGTTATGTAACCTCTAATGTTTTAGAGATTATGTACTCTAGTTCTAAATGTAACCCAAATGAGTTTAATACCATATTGACTCATTAAATCCATGAATACATCTGAAGAAAATATATATGTATATATGTTTTCATAAAGATTGTAATTAAAAATTCTCTTGTACAAACTGTTAATGGTGAAAATATTTTAACGGGTAGGTAATACCCGAGGAATATTTAAATTTCACATTAACAAGTTACATTGTACGTTCTTCGAATCTGTTTCAACAGTCATATACTATCCTACTTACATCCACCGATATACAAATCCGTTCACCACTGAATAAGCATTTCCATTCAAATTTCATATTTGGATTTTGACCTATCAGAATCCAACAAGTGGCATAATGAAGAAAACATTTGACGGAATAAAATTTGTTAGAAACAAACAAATTAACTATGAAAAATTTTGTTAAGAATCCACGCTAACTGTTTCCAGCTAACTGTTCCTAGCTAACTGATTACATTTTATTTATCGCAATTTCATTATCGCAATTTACATTCTTACAATTTTATTTATCGTCATTTAATTTCTGTTATTTACTTTACGCACTTTATTTATCGTTATTTAATTTTCTGTTATTTATTTTACGCACTTTAAATATCGAGACACGTATACAAGGTTTTGACATATCATATCGACGCATCTATATATATTATTTGGAATCACCATAGACACTCTATATGCAGTAATGATCGAGTTCTCTATATAGGGTTGAGGTTGATTCTACAATAATATATATAGTTTGAGTTGTGATCGAGTCTGAGACGTATACGGGTCACGACACGTATTAATTAATTCGAATATTATATATTAAACTATATATGAATTATTGGACTGTCAACTGTGGACTATCGACTGTGGACTAATAACATTGGACAATTAAAATGAATTAAAATATTGATTATAACATATGAAACTAAACAATTCTTCAAGTTGCCACTTGATTTTGTCTTAAACATCATTTGTATCTTCACGATTACATTCTGCGTTCAAACCTTTCATGATTCTTGAAAACACCTCAATCGAGAGGATGAACCAACCGCACTTCATTTACGGGAGAAAAGATTGATGCATATAGTTATGCACCTGAAAACACTCAGAACCTGAGTAAACGTTTAACACGTAGCTATGCTAATTCCTTTAGCGTCATTATTACCGAAAATAATTTTGCATCTGCTGTTCGAGATAGCCAGTTTTGTCACAGCTCCAGCAAGTCAACTTCGAATTTCCGTTCGAAACAACATTATTATAACCTTGATATAAATGCGTGCTCTTTTATTATTATCAGGGAACCTTTTATATTCCTCCATATTACCAGCAAACATACCAGCAAAATCGTTGCTTCTTGGCTTAAATCTCTCTGATAAATCATTATATTTATTCATAGAAACCCTATCATATACTCATCCGCATCTTGTAACGAGAACTGCAATCCCAATTACCGAGAATCAGCAATCAGTACTTTGAAAACTCACAGCATATCTACATCAACAGTTATATGTATAACATTTATCTCTTAGAATTATGATCTTTCATTTTGAAATTATGAAAAGCACTCAGTCTATAAATCAATACTCTGAATGTTGAAAAAGCTGAATGAAGCAGCAGAAACCGTAGACAAAAGTAAACGACCTTGATCATCGGAAGTTTGATGATAAAGAATAGTATGTTGGTAAAGCTCAGAAAAGTTGGAACTGAAAAACGGATTGAGCTAACCACGAAGGAGACCAAGGATAAATACAAGGACCATACCCTATATTTAAAGAATCCAGGTAATTCTGGATCCGATGAAACCTTCAAAGAATATCTTACTCCGATGTCATGTTAAAAATCTTGCGGAAAATCTTTCTCCATCAACCATCGAACTTAGAAATTTCAAAATATCATCATCAATATCTTCGATATTTCTGAGGATATTTTCATAAATATTCTCGTCCGAAATTATATACCTCTTCGTGCTTCCTGTGTATCATTACATTGGAAACATTCAATAGAAAATTTAGTACCGAAAAGTGAATTATGCGAAACTATGAAGGAAGCCGTGGACAAATCACAAAGAATAAGTTTGACTTCAAAGAATCCAAAAGATTTAATGCCTGCTGAAGTCTTTAGCAAATATTTTGCTCCTTACTCTAAACCCTTACGGATAAATCTTCTTCATCATCCATTGATATTAGAAATTCCAAGATATCATCGTAGCTTTCATTATAAATATCTTCCATATTTCTGAAGATATTTTCATAACTATTCTTATCTGAAATTATTAATCTCTTCCTGATATCAGTGTTACATCATATAGAAACCGTTAGTTTCATATAGAAACCGTTAGTTTCTATATTCTGTAAACTTTCAAGCTTAAAAATATGAATGTTATTGAAGTAATGTTGGGAACTGATGCATGAGTTAGTATAATATAATGACACTTGATCAACGTGATTATATTACAGTAAGTCATGCTGAGTTTCTAAATGGAATATGATGATTCACAGATTATAACGTCACCATGTGACATGTTACATAACTCTTCCATTCTGATTAACTTATGAACATATCAAGAAAATATATTCTTGATAGTTCTATTCTCAGTGACTCTGGTAATTTGACAAATCAAATCGTGTTATTATGTTCTTTCTTGTTTAGAATATTACATTCATTCGAAACTCCATACTTACGAATTCTGGACCATTACAAGAGGTGTCCAATCGTAAAAAGAAGAAATGAAGGGACAAAGCTCTAAAAGAAATAGAAATTGGAGTATAAATCGCAGCAAAGAGGAAGGAGTATTAACTGTGGATGACAATAATTATAGAAAACAGATTTAGGGACATTGAGATATAAGGAAAGATATAAAGCCCGATAACAACACCTAAATTACAAACCGTGTATATCAATGTTTATCGCAACATAAAGACACGGGAGAATTATAAGTACTATAACCCCAAGGGAAAAGTAGAAGTAAGCAGATTCCTCTGGTGGAAGTTTGAAAAGAAGAATAATTGTTGCGATAATAAGGATGAGGACAAGGATCAAAACCGGATTAAGCATTATTATAATCCTTTGGATATATGAACTGAGAAAGAAAGTATAGGAATGGTGAGAATAATGGAACGGGAGAGCTTAATTTATAATGGAAATATCAGACAGAGTAATCGAGGCAGATCACCGTATTTAATTATAGAGATCTTAATTTCCTTACTCGCCGAAGAATCAAATCTTTTAGATTTCGAAGATTTTCTCTAAATCCCTTGAATTCTGGAATTCAACCAAGGCAACGTCAAAAGTTAAGATGCACCTCATTTTCTAAATTCAACCATGACTAGTCAAAAGTTATGATGAAACTTGTCTTTCACATTTCACTCTTTTGCGATAACTTCACTCGTACGCTTCACAATAATCGGATCGTTTTATTTAATATTAATCAATAATGATAAAACTCTATTTATCAGCTCATATTCGTCCAAAAAACATATTTATTGTTAGCCATGACGACCTCACTCAAATTTCGAGACGAAATTTCTTTAACGGGTAGGTACTGTGATGACCCGGGAATTTCCGATCAAATTTAAACTTGAATCTTATTGGATTTCGATATGATAAGCAAAGTCTGTAATGTTGATGTTTCAAAAACTTTGAACTGTGTTCATATAATCAATTACCCTTCGACTATTCCCGACGACTCACGAACAACTATATAAATAGATGAATATAGATATTATTGAAATAATATATGATTAAACTGTTAGAATTAAATATGTAAAATAATATGCGATGTAATGAAAACTATATTTATAAATATATAGATATATATAATTATGTATATAAATATTACTTGTAAATATAAAATAATATTAAATCAATTTGTTTAAAAATGTATAATATATATTTATGTGATAAAACTTGTTATTTAAAATTGATTTTATTTAGAGAGAGAGAGTAAATGGAAAATGAATGATTTCGAGCTTAATTAGTAGACGTCAGTAACACTCGGTTGACGTTTTGTTAGTTTTAATATAGATATTGTACATGTTCATGAAGGATTGAAATAAAAGTTGGACTGTAAATTGATTACGAAGATTTTAGACTTGTCAAAAATATTTTTACCTTTTTAGGATTAAATATTAGTACTCCGTACCTATAAATTGGAACAGAAAATAAATATTTATTGAACTTTTTTTATCAGGTTTCAAATAGTTAATGAGTGAAATAATTAAATATATTTAATCTAAAAGTTTGGGATTTTTAGGAACACCTTTATTCGTTAACTATTTAGCATTGGACACGATATGATATCCTATTAAAACTGTCGGTAGAAGAAACATTATTGGATGACAGCTTTCAATTGCAATTATACGTGTGATTCCTTTTCATTCATATCACTTGATCAAGTTATTATTATTAAAATATAATAAGTTGTCACACTAATTGAAGACTTCTCATTTACATGTTTCTTTTATTTTTCTTATATTTGATAAACATTTGCATATCATTGAAACCTAGATACACAAAAAACAAAGACCTTCTTCCTTCTAAAATTTTTTTGTGAACTCCGACCACTCCAACACCATCACATGACCACCACAACCGAAGCAAACATCCGCCATAAATCACCATACCACCACCGTATACACCATAATCCACCACCATCACTTTGATTAAACCCATATCGCCATTAGAACTACATCACCGGCCACTTCTACCCTCATCAAATAAAAACCCATCATCGAGCCACCCTTAGCCATTCCATGCTCATGTGTGTACCATCACCAACGAGGACATCTTTGAACTTCTTCCACCGCTGCAACCACTGGTCACCACCATACCACCATCAATTGCCACCTCAATCTCTTTCCTCTCTCACTTAAACTTAATCGTGAAACATAACCATATTGCACCACCGTAAAACCCTGCAACTCCTACCACACCACTGCTACACCTATTGTTTGTAGCTGCTAATGTCGTCGGACTAAACCACCATTCAAAACCACCATAATCCCATCACCTTTCTCTCTCTACCACTATCTCTCTCTCTACCCTCTTCGTGAACTTCATCACTACCATAACATCATCAACACAATGAGTTTTCTTCTTCTCCTGGTTATCGAACTAAACAATTCCAGGATCCATAGCTTTATTCGAGTTAACTTGACCTGCACCAAAATCTAATGGGTTACCATCACCATAACCCACCAAGAACCCCAAACCGTTATCGTGTTTCTTGTATTCTTATTTTTTTGTTACAAGCAACTGCACCACCATCGAGTTTATTTCCTGTTGTCTTTTATTCCTATTTGAAACACAAAACCCACTTCGTTTCCTGTTTTTCTGGTTCGGTTTGCAGCAAGAACTTTCGATTGGTTTTTGCTGTTGCACTTGCTTGACTTTTATTTGTTCCTAATTAACCGAAACCAAACACTCCTGTCTGCAACTACTATCGTACGTTAATGTTTCCCTTAAGTGAAGATAATGATGATTTGATAATGACAAGATGAGCTGTAAAGGTTTAGATAGGGACGAGTTCTAGTACCGGTTATAAATCAGAAAACTTATTAAATTTGGGCCACCAGTTCCTGATTCGTATTAGGTTTAACGATGTTGGGCTTGGGTTGTTGTTGGGCCGAAGGATTTGGCTAAGTTATGGAAGAAACGGGTTATATGGGTATGAATCGATATATTAAACAGAAACACAGAATGGTGCAGATGGTTATGGGGTGTTGTGTATGTGCGAGAGGTCGCGGGTTCGAGTCCCGGCTTGGGCGGTTTGTTATTTTTTTTGAGACTTTAAAGGTAGTTCCATTATCAATTTATTATTATTATCATTATTATTAGTTTTATTATTATTATGATTGTAATTGTAATTATAATTATTATTGTTAATGTTAATGTATGTATTTTTTTTTTACATGATTAGAATTATTATTAGTATTATTTATTGGTTATTATTATTATTATTACTATCATTAATATAAATAATATTATTACCATTAAAATTAGTACCAGGTATGATCATTTTGTATCAATAGTATTAATATGAAAATTATAATCATCATTAATATTAACATCCTTAATCATAAGTATAGTTATTATTATAACTAAGGAGATTAAGTATCATTATCATTAAAATTAGAATATTTGGA
Source organism: Rutidosis leptorrhynchoides (assembly GCF_046630445.1). NCBI lineage: Eukaryota > Viridiplantae > Streptophyta > Magnoliopsida > Asterales > Asteraceae > Rutidosis > Rutidosis leptorrhynchoides. The sequence continues at coordinate 189,044,378 of NC_092338.1, forward strand.
ATACCCTTTAGTATTATTAACTATACGAACATTAAAAATTTCTATTAAAACAATAGTTATTATTTAAACTTACCATTACTATTAAAAATACTATTTTTTGCCAAAACTATGATTTTTACTTTATCAAATTTTAGTAAAATTACCATTTTTATTAAAATTACTATTATCAGAATTATTATTATACTTAAACTAGTATTACCACAATTGATAATGTTACAAAACAAAATATATATATATATATATATATATATATATATATATATATATATATATATATATATATATATATATATATATATATATACACTAATACTACATAAATTTTCATTTTAACCAATAATCTTAATTAAATACAGAATTAAATATCATAATGCAAGATAAGTATTAATAAAATTATAAATATAAAGATATTAATATTAAAACAAAAAACAATATGTATACACTTGTTTGATTATGAGTATCTGTTTTAATTTATATACAAATAATATAGGTTCGTGAATCCGAGGCCAACCCTACAATTGAACATTGTCGTTATATGTATTTTTACTACAAAATACATTAGGTGAGTTTCATTTGCTCCCCTTTTACTCTTTACATTTTTGGGCTGAGAATACATGAAAATGCTTTATTAACTGTTTTATAATATTTATATGCGTGAGTTTCATTTGCCTTTTTAACCTTTATATTTTTGGGCTGAGATTACATGCGCAATTTTTATAAATGTTTTACGAAATAGACACAAGTAATCGAAACTACATTATATGGTTGAATTATTCGAAATCGAATATGCCCCTTTTTATTTAGTCTGGTAATCTAAGAATTAGGGAACAGACACCCTAATTGACGCGAATTCTAAAGATAGATCTATCGGGCCTAACAAGCCCCATCCAAAGTATCGGATGCTTTAGTACTTCGAAATTTATATCATGTCCAAAGGAGGATCCCAAAATGATGGGGATATTCTTATATGCATCTAGTTAATGTCGGTTACCAGGTGTTCAATCCATATGAATGATATTTTTGTCTCTATGCACGGGACGTATGTTTATGAGAAATGGAAATATGAAATCTTGTGGTCTATTAAAATGATGGAAATGATTATTTATGTTAAACTAATGAACTCACCAACCTTTTGGTTGACACTTTAAAGCATGTTTATTCTGAGGTATGATAGAAATCTTCCGCTGTGCAATTGCTCACTTTAAAGATATTACTTGGAGTCATTCATGACATATTTCAAAAGACGTTGCATTCGAGTCGTCGAGTTCATCAAGATTATTATTAAGATAATTATAATTAGATATAGTATGAAATGGTATGCATGTCTGTCAACTTTAGATGTAATGAAAGATTGTCTTTTCAAAACGAATGCAATGTTTGTAAAATGTATCATATAGAAGTCAAGTACCTCGTGATGTAATCAACTATTGTGAATCGTTTATAATCGATATGGACTTCGTCCGGATGGATTAGGATGGGTCCTTTCACCGCCCACCGTACCCAGTCAAGCGTATGTGGTTATATATAAATACGTCAAATTATAAGTCTATATATTAATTTAACGAGGTATCGTTTAGTTAATATAAGACCCATTAATAGCCCATAGTCTAATTTCCACAAATTTCGTTCTTTTGTCCAAACCCCAATTATGGTACAAAACCCAATTACCCAATTTTAATATTTAGCCTAACAACATGATTACTTCGGCATTAAATAAGTATAATAATAACTTAGCTACGAGACATTAAATTAAAAAGGTTAAACATAACTTACAATGATTAAAAATAGCGTAGCGTTACACGGACAGAATTTCGACTTACATCCTTACAACATTCGCTAACATACCCTTATTATTAAAATTAAAATTAAAATATAATATATATATATATATATATATATATATATATATATATATATATATATATATATATATATATATATATATATATATATATATATATCGTATGATAGAGAGAAAGAAAAAGATGTGTTTATTTTGGCCAAAATGCGTTGAATAATAATTTAACATATAAATAATTATAAGAATTATTTAAATATTATATTTTATTTATGTGCATAGTTAACTTGTAATTTTTAGTCCGTTGCGTCGAGCGTTGAGAGTTGACTTTGGTCACGGTTCCGGATTTTCGAACGTCCTTGCGTACAATTTAATATCTTGTATTTTGCATTTCGCTTTTTGTACTCTTGTAATTTTGAGACGCTTCTAATCAATAATTGGAACCTCTTTGATTGTATTTTGTACTTTTGAGCTTTTTGGTCGTTTGCGTCTTCAATTCGTCGAATCTGTCTTTTGTCTTCACCTTTTATTATTTAAACGAATATCACTTGTAAATAGAACAATTGCAACTAAAAGTTTGTTTTTCTTGAGGGATAATGCTATGAAATATATGTTTGTTTTCAGCATTATCAAATATTCCCACACTTGAGCGTTGCTTGTCCTCAAGCAATATAGTCTTGAAATAAAAATACTAGAATCACTTCTTTATTCTTCACACTTTGTACATCAGTGATTTCTATACGGCGGTATAAACAATGGTAGTAACGTTGTGGTTTACAGTCCCACATAACTATGAAAATTTAGATCCTTAAGGAAATTGGATCTTTATGAAAACATTTGATCTTTTGAAAATTAAATCTAGCTTTTACCCTAGATAAGTTTTTCCGGAATAACCCTTCACCGGTGTTTGCAAAATGTTTTTGTGGGTATGGTGGGTTTCAGATTTGAAAATTTTAGCTCAAAACTTGTGGTTTTGTGTCACCCTCTTGCTATCCTTATATTAGGAAAGCAACACGTCCAGTATACTTGCTCCGTATATTAACTTTCGGTAAACTACCTTCCGGTTGTAAAGGAAAGCGTTGAACAAGCAACTGTTAAGGCAATGTCCCCTGACATGCTTTTAATTATGGTCTATAACGTGTCGGATGCAATTACTATCCTTGGTAGGAGCAATAGTAAAGCTCACCTTTATAATTTTTCTTCGTTCTGGCACAAGGTCCTGTCTTTGACCATGCTATGCAACCACCGTTCTTACGGTTGACACCCGATTTTGGTTCAGGTGACCTAATGAATTCCAGGTGAATTCCTAGGATTTTACGTTCAATGGTAATGAACGCATTAAAAATAGGGTTTTCAGAAAACAAATCGGTTTGTAATTTTGATCAAAATATTTTCTCGTTCAAGCTCGAGTTTAGATATCATTGAATTCCATGAGTTTGTAATTCTCAATCTTTAAGATCAATCTCTAAGATTGAGTAATATCAGTCTTAAAAGCTCATTTTTGATCTTTTAAGGAGATTTTCCTTTCTGGGGGTCTGATTCATTAGTCTTATCAAGCTAATTTGCACGGCGTCCTCCCCATTTTACAAGACAGATCCTCTCATGGTTAGGATAAGTCTGACCACTTGGCGACCCTATTTGATGCTGAGGTCCGTGGATTTCCTGCTGATTTTAGTGATGACTTTTCTAGATTTTTCGTCAACCTACAGCTGATCTGGACGACAACTTCTTGACCTAAATCAAGAAGCGCGTTTCTTTTTCAGAAGACTTTACTTCCTTTTAATGATGGAATTGATTCATCGTGTAGATCCATCTTTCTTTCAAATATATTACAGTAAATTGGGTAAAACTGTTTAGATTGGTCTAAAGCAAAAGTATCTTCAGTTATTTGTACAAAAATATGTGATATATGTTTTAAATAACTTGGTAATTTTTCCCACACTTGGCTTTTATTTTCCTTTTTATTGTCCTCTATTCCATTTTAAATGAATTCTAACATTTTGGTTTGTTTCTCAATTTATGTCCTTTCCGAGGTAACAATAATTTCGGTGTTAACACCTAGTTTTATTGTTAATAAATATGTATAAACATGATTTTGAGTTCATTTAATTGAAAATTTTGAAAAATTTTACTAGAATTGGGTAGTCAGTATATAAGACTAGGGCTGTTCTTTATTATCAGAGAGCACTAGATTCTAATACAACTACTGCTTTACTAGTATTTCTAATGGTAACCAAGTGTTTAAATTAAAAAATTTTAAAATCCGAAAGAATTTAACCCCTTCCCACACTTAAGATCTTACAATGCCCTCATTTGCAAGAAATCAGTAACAATTTAAATTAATGAGGGTGATTAGCGTAGAAAATGATTAAATTTTACCAAAGTTTCCAAACATATTGGCGTTTGTATGCTGAATGATAAATGGTGCATATCATTTGTTCATTCCGTCTTGTTGTTACATCACATTTGTTTTTCGTTTTGTCGTCAAAAGTACTAGCTTTTGCTGAACTTAATGCCAGTCTTTGAAAATGCGCTGTTTTACCCTGTTTTGTACAATCGCCAATATACATACAATACAAATATAAACATGCATGGCAATTTGAAATGGGACTTAAAATCCCACTTTCAAATTAAATATGAAATATTAGTACAATTTAATAAAAATATTTAACATTACAATAAAAGTATCATAATATAATGTGTTTAAACATAAATAAACAGAAATAGTAATAAAAATTAGAAATCATATAAATTACCAACCGGAACTATATCAATCATGGATAGGGGTTCCAGTTCATGTCATCGTCCGGGTTCCATGGTTGGTGATAGGTGTACTGGTATGCCTGGTTAGGGTCGTAGAGAGTATAAGGCGGTGTCATCTCGGGCTGGTGTGGAGGATAGTAAGCTGGTCTGGTCGGAACGTAGTGATCCTGAGGTGACAGCCGGCTCATAATCTGACGCTGATGATAGTCCCATCTATCATCCTGTCATTGCCTGGAATGCTCATAATCATTCCAGGCTTGCCACTACTCCATCCGTCTAAATCTCTCCGCGTTTGTCATATCTACCTCATCTACACGCTGGTAGACATCAGTCATAGCCTCCCGAATGACATCCCTAATGTCATCCGCTTCCTCCATCTCCTCATCTGAGCCTCTCTCTACCTGAGGATGACTACCTACATAGGGTATTGCCTGGTTGCGTCTACTCTTCAATACCTTAGCACCCGCATAAACCCTCAATCCTAAAAGCTCAACCTGTTCCCTACATTCCAAAAGTGGACCCCCTTGGTTCTTATCTACGCCTAAATACTCTCCAATGAGAGTAACAAAAATACCTCCTCCTATAATCCCCCCTTCCTGTATTCCTTCAACCATCTTAGATAAATAAAAATCAACACAGTAAGGGATATTAACAAAGCCTCTTGGGTCTCGAATACACTTTAGGTAAAATAAATCATGTAAGGTCAATTTTTACTTGTTGTGACCTCTCTGTATAATCGATTTAGCCAAAAATCTATGAATTATATGAAGCTCGGCTCTGTTAATATGTAAGTAGGTATGTGTTCCTCCACGCCCAAAAACATTATAATCAGACATACGCCTCCAGACGGCGTTCGCATCAAAATTCCTATCTACCCTTTCACCACGATAAATCAAATTCATACAATCGGGTAGTAGTAATTCAGCAGGCGTATATATCTGTAATGCCCTAGCCATATCTAGCATGGACATCCTGTACATCCTACCGCCAAGTATAAACCTAAGAAAACTTATATCATCTAATCTATCTACATCTACATTTAACGCTATAGTACTCATAAGTTCTACACACCATTCCTTTTATACATGTCTACGAATGGTGAATAATCGTTCTCAATCTGTTAAAGAATAACTGCCATACCTTTGTATCAAATGCTCCCTAACACGGTCAGCAAGTTGGACCCTTTCCAAAGGATCCCAATCAATTACCCTAGTCACCTCTACCTCTTTTGTTACTAATTTGAATTTATTACTTTGATATGCCGGGTAATCTCTCCATCGTCTATCAAATCTCAGATTAGGATGCAACGTGTGTTCAGGAATCGTTGGGTATTCTACAGCTGGATGCATCGAAAATACTATGAATTCATTAACAAACTGTAGCGGATCATAATAAGGTACATGTTGATCAGGCTGATGTTGTGGTTCCTGTTGTGGTACTTGTTCAGGTTCATATTGCATTTCTGGTTCTGGTTCTGGAGCTGGAGCGGGTCGTCTAGATGATGACGATGATGAACCTCCAGTATCGGCTCTCTGCAAAACACATTAAACACAAAATTTGTGCATCCAAATATGCATTAGTGTTAGCAAAATAACAACTTAAATTAACCACAATAACATGTTAAATCAAACTTAAACTTACACGCATTTTCACAATTTTTACAATTCTACACTTTTTTAAATAAGTACATACGAAAATGTAGACAAATTTCATAAGCATTTAACTCAAATAACATGTCAAAATAATCATTACTAACAATTAAACAAGTCTCAAATGGCAATTATATCAAATTAATCAAGTTCATGAATTTTAGACTTAAAAAGTCTTCTTTAATCTCCAAAAATCATGTTTAGGATCAAAGTTTGGATCATTTAACTACCTAAACGTGTTACACTACTCAATTTAGCAATAATTCATGACAAAAATCGGCCATAACCTGTTTATATCAAAAAGCCCCAAATTGCTCAAGAACACAAACCCTAGATTTCTAAAAATTTTGAAGTTTTTGGCTTCAAATCATGTTAAATAGCATCAATCTAGGTTATACATGCATAAAATACTAACAATTTAACACTAATTACACTAGAAATTAACAAAATTGCATTAGGTAAAATATTGGTAATTATCACAAAAACTAGAAAATTTATGAGTTTAGGGGTGTAATTTTTACTTTCTTTGAAAAGCTTCTGAACAATTTCATGATTAGAGCGAAAAATTTGACGAATTACGGTGAAAATTTGGTGAAATTTGGAGAGAATTTCGTGTATGTGTGTGTGTATTGTGGTGAAGAGCAGAGCAGCTCGCTGCTTTTTCTATCTGGCCTGTTTTCCAGCTCCATGCGATCGCATGGAGTTGGAGTTCAAAACCCATGCGATCGAATGGGGGTCCGGGTACAGTGACTTTGACTTTTTTTTTATTTTATAAAACCTTATAACTTATAAAACATATAATTAATAAAATTTTAAAAATTTGTTTCTTTTTAGGATGAGGGCGTTTCGGATCGATGTCCTAGTCCGTCCCTCGATAAAATTTTAAAATTTGTCAATTTTTAAGCGCGGTTTTAAAAGTAAAGATTTTTGGGTTTTTTAAATGTTTTTGGCATACTTTAGTTCAATAAGATTAAAAATAATGATAATAAAAGTTCTCGTCCCTCCCTTGGGTAAAGCAATTTCGGTTCAACGACCTAGTCTTCATCTCACGACGAATTTTAAAAATCAAATTTTTAACTTAACGAAATAAAGTAAATTTTTGTTTTTAAATTCACACCAAACTTAAATATAAAATGCATAAAATTAAAAATTCATATTAAAAATTCACACCAAACTTAAATTATATATATATTTTTTTATACATCAAACTTATATTAAAAATATTAATTTTTCAAATATTTACAACTTTAAATATATTAATTTTTAAAGGTTTACAATATTAATTTAATATTAATTTTAAAAACAAAGTAAAAATAAAATTAAAAATATTTTTGGTCTTTTATCCCACTTTAATCAATCAAATATTATCAAAAACATACGCCCCTCTTTTCGGTAAAGTAATTTTGGTTTCATAACCTAGTTTAACTCATGACGAATTTTTGAAATATTTTGGGTTGATTGATTAAAGATATTTATACCTTAAGAATAAACGGTAAATTTCGCAGTGATGTAATAAATTTTTGTATGATATCAATAATTTCGGTTACGCATACCTAATTTTATCAAATACCAATTTAATACTTTATAGAGAACAAATTAGCGTTTATTATCAAAAGGTTAAAAATAAAAATAAAAATAAAAACTGTACATACTTACCTGTGAGATAGTATTCTTAGTGATATGCTTTAGCCCAATCATAAGATAGTCGGATTAATTGATTTTCCATAGCTACATAGGCGTAACCTCGAGCATTCAACTTTTTTTCTTCTAAACATATGAACGGTCCATCTCTGCATAAAGTAACAAATTCGGTATTGGAATATGTCTGATTCGTCTAACATTTTCCTTCGTGTGACCATTTTCCACATTTGTGACATCTTTCAAGGTGTCGAGCTCTCCTTTTTGCTGCGGATTTTGATTTTCCTTTACCAAATTGTAACTTATTATTTTCGTTCCTGGATTCTTTTCTTACTCCGTCCCATTTGCCTCTGATTAATGATACTATTTTACTTGGAAGGGTGTCATTATTACGTTTAGTGATCAAAGCCTGTAGCATTAGACCATGGTTTAGTTCACAGGAAGTCTTCATCTCACAAAACCTAAAAAAATAAAAATTCAGAATGGGGGGAGAAGACTAGTTCTTTAGGGTCTGCTAGGGAAAGACCATTCGGGTTCCATTTACGAGAACTACACGAAAACAGAAAATCTAACTCTAACAGAAATACATATTACCCTAAAAAGATTTGAACCTCCCCTCACTTAGTTGAAATTGTGATTAACGTTACTTTCAATTGGATCATCAACAACTTGTATATCTTTGACTTTTACTTCAATCCATTTATTGATTTCCTCCGTAACTTTCACAAATTCAACTAACATCGCCTTTTCTTTTGGTGATAAATTGGATATTAATCGGTTACATAACTTAAAGTTTCCCTTAATCTTAGCATCGTGAATCCGTTTATAAAGTTTCTTCGTTGAACTGTTAAAAACGGGTTCATCTAATTTCTTATTATCAACGGGGTTCTTTGTGATCGGATCATCATTAAGTGTTTCTTCATCTTCCCCACACTTATGCATTTTTATTGGTTTAACAGTTTTGGTTGGTGGAGATCTAAACTTTCAATTCACAAAGGTCATTGATTTATCACCATCCCTAAGTGTCATTCTACCTTCTCTTACTTCAATGAATGCCTCGGTGGTTGCTAAAAATGGGCGACCTAAAATTAGAGGAATATCAAGGTTTTCCTCCATATTAATCACTATGAAGTTTGCAACAAAGGTCAAACTTCCCACGTTAACAAGTAAATTATTTGCTATTCCAACCGGGTGTTTAATGGTTAGGTCAAATGATTGAACACCTATTTTGGTTGGTTTTAATTTACCCATACCTAATCTTTTGTATAAGGAAAGAGGCATAATATTTGCACTTGCTCCTAAATCTGCGAGTCCATTATATACAGCACCATCATTAAGCAAGCAAGAAATGATAAATTCACCCGGGTCTCCTGCTTTAGTAAGTCGAGATGGTTTGTAAACCTTTTTCGGATGTTCTTTTCTTGGTTCTTTCACTTCTATTTGAACTTATTGTTCACATTTTTCTTCGTTTCTTGGAATGGGAGGTTTGTATAAGAATTCTTCTTCATCACTCCAATTTGAATCCTCCCTATTTTCCAATTTTGATTTTTCATATGTTGTTGATAACATATTTATGTTTTCATTTTTAGGGTTTTCTTAGGTGGTGAAATTATGATTGACTTCATTGTCAACTTCCATCAGACCATGTATGTAATGTTTAACTCTGTGACCATTAACTTTAAATTCAATCCCATTTGAATTTATTAACTCTATTGTTCCGTATGGGAAAACTCTTTTGACTATAAATGGTCCAGACCATCTTGATTTCAATTTTCCAGGAAATAGCTTGAATCGTGAATTGAAAAGAAGAACTCTGTCTCCTTCTTTAAATTCTTTTGAACTTTTGATTCTTTTATCATGCCATTTCTTCGTTCTTTCCTTATAGATTAATGAATTTTCGTATGCTTCAAGTCTTAATTCTTCTAATTCGTTTAGCTGACTTAATCATAGACGTCCGGCTTCATGTAAATCAAGATTACATGGCTTCAAAGCCCAAAATGCTTTGTGTTCAATTTCTACTGGAAGATGACATGCTTTTCCGTAAACGAGTTTAAAAGGTGTGGTTCCAATTAGAGTTTTGTAGGCTATTCTAAAAGCCCAGAGTGCATCCTCCAATTTAATGGACCATTCCTTCGGATTTGATCCTACGGCTTTCTCTAGAATACGTTTTAAAGCTCGGTTGGTATTTTCAACTTGTCCACTTATTTGTGGATGATAAGCAGTGGAGATTTTATGAGTTACTCCATATCTTTTGAGAACTTTTTCAAGTTGATTATTACAAAAATGAGTACCCCGATCACTTATTAAAGCTTTCGGTGTTCCGAACCTTGTAAAAAGACGTTTTAAAAAGTTGACTACAACTCGTGCATCATTAGTCGGGAGAGCTTGTGCTTCCGCCCATTTAGATACATAATCAATGGCAACGAGAATGTAGAGATTATTATGAGATTTTGGAGATGGACCCATAAAGTCAATACCCCAAATGTCAAATACTTCACATACTTGAATGACATTTTGTGGCATCTCATCACGTTGACCTATTTTTCTGGCCCTTTGACAAGCATCACAGGATTTGCAAAGAAAGTGTGCGTCTTTGAAAATTGTAGGCCAATAGAATCCAGCATCGTAAACTTTTCTTGCTGTGAGTTGTGGCCCATAATACCCTCCTATTGGTCCTGTGTAACAATGGTTTAAGATTTGACTAGCTTCATCTCCGAATACACATCGGCGTATTATTCCATCGGGACAACTTTTAAACAAATGTGGATCTTCCCAGAAATAGTGTTTTATATCACTAAAGAATTTCTTTCGTTTTTGGTACGACAATCCTTTTTCAAGGAATCCACATACTAAGTAGTTTGCATAGTCTGCAAACCATGGAATTTCATTATAATCTATCTTCAATAGATATTCATCAGGAAAGTTGTCTTGTATGGCCGATTCATTTAGAACTTCTAATTCGGGATTTTCAAGACGAGAAAGATGATCAGCTGCGAGATTTTCTGCTCCCTTTTTATCTCAGATTTCAATATCAAACTCTTGTAAGAGTAAGATCCAACGGATTAATCATGGCTTGGCATCTTGTTTTGAAAATAGGTATCTAAGAGCAGAATGGTCGGTATAGACCACCGTTTTAGCTAGAACGAGATATGAACGAAATTTGTCAAAAGTAAAGACAATAGCAAGGAGTTCTTTTTCAGTAGTTTTGTAATTCGTTTGTGCTCCTTGTAACGTCTTACTAGCATAATATATAGGTTGAAATCGTTTTTCAATCCTTTATCCTAAAACGGCTCCCATTGCAAAATCACTTGCATCGCACATTAGTTCAAACGGTAGATTCCAATTTTGAGTTATCATGATCGGCGCATTTGTGAGTTTCTCTTTAAGAATATTAAAAGATTTGATCCATTCATCTGAAAAGATGAATGGAGCATCCTTTTCTAGGAGTTTATTCATAGGAGTGGCAATTTTAGAAAAATCTTTTATAAAACGTCGGTAAAAACCGGCATGCCCTAGAAAACTCCTACTTCCTCTAACATTGGTGGGATGTGGAAGTTTAGCAATTAAATCTACTTTAGCTCTATCCACTTCAATTCCTTCTTTTGAGATTTTATGACCAAGAACGATGCCTTCTTTAACCATGAAATGACATTTCTCCCAATTAAGTACTAGATTTGATTGTTCGCATCTAATAAGCATTCGTTCAAGATTAACTAGACATGATTCAAATGTATCACCAAAGACTGAAAAGTCATCCATGAAAACTTCCATGCATTCTTCTATCATGTCGTGAAAAATCGCCATCATGCACCTTTGAAAGGTTGCAGGGGCATTGCAAAGTCCAAATGGCATGCGTTTATAAGCAAAAGTACCATAAGGGCACGTGAATGTGGTTTTCTCTTGGTCTTCGGGGGCTATTGGAATTTGAAAATATCCGGAAAAACCATCAAGAAAACAATAGTAACTATTTCCGGCTAATCTTTCCAACATTTGATCAATAAAAGGTAAGGGAAAGTGATCTTTTCTGGTGGCGTCATTTAATTTTCTATAATCAATACAAACACACCATCCTGTTACAGTCCTAGTAGGAATAAGCTCATTTTTCTCATTTGTGATGACAGTCATGCCACCCTTCTTAGGTACGCATTGAACTGGGCTTACCCATGGACTATCAGAGATTGGATAAATTAAACCTGCATCTAGCAGTTTAATAATTTCTTTCTTAACAACATCTTGCATATTAGGATTTAGTCTTCGTTGGCGTTACACATACGTTTTATGACCTTCTTCCATAAGGATTTTATATGTGCAATATGAAGGACTTATTCCTTTAATATCATGAATTTTCCATGCAATAGCTGGTTTATGAGCTTTTAACACAGAAATGAGTTGAGATTTTTCATTTTCAGTAAGAGAAGACGATATTATTACAGGTAATTCAGATTCACCATGTAAATAAGCGTATTCCAAATGCTTTAGAAGTGACTTTAACTCTAATGTTGGTGGTTCTTCTATCGATGATTTATATCGATATCTGTCTTCTTCTTTTAGCATTTGAATTTCTTCTGTTGTTGGTTCATATCCATTAGCCATAAGTGTAGCTAACATTTCAGTTTCATCAATTGGTTCAGTTCCTTCTTCTAAAGAACATTCTCCTGTTCCTTGTAATTCTGGAAATTCTTCTAACAATTCTGCATGTGAATCTATAGTTTGAATATAATAACATGTATCATCTACAGATTGCGGTTGTTTCATGGCTCTATCAACTGAAAAGGTAATACTCTCGTCCTCTATACTTAGGGTCAGTTTCTTACCAAACACATCTATTATTGCTTTGGCCGTGTTTAAGAATGGTCTTCCTAATATGAGAGGTACTCGAGAATCTTCTTCCATGTCCAGAATAACAAAATCTACTGGAAATACTAAAGTTCCAACTTTAACTAGCATATTTTCCATTATCCCTCTAGGATATTTTACTGATCTATCGGCTAGTTGTATGCTTATTCGTGTTGGTTTCAATTCTCCAAGGTCTAGTTTAGCGTATAGTGAATACGACATTAGATTTATACTAGCACCTAAGTCTGCCAATGCTTCTATTGAACTAATACTACCCAGAAAACATGGAATTGTGAAACTTCCTGGATCTGATAATTTTTCTGGTATCTTATTCAACAGCACTGCAGAACAATTAGCATTCATAGTAACAGCCGAGAGTTCTTCCATTTTCTTTCTATTTGTGATTAGATCTTTCAAAAATTTAGCATATCTAGGCATTCCTGAAATCACATCAATGAAAGGAAGATTTACATTTATCTGTTTAAACATATCCAAGAATTTGGATTGCTCGGCTTCAAGTCTCTCTTTTCTCATTTTACTCGGGTAAGGAAGTGGTGGTTGGTATGGTTTAACATAAGGTTTAGCTTTAACTGTGTTATCTTCATTAAGCTTTTCAACTACCGGTTCTTTTTCCTTATCTTGCTCAGGTTGTGGTTCTTGTGGAGTAGGAATAGCTTCATTAGAAATTACAGGTATTTCAGGTGGTTTAATTGTAATACCACTTGTTGTGGTAATGGCTTTAGATGTTTCATTCCGGGGGTTAGCATTTGTATCACTAGGTAGACTTCCCGATTTTCTTTCACCCATTAACCTTGCTAGGTTGCTTACTTCTTGTTTCAAACTTTGAATAGAAGCTTGTTGATTTCTAAATGCTTGAGCATTTTGTTCATTCGTTTGTTTCTGAGATGTGAAAAATTGAGTTTGAGATTCAACTAGCTTCGACATCTTGTCTTCTAAATTTGGCTTTTTATCATCGGTTTGTGGTGGTTTGTTTTGAAAAACAGGTCTTTACTGATTGTAAGTATTATTGGATACTTGTTGATTGCTAGGACCTTGTTGGTTGTTGTATGGAACATTTCAGTAATAATTCTGATTTTGATTGTATATTGGTCTTGGCGGTTGATAATTATTCTGATAATTATTTCCAGGCCTTTGGTTTATGTATGAAACATTCTCTCTTTGTTCCATTGTTAGTTCAATACTGAGACAATCTTTTGTCAAATGTGGTCCTCCACACTGCTCACAACTAATTCGTATTGAGTGGATATCTTTAGTCATCTTTTCCATTTGTCTCTCGACAGCATCTATCTTTGCGGAAATGGAATCCAAGTCATGGCTAGAATCGGCTCTAGCTGCTTTAGATGATCTAATGATATCTTTTTCTTGGTGCCACTCATGTGAGTGGGAAGCAGTGTTATCAATAATTTTGTAAGCATCCGTTGCTGTGTTCTTCATAATGGAACCACCAGCTGCTATATCGATGTCTTTTCGTGTAGTGATGTCGCATCCTTGGTAGAATATTTGTATAATTTGACAGGTGTCTAAACCATGTTGAGGACATCCTCTTAATAACTTTCCAAATCTTGTCCACGCCTCATATAGAGTTTCATTTGGCTTTTGTGTAAACGTAACAATTTCTCCTTGAAGTCTCACGGCTTTAGATGCCGGAAAGAATTGTTTAAGAAATTTTTCAACTAAAATATCCCATGTATCAATCGCCCCTTCAGGTAACGATTCCAACCAATCTTTGGCTTCTCCCTTTAAAGTCCAGGGAAATAACATGAGATATATCTGTTCATCCTCAACTTCTCTTATTTTAAATAGTGTGCAGATCCTATTAAAGGTACGAAGATGTTCATTTGGATCTTCCTTCAGTGCACCACTAAATTGGCATTGATTAGTTACCATGTGTAGGATTTGTCCCTTAATTTCATAATCAGGCGCATTAATGTCAGGTTGAGTAATTGCGTGACCTTGGCCAGTGTGTGTAGTGATCCGAACTTTTCCATGTTTATATATATTAATTGAGATTGATATTTACATGATTAAATGTTTCTAACATGTTAAGCAATCAAACTTGTTAAGACTTGATTAATTGAAATATGTTTCATATAGACAATTGACCACCCAAGTTGACCGGTGATTCACGAACGTTAAAACTTGTAAAAACTATATGATGACATATATATGGATATATATATAGTTAACATGATACTATGATAAGTAAATATATCATTAAGTATATTAACAATGAACTACATATGTAAAAACAAGACTACTAACTTAATGATTTTTAAACGAGACATATATGTAACGATTATCGTTGTAAAGACATTTAATGTATATATATATCATATTAAGAGATATTCATACATGATAATATCATGATAATATAATAATTTAAAATCTCATTTGATATTATAAACATTGGGTTAACAACATTTAACAAGATCGTTAACCTAAAGGTTTCAAAACAACACTTACATGTAACGACTAACGATGACTTAACGACTCAGTTAAAATGTATATACATGTAGTGTTTTAATATGTATTTATACACTTTTGAAAGACTACAATACACTTATCAAAATACTTCTACTTAACAAAAATGCTTACAATTACATCCTCGTTCAGTTTCATCAACAATTCTACTCGTATGCACCCGTATTCTTACTCGTACAATACACAGCTTTTAGATGTATGTACTATTGATATATACACTCCAATGATCAGCTCTTAGCAGCCTATGTGAGTCACCTAACACATGTGGGAACCATCATTTGGCAACTAGCATGAAATATCTCATAAAATTACAAAAGTATGAGTAATCATTCATGACTTATTTACATGAAAACAAAATTACATATCCTTTATATCTAATCCATACACCAACGACCAAAAACACCTACAAACACTTTCATTATTCAATTTTCTTCATCTAATTGATCTCTCTCAAGTTCTATCTTCAAGTTCTAAGTGTTCTTCATAAATTCCAAAAGTTCTAGTTTCATAAAATCAAGAATACTTTCAAGTTTGCTAGCTCACTTCCAATCTTGTAAGGTGATCATCCAACCTCAAGAAATCTTTGTTTCTTACAGTAGGTTATCATTCTAATACAAGGTAATAATCATATTCAAACTTTGGTTCAATTTCTATAACTATAACAATCTTATTTCAAGTGATGATCTTACTTGAACTTGTTTTCGTGTCATGATTCTGCTTCAAGAACTTCGAGCCATCCAAGGATCCGTTGAAGCTAAATCCATTTTTCTCTTTTCCAGTAGGTTTATCCAAGGAACTTAAGGTAGTAATGATGTTCATAACATCATTCGATTCATACATATAAAGCTATCTTATTCGAAGGTTTAAACTTGTAATCACTAGAACATAGTTTAGTTAATTCTAAACTTGTTCGCAAACAAAAGTTAATCCTTCTAACTTGACTTTTAAAATCAACTAAACACATGTTCTATATCTATATGATATGCTAACTTAATGATTTAAAACCTGGAAACACGAAAAACACCGCAAAACCGGATTTACGCCGTCGTAGTAACACCGCGGGCTGTTTTGGGTTAGTTAATTAAAAACTATGATAAACTTTGATATAAAAGTTGTTATTCTGAGAAAATGATTTTTATTATGAACATGAAACTATATCCAAAAATTATGGTTAAACTCAAAGTGGAAGCATGTTTTCTAAAATGGTCATCTAGACGTCGTTCTTTCGACTGAAATGACTACCTTTACAAAAATGACTTGTAACTTATTTTTCTGACTATAAACCTATACTTTTTCTGTTTAGATTCATAAAATAGAGTTCAATATGAAACCATAGCAATTTGATTCACTCAAAACGGATTTAAAATGAAGAAGTTATGGGTAAAACAAGATTGGATAATTTTTCTCATTTTAGCTACGTGAAAATTGGTAACAAATCTATTCCAACCATAACTTAATCAACTTGTATTGTATATTATGTAATCTTGAGATACCATAGACACGTATACAATGTTTCGACCTATCATGTCGACACATCTATATATATTTCGGAACAACCATAGACACTCTATATGTGAATGTTGGAGTTAGCTATACAGGGTTGAGGTTGATTCCAAAATATATATAGTTTGAGTTGTGATCAATACTAAGATACGTATACACTGGGTCGTGGATTGATTCAAGATAATATTTATCGATTTATTTCTGTACATCTAACTGTGGACAACTAGTTGTAGGTTACTAACGAGGACAGCTGACTTAATAAACTTAAAACATCAAAATATATTAAAAGTGTTGTAAATATATTTTGAACACACTTTGATATATATGTATATATTGTTATAGGTTCGTGAATCAACCAGTGGCCAAGTCTTACTTCTCGACGAAGTAAAAAATCTGTGAAAGTGAGTTATAGTCTCACTTTTAAAATCTAATATTTTTGGGATGAGAATACATGCAGGTTTTATAAATGATTTAAAAAATAGACACAAGTACGTGAAACTACATTCTATGGTTGAATTATCGAAATCGAATATGCCCCTTATTATTAAGTCTGGTAATCTAAGAATTAGAGAACAGACACCCTAATTGACGTGAATCCTAAAGATAGATCTATTGGGCCTAACAAACCCCATCCAAAGTACCGGATGCTTTAGTACTTCGAAATTTATATCATATCCGAAGGGTGTCCCGGAATGATGGGGATATTCTTATATATGCATCTTGTTAATGTCGGTTACCAGGTGTTCACCATATGAATGATTTTTATCTCTATGTATGGGATGTGTATTGAAATATGAATTCTTGTGGTCTATTATTATGATTTGATATATATAGGTTAAACCTATAACTCACCAACATTTTTGTTGACGTTTTAAGCATGTTTATTCTCAGGTGATTATTAAGAGCTTCCGCTGTCGCATACTTAAATAAGGACGAGATTTGGAGTCTATGCTTGTATGATATTGTGTAAAAACTGCATTCAAGAAACTTATTTTGTTGTAACATATTTGTATTGTGTGTAAACAGGATATTTTAGATTATCATTATTTGATAATCTACGTAAAGCTTTATAAAACCTTTATCTATGAAATAAAGGTTATGGTTTGTTTTAAAAATGAATGCAGTCTTTGAAAAACGTCTCATATAGAGGTCAAAACCTCGCAACGAAATCAATTAATATGGAACGTTTTTAATCAATAAGAACGGGACATTTCAGTTGGTATCCGAGCGTTGGTCTTAGAGAACCAGAATTTTGCATTAGTGTGTCTTATCGAGTTTGTTAGGATGCATTAGTGAGTCTGGACTTCGACCGTGTTTTCTTGAAAAATGATTGCTTAACAAATTTTGTTGGAAACTATATATTTTTAACATGTGAATATTATGTGATATATTAATCTCTTAACGCGTTTGATATTATGTGATAGATGTCTACCTCTAGAACAAGTCCCATTGACTCACCTAATAATAATGAAGAGTCAAATGTAAATTGGAATGATTCGTGGACTGATTCACAAGTTCCCGAAGAGGAACCGGAAGAAGAGTCGGAACCGGAAGAAGAATCGGAACCGGAAGAAGAATCGGAACCGGATGAAGAAATAGAACCGGTGGGGGAAATAATAAAATGGTTAAGTAAAAGAAAATCCTCAACCAACCGACCAAGGTTAATTATGGTCAATGGTGTTTCCGCCAAGGAAGCAAAATATTGGGAGGATTACCAATTCTCCGATGAATCGGATTCCGACGAGAATTCCGATGATGTTATAGAAATTACCCCAATTGAATTTAAAAAGGCAAAAGAAAATAATAAGGGAAAGGGCATAAAAATAGAGAAAACTAATTCCAACCCCGATGAACTTTATATGTATCGTCAACCCCCGAAGTCCTTAAGTTGTAACAATGACCCGGGAACCTCTAAACCACCAGGTTTTTCTAAACCAATGTGGATCACGACGGCTCGTATTAGGGGAACATCATATATCCCTAGAAACTTGGCAAAACGAACCAAAACCGAAGAAGAAGAAACAAGCGAGTCGGAATAAGATAGTTGTATTCGTGTGGTGTAATATATGTAATATAGTGTGCTTATGCTTTATGATATATGTAAAAATTGCTTGTATTAATAAGTATTTTTTTTTATGAATCTAACTCTTGTCTATTTTACAGTATAAAAACACAAAATGGATAGACAACCCAATATTTTAAGAGACCTACCCGGAGACATGATTGATGAAATCTTGTCTAGAGTCGGTCAGAATTCTTCGGCACAACTATTTAAGGCGAGATCAGTTTGTAAGACATTCGAAGAACGTTCCAAGAATGCCTTGGTTTATAAAAGGCTTTCGTTCGAAAGATGGGGGATATCACATTGGGAAATCCATAAGTTACGATGTGTTTACTTTGACGCATATATTGCGGGGAACCCAAATGCTATTTTACGCAATGGGTTAAGAAATTATTTTGACTCAATATATCCGAATATTGGACTTCGTGATTTAGAAAAAGCGGCTAACATGCAACATAAAGAAGCATGTTATGCTTACGGATTAGTAAAGTTCGCTTCTCACCAAAGTGAGAACAAGAACATCGGGCTACAACTATTAAACAAAACGTTCCCACAAGTGACGGAGTCGGTAATTGGGGTAAGAAATGAGGTTTTTAGATTGTTACGGGACTGTTGGACATTACGTAACCCTCGTCCCTTTGACGACGTTACAACACGCTGTCTTATCAACGGCCATAACGGTTATGTTCCACAAGACCAAGGATGGGAAGTAATCCTAGTAAAACCAGAATGCATGACTTGTTTCTGGACGTATGAATTACGTGTCTTTATTGCCTTTGCTGAACGACTTGTGTACTAGCTAGAATTATCTTCACAACCATCTTGTATCAAATTTATTGTGTGCTATATTTCATGCTATATGTAAAATAAGCGGTATTGTAAGTTTGTAAAATATTGTGTAAAAGTTTGAACGCGAAATATTATTATAATCAGTTTTTCATATAGAATTGTAGTAGTTGAATTGTATATTATGAAGGTATTTCGTATGCCCGAGAGACATATTAAATTAATGTGGCTGACGTGTTATGATCCAAGTCGGGTCATACCCAATAACAAACTTACCGACACCTTATTTGTATTTGATTTTAACGATTGGTTCATTGATCAAATACGCGACACTTGAACTTTAAGAAAAATGGTTTTCTTAAATATTACTTGATGTGTATTATATAAATTATGGAATAATTTATATATTATGGATTTAATTATTTATAGGTTAAATAATTAATTTATTTATGTTACATTTTATATATAAATTGGTTTTATATAATAAAATGTATATAATAATATGGAAGTTTTATAAAACTAGTTTTATAAAATTCAAATTTTATAAAAACTATTCTTTATAAAATATAATGGGAGTGACATGGGAGTGAGAGCACACATGCTCTTTGATTCCTTCTTGGTCAAAGACAATTCTTTTTTCCATATACATGCAAGCATCTTGACTCCTAGTGACTTACACTTGCAAAAAAAAACACATCAAGCAAAAAAAAATCTGCTCCAAGAAGGTGCTGCTGCCGTGGGCTTTCAAGGCTCAAAGGGAGTTCATTTTCAAGTTTTGCAAGTTCATTTTAAGTGTCTAATAAATCCTAACCAAAAGCTAGGGTGTTGGTGCAAAGTTTGGGGTATAACAACTTGAGGTTTCACACTTTTGGAGCTCCATTCATCATCATCATCTTCATCATTTACTAGCAAGCTTGGAGTAGGTATAATCTCTTTACTTGCTTGTAGTTTGTAAGTATATATCACAACTTGATCCTAATTGGGATTTAACTTTAATTGGTTAAAGTTTAACAAGTCTTAAATTGGTAATTAACATGCTTCCGCTTTCTTGATTCTTAAATGGTTTTAAGTATAATGGAACTTGTTAAATCCCAACAATGGTATCAGAGCCGAAGTTGTTGAAATATGCTTCGAGATGGTTATTAAACCCACTATAATTTTGCATTCTATGAACATGCATGAAGTAGAATGTAAAATTTTGGGTTTTGGGTGGTTGTCATTTTGGCCAAAATCACTTGTGATTCTGCATTCTGTACTGCCAATCACTTGTGATTCTGTACTGCCAATCACTTGTGATTCTATACTGCCAATCACTTGTGATTCTGTGTTGCCGATCACTTGTGATTCTGTATTGCCAATCACTTGTGATTCTGTGTTGCAGATCACTTGTGATTCTGTGTTTCCAATCACTTGTGATTCTGTATTGCCTATCACTTATGTTGATGATGTTCACAATCTAAGCCTTGACCTTGTGTTTGGTTGCATGCATGGTTGATTAATATTTATTCAATTGGTTTGTAATAATATTTATTCATTTGACATGTAATAATTCATTTGGTTATGTAATTTATTTTATATTTGGTATGTAAAATAGATTAGGTTGTAATTTCATTTTTTAGACAAAATGTATTAGGATATATTTTGTAAAATGATGAAGAATGATGAAGACTTGAAGAACACATGAAGAAGCATTTGGATGCAAGGTTAAGTGGGAGATTTGAAATCTCCTACTTTGTGTTATAACCCCTTATCCGGTGGCATTTGTTTTCGGCTAAACAAATGTCTACCAAAATGGCTTGATTGTGAACATATTTGTTTTGCATGCATGGTTGTTTATTGTATGATTGTGGATTGTATGGTTGTATGCTACAAGTTAATCACACAAGTTAACAACAAGCAAAATGGCAATTTAATTGGTTAAATTATACATTAATTAACGACATGCAAAACGTCAATTTAAATGGTTAAATTAAAAATGGCTAAAAGGACATTAATAAACGGTTATTAAGATCATGATTAGGATCATATATATAAAATAGTCTATAGACATGAAATTGGCTTTTCATAATGAACTATACACCAAATGCATGTTGGTGTATGGCAAATGTTTTCTTAAACTAGAATTTATGAAAACTTAAAATCCCTTAACTAAAACAAGGTAAACAAGTTAAACGCCATCCTTTTGTGGAAACACTTAGACATATTAGGAATCTCTTGATGGGATAAAGGTCACCTAACCGTCATGGGTGAACTAATATGAATAAGGTACACTTCGCATACATGTGGGATAAAGGTCACCTAACCACTTGTATGTTAAGTCTACATGTTTACACAAGTAGGACGACTTGATTTAGGAATCATGAACTTAGGGTCACCGAAGCATGAGGAATAAATAGGCGTTGATGGGATAAATATGCCATGCAAAAGGATTGCATGATCCCATAACTTAGAAGTTGCAAAAGGATTGCAATTGTCACATAAATGACTACCTAGCTAAATCAAATAACGGGATAAAGGTCACCTAACCGAAATTTGATTTACCGTTGGATTCTAAGATTTAATAAAACAATTAAAAATAAAAGGGTATTGTTTATTAAATTTAAAATCGATACTTAAAAGGACTTTGTTAAATTTTGTAGATGGCCGCAAATAACAACAACATGCAAAATGCACCACTTAACCTAAACAACCTATCATTAAGGTCTCTCCTCGAGAAAGACAAACTCAACCATACGAACTTTATGGATTGGTTCCGTAATCTTAGGATTGTCCTCAAACTTGAGGACAAAGCGTATGTGTTGGAGGACCCTATTCCCAACCAACCGGATGAGGAAGATATAGAGGGCATGGCTTATTATGACAAGTATTGCGCCGATTCGGTGCAAGTCGCTTGTCTAATGCTTGGGACTATGATACCCGAACTCCAAAAGGATTTCGAACATCATAGTGCATATGACATGATTACGCAATTGAAGGAGATGTTCCTTCAACAAGCACGTGTCGAGCGCTTTGAAACGGTTCGAGCGCTACATGCATGTCGTATGGATGACACCCAATCCGTCTCCTCTTATGTCCTCAAAATGAAGAGCCTTATTGATCGTGCTAACCGTCTTAACCTAAACATATCAAATGAGTTAGCCACCGATCTTATCCTTAATTCCCTATCAAAAAGGTTTGATCAATTTGTAATTAATTACAATATGAATGGGATGGATAAGAGCATAGGTGAGCTTCACGGTATGCTTAGAACGGCGGAAACTAGCATGGGTAAAAGGGCTTTACCCGTGTTAGCAATCGATCAAGGTGGGTCCAAAGGTAAGACCTCTAAGCCAAAGGTGGCTAAGAGAAAAGGACCCGCCTATCAAGGCAAAGGGAAGGGGAAGATGGTTACCCCAACCATCAACAAGGCCAAGAAGCAAAAGGTCACCGAGAAGGCAAACCCCAAGGAAGACCCATGTTTCGGTTGCGGTGAGATGGGTCATTGGAAACGAAACTGTCCGGTCTACCTTAAGGAGTTGAAGGACAAGAGGGATGCAGGGCAAACCTCAGGTAATATATATATGGTATATATAGAGCTAAGTATTACTTCTTCTAATACATGGGTATTAGACACTGGATGTGGAACTCATATTTGCAATTCTTTGCAGGGGTTCAAAAGAAGTGATCATAAGGCGGGAACATCAAGTCTCTATATGGGCAATGGTGCAAAGGTGCATGTTAAAGCTCAAGGAGATTTTATTTTGAAGCTTCCAAGCGGATTGGAACTTATTTTAGAAAATGTTTTGTATGCTCCGGATTTGTGTAGAAACATTATTTCTATTTCTCGCTTAAAACAATGTGGTTACGTTATTAATTTTATTGATGATGATATTCATGTTTCTAAAGATAATGTATTCTATTTCAAGGCTTCGCCTTCAAATGGAATTTATGAATTGGTTCATGATGACACATCATCTAGTAGCTCAATGTACCATACAAGCACCAAGAAACTCAAAAGGGATTTGAGTGATTCCTACTTATGGCATTGTCGCCTTGGTCACATAAACAAGAACCGAATACATACACTTCAAAAGAATGGACTTTTGAAATCAAATGAAATGGATTCGTTTGAAGTATGTGAATCTTGTTTACAAGGCAAGATGACTAAAGCACCTTTCAAAGGGACCTATGAAAGGGCTAAAGATTTATTGGGATTAATACATTCGGATGTATGTGGACCCTTTAAACCCATGACTAGGAAAGGTGAAAGATACTTTGTTACTTTCATTGATGACTTTAGTCGTTTCGGATATGTCTACTTATTAAGACACAAGGACGAAACGTTTGAAGCATTCAAAGAATATCAAAACGAAGTACAAAATCAACTCAATAAGACAATTAAGGTACTACGTACCGATAGAGGAGGTGAATACCTAAGCGATGCCTTCCAAGATCATCTTAGGAGTTGTGGGATTATCTCACAACTTACTCCACCCGGAACACCCCAACTTAATGGAGTTTCCGAAAGGAGGAACCGAACCCTAATGGATATGGTTCGATCTATGATGGCAAGAAGCTCGTTGCCTCTATCATTTTGGGGTTATTGTCTAAGCTCCGCGGCTCGTATTTTAAATATGGCCCCAACCAAGAAGGTGGAACGAACTCCTCATGAGATGTGGTTTGGAAAACCTCCTTCTCTTTCATACTTGAAAGTATGGGGATGTGAAGCTTACCCTAAGCGTTATGTAGCAAATAAGCTACATGCTCGATCCACAAAGTGTATCTTCATAGGATATCCCAAAGATGACATGGGATATTACTTCTATGATCCATCCGAGCAAACCGTATTTGTTGCTCGGAAAGCGAAATTCCTTGAAACCAAATTCCTTATGGAAGGTGATGGTGAAAGGAAGATAGATCTTGTAGAGGTACAAGATCAAGCCGATGATACACAATTGGTTGGCACTAGTACTCAACATGAGGATGTTGAAAATGATCAAGTGGATGATCAAGGTACACAAGACGTTCGAAGATCTAGTAGGATTAGTAATCCTCCCGAGAGATATGGGTTTCTCGTGGAAGGTTGCTATACGGTTGATTTGGATGAACCGACAAACTACAAAGATGCTTTATCAAGAATTGATAAAGATAAATGGCAGGAAGCCATGAACGCCGAGATGCAATCCATGTATGAAAACCAAGTTTGGGAACTTGTTGTGCAACCTCCTAGCTCCAAGCTAGTTGATTGCAAATGGCTTTTCAAGAAGAAAACCGACATACATGGAAACTTGGATACATACAAAGCTAGACTTGTAGCAAAAGGTTTCACTCAAACTCAAGGGGTTGATTATGATGAAACTTTCTCGCCAGTAGCAATGCTAAAGTCTATTAGGATATTATTTGCCATTGCTGCTCACTATGACTATGAAATATGGCAAATGGATGTCAAAACCGCTTTCCTAAATGGATATCTTATGGAAGATGTCTATATGGTCCAGCCTGAAGGTTTTGTTGATCCAAAATATCCTAAAAAGGTATGCAAGTTAAAGAAGTCAATCTACGGATTGAAACAAGCATCTAGAATGTGGAATCATCGTTTTAATGAGGAAGCCGAGAAATTTGGCTTCATTAAAAATGGTGATGAAGCTTGTGTGTACAAGAAGGCTAGTGGGAGCTCTACAATGTTCCTTGTGCTATATGTGGATGATATATTATTATTTGGGAATGATATTACTACAATGCAAGGAGTCAAAACTTGGCTAAAGAGTTGCTTCTCCATTAAGGATCTTGGAGACGCACAATACATATTGGGGATAGGGATCTATAGGAATAGATCCAAGAGATTGATAGGTTTAAGTCAAAGTACATACATTGATAAAATCTTGAAAAGGTTCAAGATGGAAAACTCTAAGAAAGGTTTGGTGCCTATTCAAAGAGGAACCGTTCTCAATTCATCTCAGTGTCCTACCACGAAAGATGAACAAGAGAGAATGAAGAAAGTCCCATACGCATCTGCTATTGGGTCTATCATGTATGCGATGATATGTACTAGACCGGATGTGTCATGCGCTCTAAGCTTGACAAGTAGATACCAGAATAACCCAGGAAACAGTCATTGGATTGCTGTTAAAAGTATATTGAAATACCTTAGGAGAACTAAGGATATGTTTCTAATATATGGGTCTGGTGAGGAGGAACTCGCCGTAAAAGGTTACGTGGACGCGAGTTTCCAAACTGATCGAGATGACTCTCGATCACAATCCGGTTATGTCTTCATGTTAAATGGTGGTGCGGTCTCTTGGAAGAGTTCGAAACAGGAGGTTGTTGCGTTATCCACTACAGAGTCGGAGTACATTGCCGCCTCACTGGCAGCTCAGGAAGCTGCATGGATGAAGAAATTCATCGACGACTTAGGAGTGGTCCCTTCCATTCAGGACCCTCTTGAGATCTTTTGTGACAACGAGGGTGCGATTGCTCAAATCAAGGAACCTCGTGCTCATCAAAAGACTCGTCACATTGAGCGGAGATTCAACTACATCAGGGATGAGGTTGAAAAGGGAAAGATATGTATTCACAAAGTTCACACAGATCATAATGTTGCGGATCCACTCACGAAGCTTTTACATGGGCCAAAACATGAGGGACATGTTTGTGCGTTAGGGCTTCGATATTCTAGTGATTGGAATTGATCTACTTTATGTATTGTAACGGAACGAATTAGTTCAAACTCATTAATATAATTATGGTATTAATTTAATTATGAGTCATGTTCCAATTTTGCATATTTTATCCATGAATAAACTATTATTCTAAATTCCGTAGTCGATCACATTTGTGGGAACAAGTGTGAGGTTTAGACTATTATGAACTCGGATTGGTATACATTCATAGGTTGAATGTGGGGCAAGGTTGCAACCAAGGTCCATAGATATTTGTGGGAAACAAATATTGGAAGACCCGCTCTCAAGAATTACTGTATAGAGCCTTTGTGGTTGATCACATGTAATCTTGAGTAAAGGCGAATATCATTGTATCCTCTGACCTGAGATACATATTGGGTTCGGATATTCACCAAGTACTGTGCCTTGATTCTTTCCTTCGCTATTCTGAAACATGGTAGTACATAAGGAAGAACTCAGGTATATTACAAAGTGTATATCTAGGACGTATGTAGTCAAGATGGAATTTGTCCCTCTTATTCGTTGAGAGTCAGATGTCTAAGGCCTGAAAAGTTAAATCTATAAGAGAGTGATCACTCTGTATCTCTTGGATTTAACATGACGTCTAGGACGAAAGGAAATAATGAAAGATTCACCTAATCATATTCGAGATGGGAACTCGAAAGGGATGATGTTATTGAATGGCACAAAGTCATAACATATTAGGGGTGATGGACGGTGTGTTAGGCTGTATCCATCACTTGCATTAATTTCTTATGTTTCTCGTGCAAGTGGGAGATTGAAGGTATTTCGTATGCCCGAGAGACATATTAAATTAATGTGGCTGACGTGTTATGATCCAAGTCGGGTCATACCCAATAACAAACTTACCGACACCTTATTTGTATTTGATTTTAACGATTGGTTCATTGATCAAATACGCGACACTTGAACTTTAAGAAAAATGGTTTTCTTAAATATTACTTGATGTGTATTATATAAATTATGGAATAATTTATATATTATGGATTTAATTATTTATAGGTTAAATAATTAATTTATTTATGTTACATTTTATATATAAATTGGTTTTATATAATAAAATGTATATAATAATATGGAAGTTTTATAAAACTAGTTTTATAAAATTCAAATTTTATAAAAACTATTCTTTATAAAATATAATGGGAGTGACATGGGAGTGAGAGCACACATGCTCTTTGATTCCTTCTTGGTCAAAGACAATTCTTTTTTCCATATACATGCAAGCATCTTGACTCCTAGTGACTTACACTTGCAAAAAAAAACACATCAAGCAAAAAAAAATCTGCTCCAAGAAGGTGCTGCTGCCGTGGGCTTTCAAGGCTCAAAGGGAGTTCATTTTCAAGTTTTGCAAGTTCATTTTAAGTGTCTAATAAATCCTAACCAAAAGCTAGGGTGTTGGTGCAAAGTTTGGGGTATAACAACTTGAGGTTTCACACTTTTGGAGCTCCATTCATCATCATCATCTTCATCATTTACTAGCAAGCTTGGAGTAGGTATAATCTCTTTACTTGCTTGTAGTTTGTAAGTATATATCACAACTTGATCCTAATTGGGATTTAACTTTAATTGGTTAAAGTTTAACAAGTCTTAAATTGGTAATTAACATGCTTCCGCTTTCTTGATTCTTAAATGGTTTTAAGTATAATGGAACTTGTTAAATCCCAACATATTAGCTACTAAGTATGAACTTAACGGGTAGGTACTACCCGAATTTAAACTTATAAAACGCTAATATGAAGAAAAAGCTTTTATAAATGAGTTCATATTATGCTACGAAATACTATTAACTACTCTTAATATTCTGTATGATTAACTTGTTCCATTTAACTATTTTGAAGGAAATGGCACCGACTACTCGACACACCGTGAATATGAATGAAGAGGAATTCCGTACTTTTCTAGCTTCAAACATAGCCGCAGTACAGGCGGCGCTACATACCAACAATAACCTTGGATCTAGCAGTACAGGAAATTATGTAGGATGCACCTACAAAGAATTCACTGCCTGCAAACCTTTGGAATTTGATGGAACCGAAGGACCGATCGGATTGAAACGGTGGACCGAGAAGGTTGAATCGGTGTTTGCCATAAGTAAGTGTACTGAAGAGGACAAAGTGAAGTACGCTACGCATACCTTCACAGGTTCTGCGTTAACATGGTGGAATACCTATCTAGAGCAAGTGGGACAAGACGATGCGTACGCACTACCGTGGTCAGCATTCAAGCACTTGATGAACGAGAAGTACCGTCCCATAACCGAGGTCAATAAGCTCAAGACAGAACTTAGAGGGTTACGAACCCAAGGATTTGATATTACCAAGTACGAAAGACGATTCACAGAATTGTGCCTATTGTGTCCGGGAGCATTCGAAGATGAGGAAGAGAAGATCGACGCGTTTGTGAAAGGATTACCGGAAAGAATCCAAGAAGATATAAGTTCACACGAGCCCGCCTCCATACAACAGGCATGTAGAATGGCTCACAAACTAGTGAACCAGATTGAAGAAAGAATTAAAGAACAGACTGCTGAAGAGGCCAATGTGAAGCAAGTCAAAAGAAAGTGGGAGGAAAACGGTGATAAGAATCACCAATACAACAACAACAGCAATTATAACAATAATCGCAATAACTATCCTAACAATCGCAACATCAATCGCAACTACAACAAACAGCCCAACAACAACAACAACAACAACAACAACAACAACAACAATCATCTTAACAACAATAATAACCGCAACAACAACAACAATCAGAAGCAGCTATGCCAAAGGTGTGAAAAGTATCACTCGGGGTTTTGCACCAAATTTTGCAACAAGTGTAAAAGAAATGGTCATAGCGCGGCGAAGTGTGATATCTACGGACCAGGGGTAACAGAACGAAAGGAACAAATGCTGTCGGAATGAGTAATGGCGGAGCAAGTAGTGTCGGAGCAAGTTATGCCAATGTAGTTTGTTATAAATGTGAAAAACCGGGCCACATTATTAGAAATTTCCCAAACCAGGAGAACACGAATGGACAAGGCCGCGAAAGAGTTTTCAATATTAATGCGGCAGAGGCACAGGAAGACCCGGAGCTTGTTACGGGTACGTTTCTTATTGATAATAAATCTGCTTACGTTTTATTTGATTCGGGTGCGGATAGAAGCTATATGAGTAGAGATTTTTGTGCTAAATTAAGTTGTCCATTGACGCCTTTGGATAGTAAATTTTTACTCGAATTAGCAAATGGTAAATTAATTTCAGCAGATAATATATGTCGGAATCGAGAAATTAAACTGGTTAGCGAAACATTTAAGATTGATTTGATACCAGTAGAGTTAGGGAGTTTTGATGTGATAATCGGTATGGACTGGTTGAAAGAAGTGAAAGCAGAGATCATTTGTTACAAAAATGCAATTCGCATTATACGAGAAAAAGGAAAACCCTTAATGGTGTACGGAGAAAAGGGCAACACGAAGCTACATCTTATTAGTAATTTGAAGGCACAAAAACTAATAAGAAAAGGTTGCTATGCTGTTCTAGCACACGTCGAGAAAGTACAAACTGAAGAAAAGAGCATCAATGATGTTCCCATTGCAAAAAAATTTCCCGATGTATTTCTGAAAGAATTACCGGGATTACCCCCACATCGATCCGTTGAATTTCAAATAGATCTTGTACCAGGAGCTGCACCAATAGCTCGTGCTCCTTACAGACTCGCACCCAGCGAGATGAAAGAACTACAAAGCCAATTACAAGAACTTTTAGAGCGTGGTTTCATTCGACCAAGCACATCACCGTGGGGAGCTCCTGTTTTGTTTGTCAAGAAGAAAGATGGTACATTCAGGTTGTGTATCGACTACCGAGAGTTGAACAAACTTACCATCAAGAACCGCTACCAACTACCGAGAATCGATGACTTATTTGATCAACTACAAGGCTCGTCTGTTTATTCAAAGATTGACTTACGTTCAGGGTATCATCAAATGCGGGTGAAAGAATATGATATTCCAAAGACTGCTTTCAGAACACGTTACGGTCATTACGAGTTTAGGGTCATGCCGTTTGGTTTAACTAATGCACCAGCTGTGTTCATGGACCTTATGAACCGAGTGTGTGGACCATACCTTGACAAGTTTGTCATTGTTTTCATTGATGACATACTTATTTACTCAAAGAATGACCAAGAACACGGTGAATATTTGAGAAAGGTGTTAGAAGTATTGAGGAAGGAAGAATTGTACGCTAAGTTTTCAAAGTGTGCATTTTGGTTGGAAGAAGTTCAATTCCTCGGTCACATAGTGAACAAAAAAGGTATTAAGGTGGATCCGGCAAAGATAGAAACTGTTGAAAAGTGGGAAACCCCGAAAACTCTGAAACACATACGCCAGTTTTTAGGACTAGCTGGTTACTACAGAAGGTTCATCCAAGACTTTTCCAGAATAGCAAAACCCTTGACTGCATTAACGCATAAAGGGAAGAAATTTGAATGGAATGATGAACAAGAGAAAGCGTTTCAGTTATTGAAGAAAAAGCTAACTACGGCACCTATATTATCATTGCCTGAAGGGAATGATGATTTTGTGATTTATTGTGATAGATCAAAGCAAGGTCTCGGTTGTGTATTAATGCAACGAACGAAGGTGATTGCTTATGCGTCTAGACAATTGAAGATTCATGAACAAAATTATACGACGCATGATTTGGAATTAGGCGCGGTTGTTTTTGCATTAAAGACTTGGAGGCACTACTTATATGGGGTCAAAAGTATTATATATACCAACCACAAAAGTCTTCAACACATATTTAATCAGAAACAACTGAATATGAGGCAGCGTAGGTGGATTGAATTATTGAATGATTACGAATTTGAGATTCGTTACCACCTGGGGAAGGCAAATGTGGTAGCCGATGCCTTGAGCAGGAAGGATAGAGAACCCATTCGAGTAAAATCTATGAATATAATGATTCATAATAACATTACTACTCAAATAAAGGAGGCGCAACAAGGAGTTTTAAAAGAGGGAAATTTAAAGGATGAAATACCCAAAGGATCGGAGAAGCATCTTAATATTCGGGAAGACGGAACCCGGTATAGGGCTGAAAGGATTTGGGTACCAAAATTTAGAGATATGAGAGAAATGGTACTTAGAGAAGCTCATAAAACCAGATACTCAATACATCCTGGAACGGGGAAGATGTACAAGGATCTCAAGAAACATTTTTGGTGGCCGGGTATGAAAGCCGATGTTGCTAAATACGTAGGAGAATGTTTGACGTGTTCTAAGGTCAAAGCTGAGCATCAGAAACCATCAGGTCTACTTCAACAACCCGAAATCCCGGAATGGAAATGGGAAAACATTACCATGGATTTCATCACTAAATTGCCAAGGACTAGTTCACTTGCCAAGGAGAATGTTCTTCATAAATTCCAAAAGTTCTAGTTTCATAAAATCAAGAATACTTTCAAGTTTGCTAGCTCACTTCCAATCTTGTAAGGTGATCATCCAACCTCAAGAAATCTTTGTTTCTTACAGTAGGTTATCATTCTAATACAAGGTAATAATCATATTCAAACTTTGGTTCAATTTCTATAACTATAACAATCTTATTTCAAGTGATGATCTTACTTGAACTTGTTTTCGTGTCATGATTCTGCTTCAAGAACTTCGAGCCATCCAAGGATCCGTTGAAGCTAAATCCATTTTTCTCTTTTCCAGTAGGTTTATCCAAGGAACTTAAGGTAGTAATGATGTTCATAACATCATTCGATTCATACATATAAAGCTATCTTATTCGAAGGTTTAAACTTGTAATCACTAGAACATAGTTTAGTTAATTCTAAACTTGTTCGCAAACAAAAGTTAATCCTTCTAACTTGAATTTTAAAATCAACTAAACACATGTTCTATATCTATATGATATGCTAACTTAATGATTTAAAACCTGGAAACACGAAAAACACCATAAAACCAGATTTACGCCGTCGTAGTAACACCGCGGGCTGTTTTGGGTTAGTTAATTAAAAACTATGATAAACTTTGATTTAAAAGTTGTTATTCTGAGAAAATGATTTTTATTATGAACATGAAACTATATCCAAAAATTATGGTTAAACTCAAAGTGGAAGTATGTTTTCTAAAATGGTCATCTAGACGTCGTTCTTTCGACTGAAATGACTACCTTTACAAAAACGACTTGTAACTTATTTTTTCGACTATAAACCTATACTTTTTCTGTTTAGATTCATAAAATAGAGTTCAATATGAAACCATAGAAATTTGATTCACTCAAAACGGATTTAAAATGAAGAAGTTATGGGTAAAACAAGATTGGATAATTTTTCTCATTTTAGCTACGTGAAAATTGGTAACAAATCTATTCCAACCATAACTTAATCAACTTGTATTGTATATTATGTAATCTTGAGATACCATAGACACGTATACAATGTTTCGACCTATCATTTCGACACATCTATATATATTTCGGAACAACCATAGACACTCTATATGTGAATGTTGGAGTTAGCTATACAGGGTTGAGGTTGATTCCAAAATATATATAGTTTGAGTTGTGATCAATACTGAGATACGTATACACTGGGTCGTGGATTGATTCAAGATAATATTTATCGATTTATTTCTGTACATCTAACTGTGGACAACTAGTTGTAGGTTACTAACGAGGACAGCTGACTTAATAAACTTAAAACATCAAAATATATTAAAAGTGTTGTAAATATATTTTGAACATACTTTGATATATATGTATATATTGTTATAGGTTCGTGAATCAACCAGTGGCCAAGTCTTACTTCCCGACGAAGTAAAAAATCTGTGAAAGTGAGTTATAGTCCCACTTTTAAAATCTAATATTTTTGGGATGAGAATACATGCAGGTTTTATAAATGATTTAAAAAATAGACACAAGTACGTGAAACTACATTCTATGGTTGAATTATCGAAATCGAATATGCCCCTTATTATTAAGTCTGGTAATCTAAGAATTAGGGAACAGACACCCTAATTGACGCGAATCCTAAAGATAGATCTATTGGGCCTAACAAACCCCATTCAAAGTACCGGATGCTTTAGTACTTCGAAATTTATATCATATCCGAAGGGTGTCCCGGAATGATGGGGATATTCTTATATATGCATCTTGTTAATGTCGGTTACCAGGTGTTCACCATATGAATGATTTTTATCTCTATGTATGGGATGTGTATTGAAATATGAAATCTTGTGGTCTATTATTATGATTTGATATATATAG
Source organism: Rutidosis leptorrhynchoides (assembly GCF_046630445.1). Classification (NCBI taxonomy): domain Eukaryota; kingdom Viridiplantae; phylum Streptophyta; class Magnoliopsida; order Asterales; family Asteraceae; genus Rutidosis; species Rutidosis leptorrhynchoides. The sequence continues at coordinate 189,077,857 of NC_092338.1, forward strand.
GTTAAACCTATAACTCACCAACATTTTTGTTGACGTTTTAAGCATGTTTATTCTCAGGTGATTATTAAGAGCTTCCGCTGTCGCATACTTAAATAAGGACGAGATTTGGAGTCCATGCTTGTATGATATTGTGTAAAAACTGCATTCAAGAAACTTATTTTGTTGTAACATATTTGTATTGTAAACCATTATGTAATGGTCGTGTGTAAACAGGATATTTTAGATTATCATTATTTGATAATCTACGTAAAGCTTTATAAAACCTTTATCTATGAAATAAAGGTTATGGTTTGTTTTAAAAATGAATGCAGTCTTTGAAAAATGTCTCATATAGAGGTCAAAACCTCGCAACGAAATCAATTAATATGGAACGTTTTTAATCAATAAGAACAGGACATTTCAGTGTGTTTAGCTCTCATTCGGTCTTCCATACTTAGAGGTTCCAGATTTTTCATGATTGAATTTGTTGAATCTGAATCACTAGAGGATTCTGATTTAATGGTAGGTTCCTCAACAATCTCTGTTTGAATGATTGGTGGTTCCGGAGGAAAGATTAGTGGTTCAGGATTTCGGAATCATCCCTGAATAATCTCCGGATTCTCAATTGTGAGGTCGGGTTCAAAAAATGGATTATCGGAAATTTGAATTGGAGTACTTGGTCGACTGGATGATGATTCTAAAGAAAAATCAACGGTGACAATATTTGCTAGATGTCTAGATCGAGTTACAGGTGGTGAACGTACAAAAGGTGGTGAACGTTTTGCTCGGTGCATTAACTGAATATCCTATTAGTTATAAAAATAAGGAAAATTATATAAGTTATCAAATTAATAGACTTTTCTGATTTTACCCACGTTTCGAATAGCCAAAAGATGCAGCAGAGGGGCATGATTTGTTTGGTCTCAATATAATTGAGTACTGTTTGGCTCCAATAACCCGGTCCACGTACAAATCCAACTATTCCTACGAACCAGAAAATTTTGATGTCTATCAATTTAACCGCTTAAAATAATTTTTCGTAATTTAAAGAAATTTTAGAGAAGAAATAGAAAAAAAATCTAAGTCCTAAAACTAGAATGTCGAGAAATAAGAAAGAAAAAGAACGCGTCGAAAAAGTTCGAAAAAATAAAAATAAGAAAGTAGCGCGTATAAACTTAAAAAGGAACTAAAAATTAAGAATTAAAAGTCGCGTCTAAAATTATTAAAGCTTAAAAGAAATACTATATTCCAAATGGCAATAACTTAAAAAGGTACTAAAATTTAAAAACGGCGTCGTAAAATTCTAAAGCACCTAAATCTTAGTCTAAAGAAAAAGCACTTAAGGGATTTTACGGCGAAGCCTAAAAATCTAGAAATAAAAATAACTATGGCAAAAACTATGACTTAAAACTAAAAATGAGCGAAAAATACAAATATTACGCTAAAACAATTAAAAAGAAACAAAATATAAAAAAATACTTAAAGTTGTAAAAAGTACAATTTTTATAAAAATATTATTTTTATATTATTTATTTTATAAAACAATCAATTTTATAATTTATTAAAACTAAATAAACTAAATAAAACAAATTAAATCTAAAAACTAAACTAAATAATTAATAACTAAACCCTAATTAGGGTTTATATAATAATAATTATTAATTAATTAAACCCTAAACTCGGCGGCTGAGGTTACCAGTCCTGTCAAAATCAGCTCATGCGATCGCATGAGCTGAGCGTTGTAAAACCATGCGATCGCATGGTCTGCAAATTCGGGCCAGACTTTGGGCTGCTACAGTACGGGGCCGAGAGTTTTTATTATTATTTTTTTTACTTCTTTCTGATTTATATATTTATATAATATATTTATATGAATTAAATAAAACTTATATTTTTATAAAATAAAGATAAAGAAACTTTATAGTTTTATATATATATTTAACAAACTATTAAAAATATATAATTTTTGTTTTTCTTTTTATATTTTCGGTTTTTTTTTTAAAATTTAAAACGTATATTTTTTTACAAAAGCGTATTTTTATAAAAGTAAACTAAAAATTAATAAAAATCTTTTTTTTTCTATAGCGTTGCGCTTCCGGCGTTTAAGCAGAATTGTCCCCGGCAGCGGCGCCAAAAATACTTGATGTCTGCGAGGTGTACTAGGAAATAGTATTATTTTTACAACAAAATACTATTAAATATGATACAATTTTACACAAGATATTTATTTATTTATAGAATGGATATACCTAAACCTTGCTACAACAGTTATAGGCAGTGTACCTAATCGTATAGTAGTGTAGTTTTTAATAAGTTCGGTTCGTTCCACAGGGAATCTTTTAAACAAGCTTAACGCTATATTAGTTTTAAATTTATAAAAATACAAATATATATATAAGTAATATTATTATTATAAAAAGGGGGATTTTTACCGTTTAATGACCGGTTTGTCAATTTTTAAAACTTTAGTCGCAGTTAAAACCTAATGTAAAATATTAAAAATAAATATAACTTAATTTAAAGCGTAAAGTAAATAACGATAATGAAATTGCGATAAATAAAAGTGCGATAAAATAAAATTGCGATAATTAAAGAGTAGGATAATTAAAAGTGCAATTAAATACAAAGACAATAAATAAAAGTGCGATAATTAGAAGTGCAATTAAATATGAAAATAAAGGAATTATGCTTATTTAAACTTCCGTAATCATGATGTTTGACGTGTTGTTTTTAGTTTATTCCCATGGGTTAATTGTCCTTTGTCCTGGATTATTCGATATGTCCATACAGATTTTTCCATAATAGTCCATCAGGCATAAATATAAAGTGCGAAAGTCTTCGTCAAATTATTCTTATTACCGAAGTCAAATATTCCAACTAATTGGGGATTCGAATTGTAACAAGGTTTTAATACTTTGTTTAATGAATACACCAGGTTATCGACTGCGTGTAAACCAAGGTTTTACTACTTTGTTAACAATTACACCAATTACCCTTGAATGTAATCCACCCCTGTTTCAACAAGTCTATTAACTATTAATCCAGTTCCGTGTCCGGTAAAATGAACAATTATTGGTATTTATAGATATCCCGCCCACCGTACCCAGTCAAGCGTATGTGGTTATATATAAATACGTCAAATTATAAGTCTATATATTAATTTAACGAGGTATTGTTTAGTTAATATAAGACCCATTAATAGCCCATAGTCTAATTTCCACAAGTGTCATTCTTTTGTCCAAACCCCAATTATGGTACAAAGCCCAATTACCCAATTTTAATATTTAGCCTAACATCATGATTAGTTCGGCATTAAATAAGCATAATAATAACTTAGCTACGAGACATTAAATTAAAAAGGTTGAACATAACTTACAATGATTAAAAATAGCGTAGCGTTACACGGACAGAATTTCGACTTACACCCTTACAACATTCGCTAACATACCCGTATTATTAAAATTAAAATTAAAATTAAAATAATATATATATATATATATATATATATATATATATATCGTATGATAGAGCGAAAGAAAAAGATGTGTTTATTTTGGCCAAAACGCGTTGAATTTATAGGACCTGGGCTGGATTTCAGAGCCATGCGATCGCATGGCTTTTGTGCCTCCAGGCCATGCGATCGCATGGCCAGCTGGGAGAAGTCACATATCTTTGTTTTCTTTCTTGCCGACGTTTATAAATAATAATATAATATATAAATAATTATAAGAATTATTTAAATATTATATTTTATTTATGTGCATAGTTAACTTGTAATTTTTAATCCGTTGCGTCGAGCGTTGAGAGTTGACTTTGGTCCCGGTTCCGGATTTTTGAACGTTCTTGCGTACAATTTAATATCTTGTATTTTGCGTTTCGCTTTTTGTACTCTTGTAATTTTGAGACGCTTCTAATCAATAATTGGAACCTCTTTGATTGTATTTTGTACTTTTGAGCTTTTTGGTCGTTTGCGTCTTCAATTCGTCGAATCTGTCTTTTGTCTTCACCTTTTATTATATAAACGAATATCACTTGTAAATAGAACAATTGCAACTAAAAGCTTGTCTTTCTTGAGGAATGATGCTATGAAATATATGTTGTTTTTCAGCATTATCAACCGTCTATTTTCCAATCTTCTCATCAAATATTTTGATACTTAAACACTATTAACATCACTTATTTACAAATTAATATTATTAGAAAACAAGCGTAAAAACAAAAAAAAAAACAAAAATTCAAACAGCATACTTGCTGTTGCGACTGTGTTCACAAAACAAAAAAAATATAAATCGGTTTTTGGATTTGAGTATGTTTTAAATAATAATTATAATATAAATTGTGTTTCAAATGATTCATATAAACTTTCGAAAATGCTAATTATAACAGAAACACCTCATAAACTTTCAATTTGATCATAGAACAAACTTTGACCTTTTTAGAACCAAAACTTTGACTTCGAAATTCGAATTTGATTTGAAGAATTGGAGGATGATATTTTACAGAAAGATTTACTAACGGACTCCTAACCCAACAGCGTTATTAGATTTTTAATTCTTTTTCGTATCTGACCAATTGCTTTTTCAAAGTTCATGAACATGAACTAAAAATCAAAATTTGAATTCTAAGTCGTTTTAGATAAACATTTCAACTTGAAATAGGTAGTAAATCACTCCTAGATACTTTTTTAATCATCCATTGATCCAGAAACATCAAACTCATTACGAATTTCTTGATGACAAAAACTGTTGACTTTTTAATTTTAACTTTGACTTTGCAAACTCGAAATTAATAAAAAGATTTAGAGCATGAAAACTTACAGATAGATTAATTAGATCATTCCTAACACTCCTGCATTACTATATTTTGAAATTTAATTTGAAATCAAAATTTGACAAAAATTGTGAAGAACAGAGGTTGTAAATGGGTGTTCTTCATTTTTCTGTTTCAATTCAATTGAATAAAAAAAAATAGATGTACATTCGAATGGTATTACTTAGCAGCTGATATTGATAGATTTAAAGTGAATGAATTTCATCGACAGTAATATCAATCAGGTACCAAAAATAAATAAAAAATAATAAGAGATGAAAGGGATTGCTAACAAAAATATCGATTATATCTGTGATTGGTATGAATTTTTGGAAATACAATACAGTATGAAAGCAACCTACCACCAATTCTGATTCTAAATCCTTCTCTACGATTTATATGACAAATTTTAATAATTAATAATTATAATTAATAAAAACCAAAATACTAATAATAATAATAATAATAATAATAATAATAATAATAATAATAATAATAATAATAATATTAATAATAATAATAATAATAATATTAATAATAATAATAGTAATAATAATAAGTCACAATAATAATAATTTTGGTGAATTTGATAATAATAATATTAATAATAATAATAATAATAATAATAATAATAATAATAATAATAATAATAATAATAATAATAATAATAATAATAATACTAATAATATAATAATAATAATAATAAATATATTTATGGTAAAGATACTAATAAAAAAATAAATAATATTAATATGATAATATTAATAAGTAATAACAATAATAATAATTACATACATATAATAACTATATAAAAAAATAGATATTATAAATTTTACATACAATATCTATAAATTACAATATACCTATAGTAGTTATGTATAGAACTTATAGTATAGTATAATTTGATATCTATAATTGTTTATATATAATTATTCATTTATTAATTTCGTATTAAACTTATTTAATATCAACATATATAATTATTCGTTTATTAATTTCGTATTTAACTTGTTTAATATCAACGAGATGACAAACGATTATTAAAGTTAATTAATAATTATGTTTCATATATACTTTATATATGTATATACATAGATTCATAACAGATTTCATTATATCTTATTTTATTTTACATATTTTTTTTCTATAATTAAATCTTATACTATTTTAAATTATAGTACAAATTATGATACATACATATATATATCTATTTGTAAATAGTTGTTCGTGAATCGTCGGAATTTGGTCGAGGTCATATGATTACATGAACACGGTTCAAAATGTTTGAGATTTAACTTAACAGACTTTGCTTATCGTGTCGGAATCATGTAAGGATTAAGTTTAAATTTGATCGAAAATTTCCGGGTCGTCACAGTTAAGCTAAACCTTATGTTAAACCATACCAACCACTACTTCCTTACCCGAGTAAAATGAGAAAAGAAAGACTTGAAGCCGAGCAATCCAAATTTTTGGATATGTTTAAATAAATAAATGTAAATCTTTCTTTCATTGATTTGATTTCAGGAATGCCAAGATATGCTAAATTCCTGAAAGATCTAATCACAAATAGAAAGAAAATGGGAGAACTCTCGGCAGTTACTATGAATGCTAATTGTTCTGCAATGCTGTTGAATAAGCTACCAGAAAAACTCTCTGATCCAGGAAGTTTCACAATTCCATGTTTTCTGGATAGTCTTAGTTCAATAGAAGCATTGGCAGACTTAGGTGCTAGTATAAATCTAATGCCATATTTACTATGCGCTAAAGTAGACCTTGGAGAATTGAAACCAACAAGAATAAGCATATAACTAGCAGAGATTTCAGTAAAATATCCTAGAGGGATAATGGAGAACATGCTAGTTAAAGTTGGTACCTTAGTATTTCCAGTAGACTTAGTTATTCTGGACATGGAAGAAGATTCTCGAGTTCCTCTCATATTAGGAAGACCATTCTTAAACACGGCTAAAGCAATAATAGACGTGTTTGGTAAGAAACTGACCCTAAGTATAGAGGACGAGAGTGTTACCTTTTCTGTTGATAGAGCCATGCAACAACCGCAATCTGCAGATGATACATGTTATTATATTCAAACTATAGATTCACATGCAGAATTGTTACAAGAATTTCCAGAATTACAAGGAACAGGAGAATGTTCTTTAGGAGAAGGAACTGAACCAATTGCTGAAGCTGAAATATTAGCTACACTTATGGCTAATGAATACAAACCAACAACAGAAGAACTTCAAATGTTAAAAGAGGAAGACAGATATCGATACAAATCATCGATAGAAGAACCACCGATATTAGAGTTAAAGCCACTTCCAACCCATTTGGAATACGCTTATTTAAATGGTGAATCTGAATTACCTATAATAATATCGTCTTCTCTTACTGAAAATGAAAAATCTCGACTCATTTCTGTGCTAAAAGCTCATAAACCAGCTATTGTATGGAAGATTCATGACATTAAAGGCATAAGTCCTTCGTATTGCACACATAAAATCCTTATGGAAGAAGGTCATAAACATATGTGCAACGCCAACGAAGACTAAATCCAAATATGCAAGAAGTTGTTAAGAAATAAATTATTAAACTGCTTGATGTAGGTTTAATTTATCCAATCTCTGATAGTCCATGGGTAAGCCCAGTTCAATGTGTACCTAAGAAGGGTGGCATGACTGTCATCACAAATGAAAAAGATGAGCTTATTCCTACTAGGACTGTAACAGGATGGCGTGTTTGTATTGATTATAGAAAATTAAATGACGCCACCAGAAAAGATCACTTTCCCTTACCTTTCATTGATCAAATGTTGGAAAGATTAGCCGAAAATAGTTACTATTGTTTTCTTGACAGTTTCTCCGGATACTTTCAAATTCCAATAGCACCCGAGGATCAAGAGAAAACCACGTTCACGTGCCCTTATGGTACTTTTGCTTATAAACGCATGCCATTTGGACTATGCAACGCCCCTGCAACCTTTCAAAGGTGCATGATGGCGATTTTTCACAACATGATAGAAGAATGCATGGAAGTTTTCATGGATGACTTTTCAGTCTTCGGTGATACTTTTGAAATATGTCAAGTTAATCTTGAACGAATGCTTATTATATGTGAGCAATCAAATCTAGTACTTAATTGGGAGAAATTCCATTTCATGGTTAGAGAAGGCATCGTTCTTGGTCATAAAATTTCAAATGAAGGAATTAAAGTGAATAGAGCTAAAGTAGATGTAATTGCTAAAGTTCCACATCCCACCAATGTTAGAGGAGTTAGGAGTTTTCTAGGGCATGCCGGTTTTTACCAACGTTTCATAAAAGATTTTTTCAAAATTGCCACTCCTATGAACAAACTCCTAGAAAAGGATGCTCCATTCATCTTTTCAGATGAATGCATCAAATCTTTTAATATTCTTAAAGAAAAACTCACTAATGCGCCGATCATGATAACTCCAAATTGGAATCTACCATTTGAACTCATGTGCGATGAAAGTGATTTTGCAATGGGAGCCGTTTTAGGACAAAGGATTGAAAAATGATTTCAACCTATTTATTACGCTAGTAAGACGTTACAAGGAGCATAAATAAATTATACAACTACTGAAAAAGAACTCCTTGCTATTGTCTTTGCTTTTGACAAATTTCGTTCATATCTCGTTCTAGCTAAAACGGTGGTCTATACCGACCATTCTGCCTTAGATATCTATTTTTAAAACAAGATGCCAAACCACGATTAATCCGTTGGATATTACTCTTACAAGAGTTTGATATTGAAATCCGAGACAAAAAGGGAGCAGAAAATCTCGCCGCTGATCATCTTTCTCGCCTTAAAAATTCTGAATTAGAAGTTCTAAATGAATCGGCCATACAAGACAATTTTCCTGATGAATATCTTTTAAAAATCGATTATAATAAAATTCCATGGTTTGCAGACTATGCAAACTACTTAGTATGTGGATTCCTTAAAAAAGGATTGTCCTACCAGAAACGAAAGAAATTATTTAGTGATATAAAACAATATTTTTGGGAAGATCCACATTTGTTTAAAGTTGTCCTGATGGAATAATACGCCGATGTGTATTCGGAGATGAAGCTAGTCAAATCTTAAACCATTGTCACACAGGACCAACAGGAGGGCATTATGGGCCTCAACTCACAGCATGAAAAGTCTATGATGCTGGATTCTATTGGCCTACAATTTTCAAAGACGCACACCTTCTTTGTAAATCCTGTGATTCATGTCAAAGGGCTGAGAAAATAAGTCAACGTGATGAAATGAAACAAAATGTCATTCAAGTATGTGAAGTATTTGACGTTTGGGGTATTGACTTTATGGGTCCATTTCTAAAATCTCATAATAATCTCTACATTCTCGTTGCCATTGATTATGTATCTAAATGGGCGAAAGCACAAGCTCTCCCAACTAACGTTGCACGAGTTGTAGTCAACTTCTTAAAACGTCTTTTTGCTAAGTTTGGAACACCGAAAGCTTTAATAAGTGATCGGGGTACTCATTTTTGTAATAATCAACTTGAGAAAGTTCTCAAAAGATATGGAGTAACTCATAAAATCTCAACCGCTTATCATCCACAAACAAGTGGACAAGTTGAAAATACCAACCGAGCATTAAAACGTATTCTAGAAAAAACCGTAGGATTAAATCCAAAGGAATGGTCCATGAAATTGGAGGATGCAATCTGGGCTTTTAGAACAACCTACAAAACTCCAATTGGAACCACACCTTTTAAACTCATTTACGGAAAAGCATGTCTCCTTCCAGCAGAAATTGAGCACAAAGCATTTTGGGCTTTGAAGATGTGTAATCTTGATTTACATGAAGCTGGACGTCTACGGTTAAGTCAACTAAACGAATTAGAAGATTTAAGACATGATGCATATGAAAATTCGTTAAACTATAAGGAAAGAATGAAGAAATGGCATGATAAAAGAATCAGAAGTTCAAAAGAATTCAAGGAAGGAGACCGAGTTCTTCTTTTCAATTCAAGATTCAAGCTATTTACTGAAAAATTGAAATCAAGATGGTCTGGACCATTTATAGTCAAAAGAGTTTTCCCGTACGGAACAGTAGAGTTAATAAATTCAAATGGGATTGAATTTAAAGTTAATGTTCACAGAGTTAATCATTACATAGATAAAGGAATCAAAGCAGATTTTGCATTTAATTAGAAGAATCCTAATTTCCTTAACTATCGAAGAACCAAATCTTATTACGAATATTTCCTATAAATTCCTTAATTTCCAGAAATCAACCGTGACTACGTCACCAGACAAGATGAATATGTATTTATTCATTTCATTTTTTTGTGATAGCTTCATTCGTACTCTTCGAATAATTGAAATGTTTTATCCATATTACTCAATGATGATAAAACTCTATTTTTCAACTCATATTAGTCATGAAAACATTTTTATTGTTAGCCATGACCACATCACTCAAATTTCGGGACGAAATTTCTTTAACGGGTAGGTACTGTGACGACCCGGAAATTTTCGACCAAATTTAAACTTAATCTTTATATGGTTTCGACATGATAAGCAAAGTCTGTAATGTTGAGTCTCGAAAATTTTGAACTATTTCATATATTCATTTGACCTTCGATTAATCCCGACGATTCACGAACCATTATGTGTAAATAAATATATATATATATATATATATATATATATATATATATATATATATATATATATATATATATATATATATATATATATATATTAATTATTATAAATTAAAACATTATATGAGTTAATTAATTATATATGATATTAAAATAAATCTATATGTATATATATGTAAGATATATTGTATGTATATTATATGGTTTCGAATTCATTTAGTATACGATAATAGCACTCGTTTGTCAGTCGATCAATATTAAGCAAGTTTAATTCAAACTTATATGATTTTAAAATAAACGGTGATCCAAAAATGAGTTATATAAGTTATAGGCTTATTAAAAGTATATTTAGGATCTAATTATTTAATTTTAACACTTTTTATATTTTACTCATAAATGAGAGGGACAGCTGATGTAATTTTTATTTATTAAATTAATGACTAAATTTTATACCATAATGACCAAAATAAATAAATATAGTTAATCTAAAAATTTGGGATTTTTCCGAAGACTTTTATCTGTCACTGATTAGCAACGGGGTACGATACACTATCCAGGGAAACTGTCGGTAATAAGAATACAATATTGGGGGCGGCTAAACTATTTATGTCACTGTGTATGCTTTCTTTTTCTTCACAAACAAAAGATCACAGTGTAAATATATATATGATTACAAGCATACATGATATACATATATACACTTGATCTCCTCTCCTTCGTGATCTTTCACCACCAAGGATCCACCACCCAAACTCCACAACCACCAACCACCGCTGTCTCCACCTCGTCACCACCATAAAGAACTGCCACCTTACACCACCCTAACAACCATCCAATACCTTGTATTTTTTTTTTGTGAAACCCATATGCAAACAATCAGCCGTTAGCTTCTAACCACCATAACCACCCTAGAACTGCAGCGTGTACTTTCCTTCTATTTCAATTGAGTTCAATCACAACGGTCACCACCTTCACCTTATAAACCACCACCTTAATAACAACCATAACCATCACCACTACCGAAACCCACTTAGATTTTCTATTATTCAAATAATTTATTATTCAGTTACTTTTGTTCCAATCACAAGAACCACCAACAATTCATCCTCTCCAAACCAAAACTAACAAACCCCATGTACGCTACTTTTTCTGTTTGATCTTCTGTCGACCAAGCTGCAATAATCAAACTTAGATAAATTAGGAATAAACCTCAAATCAACCGAGGGTTTCAAAACGAAAAGGCATCATTCCAGGAGGTTTGTAGAGAAACTTTTTTGAAAAAAGCATAACATGTTTCTTTACTTTTTCTCGGTAAAGCAAGGGTAATTGTTGGAACACCTTTAATGTCTCATTTTCTTTTGGATCCACCTTTCAATAAAAAGTTTAAAATAATGATAAAAGAACGTATAAAAAAAACGCTGGTGCAGACTCCATTGAAGACCATTTCGAAATATAGGAACATATAATGGAAGCAAAAGAGTGTTCTCATGCGTACCTTGTCAATTATTTTAAACTCCATGCCTTGAACCTAAATGAAACAGCTTTTATAATAGCCGGCCACTGATCGAACCCATTGCTGGTTATGTTTATGTTTCATCCGAACATCACTTATTTTTACTACATCAACGAAACCCACCTCCAAGACTCCAGCTTCTGTTTCGTTTATAAACTGAAACCCCATTTAATTTTTTCTATTTGGGTTTGTTAACTTGATTCTTAGACCACAAGAGTTGGTTGGACTTTTAATTGGGTTGCAACTTATTTATTTCAATCAAAACCCAACAAACCTTCATTAATCCATTTTTTTTCCTTTTCCCTTTCTATTTCGGTTCAGTGAACGTAAATATCACTTTTGATATTATTTATAGTGTGGTTGAGAAGGTGGCAGACATAAGGGGAGTGTTTCTTAATATTATATACATGGGATAGAGATATAGATTCATAAGTTGTTGTAGATAATTAAACTAAAAAAAAAGCCAAACGAATTCCTATAGTTATTTGGGCCGAACTTTTTGCTGTTGGACCATTATGTTATTGGATCGAGAATTCAGCTAGGTGGTTCTGTTGGGCTGCCATTTCGTTATCTTGATTGGGCCGAGAAATATGAGATTAGGATGAAGATATACAGGATATATGTTGTTAGTTAGTAGTTAAAATAGTTAATAATAAACAGAGGAATCGTTGGGCGTTTGGTGGGTGAACGAGAGGTCTTGTGTTCGAGCCCTATCTGGGGCATTTTTTTCTTGGGAAAACTTTTAAAGGTAGCCCTCTTTTTCTTATTGTTATTATTATTATTATTTCATTATTATTATGATTATTATTATTATCTACTAATATTATTGTGGTTATTAAGTAATTATTATTATTACTAATATTAGTAATAAGATTATTAGTATAATTAATATTATTATTATTTTTGTTATTACTAAGTATTATCAATAAGTATTATTATTATTATTACAACTATATTATTATTATTATTATAACTTTTATTATTATTTTTAACATTATTATTATTATTATTATTATTATTATTATTATTTTATCATTACTATTATTAATATCATTATTAGTATTATCATTACTAAAAATATCATTATAAATATTACTACTAGAATTATTAATAATTATCATTATTTTTATTATCATCATTAATATTATTAACATTATTATTATTATCATTATTATTAAAATCAACATTTTTAAAAAGTATCATTTTTATTATAACTATTATTATTATTATTATACTAAAACAAATATATATTTTGTATACCAAAAATATACTTATTACATATACTATAATTATATTAATACTACATTTATTTATATATTAAACATAATTAATAAAGTTATTAATGAAACACATGATTAAAATAACAATTAAATCACTAATAATATATAAATTTGTTCGATTACCATTATATGTGTTAATATATATATATAAATGATATAGGTTCGTGAATCCGAGGCCAACCTTGCACTTGTTCAATGACGTCATATGTATTTTTACTACGAAATACAGTATAGTGAGTTTCATTACTCCCTTTTTAAATGCTTTTGCAATATATATTTTTGGGACTGAGAATACATGCGCTTTTATAAATGTTTTACGAAATAGACACAAGTAATCGAAACTACATTATATGGTTGAATGATCGAAGCCGAATATGCCCCTTTTTACTTGTTAATGGGGATATTCTTATATGCATCTTGTTAATGTCGGTTACCAGGTGTTCAATCCATATGAATGATATTTTTGTCTCTATGCATGCGACGTATATTTATGGGAACTGAAAATGAAAATCTTATGGTCTATTAAAATGATAAAAATGATTGATTATGATAAACTAATGAACTCACCAACCTTTTGGTTGACACTTTAAAGCATGTTTATTCTCAGGTATGAAAGAAATCTTCCGCTGTGCATTTTCTCATATTAGAGATATTACTTGGAGTTATTCATGACATATTTCAAAAGATGTTGCATTCGAGTCGTCGAGTTCATCAAGATTATTACTAAGTCAATTATAGTTGGATATATTATGAAATGGTATGCATGCAGTCAACTTTCGATGTAATGAAAGGTTGTCTTTTAAAAACGAATGCAATGTTTGTAAAATGTATCATATAGAGGTTAAGTACCTCGCGATGTAACCAAATATAATGTATTCGTCCAGATGGATTAGGACGGGTCGTTATAGTTGGTATCAGAGCGGTGGTCTTAGCGAACCAGGTCTTGCATTAGTATGTCTAACTGATAGTTGTTTAGATGCATTAATGGGTCTGGACTTCGACCGTGTCTGCATGTCAAAAGTTTTGCTTATCATTTAGTGTTAAAAATTATTTGCTTATCATCCTTAAAGTCTAGACACGTCTTACTGTGATGACCCGGAAATTTCTGACCAAATTTAAACTTAATCTTTAACGTTTCCGACACGATAAGCAAAGTCTATGAAGTTGAATCCTAAATTTTTGAACTATTCAAATACCCTTCGATTGTTCTCAACGATTTGCGAACAAATATATGTAAATAGATACATATATATACTATAACTTGAAACCATAACAAAGTGTTAAGTAAATGATACTGTGCATTAAACTTATTGGTTTGATTATCTTATTGATATATTTAACTACAGAGTTAAAAGATTATGCCAAACGATTGAATTAAAAGATATTTATTGAGTCCCTTATTGTTACGGGTCTCTGTTGTGAGATCCACGCTGATTTGAAAAATCATTTATGTTTAACGGTATTCGGAATCAATGGTAAAGGGTGGTTGTTTAAATAACGTAATATGGACACATTCAATAATTAGAATATTAATTGTTATGAATTAATTATATGAATAACTTGCGATATGTATTTTAAAACGTGTTTATAAATATTGAGAATAGATATTAACTTCGTTATAAAACGTTTGATAAATTCTGTTATATTAATAAATAACGAGACGATGATTTATAGAAGCAAATGACCAAAACACTCAAATGTATAAATTATATTTTGAGTGATATAATTTAGGGATAATTTAAGGCTATATTTTGACAAATGTACGCGTCCCAAAATGTAAATTACAAGTTTTCTAAACGTACGAAGGGACGTTCGAAAAACCGGAACCGGGACATAAGTCGAGTGACGACGTACGAGTCATCGGAACGAAAATTACAAGTCAACTATGCACGTGAATTTAATATAATATATAATTAATTATATAAATTATATATTAATATTTAAATATGTCGACAAGCTATACGATAAAACAATGTGAGCTGGATCAGAGGGCCATGCGATTGCATGGACTTGATGCCCAAAAACCATGTGATCGCATGGTGGGCTGGGACAGGTCTGTTTCTATAAATTCAAACGATTTCAGTTCAATAACACACATATATTTATCTATACTACATTTATAATTATTATTTATATTATTATTATTATTATTATTATTATTATTATTATTATTATTATTATTATTATTATAATTATTAAGATTAATATTATTATTATTAATCTTATTATTTTTATTAGTAGTATTATACATAAAATACTACGACGAAGTCATGAGCGTGTCATTTTCAAAATGGGTTTTCAAGCGGGATAGAGCTAAGGAAAATATGGGTTATTACTAAGGAGGTTATGGGTATTGTTCGAGGGTTTTGCCCGTGAGTCAAACTAGTTATCATCTCTGTTGCGTCTACGTACTTTCCTACAATATTGAATCTCAATATTGATACGTAAGCACTCATATTTTATCTTTTATATATTAATTGTGTATCCATGTCTAGTGCTCGAGTATATATATTTATACATGCTTGTATGCTAAATTTCGTCGTTAAACAGTTTATGTTGAATCAAGAATTAAATACATATGTTACTGGTAAAAGGTATATGATATGTATGTTTTTGGAAAACTGGCGAAAAATCAATGACTTTTCATTTAGATATCGAATAGTTTCGATGAATGGATTAAGAGATATGATCAACTGAATTATGATTGACGTTAATTGAAATTGCTTTTGAATCTGCAATTAAGATTTAAACAACTTGTTTACGATATTGATAAAATGGATTTTTGAATATTACCAACCGAGTAAATGACTCCTTATATAAGGTATGTCTCGTTTCGTTGAACTATTGTCAAAATTGACTTTTTTAAGCGACTTTGGATAACTTTTGTATGTCGATCTCGAGCATTAGGATTGTGATACACTATGACCAGACCTAGCTTGATAGACATTTTTTGACCAACATATGTTCTCTAGGTTGAGATCTACGGTTATTTGGTAATCCGAGTTTCAGTCACATTTTGGTGAACGACTTTATATGCTGCTAAGGTGAGTTTCATTTGCTCCCTTTTTAAATGCTTTTGCAATATATATTTTTGGGCTGAGAATACATGCATTTTATTTTAAACACAATGGATACAAGTACATACTAAATTCTACACTGAGTTTGATCCGAAAATCCCTTAGCATTGGAAACTAGTAACTGCCCGTTATAAGAACTGGTGGGCGCGAGTAGTAGTATATGGATCCATAGGGTTTGACATCCCCGTCTGTTCCAGGTATAGAAACCCTAGCCTGAACTATTAAACAGATGTATGCTATTTGAGTTTAGTACATGTTGGTTTGCGTGTATTGTACATGTTGGTTGCATGTATGTTAAAACAGGGGTACTTATTATATAGACGTTAAAGTTTAGTTACCAGGATGCTCAGTCTTGTAGAATATTTTGATAAACGTTTCTGGATGAAACAACTGAAATCTTGTGATCCATCTTTATGTACAGATTATGCAAAACATTAAAACTATGAACTTACCAACCTTTGTGTTGACACTTGTTAGCATGTTTATTCTCAGGTTCCCTAGAAGTCTTCCACTGTTTGCTTATATGTTATACAAGCTATGTGCATGGAGTCTTACATGGCATATTTTTTGAAGGAAACGTTGCATTCACCAAATCATCACCATGTATTTTATTTTGACTGCATTGTCAACGGAAGTACCATTGTAAACTATTATTTACAGTGATTGTCTATATGTAGATATCATCAGATGTCGAAAACCTTTGATTTAAATATTCATTTATGGTGTGCCTTTTCAAAAGAATGCAATGTTTACAAAACGTATCATATAGAGGTCAAATACCTCGCAATGAAATCGATGAATGATGTATTCGTCCATATGGATTTGGAGCGATCGTCATAGTTGGTATCAGAGCGTTGGTCCTAGCGAACCAGGTCTTGCATGAGTGTGTCTAACTGATAGTTGTTAGGATGCATTAGTAAGTCTGGACTTCGACCGTGTCTGCATGTCAAAAGTTTTGCTTATCATTTTTTGTCAGAAATTACCTACTTATCATTCCTAGTCGAGACACGTTTTACTGCATTGATTGCATGAATAGTGTATAGACAAAATTCATATCTTAGCGTATCTGTTACTGTAAGCTTTTCCTGACATCTTCCAAAAATTTCTCCGTGATTTATGGAATTTGGTATTATATATACATGTGTAAATTATGTATTGAAGAATACCAAACTAAATTTTATAATCTAATTCATATCAAAAATCATCTCCCTAGTTATACAAGATGGATCCCGTATCTAGTTCAAATTCCTTAAACTCTGACAACTATTCTGATATGGATATTCAGCTGAATTTCTAAGACAGTGTAACCGGAATGGATCAACCAATTAGCCATCATCTATTCTGGATGAATTGGGGATGGGTTCGTAGCCTACTTAATTATTGGAGACAAGAAGAAGGTGATCCCTTCCATCCACCACATTGCCCTCTTGGCGAAGAACCTGAAGCACTTACCGGTGAACCTGTTTGAGACACCATTTTCTCTCTCATTTCCAGAGTATCTCGTCACGATAATATACTATCTCAAATTCTGGATCTTATTCATCCGCTCGTCCGAACCGCCAATTATCCCGGTGTAGTAGAAGAAGTCAACGAGCTTCGCGCTCGGGTAGTGGCTTTGGAGAATATGGTGCAAAGGTTACAAGCACCAGCAGCCTCACCGGCATTAACAGTACCACCGACAACAATACCAACAGTACCATTACCACCACCAACAATATTCGCATCGCAAACCTCAACTTCACAATCTGTTCCACGAGCATCAACGTCATACACACCGTAGTTACCAAGAAATACCAGCAACAATACCCGATGAACTATTAACTCATTTCCCCTGAAGAAATTTTATGTATATTTAATGTATATGAATTTTGAAATCAAAATAAATCTTTTCGTACTAAGCTATTACGTGTGAATCTTAACTGGTAAGTACTACTCGGTTAGTTCATATTACTAATATGCAATGATGTACATCCTTCCTTAACAACTTAACCATTGTTAACTACAATCTCTGTTTCAACTTAATGAATTCCATTTCGTAATAAACCAAGTTTATTATTCAATTACATAATTGATTTTACATTTTCATTTTCGATATACTCGAAACTTTCCAGAAAACATCATTTTTACCTTGCGAAGTTAGCAAGAGTTCCATAAGCACCAACATGATTCACTGAGGAAATATCAATAAAACTGAATAATGAAGTATTGATTACATTAGTAAAATACTCCACGAAGATTATGAAATCTTTAATGTTTTTGAGATTATTCATTTCTAATCCAGCCAAAAATTAAATGAGCTTAATATGATATTAACTCATTAAATCTGTGTTACATCTGAAGAAAATATACATACATATATTTTCATAAAGACGGTAATAAAAATTCTTTTGTACAAAGTATTAATTGTGAAATCTTTAACGGGTAGGTAATACCCGAGAAATATATAAGTTCGCAATTAATATATTACACTGTACATTCTTCAACTTTGATTCAAAAATTATTAACAATGCTCACAACGATATACAATCATTTTCATACAAATTCAATTACATATTCTGATATTGACGGATCAGAATCCAAGTCATAACTCTGAACCGGTGACATCATTCTTAGATCTCTACATCTTTCAAAGCTATACTTTGACTTTAAATCTGTGCAAGATCCATTAGCATTGTTTTTACCGAAAATAACCTTGCAATTTCTTTTCAAAGTATCCAGTATTATCAACCGTTCAACCAGTCAACGACGACCTTTCAGACTTGTAACTTTGGCATATACGTTTTTGTTACTGGGGAACCTTTCATGTTCCACCACATTAACAGTAGATGTACCAGCAAATTCATTAATCTGTGACTTAAAGTCTCTCCGAAAAACCATTATAATTATTCATTGAAACCCTATCATGTACTCATCCACATCTTGTAACGGTAATTGCCATACCAACTATCGGGAATTAGCAATCAGTATTTTAAATTTCGCAGCAATTCTACGCCAACAGTTATATATATACATATAATGTCTATCTCCTAGACTTATTTACTTCGAAGGTGAAGTTTCTGAAAAACACCCAAACTGCGAAACTAGTTCTCCGAATTTTTTGAAAAATGATGATGAAGCAGCAAAAACTGTAAACGACCTTAACAGTCAAAAGTTTGATGATAAAGAATAGTATGGTGGTAAAGCTGAGAAAAAGAGAAGGTTTGGAACTGAAAATGGATTGAGCAGACCATGAAGGAGGCTGTGGACAAATCACAAAGACTAAACCTGCCTTCAAAGAATACAAATGATTCAGTATCTGCTGAAGTCATTAACGAATACCTTGCTCCTGACTCAAAATATGTTACGAACAAATCTTCTTCATCATCCTTCGATATTAGAAATTCTAAGATATTATCATATCTTTCATTATAAATATCTTCGATATTTCTGAAGATATCTTCATAACTATTATCATCCAAAATTATTTATCTCTTCACGCTATCTGTGTTACATCATAAAAGAAACTATTTTAGTTTCTAATTTCTGAAAATTTTGAAAAATGGATGTTTTTGAAGTAGTGTTGGGAATTGAAGCATGAGTTAGTATAATATAATGACACTTGATCAACGTGATTATATTACAGTAAGTCATGCTGAGTTTCTAATAGAACGTGATAAAGGTTCACAGATCCCACCCTCATCATGAACCATGTTACATAACTCTTTTATTCTATTTAACCTCTAAACATATCAAGAAAATATTTTTCTTGATGATTCGGTCTTTTTCGAGGTATTCTGGTAATTTGACAAGTCAGATTGTGCCATTACCATTTCTTTCTTAGAATATTAATTATGTTCATTCCGAAATTCATACCTATGAATTCTGGAGCATTATTCGCTTGACTTAAAGTCGGGAAGAGAAAACGAAAGCATGAAGCTCCGAAATATAATGGAAAATATAAAGCCCGAAAACAACCCTGAAATTACAAACCGTGTATATCAATGCGTATAGCAATATAAAGACACGGGAGAATGAAAAACAATATAACCCCAAGGTAATAGTAGAAGAAAATAACCTCCTCTGGTGGCAGATGAAAAAGAAGAATGAATGATATGATAGCCAAGAAAATATCAAGAATCAGAACTGGATGAAGCATTTTCACAAATCTTTTGTAAGTATGAAATAAGGAAGAAGATTATAGGAGTGGTGTGTTGGGATGTAACAAGTTTCATAATACTTAAAACCTTTTAAGAATCAAATATAGCGGAAGCATGAAGTATTACCATTTTAGAACTTGTTAATCTTTAACCAATTAAATTTAAATCCCAATTAGGATCAAGTTATGAAACATACTTACAAACTACAAGCAAGAAAAGAGTTTATACCTACTCCAAGCTTGTTGATGAGTGATGAAGATGATGATGATGAATGGAGCCTCAAATGGATGAAACCTCAAGTAGTTATACCCCAAGCTACCCACCAACACCTTGTACTTTGGTTAGGATTTTATTAACACTTGAAAATAAGCTTGGAAAAAGAAAAATGAAACCTTTTTCTCCCCTTGAAGGCCACGGCCTGGTTCAGCAGCTCAAAGGAAAGAATGCAGTTTTTTTTGCTAGTATTTGATGTGTAAAATGCATGTGTGGTGGTCTCCAACAATACCTTGGTTAATATGCACTTTGAATGCAAGTAACCAAGTAAAAGAATGGCACGCTTGTGAAGACTCCCATGCCACTTCCAAACATTTAAATAAAATGGTTTTTATAAAATATGATTTTATATAACAAGACATATTTAATAAACTTGCTCATTTAATAAACTTGTTTTTATAAAATTAGATTTTATAAAACATATTTATATAAACTTGCATTTTATAAATTATGTAAACTTATTTATAAAACTCATTTTTATGAATTCCATATTGTATGTTATGTTAACATTATTTTATAAAACCATTTTTATAAAATGTAACATAATTTTATTAATTATTTAACCTATAAATAATTAAATTCTTATTATATAAATTATTCCATAATTTATATATACACATCAAGTAATATTATTTAAGAAAACCATTTTTCTTAAATTTCAAGTGTTGCGTAATTTAATCAAAGATTTAATCGCTAAGATCAAAATACGATTAAGGTGTCGGTAAGCTTGTTATTGGGTATGACCTGACTTGGATCAAAACATAATGGCCACATTAATTTAATGTGTCTCTCAGGCATACGAAATAACTTCAATCTCTCACTTGCACGAGAAACATAAGAAATTAATGCAAGTGATGGATACCACCTAACGACCGTCCATCACCCCCAATATGTTATGACTTTGTGCCATTCAATAACATCATCCCTTTCGAGTTCCCATCTCGAATATGAATAGGTGAATCTTTCATCACATCCTTTTGTCCTAGATGTCATGTTAAATCCAAGAGATACAGAGTGATTACTCTCTTCTAGATTTAACTTTATCAGGCCTTAGACATCTGACTCTCAACGAATAAGAGGGACAAATTCCATCTTGACTACATACGTCCTAAACATATACCTTGTATTATACCTGAGCTCTTCCTTATGAACTACCATATTTCAGAATAGCGAAGGAAAGAATCAAGGCACAATACTTGGTAAATATCTGAACCCAATATGTATCTCAGGTCAGAGGATACAATGATATTCGCCTTTACTCAAGATTACATGTGATCAACCACAAAGGCTCCATTTAGTAAATCTTGAGTGCGGGTCTTTCAATATTTGTATCCTACAAATATCTATGAACTTTGGTAGTAACCTTGCCCCACATTCAGTCCGTAAATGTATACCAATCCAAGTTCATAATAGTCTAAACCTCACACTTGCTCCCACAAATGTGATCGACTACAGAATTTAGAATAATAGTTTATTCATGGATAAAATATGCAAAATAGGAACCTGACTCATGATTAATAAATTAACACCATAATTATATTAATGAGTTTGAACAAATTTCATTCCATTACAATACTTAAAACAGATCATGACCAATCACTAGAATATCGAAGCCCTAATGCACAAACATGTCCTGCATGTTTTGCTCCATGTAAGAGCTTAGTGAGAGGATCCGCTATATTAAGATCTGTGTGAACTTTGCGAATACATATCTTTCCCTTTTCAACTTCATCCCTTATGTAGTTAAATCTCCGCTCAATGTGACGGGTCTTTTGATGAGCACGAGGTTCCTTGATTTGAGCAATCGCACCCTCGTTGTCACAAAAGATCTCAAGAGGGTCCTGAATGGAAGGGACTACTCCTAAGTCATCGATGAATTTCTTCATCCATGCAGCTTCCTAAGCTGCCAATGAGGCAGAAATGTACTCCGACTCTGTAGTGGATAATGCAACAACATCCTGTTTTGAACTCTTCCAAGAGATCGCACCTCCATTTAATGTGAAAACATAACCGGATTGTGATCGAGAATCATCGCGATCAGTTTGGAAACTCGCGTCCACGTAACCTTTTACAGTGAGTTCCTCTTCACCAGACCCGTATATAAGAAACATATCCTTAGTCCTCCTAAGGTATTTCAATATACTTTTAACCGCAATCCAATGACTGTTTCCTGGGTTATTCTGGTATCTACTTGTCAGGCTAAGAGTGCATGACACATCCGGTCTAGTGCATATCATTGCATACATGATTGACCCAATAGCAGACGCATATGGGACTTTCTTCATTCTCTCCTGTTCATCTTTCGTGGTGGGACACTGAGATGAACTAAGGAGTGTTCCTCTTTAAATAGGTACCAAACCTTTCTTAGAGTTCTCCATCTTGAACCTTTTCAAGATCTTTTCAATGTATGCACTTTGATTCAAACCTATCAGTTTCTTGGATCTATCCTTGTAGATCCCAATCCCCAAAACGTATTGTGCTTTTCCAAGATCCTTAATGAAGAAGCATTTACTTAACCAAGTTTTAACACCTTGCATTGCCAGAATATCGTTCCCAAATAATAATATATCATCCACATATAATACAAGGAATATGATAGTGCTCCCACTAGATTTCTTGTATACACAAGCTTCATCACCATTTTTATTGAAGCCAGATTTCTTGACCTCCTCATTAAAATGATGATTCCACATTCTAGATGCTTGTTTTAATCCGTAGATTGACTTCTTTAACTTGCATACCTTTTTAGGACACTTCGGATCAACAAAACCTTCAGGCTAAACCATATAGACATCTTCCTCAAGATGTCCATTTAGGAAAGCGGTCTTGACATCCATTTGCCATATTTCATAATCATAATGAGTAGCAATGGCAAGTAATATCCTAATAGACTTTAGCATTGCCACAGGCGAAAAAGTTTCATCATAGTCAACCCCTTGAGTTTGAGTGAAACCTTTTGCTACAAGTCTAGCTTTATATGTATCTAAGTTTCCATGTATGTCGATTTTCATTTTGAAAAGCCATTTACAATCAACTATCCTTGAGCCAGTAGGTTGTTCAACAAGTTCCCAAACTTAGTTGTCATACATGGATTGCATCTCAGCGTTCATGGCTTCCTGCCATTTATCCTTATCAATCCTTGATAAAGCATCTTGGTAGTTTATTGTTTCATCCAAATCAACCACATAGTAACCATCCATGAGAAACCCATATCTCTCAGGAGTATTACTAATCCTACCAGATCTGCGAACGTCTTGTGTACTTTGATCATCCATTTGATCACTCTCAACATTTTCATGTTGAGTGCTAGTGTCAACCAATTGTGTATCATCTACTTGATATTGAACCTCTTTAAGATCTATCTTCCTTTCACTATTTCCTTCCATTAGGAATTTAGTTTCACGGAATTCAGCCTTTCGAGCAAAAAATACATTTTGCTCGGTTGGATCATAGAAATAGTATCCCATATCATCCTTAGGATATCCTATGAAGATACACTTCGTGGATTGAGCATTCAACTTATTAGGGACGTAACGCTTAGGATAAGCTTCACATCCCCATACCTTTAAGTATGATAGAGATGGAGGTTTTTCAAACCACATCTCATGAGGAGTTCGTTCCACTTTTTTGGTTGGGGCCATATTTAAAATACGAGCCGCGAAGCATAGACAATAACCCCAAAATGATAGAGGTAACGAGCTTCTAGCCATCATAGATCAAACCATATCCATTAAGGTTCGGTTCCTCCTTTCGGATACACCATTAAGCTGTGGTGTCCCGGGTGGAGTAAGTTGCGAGATAATCCCACAACTTCTAAGATGATCTTGGAAAGCATCGCTTAGGTATTCACCTCCTCTATCGGTATGAAGTACCTTGATTGTCTTATTCAGTTGATTTTGTACTTCACTTTGATATTCCTTGAATGCTTCAAAAGTTTCGTCCTTATGTCTTAACAAGTAGACATATCCGAAACGACTAAAGTCATCAATGAAAGTGACGAAGTATCTTTCACCTTTTCTAGTCATGGGCTTAAAGGGCCACATACATCCGAATGTATTAATCCCAATAAGTCTTTAGCCCTTTCATAGGTCCCTTTGAAAGGTGCTTTAGTCATTTTCCCTTGTAAACAAGATTCACATACATCAAACGAGTCTAGTTCATTTGATTACAAAAGTCCATTCTTTTGAAGTGTATGCATTCGATTCATGTTTATGTGACCAAGGCGACAATGCCATAAGTAGGAATCACTCAAACCCCTTTTGAGTATCTTGGTGTTTGCATAGAACATTGAGCTATTGTATGATGTGTCATCATGAACCAATTCATAAATACCTGTAACAACCCAAACCAACCCCCGAACAAACACGCAAAAAATATGAAATAAAAAAAAATTTGTTGTGACTGCCATCTGCGCGGCGCGCCAGGTGGGTGCGCGGCGCGCCAAACCACCTGGACAGCCCGCTGTCCGGTTTTGCCAAAAACACGAAAATGTTTGACCCTTTCCCGACGTTTTTAGACGAAACGCTTTCAACCACATATTCATGTATGTAAAACTAACACATTCCATTAATAAAATAAGTTTTACAAACCTGAGCCCACATACGCCCAATTTACCCTTCAAGTACAAAATACAAATTCGAACACAAAAGTTTAAGTTCCAACAAAACTACGAGCATGATGTTGGGGATAAACTACCCAATCCTAGGTCAAATACAAAAGTAATCCATGCAAGCATCAAAAGGGAAAATCATCTAAATCCCGAGCATACCCTTACCAAAACCGCTTCCGTACTTAAAAATGAAAACAACGAGAGGGTAAGCTAAAGCTTAGTGAATGCAATACTTATACATATACATATGTAATTTACCTACACGCATCCACTTACAATACCATGCATACAATATATAAACGAGCTAGCATCAACAAACACACGACTAGCAACAACGTTAGAATATAAATTACCGCAATTATAAACTAAACATAAAAGGCATAGACACGCTAACCGTTCACCGCTTTGCTACTACCGACTTGTAGCAGACCAAGATCATCGAGTCTCACTCGTACTATGTCACCGACTTGTGACTCGTCATTTGGTGTCACCGACTCGTGAATCACCACTAATACTTATGGGTCACCGACTTGTGAACGCCATGTGGCATCACCGACTTGTGAAGTACCACCAAGTGTCACCGACTTGTGAAACACCCGTCAATACATATGAGGTCACCGACTTGCGAACCTCCAAGAGGTGTCACCGACTTGTGAAACACCACTAAGTGCCACCGACTTGTGAACACTATGAAGTGTTACCGACTCGTAAATCACTTCTCCAACTTATGGTGCCACCAACTTGTGAAACACCAACCAACTACTAAGGGTCACCGCCTCGTGAACCACCATGAGGTGTCACCGACTCGTGAGTGTCTTAACGAGACATTACCTACACGTAATCCTCTTCACCCATAACCCCGATAAGTCACCGTCTTGTGATACAATGCCCAATACTCACGATGTGGCACTAAAGGCCCACATCGCGTACGAGTAAATAAACCACATACATACATGTATAAATATTCCACTCACCTCGATTACTTGAAGAAATGCAACTCGCAAACTTGAAATCCTTCCACCGACTTTACGTATATCACCTACGCAAATCATACATGCAAATAAGCTACAACTTAAGCCTATTCGACTTAACACTTCACAAGTGTAATTTCGACTATATACACTTGACCAACTTTGACTAAGTCAAATCTCACCCGAACCACTCATAATCACAATCGAATAGTGATTATGTCCCACTAATACATTTTTGCACAAGGTTTAATCAACCAATCCCCCATTTGGACTCACGACCCGTCCAAATTGACATATAGTGCAATCTACGCCTTTTTGCACTTTTAACGATACTCGAAAGTCCAAAACTAACGAGACCATTTTCCACGTTCCCGAAATACCTAAATACACCTCTTTTAGGCTTTAAATGCATTTTAGACCAACATTTACACAAAAACCCATTTTGACCTAAAAACTAGTCAAAACACCAAATTTGTGAACTTACACCCCAAATCACTAATAATCCAAGTTAGCTAGTGATTTCATCAACAAAATTAGTTTACAAACTAACAATATCATCATCCAATCCTAAACCCACCAATATTAGGGTTCTTACATCAAAACTTAACCCATTTACCCCAAACTTCCAAGAAATGGGTTTTACATCTACATTAACACAAACCCTAGCATAATAAACGAATTAACACAACTAAATCCGAATTAGGGTTTTACCTTTTGAAGAAAACGAAGCTAGAACAACAACAACACAAGAAATGAGCTTTAACTTGAAGAACTCAAGCTTCTTCTTCCTTTTCTCAAGCTTTCTCACTCTACTCTCTCTCTAGAACTTGAGGTTGAAGATGAGAGGATATGGATAAGATTGTGGAGGTGAATGAGTCCCCCAAACTGCCTTTTGTGGCCTAAAACCTTCCATATGCGAAAGGACCATAATACCTTTCATTTAAACCCTTTAAAATGCTGAAAAAACGCATTAGACGCCTTCGGCGCGCCGCGCCAAATGGTGGGGCGCCGCTCCACCCTACAGGTCAGATTTCAGAAACTTGTTTTGGCCATAACTTTTTGACCGTAGCTCTGTTTTCGATGAATCAAATATCGTTGGAAACATAATAAGATATTCTTTCCAATGGTACGGCTTTGAAACATCAACTCAAACTTTACTTGGTGTTGAGAAGATACGTACACACCTTGTACCTCAAACAACGTCCAGTTTTCTTCGACATTCGAGCAAGCAACACGTACATGCTTCGTACACTTCATATACGCATCGTACACCATGAATACATTATGTACAATAAATATTTGGGTCTTACAACTCTCCCCCACTTAAATTGGATCGAGTCCTCGCGATCTAAACCTCATCGCGAACAAAAACAACACACTTTCCTCAAGTCTTCGAGTTCTCACACAATCTCGGACCCCTTTGATGCCGCCATTGCATCCTATCGATCACGCCTTACCACCATGCAACGTTCCAATCGCACAACTATCCTTCAGGATTTCCTTGGCGTACTCCAACTCACGACTTAGAGTTCTAACGCCCACCGCCAATACTCTAGAGAGTTCGTTCCCGAACGCACTCTACACTAACACGCCCCTACATGAGACAGTCCAAACTTACACTCTACGTCTCTAGTTGGCTCTCAAAACGAGGCAACTACCGGCAAATGACCCAAACACGCCTACCAAACCGAGGGACCACCGTACTCTCCAGGTACATACTCCCCCACTTAGGGTTTTAACCCCACGCTATCACTGTCAAGATGATAATACCTTGCGAAATTTCAACATTCTACACACACACGCCCGGTATCAACGTTGGTCATACTTAAAATCTTCAGCAGACTTACCACAAGATACATGAAACTCGACCTTTCGAATTAGTCAAACGTCGACGCCCGCTAATCTTCACAATAAACCATCTTCGTACCTTCGGGTTTTCTTGTCGGTACCCAAGTACAAAATAATCACAACACCAGAGTGAAGCATTCCACTTGCAGGTATACGGAGGGCACCTGACGTAGTGTTATCCAACTCCCATTACTACCACCAAGTCTCAATCACTCGACCGTTTCGGGTCCCTCCTCGGTGTCATATGACACTTGACTATTCAAAGTCACACAAATCTAATGGACATTACGGCTCAACGCCTACAACTTTCTAGTGACGCCTGCTTGTCACTATCCGCCTAGGCCGCAAAGCAAGCCTAGCAATCCTTTCACTTACAATGGTGATGCTTGGTGCCACCAAGACTTACACCCCAACTCGTATCCTCTCAACCGTTAACACGGTTACTTACACACACCAAAGATAGTCAACAATCGTGACTCTTCTCGCACACCTACATGATCAACGTAAGCGCCTCTCGAACGGCATGCCATCCTATGCTAACCCTTATGGAGAACAATACAAGTAACCCTCTAATCATCCCATGGTTACCCCCGACTTGGTTAAGCCTCTAACACCAACCCAATTAACCCGACTCGGTCAAGTCAAATACACTATGTCGACCCGCCTCGATCAACACCTAACAACAATCGATTAACCCTACTTAGTTAAGTCAACACACACGGTCAACCCGACTTGGTTAAGTCCTAACAACAATTGATTAACCCGTCTTGATTAGTCAAACGCACTCGGTCAACCCGACTCGGTCAACACTCCTAACAATTTATCGATTAACCCAACTCGGTTAGTCAAACTATCTCGATCAACCCGACTCGGTCAAACCCCTAAAAACAATTTGAGTAACCCAACTTGGTTAGTCAAATACCCTTGGTCAACCCGACTCGGTCAACACCTAACAACAATTGATTAACCCAACCTGGTTAGTCAAACCGCAATGGACTAACTCGACCTAGCTAGTCACTACAACACATGGATAAACTCAATCATTACCCAAATCACCCGCACATAGATAGTACTAAAATCGAATAGTACCTGAATCAAGCGTCGCCAGATTTTCGCGCCCCGTCACTATTCCACTCGGGACATTCTGACTTTCGGTCTCCCTCCTTCCGGCACTTAAAACATGTGACCTTGCCTGACGAACAATCACGAGACTTATGCCCCGTTTGTCCACAATTATAACACGCGAATTTAGAACCACCCGTGTCACTCCTCTTTACGCTTCCGACACCTTCGGTAGCGCTTTTACTCTTCTTGTTCGAAAACACCGTCGCTTCGAACTTCCGTTTACTAACACCGGACACACTTGGCTTCGACACCTCCGGTTCGAAACCCCGAGCCAACTCAAACAACTCTTCAAAAGACTTAGCCATTCCCCAACTAATCTTACCCTTAAATTCGTCATTCAGTGTACGGTAGAAATCTTTCATCAACTTTTGATCGTCACCAACGTACTCCGGACAAAAACGAGTCTTTGCTAAAAAGGTAGACTTGAGAGTAACCAAGTCCATCGAACCTTGTCGCAAATTTTGTAACTCGTCACGGATTCTATCAAGATCGGAAGAAGTTCGGTATTCATCAAAGAATTCCTTTTTGAACTCATCCCATGACAAGCTCATACATTGTTCCTCGCCATGCAATTGAATCTTGTCATCCCACCACAACTTGGCTTCTTCACGTAACATACTAGAACCGTACCTCGTTTTCTTCTCGGGAGGACATTCACTAGTACGGAAAGCCCCCTCGATGTCGGAAACCCAACATGTACTCTTCAACGGATCCCTTACCCCATTAAACATAGGAGGTTGTGTATCCTTGAAGTTTTTGTAATGGAAGTCCCGCCTCCCATTTCCTTCACTCCCTTCGCCTCGGGGATAAATATTTCTAGCATCAAGCGCTTCCTCGATTGCGACCTTCACCCTTTCATCAATTAGATCGGTTATTTGCCCATCAACCGATTCCCGGAAAACCTTTCTAACATCCTCGAGAAACTCCGCTTTTTGACGTTTAAAGATGGCCTCAACCTTAGCCGTGAACTCAATGTCTTCGTCTTGATCTTCGTTGGCTTGTTTGCTCCTTGTCGTCATTCTAAGAAATGAACTCGGTTAGGAACACAACATGAATAACCTTCACACACCACCACGATCAATCGTTCACAAACATATAATATGCCACCGTTCGTACATCCCATCTAGTTCAACACTTGTTGTACATCACTTGCATGACTTGGCTTGCAACCGTAATAATGGTCGCGAAGCATTATTACGCTCACACGCCATGCCGAACTCATGAATACAACAATCATCTCGCTAGATGTTCAACACAACACAACATGATTAGTAACACATAATCAACACGTAGTTAAAGCACCTATTCTCAAAGGCACTAACTAGAAACCCGAACCGACCTGTAATCCTACAAGTCCCGCATAATAGTCCACACAAAAAGTCTAAGTCTAGGCGCCTATCTCAAGTCACCTAAATCCCTTAGACCATGCTCTGATACCACTTGTAACAACCCAAACCAACCCCCGAACAAACACGCAAAAAATATGAAATAAAAAAAATTTGTTGTGACTGCCATCTGCGCGGCGCGCCAGTTGGGTGCGCGGCACGCCAAACCACCTGGACAGCCCGCTGTCCGGTTTTGCCAAAAACACGAAAATATTTGACCCTTTCCCGAAGTTTTTAGATGAAACGCTTTCAACCACATATTCATGTATGTAAAACTAACACATTCCATTAATAAAATAAGTTTTACAAACCCGGGCCTACATACGCCCAATTTACCCTTCAAGTACAAAATACAAATTCGAACACAAAAGTTTAAGTTCCAACAAAACTACGAGCATGATGTTGGGGATAAACTACCCAATCCTAGGTTAAATACAAAAGTAATCCATGCAAGCATCAAAAGGGAAAATCATCTAAATCCCGAGCATACCCTTGCCAAAACCGCTTCCGTACCTAAAAATGAAAACAACGAGAGGGTAAGCTAAAGCTTAGTGAATGCAATACTTATACATATACATATGTAATTTACCTACATGCATCCACTTACAATACCATGCATACAATATATAAACGAGCTAGCATCAACAAACACACGACTAGCAACAACGTTAGAATATAAATTACCGCAATTATAAACTAAACATAAAAGGCATAGACACGCTAACCGTTCACCGCTTTGCTACTACCGACTTGTAGCCAACCAAGATCATCGAGTCTCACTCGTACTATGTCACCGACTTGTGACTCGTCATTTGGTGTCACCGACTCGTGAATCACCACTAATACTTATGGGTCACTGACTTGTGAACGCCATGTGGCATCGCCGACTTGTGAAGTACCACCAAGTGTCACCGACTTGTGAAGGACTATAAGGTGTCACCGACTTGTGAAACACCCGTCAATACATATGAGGTCACCGACTTGCGAACCTCCAAGAGGTTTCACCGACTTGTGAAACACCACTAAGTGCCACCGACTTGTGAACACTATGAAGTGTTACCGACTCGTAAATCACTTCTCCAACTTATGGTGCCACCGACTTGTGAAACACCAACCAACTACTAAGGGTCACCGCCTCGTGAACCACCGTGAGGTGTCACCGACTCGTGAGTGTCTTAACGAGACATTACCTACACGTAATCCTCTTCACCCATAACCCCGATAAGTCACCGTCTTGTGAGACAACGCCCAATACTCACGATGTGGCACCAAAGGCCCACATCGCCTACGAGTAAATAAACCACATACA
Organism: Rutidosis leptorrhynchoides; assembly: GCF_046630445.1. Classification (NCBI taxonomy): domain Eukaryota; kingdom Viridiplantae; phylum Streptophyta; class Magnoliopsida; order Asterales; family Asteraceae; genus Rutidosis; species Rutidosis leptorrhynchoides. The sequence continues at coordinate 189,109,812 of NC_092338.1, forward strand.
TACATGTATAAATATTCCACTCACCTCGATTACTTGAAGAAACGCAACTCGCAAACTTGAAATCCTTCCACCGACTTTACGTATATCACCTACGCAAATCATACATGCAAATAAGCTACAACTTAAGCCTATTCAACTTAACACATCACAAGTGTAATTTCGACTATATACACTTGACCAACTTTGACTAAGTCAAATCTCACCCGAACCACTCATAATCACAATCGAATAGTGATTATGTCCCACTAATACATTTTGCACAAGGTTTGATCAACCAATCCTCCATTTGGACTCACGACCCGTCCAAATTGACATAAAGTGCAATCTACGCCTTTTTGCACTTTTAACGATACTCGAAAGTCCAAAACTAACGAGACCATTTTCCACGTTCCCGAAATACCTAAATACACATCTTTTAGGCTTTAAATGCATTTTAGACCAACATTTACACAAAAACCCATTTTGACCTAAAAACTAGTCAAAACACCAAATTTGTGAACTTACACCCCAAATCACTAATAATCCAAGTTAGCTAGTGATTTCATCAACAAAATTAGTTTACAAACTAACAATATCATCATCCAATCCTAAACCCACCAATATTAGGGTTCTTACATCAAAACTTAACCCATTTACCCCAAACTTCCAAGAAATGGATTTTACATCAACATTAACACAAACCCTAGCATAATAAACGAATTAACACAACTAAATCCGAATTAGGGTTTTACCTTTTGAAGAAAACAAAGCTAGAATAACAACAACACAAGAAATGAGCTTTAACTTGAAGAACTCAAGCTTCTTCTTCCTTTTCTCAAGCTTTCTCACTCTACTCTCTCTCTAGAACTTGAGGTTGAAGATGAGAGGATATGGATAAGATTGTGGAGGTGAATGAGTCCCCCAAACTGCCTTTTGTGGCCTAAAACCTTCCATATGCGAAAGGACCATAATACCCTTCATTTAAACACTTTAAAATACTGAAAAAACGCATCAGACGCCTTCAGCGCGCCGCGTCAAATGGTGGGGCGCTGCTCCACCCTACAGGTCAGATTTCAGAAACTTGTTTTGGCCATAACTTTTTGACCGTAGCTCCGTTTTCGATGAATCAAATATCGTTGGAAACATAATAAGATATTCTTTCCAATGGTAAGGCTTTGAAACATCAACTCAAACTTTACTTGGTGTTGAGAAGATACGTACAGACCTTGTACCTCAAACAACGTCCAGTTTTCTTCGACATTCGAGCAAGCAACACGTACATGCTTCGTACACTTCATATACGCATCGTACACCATGAATACATTATGTACAATAAATATTTGGGTCTTACAACTCTCCCACACTTAAATTGGATCGAGTCCTCGCGATCTAAACCTCATCGCGAACAAAAACAACACACTTTCCTCAAGTCTTTGAGTTCTCACACAATCTCGGACCCCTTTGATGCCGCCATTTCATCCTATCGATCATGCCTTACCACCATGCAACGTTCCAATCGCACAACTATCCTTCAGGATTTCCTTGGCGTACTCCAACTCACGACTTAGAGTTCTAACGCCCACCGCCAATACTCTAGAGAGTTCGTTCCCGAACGCACTCTACACTAACACGCCCCTACATGAGACAGTCCAAACTAACACTCTACGTCTCTAGTTGGCTCTCAAAACGAGGCAACTATCGGCAAATGACCCAAACACGCCTACCAAACTGAGGGACCACCGTACTCTCCAGGTACATACTCCCCCACTTAGGGTTTTAACCCCACGCTATCACCGTCAAGATGATAATACCTTGCGAAATTTCAACATTCTACATCACACACGCCCAGTATCAACGTTGGTCATACTTAAAATCTTCAGCGGACTTACCACAAGATACATGAAACTCGACCTTTTGAATCGGTCAAACGTCGACGCCCGCTAATCTTCACAATAAACCATCTTCGTACCTTCGGGTTTTCTCGTCGGTACCCAAGTACAAAATAATCACAACACCAGAGTGAAGCATTCCACTTGCAGGTATACGGAGGGCACCTGACGTAGTGTTATGCAACTCCCATTACTACCACCAAGTCTCAATCACTCGACCCTTTCGGGTCCCTCCTCGGTGTCATATGACACTTGACTATTCAAAGTCACACAAATCTAATGGACATTACGGCTCAACGCCTACAACTTTCTAGTGACGCCTGCTTGTCACTATCCGCCTAGGCCGCAAAGCAAGCCTAGCAATCCTTTCACTTACAATGGTGATTCTTGGTGCCACCAAGACTTACACCCCAACTCGTATCCTCTCAACCGTTAACACGGTTACCTACACACAACAAAGATAGTCAACAATCGTGACTCTTCTCGCACACCTACATGATCAACGTAAGCGCCTCTCGAACGGCATGCCATCCTACGCTAACCCTTATGAAGAACAATACAAGTAACCCTCTAATCATCCCATGGTTACCCCCGACTTGGTTAAGCCTCCAACACCAACCCAATTAACCCGACTCGGTCAAGTCAAATACACTATGTCGACCCGCCTCGATCAACACCTAACAACAATCGATTAACCCTACTTAGTTAAGTCAACACACACGGTCAACCCGACTTGGTTAAGTCCTAACAAAAATTGATTAACCCGTCTTGATTAGTCAAATGCACTCGGTCAACCCGACTCGGTCAACACTCCTAACAATTTATCGATTAACCCGACTCGGTTAGTCAAACTATCTCGATCAACCCGACTCGGTCAAACCCCTAAAATCAATTTGAGTAACCCAACTTGGTTAGTCAAATACCCTTGGTCAACCCGACTCGGTCAACACCTAACAACAATTGATTAACCTGACCTGGTTAGTCAAACCGCAATGGACTAACTCGACCTAGCTAGTCACTACAACACATGGATAAACTCAATCATTACCCAAATCACCCGCACATAGATAGTACTAAAATCGAATAGTACCTGAATCAAGCGTCGCCAGATTTTCGCGCCCCGTCACTATTCCACTCGGGACATTCCGACTTTCGGTGTCCCTCCTTCCGGCACTTAAAACATGTGACCTTGCCCGACGAACAATCACGAGACTTATGCCCCGTTTGTCCACAATTATAACACGCAAATTTAGAACCACCCGTGTCACCCATCTTTACGCTTCCGACACCTTCGGTAGCGCTTTTACTCTTCTTGTTCGAAAACACCGTCGCTTCGAACTTCCGTTTACTAACACCGGACACACTTGGCTTCGACACCTCTGGTTCGAAACCCAGAGCCAACTCAAACAACTCTTCAAAAGACTTAGCCATTCCCCGACTAATCTTACCCTTAAATTCGTCATTCAGTGTACGGTAGAAATCTTTCATCAACTTGTGATCGTCACCAACGTACTCCGGACAAAAACGAGTCTTTGCTAAAAAGGTAGACTTGAGAGTAACCAAGTCCATCGAACCTTGTCGCAAATTGTGTAACTCGTCCCGGATTCTATCAAGATCGGAAGAAGTTCGGTATTTATCAAAGAACTCCTTTTTGAACTCATCCCATGACAAGCTCATACATTGTTCCTCGCCATACAATTGAATCTTGTCATCCCACCACAACTTGGCTTCTTCACGTAACATACTAGAACCGTACCTCGTTTTCTTCTCGGGAGGATATTCACTAGTACTGAAAGCCCCCTCGATGTCGGAAACCCAACATGTACTCTTCAACGGATCCCTTACCCCATTAAACATAGGAGGTTGTGTATCCTTGAAGTTTTTGTAATGGAAGTCCCGCCTCCCATTTCCTTCACTCCCTTCGCCTCGGGGATAAATATTTCTAGCATCAAGCGCTTCCTCGATTGCGACCTTCACCCTTTCATCAATTAGATCGGTTATTTGCCCATCAACCGTTCCCGGAAAACCTTTCTAACATCCTCGAGAAACTCCGCTTTTTGACGTTTAAAGATGGCCTCAACCTTAGCCGTGAACTCAATGTCTTCGTCTTGATCTTCGTTGGCTTGTTTGCTCCTTGTCGTCATTCTAAGAAATGAACTCAGTTAGGAACACAACATGAATAACCTTCACACACCACCACGATCAATCGTTCACAAACATATAATATGCCACCGTTCGTACATCCCATCTAGTTCAACACTTGTTGTACATCACTTGCATGACTTGGCTTGCAACCGTAATAATGGTCGTGAAGCATTATTACGCTCACACGCCATGCTAAACTCATGAATACAACAATCATCTCGCTAGATGTTCAACACAACACAACATGATTAGTAACACATAATCAACACGTAGTTAAAGCACCTATTCTCAAAGGCACTAACTAGAAACCCGAACCGACCTGTAATCCTACAAGTCCCGCATAATAGTCCACACAAAAAGTCGAAGTCTAGGCGCCTATCTCAAGTCACCTAAATCCCTTAGACCATGCTCTGATACCACTTGTAACAACCCAAACCAACGCCCGAACAAACACGCAAAAAATATGAAATAAAAAAAATTTGTTGTGACTGCCATCTGCGCGGCGCGCCAGTTGGGTGCGCGGCGCGCCAAACCACCTGGACAGCCCGCTGTCCGGTTTTGCCAAAAACACGAAAATGTTTGACCCTTTCCCGACATTTTTAGATGAAACGCTTTCAACCACATATTCATGTATGTAAAACTAACACATTCCATTAATAAAATAAGTTTTACAAACCCGAGCCCACATACGCCCAATTTACCCTTCAAGTACAAAATACAAATTCGAACACAAAAGTTTAAGTTCCAACAAAACTACGAGCATGATGTTGGGGATAAACTACCCAATCCTAGGTCAAATACAAAAGTAATCCATGCAAGCATCAAAAGGGAAAATCATCTAAATCCCGAGCATACCCTTGCCAAAACCGCTTCTGTACCTAAAAATGAAAACAACGAGAGGGTAAGCTAAAGCTTAGTGAATGCAATACTTATACATATGCATATGTAATTTACCTACACGCATCCACTTACAATACCATGCATACAATATATAAACGAGCTAGCATCAACAAACACAAGACTAGCAACAACGTTAGAATATAAATTACCGCAATTATAAACTAAACATAAAAGGCATAGACACGCTAACCGTTCACCGCTTTGCTACTACCGACTTGTAGCCGACCAAGATCATCGAGTCTCACTCGTACTATGTCACCGACTTGTGACTCGTCATTTGGTGTCACCGACTCGTGAATCACCACTAATACTTATGGTTCACCGACTTGTGAACGCCATGTGGCATCACCGACTTGTGAAGCACTATAAGGTGTCACCGACTTGTGAAACACCCGTCAATACATATGAGGTCACCGACTTGCGAACCTCCAAGAGGTGTCACCGACTTGTGAAACACCACTAAGTGCCACCGACTAGTGAACACTATGAAGTGTTACCTACTCGTAAATCACTTCTCCAACTTATGGTGCCACCGACTTGTGAAACACCAACCAACTACTAAGGGTCACCGCCTCGTGAACCACCGTGGGGGTGTCACTGACTCGTGAGTGTCCTAACAAGACATTACCTACACGTAATCCTCTTCACCCATAACCCCGATAAGTCACCGTCTTGTGATACAACGCCCAATACTCACGATGTGGCACCAAAGGCCCACATCGCGTACGAGTAAATAAACCACATACATACATGTATAAATATTCCACTCACCTCGATTACTTGAAGAAGTGCAACTCGCAAACTTGAAATCCTTCCACCGACTTTATGTATATCACCTACGCAAATCATACATGCAAATAAGCCACAACTTAAGCCTATTCGACTTAACACTTCACAAGTGTAATTTCGACTATATACACTTGACCAACTTTGACTAAGTCAAATCTCACCCGAACCACTCATAATCACAATCGAATAGTGATTATGTCCCACTAATACATTTTGCACAAGGTTTAATCAACCAATCCCCCATTTGGACTCACGACCCGTCCAAATTGACATATAGTGCAATCTATGCCTTTTTGCACTTTTAACGATACTCGAAAGTCCAAAACTAACGAGACCATTTTCCACGTTCCCGAAATACCTAAATACACCTCTTTTAGGCTTTAAATGCATTTTAGACCAACATTTACACAAAAACCCATTTTGACCTAAAAACTAGTCAAAACACCAAATTTGTGAACTTACACCCCAAATCACTAATTATCCAAGTTAGCTAGTGATTTCATCAACAAAATTAGTTTACAAACTAACAATATCATCATCCAATCCTAAACCCACCAATATTAGGGTTCTTACATCAAAACTTAACCCATTTACCCCAAACTTCCAAGAAATGGGTTTTACATCTACATTAACACAAACCCTAGCATAATAAACGAATTAACACAAATAAATCTGAATTAGGGTTTTACCTTTTGAAGAAAACGAAGCTAGAACAACAACAACACAAGAAATGAGCTTTAACTTGAGGAACTCAAGCTTCTTCTTCCTTTTCTCAAGCTTTCTCACTCTACTCTCTCTCTAGAACTTGAGGTTGAAGATGAGAGGATATGGATAAGATTGTGGAGGTGAATGAGTCCCCCAAACAGCCTTTTGTGGCCTAAAACCTTCCATATGCGAAAGAACCATAATACCCTTCATTTAAACACTTTAAAATGCTGAAAAAACACATCAGACGCCTTCGGCGCGCCGCGCCAAATGGTGGGGCGCCGCTCCACCCTACAGGTCAGATTTCAGAAACTTGTTTTGGCCATAACTTTTTTACCGTAGCTCCGTTTTCGATGAATCAAATATCGTTGGAAACGTAATAAGATATTCTTTCCAATGGTAAGGCTTTGAAACATCAACTCACACTTTATTTGGGGTTGAGAAGATACGTACACACCTTGTACCTCAAACTACGTCCAGTTTTCTTCGACATTCGAGCAAGCAACACGTACATGCTTCGTACACTTCATATACGCATCGTACACCATGAATACATTATGTACAATAAATATTTGGGTCTTACAGTACCATTCGAAGGCGAAGCCTTAAAATAGAACACATTATCTAAAGAAACATGGATATCATCATTAATGAAATTAAGATTAAAACCATATTGTTTCAAACGGGATACAGAAATAATGTTTCGAGATAAATCGGGTGCATACAAAACATTTTTCAAAATAAGCTCCAAACCACTTGGTAGCTTTAAAACAAAGTCTCCTTGAGCTTTCACTTGCACCCTTGCTCCATTTCCCATGAAGAGACTTGTTGTTCCCGCATCTTGATCACTTCTTTTGAACCCCTGTAAAGAATTGCAAATATGAGTTCCACATCCTGTGTCTAATACCCATGTATTAGAAGAAGTAATACTAAGCTCAATGTATACCATATATACATTACCTGAGGTTTGCCCTGCTGATAATGCTAAAAACGAACATATATTTCATCGCATTATCCCTCAAGAAAGACAATCTTTTAGTTGCAGTTGTCCTATTTACAAGGAATATTTGTTTAAATATTAAAAGGTGAATGTAGTGACCCGAACTTTTCCATGTTTATATATATATTAAATGAAATTGTTATTTACATGATTAAGTGTTTCCAACATGTTAAGCAATCAAACTTGTTAAGACTTGATTAATTGAAATAGGTTTCATATAGACAATTGACCACCCAAGTTGACCGGTGATTCGCGAACGTTAAAACTTGTAAAAACTATACGATGAAATATATATGGTTATATATATAGTTAACATGATTTTATTATAAGTATGTATCTCATTAGGTATTTTAACAATGAGTTATATACATAAAAAAATGAGACTATTAATTTAAGAAACTCGAATACGATATATATAACGATTATCGTTATAACAACGTCTTACTAGGTACATATGAATCATATTAAGATATTGATACACTTGGTTAATTATGTTAAATGATAAGTAAATATATTATTAAGTGTATTAACAATGTAATACATATGTAAAAATAAGACTACTAACTTAATGATTTCGAAACGAGACATATATGTAACGATTATCGTTGTAACGACATTTAACTGTATATATATCATACTAAGATATATTATATATCATAATATCATGATAATATAACAATTTAACATCTCATTTGTTATAATAAACAATGGGTTAACAACATTCAACAAGATCGTTAACCTAAAGGTTTCAAAACAACATTTACATGTAACGACTAACGATGACTTAACGACTCAGTTAAAATGTATATACATGTAGTGTTTTAATATGTATTCATACACTTTTGAAAGACTTCAAGACACTTATCAAAATACTTCTACTTAACAAAAATGCTTACAATTACATCCTCGTTCAGTTTCATCAACAATTCTACTCGTATGCACCCGTATTCGTACTCGTACAATATACAGCTTTTAGATGTATGCACTATTGGTATATACACTCCAATGATCAGCTCTTAGCAGCCCATGTGAGTCACCTAACACATGTGGGAACCATCATTTGGCAACTAGCATGAAATATCTCATAAAATTACAAAAATATGAGTAATCATTCATGACTTATTTACATGAAAACAAAATTACATATCCTTTATATCTAATCCATACACCAACGACCAAAAATACCTACAAATACTTTCATTCTTCAATTTTATTCATCTAATTGATCTCTCTCAAGTTCTATCTTCAAGTTCTAAGTGTTCTTCATAAATTCCAAAAGTTCTAGTTTCATAAAATCAAGAATACTTCCAAGATTGCAAGTTTACTTCCAAGTTTTCTAAATCCATTCCAAGTAATCATCCAAGATCAAGAAACCTTTGTTACTTACAGTAGGTTATCTTTCATATATACGGTAATAATCATATTCAAACTTTAATCCAATTTCTATAACTATAACAATCTTATTTCGAGTGGAAATCTTACTTGAAATTGTTTTCGTGTCATGATTCTGCTTCAAGAACTTTCAAGCCATCCAAGGATCCTTTGAAGCTAGATCTATTTTTCTCATTTCCAGTAGGTTTATCCAAGGAACTTGAGGTAGTAATGATGTTCATAACATCATTCAATTCATACAAATAAAGCTATCTTATTCGAAGGTTTAAACTTGTAATCACTAGAACATAGTCTAGTTAATTCTAAACTTGTTCGCAAATAAAAGTTAATCCTTCTAAATTGACTTTTAAATTCAACTAAACACATGTTCTATATCTATATGATATGCTAACTTAATGATTTAAAACCTGGAAACACGAAAAACACCGTAAAACCGGATTTACGCCGTCGTAGTAACACCGCGGGTTGTTTTGGGTTAGTTAATTAAAAACTATGATAAACTTTGATTTAAAAGTTGTTATTCTGAGAAAATGATTTTTATTATGAACATGAAACTATATCAAAAAATTATGGTTAAACTCAAAGTGAAATTATGTTTTCTAAAATAGTCATCTAGACGTCGTTCTTTCGACTGAAATGACTACCTTTACAAAAATGACTGGTAACTTATTCTTCCGACTATAAACCTATACTTTTTTCTGTTTAGATTCATAAAATAGAGTTCAATATGAAACCATAGCAATTTGATTCACTCAAAACGGATTTAAAATGAAGAAGTTATGGGTAAAACAAGATTGGATAATTTTTCTCATTTTAGCTACGTAAAAATTGGTAACAAATCTATTCCAATCATAACTTAATCAACTTGTATTGTATATTATGTAATCTTGAGATACCATAGACATGTATACAATGTTTCTACCTATCATGTCGACACATCTATATATATTTCGGAACAACCATAGACACTCTATATGTGAATGTTGGAGTTAGCTATACAGGGTTGAGGTTGATTCCAAAATATATATAGTTTGAGTTGTGATCAATACTGAGATACGTATACACTGGGTCGTGGATTGATTCAAGATAATATTTATCGATTTATTTCTGTACATCTAACTGTGGACAACTAGTTGTAGGTTACTAACGAGGACAGCTGACTTAATAAACTTAAAACATCAAAATGTATTAAAAGTATTGTAAATATATTTTGAACATACTTTGATATATATGTATATATTGTTATAGGTTAGTGAATCAACTAGTGGCCAAGTCTTACTTCCCGACGAAGTAAAACTATGTGAAAGTGAGTTATAGTCCCACTTTTAAAATCTAATATTTTTGGGATGAGAATACATGCAGGTTTTATAAATGATTTACAAAATAGACACACGTACGTGAAACTACATTCTATGGTTGAATTATCGAAATCGAATATGCCCCTTTTTATTAAGTCTGGTAATCTAAGAATTAGGGAACATACACCCTAATTGACGCGAATCCTAAAGATAGATCTATTGGGCCTAACAAACCCCATCCAAAGTACCGGATGCTTTAGTACTTCGAAATTTATATCATATCCGAAGGGTGTCCCGGAATGATGGGGATATTCTTATATATATGCATTTTGTTAATGTCGGTTACCAGGTGTTCACCATATGAATGATTTTTATCTCTATGTATGGGATGTGTATTGAAATATGAAATCTTGTGGTCTATTATCACGATTTGATATATATAGATTAAACCTATAACTCACCAACATTTTTGTTGACGTTTTAAGCATGTTTATTCTCAGGTGATTATTAAGAGCTTCCGCTGTCGCATACTTAAATAAGGACGAGATTTGGAGTCCATGCTTGTATGATATTGTGTAAAAACTGCATTCAAGAAACTTATTTTGTTGTAACATATTTGTATTGTAAACCATTATGTAATGGTCGTGTGTAAACAGGATATTTTAGATTATCATTATTTGATAATCTACGTAAAGCTTTTTAAACCTTTATTGATGAAATAAATGTTATGGTTTGTTTTAAAATGAATGCAGTCTTTGAAAAAAGTCTCATATAGAGGTCAAAACCTCGCAACGAAATCAATTAATATGGAACATTTTTAATCAATAAGAACGGGACATTTCAGTGAAGACAAAATATAGATTTGACGAATTGAAGACGCAAACGACCAAAAAGCTAAAAAGTACAAAGTACAAGCAAAGAGGTTCAAATTATTGATGAGAAACGTCTCAAAATTACAAGAGTACAAGACGCAAAACGCAAAGTACAAGATATTAAATTATACGAAAGGACGTTCGAAAATCCGGAACTGAGACATGAACCAACTTTCAACGTACGATGCAACGGACCGAAAGTTACAAATTAATTATGTATATAAATATAATATAATATATAATTAATTATATAAATTATATATTTATATTATATTTATATAATAAAATCCGTCGGCAAGCTAGGAGCCAAACTTGTGTGAGCTGGATTCCACAGCTCCTCACTCGCGGAGCTTATAAAGCCCAAAAAGGCCGCACTCGCGGAGCCCACAAAATCAGAAATCCACCTATAAAAGGCCATGCAATTCGACGGATTATTTACTTTATTTTCTTTTCATCATACGTAAATATATATATATATATATATATATATATATATATATATATATATATATATATATATATATATATATATATATATATATATATATATATTATAATTTTAATTTTAATTTTAATTTTAATTTTAATCCTAATAATAAGGGTATGTTAGCGAATGTTGTAAGGGTGTAAGTCAAAATTCTGTCCGTGTAACGCTACGCTATTTTTAATCATTGTAAGTTATGTTCAACCGTTTTAATTTAATGTCTCGTAGCTAAGTTATTATTATGCTTATTTAAGCCGAAGTAATCATGATGTTGGGCTAAAAATATTAAAATTGGGTAATTGGGCTTTGTACCATAATTGGGGTTTAGACAAAAGAACGACACTTGTGGAAATTAGACTATGGGCTATTAATGGGCTTTATATTTGTTTAACTAAATGATAGTTTGTTAATTTTAATATAAAGATTTACAATTGGACGTACCTATAAATAACCATATACACTCTATCGGACACGATGGGCGGGATATTTATATGTACGAATAATCGTTCATTTAACCGGACACGGGAATGGATTAATAGTCACTAGTCACTAGAATTATTAAAACAGGGGTGAAATTATGTACAAGGACACTTGGCATAATTGATAACAAAGTATTAAAACCTTGGGTTACACGCAGTCGATATCCTGGTGTAATTATTAAACAAAGTATTAAGACCTTGTTACAGTTTAAGTCCCCAATTAGTTGGAATATTTGACTTCGGGTATAAGGATAATTTGACGAGGATACTCGCACTTTATATTTATGACTGATGGACTGTTATGGACAAAAAACAGATGGACAAATTGAATAATCCAGGACAAAGAACAATTAACCCATGGGCATAAAACTAAAATCAACGCGTCAAACATCATGATTACGGAAGTTTAAATAAGCATAATTCCTTTATTTTCATATTTAATTGCACTTCTAATTATCACATTTTTATTTATTGTCATTGTATTTAATTCCACATTTAATTATCGCACTTTTTAATTATCGTAATTTTATTTTATCGCACTTTTATTATTCGCAATTTCATTATCGTTATTTACTTTACGCTTTAAATTAAGTCTTTTATTTATTTAATATTTTACATTAGGTTTTAACTATGACTAAAGTTTTAAAAATCGACAAACCGGTCATTAAACGGTAAAAACCCCCCTTTATAATAATAATATTACTTATATATATATATATATATATATATATATATATATATATATATATATATATATATATATATATATATATATATTTTTTTTTTTATAATTAAAACTAATATAGCGTTAAGCTTTGTTTAAAGATTTCCCTGTGAAACGAACCGGACTTACTAAAAACTACACTACTGTACAATTAGGTACACTGCCTATAAGTGTTGTAGCATGGTTTAGGTATATCCATTCTATAAATAAATAAATATCTTGTGTAAAATTGTATCGTATTTAATAGTTTTTCCTAGTAAAATATACACTATTTCATATACGCCTCGCATAACATCAAGCAATTTTTGGCGCCGCTGCCTAGGAACATAAACGCCGAAAGCGCAACGCTAAAAATAAAAAAAAGTTTTTATAAAAGTTTTTGTTAAGTTCTTTTTATAAATATAAGTTTTAAAAATAATAAAAATATAAAAATTCAAAAAGAAAGAAAAATACATTTATATGTTTAAGAGTTTATAATATTTATAAGTATTTTTATTTTAGTTTTAAAACTAAATTTTTATTTAAGTTATATTTATATTTTATGTATAATATAAAAAGTAAAAAAATAAAAATATAAAAAAAACTGAACCTACAAAAATCGACCCCTTTTGAGCTAAAATAGAACCCTCCGCGACTCGCGGAGCATTTGAACTGGACCATACCGCACTCGCGGAGGTCTTCTGACAGGTCAAACCTAGGACTGCAATTAATACGAAATTAGGGTTTAAAATTTTATTATTATTAATAATTAGGGTTTTAATTAAATAAAATTAGTTTTAGTTTTATTTTAATTTGTATTTTTAAGTTATATTATGTTTTAATAATTTATAAAATTAATTGTTTTATAAAATAAATAATATAAAAATTATATTTTTATAAAAATTATATTTTCATAAACTTTAGTTTTATTTTTTATATTTCGTACCTTTTTAATCGTTTCTTGTAATATTTTTAAATTTTTTCGCTCGTATTTAATTTAAGACATAGTTTTTTGCCGTAGTTATTTTATTTCTAGATTTTTAAGATTTGCCGTAAAATCCCTTAAGTGCTTTTTCTTAGACTAAGATTTAGGTGCTTTAGAATTTTATGATGCTACAAATTTTAGTTTCTTTTTAAGTTTCGACGCGCTACTTTCTTAACTTTTATTCACCGACATTTTTCGACGCACTATTTTTCTCTCTTATTTCTCGCAATTCTAGTTTTTAGGACTTAGAATTTTCTCTATTTCTTATATAATATTTCTTTAAATTTCAAAAGAATTTTTTTTTTAAGTGGTTAAATTGATAGACATCAAAATTTTCTGGTTCGTAGTAATAGTTGGATTTGTACGTGGACCGGGTTATTGGAGCCAAACAGTACTCAATTATATTGAGACCAAACGAATCCTATCCCTCTGCTGCATATTTTGGCTATTCGAAACGTGGGCAAAATCAGAAAAGTCTATTAATTGGATAACTTATATAATTTTTCTTTCTTTTTAAAAACTAATAGGATATTTAGTGAATGCACCGAGCAAAATGTTCACCACCTTTTGTACGTTCACCACCTGTAACTCGATCAAGACATCTAGCAAATATTGTCGCCGTTGATTTTTCTTCAGAATTATCATCCAGTCGACCAAGTACTCCAATTCAAATTTTTGATAATCCATTTTTTGAACCCAACCTCACAATTGAGAATTCGGAGAATATTCAGGGACGATTTCGAGATCCTGAACCATTAATTTTTCCTCCGGAACCACCCATCATTCAAACAGAGATTGTTGAGGAACCAACCATTAAATTAGAATCCTCTAGTGATTCAAATTCAACAAATTCAATTATGGAGAATCTGGAACCTCTAAGTATGGAAGACCGAATGAGAGCTAAACGCACTGGCCAAGGTCACGCAATTACTCATCCAGACATTAATGCACCAGATTATGAAATCAAAGCACAAATTCTACACATGGTAACTAATCAATGCCAATTTAGTGGGGCGCCGAAGGAAGATCCAAATGAACATCTTTGTACCTTTAATAGGATCTGCACTCTATTTAAAATAAGAGAAGTGGAGGATGAACAGATATATCTCATGTTATTTCCCTGGACTTTAAAGGGAGAAGCCAAAGATTGGTTAGAATCGTTACCTGAAGGGGCGATTGATACATGGGACGTTTTAGTTGAAAAATTTCTTAAACAATTCTTTCCGGCATCTAAAGCCGTGAGACTTCAAGGAGAAATTGTTACGTTTACACAAAAGCCAAATGAAACTCTATATGAGGCATGGACAAGATTTGGAAAGTTATTGAGAGGATGTCCGCAACATGGTTTAGACACTTGTCAAATAGTACAAATATTCTACCAAGGATGCGACATCACTACAAGGAAAGACATCGATATAGCAGCTGGTGGTTCCATTATGAAGAAAACAGAAACTGGTGCTTACAAAATTATTGATAACACTGCTTCCCACTCACATGAGTGGCACCAAGAAAAAGATATCGTTAGATCATCTAAAGTAGCTAGAGCCGATTCTAGCCATGACTTAGATTCCATTTCCGCAAAGATAGATGCTGTCGAGAGACGAATGGAAAAGATGACTAAAGATATCCACTCAATACGAATTAGTTGTGAGCAGTGTAGAGGACCACATTTAACAAAAGATTGTCTCATTATTGAACTAACAATGGAACAAAGAGAGAATGTTTCATACATAAACCAAAGGACTGGAAATAATTATCAAAATAATTATCAACCGCCAAGACCAATTTACAATCAAAACCAGAATTATAATCGAAATGTTCCATACAACAACCAACAAGGTCCTAGCAATCAACAAGTATCTAATAATACTTACAATCAGCAAAGACCTAATTTTCAAAACAAACCACCACAAACCTATGATAAAAATCCGAATTTAGAAGATATGATGACGAAGCTAGTTGAATCTCAAACACAGTTTTTCACATCTCAGAAACAAACCAATGAACAAAATGCTCAAGCATTTAGAAATCAACAAGCTTCTATTCAAAATCTGGAGCAAGAAGTAAGTAACCTAGCAAGGTTAATAGGTGAAATAAAACCGGGAAGTCTACCTAGTGATACAAATGCTAACCCCTGGAATGAAACAGCTAAAGCCATTACCACAAGAAGTGGTATTACACTTAAACCACCTGAAATACCTGTAATTTCTGATGAAGCTATTCCTACTCCACAAGAACCACAACCTAATCAAGATAAGGAAAAAGAACCGGTAGTTGAAAAGGTTAATGAAGATAACACAGTTAAAGCTAAACCTTATGTTAAACCATACCAACCACCACTTCCTTACCCGAGTAAAATGAAAAAATAGAGACTTGAAGCCGAGCAATCCAAATTCTTGGATATGTTTAAACAGATAAATGTAAATCTTCCTTTCATTGATGTGATTTCAGGAATGCCTAGATATGCTAAATTTCTGAAAGATCTAATCACAAATAGAAAGAAAATGGAAGAACTCTTGGCTGTTACTATAAATGCTAATTGTTCTGCAGTGCTGTTGAATAAAATACCAGAAAAACTATCTGATCCAGGAAGTTTCACAATTCCATGTTTTCTGGGAAGTCTTAGTTCAATAGAAGCATTGGCAGATTTAGGTGCTAGTATAAATTTAATGCCGTATTCACTATACACTAAACTAGACCATGGAGAATTGAAACTAACAAGAATAAGCATACAACTAGCCGATAGATCAGTAAAATATCCTAGAGGGATAATGGAGAACATGCTAGTTAAAGTTGGTACTTTAGTATTTCCAGTAGATTTTGTTGTTCTGGACATGGAAGAAGATTCTCAAGTTCCTCTCATATTAGGAAGACCATTCTTAAACACGGCTAAAGCAATGATAGACGTGTTCGGTAAGAAACTTACCCTAAGTATAGAGGACGAGAGTGTTACCTTTTCTGTTGATAGAGCAATGCAACAACTGCAATCTGCAGATGATACATGCTATTATATTCAAACTATAGATTCACATGCAGAATTGTTAGAAGAATTTCCAGAATTACAAGGAACAGGAGAATGTTCTTTAGGAGAAGGAACTGAACCAATTGATGAAACTGAAATGTTAGCTACACTTATGGCTAATGGATATAAACCAACAACAGAAGAAATTCAAATGATAAAAGAAGAAGACAGATATCGATATAAATCATCGATAGAAGAATCTCCGACATTAGAGTTAAAGCCACTTCCAAACCATTTGAAATACGCTTATTTACATGGTGAATCTGAATTACCTGTAATAATATCGTCTTCTCTTACTGAAAATGAAAAATCTCAACTCATTTCTGTGTTGAAAGCTCATAAACCAGCTATTGCATGGAAGATTCATGATATTAAAGGAATAAGTCCTTCGTATTACACACATAAAATCCTTATGGAAGAAGGTCATAAAACGTATGTGCAACGCCAACGAAGACTAAATCTTAATATGCAAGATGTTGTTAAGAAAGAAATTATTAAACTACTTAATGCAGATTTAATTTATCCAATTTCTGATAGTCTATGGGTAAGCCCAGTTCAATGCGTGCTAAGAAGGGTGGCATGACTGTCATTAAAAATGAGAAAAATGAACTTATTCCTACTAGGACTGTAACAGGATGGCGTGTATGTATTGATTATAGAAAATTAAATGACGCCACCAGAAAAGATCACTTTCCCTTACCTTTCATTGATCAAATGTTGGAAAGATTAGCCGGAAACAGTTACTATTGTTTTCTTGATGGTTTTTCCGAATATTTTCAGATTCCAATAGCACCAGAGGATCAAGAGAAAACCACATTCACGTGCCCTTATGGTACTTTTGCTTACAAACGCATGCCATTTGGACTTTGCAACGCCCCTGCAACCTTTCAAAGGTGCATGATGGTGATTTTTCACGACATGATAGAAGAATGCATGGAAGTTTTCATGGATGACTTTTCAGTCTTCGGTAATACTTTTGAAACATGTTTAGTTAATCTTGAACGAATGCTTATTAGATGCGAACAATCAAATCTAGTACTTAATTGGGAGAAATGCCATTTCATGGTTAAAGAAGGCATCGTTCTTGGTCATAAAATTTCAAATGAAGGAATTGAAGTGGATAGAGCTAAAGTAGATGTAATTGCTAAACTTCTACATCCCACCAATGTTAGAGGAGTTAGGAGTTTTCTAGGGCATGCCGGTTTTTACCGACGTTTCATAAAATATTTTTCTAAAATTGTCACTCCTATGAATAAACTCCTAGAAAAGGATGCTCCATTCATCTTTTCAGATGAATGCATCAAATCTTTTAATATACTTAAAGAAAAACTCACTAATGCGCCAATCATGATAACTCCAAATTGGAATCTACCATTTGAACTAATGTGCAATGCAAGTGATTTTGCAATGGGAGCCGTTTTAGGACAAAGGATTGAAAAACGATTTCAACCTATATATTATGCTAGTAAGACATTACAAAGAGCACAAACAAATTACATAACTACTGAAAAAGAACTCCTTGCTATTGTCTTTGCTTTTGACAAATTTCGTTCATATCTCGTTCTAGCTAAAACAGTGGTCTATACTGATCATTCTGCTCTTAGATACCTATTTTCAAAACAAGATGCTAAACCAAGATTAATCCGTTGGATCTTACTCTTACAAGAGTTTGATATTGAAATCCGAGATAAAAGAGGAGCAGAAAATCTCGTCGCTGATCATCTTTCTCGTCTTGAAAATCCTGAATTAGAAGTTCTAAATGAATCGGCCATACAAGACAACTTTCCTGATGAATATCTATTGAAGATAGATTATAATGAAATTCCATGGTTTGCAGACTATGCAAACTATTTAGTATGTGGATTCCTTGAAAAAGGATTGTCGTACCAAAAACGAAAGAAATTCTTTAGTGATATAAAACACTATTTCTGGGAAGATCCACATTTGTTTAAAAGTTGTCCCGATGGAATAATACGCCGATGTGTATTTGGAGATGAAGCTAGTAAAATCTTAAACCATTGTCACACAGGACCAACAGGAGGGCATTATGGGCCTCAACTCATAGCAATAAAAGTCTATGATGCTGGATTCTATTGGCCTACAATTTTCAAAGACGCACACCTTCTTTGTAAATCCTGTGATTCATGTCAAAGGACCGAGAAAATAAGTCAACGTGATGAAATGCCACAAAATGTCATTCAAGTATGTGAAGTATTTGACGTTTGGGGTATTGAATTTATGGGTCCATTTCCAAAATCTCATAATAATCTATATATTCTCGTAGCCATTGATTATGTATCTAAATGGGCGGAAGCACAAGCTCTCCCAACTAACGATGCACGAGTTGTAGTCAACTTTTTAAAACGCCTTTTTGCTAGGTTTGGAACACCGAAAGCTTTAATAAGTGATCGGGGTACTCATTTTTGTAATAATCAACTTGAGAAAGTTCTTAAAAGATATGGAGTAACTCATAAAATCTCCACTGCTTATGATCCACAGACAAGTGGACAAGTTGAAAATACCAACCGAGCATTAAAAAGTATTCTAGAGAAAACCGTAGGATCAAATCTGAAGGAATGGTCCATTAAATTGGAGGATGCACTCTGGGCTTTTAGAACAGCCTACAAAACTCCAATTGGAACCACACCTTTTAGACTCGTTTACGGAAAAGCATGTCATCTTCCAGTAGAAATTGAACACAAAGCATTTTGGGCTTTGAAGACATGTAATCTTGATTTACATGAAGCTGGACGTCTACGATTAAGTCAACTAAATGAATTAGAAGAATTAAGACAAGAAGCATACGAAAATTCGTTAATCTATAAGGAAAGAATGAAGAAATGGCATGATAAAAGAATCAGAAGTTCAAAAGAATTTAAAGAAGAAGATAGAGTTCTTCTTTTCAATTCACGATTCAAGCTATTTCCTGGAAAATTGAAATCAAGATGGTCTGGACCATTCATAGTCAAAAGAGTTTTCCCGTACGGAACAGTAGAATTGATAAATTCAAATGGGATTGAATTTAAGGTTAATGGTCACAGAGTTAAACATTACATAGATAGTCCAATGGAAGTTGACAACGAAGTTAATCACAATTTCGACACCACAGCTAACTAAGTGTGGGAAGAATCAAGTTTTTAAAGGATAATATGTATTTCTGTTAGAGTTAGATTTTCTGTTTTCGTGTAGTTCTCGAAAATGGAACCCGAATGGTCTTTCCCTAGCAGACCCGAAAGAACTAGTCTTCTCCCCCCATTCTGAATTTTTATTTTTTTTAGGTTTTACAAGATGAAGACTTCCTGTGAATTAAACCATGGTCTAATGCTACACGCTTTGATCACTAAACGTAATAATGACACCCTTCCAAGTGAAATAGTATCATTAATCAGAAGTAAATTGGACGGAGTAAGAAAAGAATCCAGATGCGAAAATAATAAGTTACAATTCGGTAAAGGAAAATCAAAATCCGCAGCGAAAAGAAGAGCATGACACCTTGAAAGATGTCACAAATGCGGAAAATGGTCACACGAAGGAAAATGTTCGACGAATCAGACATATTCCAATACCGAATTCATTACTTTATGCAGAGACGGACCGTTCATATGTTTAGAAGAAAAAAACATTGAATGCTCGAGGTTACGCCTATGTAGCTATGGAAAATCAATTAGTCCGACTATCTTATGAGTGGGCTAGAGCATATCACTAAGAATACTATCTCATAGGTAAGTTTGTATAGTTTTTATTTTTATTTTTATTTTTAACCTTTTGATAATAAACGCTAATTTGTTCGCTATAAAGTATTAAATTGGTATTCAATAAAATTAGATCTTGCGACCGAAATTATTGATATCATACAAAAATTTATTACATCACTGCGAAATTTACCGTTTATTCTTAAGGTATAAATATCTTTAATCAATCAACCCAAAATATTTCAAAAACTCGTCATGAGTTAAACTAGGTTATGGAATCGAAATTACTTTACCGAAAAGTGGGGCGTATATTTTTGATAATATTTGATTGATTAAAGTGGGATAAAAGACCAAAAAGATTTTTAATTTTATTTTTACTTTGTTTTTAAAATTAATATTAAAATAATATTGTAAACTTGTTAAAATTAATATATATTTAAAATTGTAAATATTTGAAAAATTAATATTTTTAAAACAAAAATATAATTTAAGTTTGGTGTGAATTTTTAATATGAATTTTTAATTTTATGCATTTTAAATTTAAGTTTGGTGTAAATTTAAAAACAAAAATTTACTTTATTTTGCTAAGTTAAAAATATGATTTTTAAAATTCGTCGTGAGTTGAAGACTAGGTCGTTGAACCGAAATTGCTTTACCCGAGGGAGGGACGAGAACTTTTATTATCATTATTTTTAATCTTATTGAATTAAAGTATGCCAAAAAACTTTAAAAAAAAAAAAAAAAAAAAAAAACCTGTTTGGAACCTTTGGTAAAATTTAATCATTTCTACGCTAATCACCCACAATAATTTAAATTGTTACTAATTTCTTGCAAATGAGGGCATTGCAAGATCTTAAGTGTGGGAAGCGGTTAAATTCTTTCGGATTTTTAAAATTTTTAACTTAAACACTTGATTACCATTAAAAATACTAGTAACGTAGTAGTTGTATTAGAATCTAGTGCTCTCTGATAACAAAGAACAGCCCTAGTCTTATATACTGACTACCCACTTCTAGTAAAATTTTTCAAAATTTTCAATTAAATGAATTCAAAATCATGTTTATACATATTTATGAACGATAAAACTAGTTGTTAACACCGAAATTATTGATACCTCGGAAAGGACATAAATTGAGAAAAAACCAAAATGTTAGAATTCATTTAAAATGGAATAGAGGACAATAAAAAGGCAAATAAAAGAAAATAAAAGCCAAGTGTGGGAAAATTTACCAAGTTATTTAAAACATAAGTCACATATTTTTGTAACAAATAATTGAAGATACTTTTACTTTGGACTAAACTAAACAGTTTTACCCGATTTACTGTAAGAAAGATGGATCTACACGATGAATCAATTCCATCATTAAAAGGAAGTAAAGTCTTCCGAAAAAGAAACGCGCTTCTTGATTTAGGTCATGAAGTTGTCGTCCAGACCAGCTGTAGCTTGACGAAAAATCTAGAAAAGTCATGTCTAAAATCAGCAGGAAATCCACGGACCTCAGCATCAAACAGGGTCGCCAAGTGGTCAGACTTATCCTAACCATGAGAGGATCTATCTTGTAAAATGGGGAGGACGCCGTGCAAATTAGCTTGATAAGACTAATGAATCAGATCCCCAGAAAGGATAATCTCCTTAAAGATCAAAAATCAGCTTTTAAGACTGATATTACTCAATCCTTGAGATTGATCTTAAAGATTGAGAATTACAAACTCATGGAATTCAATGATATCTAAGCTCGAGCTTGAACGAGAAAATATTTTGATCAAAATTTCAAACCGATTTGTTTTCTGAAAACCCATTTTCAATGCGTTCATTACCATTGAACGTAAAATCCTAGGAATTCACCTGGAATTCATTAGGTCACCTGAACCAAATCGGGTGTCAACCGTAAGAACGGTAGTTGCATAGCATTGTCAAAGACAGGACCTTGTGCCAGACCGGAAAATTATAAGGGTGAGCTTTACTATTGCTCCTACCAAGGATAGTAATTGCATCCGACACGTTATAGACCATAATTAAAAGCATGTCAGGGGACATTGCCTTAACAGTTGCTTGTTCAACGCTTTCCTTTACAACTGAACGGTAGTTTACCGAAAGGTAATATACGGAGCAAGTATACTGGACGTGTTGCTTTACCAATACAAGGTTAGCAAGTGGGTGATACAACATCGCAAGTTTTGAGCTAAAGTTTTCAAATCTGAAACCCACCAAACCCACAAAAAGAATTTGCAAACACCGGTGAAGGGTTATTCCGGAAAACTTATCTAGGGTAAAAACTAGATTGAATTTTCAAAAAGATCAAATGTTTTCATAAAGATCCAATTTGTAACGACCCGGATTTTTCCGATCGTTTTATACTTATGAGATTAATATTTACATAAAATAAACCTTACCAACATGATAAGCAATCCAAACTGTTGAGACTTATGTTTTTGAAAAGAGTTTCACACAACGTTTGCCTGTCCAATTTGACCGAGGATATCACGAACTATATAACACACGATAATTATACGATTATGTATATGTACATATCTATACATATTTAACATGATTTAAAGATGGTTTAACATTTCATTGTGAACTAACAACAATGAGTTATAAGTATACTTTGAGACCACTAACTTAAGTTTTCAAAACGATAACTATATGTAACATTCTTTGACATATATACTTACAATATATAATGTGTTGGTGATCTATGTCACCAATATGATTTAAGTGTAATGGGATTAATTTGTAACCAAAATAATCTTGATAAATATCGAACAAGTTTGGGGAAGTGTGGAGTGCACACTTGTTTGAACTTATCTTGATTATGACGGGGGTTCGGGGGCAGCGCCCCCGATAAGCGGGGTCCAAGGGGTGGCAACCCCTGGCGGGGTCCAGGTCAGCTTGGAAATTTTTTTTTGGGCTAACATTGCTTTATTAAAAATGTCTTAAAATTTTATTTTGGCCCGGTTTGACCCAAAAATAAAAGCCCAGTTTTGAGCCTCTTTTACAGTTATAAACCCGTCCATATTTGAATTCTCGTTCCGATTCCTCAAAAATTTCTACAAGTATATCTAGGGTATATGTAACCGTATCATACCCAGCTTCTATACATATTTACTATTGGTATATACCAACAATAAACTTCAATGTTCAGCCACTAGACATGATGTTACATGTGGGAACCAGCCATTTAACCTCATGTGTGACTTTTGTGCAAGAAAACAAACTAAATCTCCTATATATCCATCCCATAATCATGCTATTTTGCACACACACACATACAATTTCATTTCCAATTTTCTTTCAAGTTAATTCACTCCCTAATCTCTCTTCATTTACCTACTCAAGAACGTATCAATATAGTCATCCGATTTCAAGGAGATTACTTCCAATCTTTCAATCCCACTCCACCACTCTTTTGATTCCAAGATTTTTCTTACCTTTTCCAGTAGCTTTGTTCAAGTAACTTGAGGTAGTAACCTTATTCATAACCTTATTCGATTCATATTTATATAGCTATCTTATTTTGTGTTATAAAATTTTAACAACAAGAACATAGTTTGAGTGATTTCAAACTTGTTCGCAAACTAAATAGATCCTTCTAATTTGATTTTTAAAAACACTTCAAGACCTGTAATATATCATATTATGACAAAATCGGATTAATCATATCTTGGCTAATTAACATAATATTTAATATATATTTAGTTATGATTTGATTTTATATATTTCAGGACCACCCGTAAACAACACGAGAAGATTAATCATAAGACCTCATGATTGTACGCAACACGTCATTTGACAACACGGTACTTTATGTACGCAACACGTCATTTGACAACATGGTACCATGGGTCAAGATTAATTCTGATCAATACGAATACGATGGGGTCTTTATTTATTTTATTTAAGCAACTAATTGTGGACCACTAACATAGGACTGCTAACTACGGACTAAGAAAATATTAAAAGTATTAAAAGTATATATATATATATATATATATATATATATATATATATATATATATATATATATATATATATATATATATATATATATATGTAACGATTACTTGAAAAGAAAATATGTTGATATATTATATATATGGTTAGGTTCGTGATATCTATCGGAGACCAAGTCGAGTTAAATACCTTCAAGACAAAAGTGAGTATATAGTCTCACTTTTAAACTCTTAAATATTTCGGGATGAGAATACATGCATTTTATGATTTACGTTATGGACACAAGTGATTAAAAATATATATTCTACGTTGAGTTGTACCACTGGCATACTTCCCTGTAACTTGGTAACTACTATTTACATGAGGTATTGTAAACGCGAATCCTGTTGATAGATCTATCGGGCCTGACAACCCCAACCGGACTGGACGACCAGTATTCAATGGTTGCACAGTACTTCGTTTCGGTGACTACACTTGGTACGGTGTAGTAAGATTTCATAATAAAGGGAATATGCGACGTTGATTAAATGTTAAGTATGGTTATCAAGTGCTCAACAACTTAGAATATTTTTATTAAAACGTTTATATATGAAATCTTGTGGTCTATATTCATAATGCTGCCGGCATTAAACCTATATCTCACCAACTTTATGTTGACGTTTTAAGCATGTTTATTCTCAGGTGATAACTAAAAGCTTCCGCTGCAACATGTTGAATTTAAGCAAGATCTTGAGTATGCATATTTGTGTCAAAAATAAAACTGCGTATCGGAGGATTTGTAATGTAAAATATGTTGGAGGTCGTATTGTTATTATCACATGTAAAGTTTGTAAGTCTAAGATTATCGCTAAACGATAATCATTATTAAGTTGTTTAAACCTTGTATTTGTAATAAAAGCTATGCTTTGTATTGTAAAAACGAATGCAGTTTTTGAAAAATGTCGCATATAGAGGTCAATACCTCGCGATGAAATCATATGTTATTGTATTCGTCCTTATGGTTAAGGTCGGGTTATGACATGTGGTATCAGAGCGTTGGTCTTAGAGAACCAGAGAATTTGCATTAGTGTGTCTTATCGAGTTTGTTAGGATGCATTAGTGAGTCTGGACTTTGACCGTGTTTGATTTCGAAAACTATTGTTTATCCTTGTTGGTTAAAAATTAATATTTAAATATTATGTGGTATTAACGTGCTAGTTGTTATGTGATAGATGTCTGGCTTAGAACTTATTATCACATTCAGCGACTCTGAACCAGACTCTTCAGATGGTGTTCCAGTCATTAATCTATCTGATGATGAAAACGATACCTTTGGGGAAGACTCACAAGTTCTGGATGAATCAATTGAAGAGGAACCGAAAAGTGATCCTGAGGAGGAAGAAATACAGGAAATTACAAAAGACAAGTTCGAACAAGGAAAGAAACGAAAGGCTACTGAAATGGAAAATCTAAATCCCGAGTCTAGAGAGGATGTTGTGGCACCAACTCCACCAGATACTTCCACACCTATTCCCGCTATTCCTATTAGTTCTATCCCAACATCCAGTTCTTCGGTTCCTCAGCCAAAACGCAGGGAGACAACCAGGATAACCTTTAAACGATTTCTTTGAACACAAACGCTTTGGGTTAAATGATGCGCTGTTGTTTTAAACCATGGGATCATATAATGTTTTGTATAATATTACTAGTGTGGTTTGCTTAATGTTTGATGTAAGATAAGCATATGTAAAATAGTGAAGTGTGAAATGCAATAATTTTCCATGGTTAAGTATTATTTGGGTGGTAGTAATTGATTTTCGTACTAAGCTATTAAGTATGAACTTTAACGGGTAGGTACTACACTAGATATAATTATAAAATGCTAATAAGAAGAAAAGGCTTTTATAATAATAACTGGTTCATATTATTAATAAGCTACGATGTACTGTAAATACATACTACATCTATAATATTCCATGTGAATAATTATTTTTTTTCATTCTTGTTGAAGATTATGGCGCGATTGAACCGAATGAAGGAACAAGAAATCCAGGAACTCATCAATCAGCGAGTGAACGACAGAATGTTATGGGTCGAGGCTGCAAGAGGTGCTGCAGTTAACCCAAATCCTCGTGTGGGGTGCACTTACAAAACTTTTCAAGGTTGCAAGCCCTCATCATTCAGTGGAACAGAAGGACCGGTTGGTTTAACTCGGTGGATCGAAAAGATTGAGTCTGTGTTTAAAATCAGTGGTTGTATTGAGAAGGACATGACCAAGTATGCATCGTGCACCCTACAAGATAGTGCACTCACGTGGTGGAAAAACTATGTGAAGGCCGTAGGAGGAGATGTAGCTTATGATACTCCTTGGGAAGAATTCAAAACAATGCTAATCAACGAATATTGTCCAAGGAACGAGGTTAGGAAGTTGGAAGCTGAATTACGAAGCCTGAAAGCTGTTGGTACTGAACTCACCACCTACAATCAGCGATTCATGGAATTAGCTTTGCTATGTCCCGAATTGGTACCAACCGAAGAACGGAAGATTGAACTGTACAAAGACGGTTTGCCTAAAAAGGTCAAGGCAAATGTTACAGCATCCAAACCCAAGACTATTCATGAAGCTATCACCATGGCTAACGAGTTGATGGACCAAATTATTCTGGATAAGAACACCGATGTCAAGACATCGGGAAACAAAATAAAGTGGGAAGGTAATCATCAACAATCCAACAAGAAACCACGCAAGGTGCGGGTAGCGGTTCGAACTCAGGTTACAAGGGACGAAATCCTTTATGTAACAGATGCCACAAACATCACTCTGGTTATTGTAATGTGGTGTGCAACAATTGTAATCGAAAAGGTCATCTTGCTGAAGATTGTAGGGTTCCCGCTACAAATACAAACGGTACCAAGACTCCTGCCACCAATGCAAATAGAACTGCCTTGGCCACTGTTACTTGTTATGGGTGTGGGAAACAGGGTCATTATAAGAGTCAGTGCCCGAATCCAGAGAAGAATAATGGATCTGCACGTGGAAGAGCATTTGTTATTAATTCTAGAGAGGCGTATGAAGACCCGGAGCTTGTTACGGGTACGTTTACCATTAATAACTTATCCGCATCTATTATATTTGATACTGGTGCTGATAGAAGTTACGTGTGTAGAGACTTTCACGCTAAATTGAATTGTTCATCATTACCTCTAGATGCTAAGTACATGATTGAGTTAGCTAATGGTAAACTAATTAAAGCTGATAAAATTTGCCGTGATTGTAAAATAAATTTAGCCGGAGAAACATTTAAGATTGATTTGATACCCGTAGAATTAGGAAGTTTTGATGTAATAGTCGGCATAGACTGGATGTCCAAAATAGGAGCTGAAGTTGTGTGCGCCAAGAAGGCAATTCGCATTCCTCGTAAGGATAGAACGCCATTAATGATTTATGGAGAGAAGGGTAACTCAAAGCTAAAACTCATTAGTTGTTTGAAAGCTCAAAAGTGCTTGAAGAAAGGGTGCTATGCTATCCTAGCACATGTTAATAAAGTCGAAACGAAGGAAAAAGTGAAGAGCATCAACGACGTGCCTGTGGCAATAGATTTTCCTGAAGTATTTCCGGAAGAGTTGCCGGGATTACCTCCATTTAGATCTGTAGAATTTCAAATAGATCTAGTACCAGGAGCTGCACCAGTGGCTCGTGCTCCATATAGACTTGCACCATCTGAGATGAAAGAGTTACAAAGCCAGTTACAAGAATTACTGGACCGTGGTTTCATTCGACCGAGCACTTCACCGTGGGGAGCTCCGATTTTATTCGTCAAGAAGAAAGATGGATCTTTCCGAATGTGTATAGATTATCGTGAATTAAATAAGTTAACTATCAAGAATCGGTATCCACTATCGAGAATTGATGACTTATTTGATCAATTGCAAGGATCATGTGTGTACTCGAAAATCGACTTAAGATCGGACTATCATCAATTACGTGTCAAAGAAGAAGATATTTCG
This sequence comes from Rutidosis leptorrhynchoides, assembly GCF_046630445.1. Taxonomy (NCBI): domain Eukaryota; kingdom Viridiplantae; phylum Streptophyta; class Magnoliopsida; order Asterales; family Asteraceae; genus Rutidosis; species Rutidosis leptorrhynchoides. The sequence goes on from NC_092338.1 coordinate 189,138,088, forward strand.
AAAACTGCTTTTCGGACACGCTACGGTCATTATGAATTTTTGGTCATGCCGTTTGGGTTGACTAATGCGCCAGCTGTATTCATGGACCTCATGAATCGAGTTTGTAGTCCGTATTTAGATAAGTTTGTTATCGTTTTCATTGACGATATTCTTATCTATTCCAAGAGTGAGCAAGAGCATGAGCAGCATTTAAGGTTGGTATTAGAATTGTTAAGAAAAGAACAGTTATACGCCAAATTTTCTAAGTGTGCATTTCGGTTGAAAGAAGTGCAATTTCTTGGCCACGTTGTTAGTAGCAAAGGAATTCAGGTTGATCCAGCTAAAATTGAGGCCATTGAAAAATGGGAGACTCCTAAGACACCAACGCAGATACGCCAATTTTTGGGTTTAGCCGGTTATTATAGAAGGTTTATTCAAGATTTTTCCCGAATAGCTAAACCATTGACAGCGTTAACACAAAAAGGGAAGAAGTACGAATGGACCGTTGAGCAGGAGAGTGCATTTCAATTACTCAAGAAGAAGTTAACCACGGCACCTATTTTATCGTTACCTGAAGGGAACGATGATTTTGAGATATATTGTGACGCTTCGCGACAAGGTTTTGGTTGCGTCCTTATGCAACGAAAGAAAGTTATTGCATACGCATCTCGACAATTGAAGATTCACGAGCGAAATTATACAACGCATGATCTAGAATTGGGGGCAGTAGTGTTTGCATTGAAGATATGGAGACACTATTTATATGGAGTTAAATGCACTGTGTTTACTGATCATAAAAGCCTTCAACATATTTTCGATCAAAAACAGCTGAACATGAGGCAACGTAGGTGGGTCGAGCTGATAAACGACTACGATTGTGAGATTCGCTATCATCCCGGGAAAGCGAATGTAGTAGCCGACGCTCTAAGCAGAAAGGAACGGGAACCAATTCGAGTACGAGCAATGAACATAAAAATTCGCATGAATCTCAACTCACAAATCAAAGAGGCTCAACGAGAAGCTCTTACTAAAGAAAACATAGGAAATGAAATAATGAAGAAGTATGAGAAGCAACTCATTATGCGGGAAGACGGAATTCGATATTTTGCAAACTGTATTTGGGTACCGAAGTTGGGTGGATTAAGGAAGTTGATATTGAATGAGGCACATAAGACAAGATACTCGATACATCCTGGAGTTGGAAAGATGTATCAAGATCTTAAGACGCATTATTGGTGGCCTAATTTAAAGACAGATGTTGCAACATATGTTGGGGAATGTTTAACTTGTTCCAAAGTCAAAGCAGAACATCAGAAGCCGTCAGGGATACTTCAACAACCAGAAATCCCAGAATGGAAATGGGATGGTATTACCATGGATTTCATCACAAAGTTACCTAAGACTGCCTGGGGTTATGACACCATTTGGGTAATAGTTGATCGTCTCACCAAATCTGCACATTTCTTGCGTATAAAGGAAACGGATAGAATGGAGAAACTATTACGATTATACATAAAGGAAATTGTTTCAATGCATGGAATACCTATTTCCATTATATCCGATCGTGATAGTAGATTTACATCAAAGTTTTGGCAATCACTACAGGAGGCCCTGGGAACCCGTTTGGATATGAGCACCGCATACCATCCGCAAACTGACGGGCAGAGTGAAAGAACAATTCAGACTCTTGAAGACATGCTCAGGGCATGTGTGATCGATTTTGGAAATGGATGGGATAAATATCTACCATTAGCAGAATTCTCGTATAATAATAGTTATCATGCTAGCATTAAAGCTGCACCATTCGAAGCACTGTATGGAAGGAAGTGTAGATCCCCTATCTGTTGGAATGAAGTAGGAGATCGACAATTAACTGGTCCCGAGATCATCCATGAAACTACTGAGAAGATAGTGCAAATCAAGGAGAGATTGAAAACAGCCCGTAGTCGCCAAAAGAGCTACGCCGATGTCCGAAGGAAACCATTAGAGTTTCAGATCGGTGACATGGTTATGCTAAAGGTGTCACCTTGGAAAGGTGTAATACATTTTGGAAAAAGGGGTAAACTGAACCCAAGGTATGTAGGCCCGTTCAAGATCATCGAACGCATCAAACCGGTAGCTTATCGACTCGAGTTACCACAACAACTCACCGGGGTACATAATTCATTTCACGTCTCAAACCTCAAGAAATGTCTTGCAAAGGAAGATCTCACCATTCCTCTTAAAGAAATCCAAGTCGATGAGAAACTACAATTCATAGAAGAACCAGTCGAAATCATGGACCGTGAAGTTAAACGGCTCAAGCAGAGCAACATACCAATCGTTAAGGTTCGTTGGAATGCTCGAAGGGGTCCCGAGTTTACTTGGGAACGAGAGGATCAGATGAAACAAAAGTATCCACATTTGTTTCCGGACAACGCAAAATAGGTACAACTTTAAAATTTCGGGACGAAATTTATTTAACGGGTAGGTACTGTAACGACCCAGATTTTTCCTATCGTTTTATACTTATGAGATTAATATTTACATAAAATAAACCTTACCAACATGATAAGCAATCCAAACTGTTGAGACTTATGTTTTTGAAAAGAGTTTCACACAACGTTTGCCCGTCCAATTTGACCGAGGATATCACGAACTATATAACACACGATAATTATACGATTATGTATATGTACATATCTATACATATTTAACATGATTTAAGGATGGTATAACATTTCATTGTGAACTAACAACAATGAGTTATAAGTATACTTTGAGACCACTAACTTAAGTTTTCAAAACGATAACTATATGTAACATTCTTTGACATATATACTTACAATATATAATGTGTTGGTGATCTATGTCACCAATATGATTTAAGTGTAATGGGATTAATTTGTAACCAAAATAATCTTGATAAATATCGAACAAGTTTGGGGAAGTGTGGAGTGCACACTTGTTTGAACTTATCTTGATTATGACGGGGGTTCGGGGGCAGCGCCCCCGATAAGCGGGGTCCAAGGGGTGGCAACCCCTGGCGGGGTCCAGGTCAGCTTGGAAATTTTTTTTGGGCTAACATTGCTTTATTAAAAATGTCTTAAAATTTTATTTTGGCCCGGTTTGACCCAAAAATAAAAGCCCAGTTTTGAGCCTCTTTTACAGTTATAAACCCGTCCATATTTGAATTCTCGTTCCGATTCCTCAAAAATTTCTACAAGTATATCTAGGGTATATGTAACCGTATCATACCCAGCTTCTATACATATTTACTATTGGTATATACCAACAATAAACTTCAATGATCAGCCACTAGACATGATGTTACATGTGGGAACCAGCCATTTAACCTCATGTGTGACTTTTGTGCAAGAAAACAAACTAAATCTCCTATATATCCATCCCATAATCATGCTATTTTGCACACACACACATACAATTTCATTTCCAATTTTCTTTCAAGTTAATTCACTCCCTAATCTCTCTTCATTTACCTACTCAAGAACGTATCAATATAGTCATCCGATTTCAAGGAGATTACTTCCAATCTTTCAATCCCACTCCACCACTCTTTTGATTCCAAGATTTTTCTTACCTTTTCCAGTAGCTTTGTTCAAGTAACTTGAGGTAGTAACCTTATTCATAACCTTATTCGATTCATATTTATATAGCTATCTTATTTTGTGTTATAAAATTTTAACAACAAGAACATAGTTTGAGTGATTTCAAACTTGTTCGCAAACTAAATAGATCCTTCTAATTTGATTTTTAAAAACACTTCAAGACCTGTAATATATCATATTATGACAAAATCGGATTAATCATATCTTGGCTAATTAACATAATATTTAATATATATTTACTTATGATTTGATTTTATATATTTTAGGACCACCCGTAAACAACACGAGAAGATTAATCATAAGACCTCATGATTGTACGCAACACGTCATTTGACAACACGGTACTTTATGTACGCAACACGTCATTTGACAACATGGTACCATGGGTCAAGATTAATTCTGATCAATACGAATACGATGGGGTCTTTATTTATTTTATTTAAGCAACTAATTGTAGACCACTAACATCGGACTGCTAACTACGGACTAAGAAAATATTAAAAGTATTAAAAGTATATATATATATATATATATATATATATATATATATATATATATATATATATATATATATATATATATATATATATGTAACGATTACTTGAAAAGAAAATATGTTGATATATTATATATATGGTTAGGTTCGTGATATCTATCGGAGACCAAGTCGAGTTAAATACCTTCAAGACAAAAGTGAGTATATAGTCCCACTTTTAAACTCTTAAATATTTCGGGATGAGAATACATGCATTTTATGATTTACGTTATGGACACAAGTGATTAAAAATATATATTCTACGTTGAGTTGTACCACTGGCATACTTCCCTGTAACTTGGTAACTACTATTTACATGAGGTATTGTAAACGCGAATTCTGTTGATAGATCTATCGGGCCTGACAACCCCAACCGGACTGGACGACTAGTATTCAACGGTTGCACAGTACTTCGTTTCGGTGACTACACTTGGTACAGTGTAGTAAGATTTCATAATAAAGGGAATATGCGACGTTGATTAAATGTTAAGTATGGTTATCAAGTGCTCAACAACTTAGAATATTTTTATTAAAACGTTTATATATGAAATCTTGTGGTCTATATTCATAATGCTGCCGGCATTAAACCTATATCTCACCAACTTTATGTTGACGTTTTAAGCATGTTTATTCTCAGGTGATAACTAAAAGCTTCCGCTGCAACATGTTGAATTTAAGCAAGATCTTGAGTATGCATATTTGTGTCAAAAATAAAACTGCATATCGGAGGATTTGTAATGTAAAATATGTTGGAGGTCGTATTGTTATTATCACATGTAAAGTTTGTAAGTCTAAGATTATCGCTAAACGATAATCATTATTAAGTTGTTTAAACCTTGTATTTGTAATAAAAGCTATGCTTTGTATTGTAAAAATGAATGCAGTTTTTGAAAAATGTCGCATATAGAGGTCAATACCTCGCGATGAAATCATATGTTATTGTATTCGTCCTTATGGTTAAGGTCGGGTTATGACACAATTTCCTTAAAGGATCTAAATTTTTATAGTCATGTGGGACTGTAAATCATAACATTACTACCATTGTTCATACCACCGTAATGAAATCATTGATGTACAAAGTGTGAAGAATAAAGAAGTGATTCTAGTATATTTCAAGACTATATTGCTTGAAGACAAGCAAAGCTCAAGTGTGGGAATAATTGATAATGCTAAAAATGAACATATATTTCATCGCATTATCCCTCACGAAAGATAAGCTTTTAGTTGCAGTTGTTCTATTTACAAGGAATATTTGTTTAAATATTAAAAGGTGAAGACAAAAGACAGATTTGACGAATTGAAGACGCAAACGACCAAAAAGCTAAAAAGTACAAAGTACAAGCAAAGAGGTTCAAATTATTGATGAGAAACGTCTCAAAATTACAAGAGTACAAGACGCAAAACGCAAAGTACAAGATATTAAATTATACGAAAGGACGTTCGAAAATCCGGAACCGAGATATGAACCAACTTTCAACGTACGATGCAACGGACCGAAAGTTACAAATTAATTATGTATATAAATATAATATAATATATAATTAATTATATAAATTATATATTTATATTATATTTATATAATAAAATCCGTCGGCAAGCTAGGAGCCAAACTTGTGTGAGCTGGATTCCACAGCTTCGCACTCGCGGAGCTTATAAAGCCCAAAAAGGCCGCATTCGCAGAGCCCACAAAATCAGAAATCCACCTATAAAAGGCCATGCAATTCGACGGATTATTTACTTTATTTTCTTTTCATCATACGTAATATATATATATATATATATATATATATATATATATATATATATATATATATATATATACATATATATATATATATATATATATATATATATATATAATATATTATAATTTTAATTTTAATTTTAATTTTAATTTTAATCCTAATAATAAGGGTATGTTAGCGAATGTTGTAAGGGTGTAAGTCAAACTTCTGTCCGTGTAACGCTACGCTATTTTTAATCATTGTAAGTTATGTTCAACCTTTTTAATTTAATGTCTCGTAGCTAAGTTATTATTATGCTTATTTAAGTCGAAGTAATCATGATGTTGGGCTAAAAATATTAAAATTGGGTAATTGGGCTTTGTACCATAATTGGGGTTTAGACAAAAGAACGACACTTGTGGAAATTAGACTATGGGCTATTAATGGGCTTTATATTTGTTTAACTAAATGATAGTTTGTTAATTTTAATATAAAGATTTACAATTGGACGTACCTATAAATAACCATATACACTCGATCGGACACGATGGGCGGGATATTTATATGTACGAATAATCGTTCATTTAACCGGACACGGGAATGGATTAATAGTCACTAGAATTATTAAAACAGGGGTGAAATTATGTACAAGGACACTTGGCATAATTGATAACAAAGTATTAAAACCTTGGGTTACACGCAGTCGATATCCTGGTGTAATTATTAAACAAAGTATTAAGACCTTGTTACAGTTTAAGTCCCCAATTAGTTGGAATATTTGACTTCGGGTATAAGGATAATTTGACGAGGATACTCGCACTTTATATTTATGACTGATGGACTGTTATGGACAAAAACCATATGGACAATTTGAATAATCCAGGACAAAGAACAATTAACCCATGGGCATAAAACTAAAATCAACGCGTCAAACATCAAGATTACGGAAGTTTAAATAAGCATAATTCCTTTATTTTCATATTTAATTGCACTTCTAATTATCACATTTTTATTTATTGTCATTGTATTTAATTGCACTTTTAATTATCGCACTTTTTAATTATCATAATTTTATTTTATCGCACTTTTATTATTCGCAATTTCATTATCGTTATTTACTTTACACTTTAAATTAAGTCTTTTATTTATTTAATATTTTACATTAGGTTTTAACTGCGACTAAAGTTTTAAAAATCGACAAACCGTTCATTAAACGATAAAAACCCCCCTTTATAATAATAATAATATTACTTATATATATATTTGTATTTTTATAATTAAAACTAATATAGCGTTAAGCTTTGTTTAAAGATTTCCCTGTGGAACGAACCGGACTTACTATAAACTACACTACTATACGATTAGGTACACTGCCTATAAGTGTTGTAGCAAGGTTTAGGTATATCCATTCTATAAATAAATAAATATCTTGTGTAAAATTGTTTCGTATTTAATAGTTTTTCCTAGTAAAATATACACTATTTCATATACGCCTCGCATAACATCACCTGCGTCCCTCTTCTCCTTTAACTCCTTTAGGTAGACCGGGCAGTTGCATTTCCAGCGACCCATTTCACCACAACCAAAACACGGATCTTCCTTGAGGTTAGCCTTTCTGGCAACCTTTTGCTTCTTGTTGTTGTTGGTTAGGGTAACCATCTTCCCCTTTCCCTTACCCTTGCCTTGGTAGGCGGGTCCTTTCCTCTTAGTCACCTTTGGCTTAGAAGTGTTATTGGTTTTGGACCCAACCATTCATATTGTAATTCATTACAAATGTGTCAAACCACTTTGACAAGGAATTAAGGATAAGGTCCGTGGCTAATTCATTAGACACGTTGTAGTTTAGACGGTTCGCTCGATCAATTAGGCTTTTCATCTTAAGGACATAAGATGAAACGGATTGGGAGTCGTCCATCCGACATGCATGAAGCGCTCGGACCGTTTCAAAGCGCTCAACACGAGCTTGTTGAAGGAACATCTCCTTCAACTGTGTGATCATGTCATATGCACTATGATGCTCGAAATCCTTTTGGAATTCTGGTATCATAGTCCCAAGCATGAGGCAAGAAACTTGCACCGAATTGGTGCAATATTTCTCCCAATAAGCCATGCCTTCCGTATCATCCTCATCGGGTTGATCGGGAATGGGGTCTTCCAACACATACGCCTTATCCTCTAGTTTGAGGACAATTCTTAGATTGTGGAACCAATCCATGAAGTTTGCATGGTTGAGTTTTTCCTTTTCGAGGATTGACCTCAACGATAGGTTGTTAAAGTTGATAGGTGCACTTGGAATGTTGTTGTTGTTATTGGCGGCCATCTACAAAATTTAACAAAGTTGTTTAAGTATTAATTTTAATTTAACAATCAATACTCTTTAAATTCAATTGATATTTATTAAATTTTAGAATCTAACGGTAAACCAAATTTCGGTTAGGTGACCTTTATCCCATCATTTGATTTAGCTAGGTAGTCATTGTATGACAATTGCAATCCTTTTGCAACTTCTAAGTTATGGGATCATGCATTCCTTTTGCATGGCATATTTATCCCATCAACGCCTATTTTTTCCTCACGCTTCGGTGACCCTAAGTTCATGATTCCCAAATCAAGTCGTCCTACTTGTGTAAACGTGTAAATTTAACATACAAGTGGTTAGGTGACCTTTATCCCACAAGTGTGTGAAATTCTCCTTAATCATATTAGTTTGCTCATAACGGTTAGGTGACCTTTATCCCAATATGAGTTCCCTAATATTTTTAAGTGTTGCACAAAAGGATGGCGTTTAACTTGTTTGCCTTGTTTAAAAGGGATTTTAAGTTTTCATTATTTCTAGTTTGAGAAAACATTTATGCCATACACCAACATGCATTTAGTGTATGGTTCATTTGAAATCCATTTTCAAGTCTTGTAATTTTAGCCAATTACTTGATATAAACCATTTTATATATATGATCCTTATCATGTTCTTAATAACCGTTTATTAATGTCCTTTTAGCCGTTTTTAATTTAACCATTTAAATTGACATTTTGCATGTTGTTAATAATGTTTAATTTAACCAATTAAATTGCCATTTTGCTTGTTGTTAACTTGTATGATTAACTTATAGCATACAAACATACAATCCACAATCATACAATAAACAACCACACATGCAAAACAATATGTTCTCAATCAAGCCAATTCGGTAGACATTTGTTTAGCCGAAAACAAATGCCACCGGTTAAGGGGTTATAACATAAAGTAGGAGATTTTAAATCTCCCACTTAATCTTGCATCCAAATGCTTCTTCTTGTGTTCTTCATCTTGCATCTTCATCTTTTACAAAAAATATATATCCTAATACATTTTTCTCTAAAAAATGAAAATACAACCTAATCTATTTTACATGCCAAATATAAAATAAATTACATAACCAAAATAATATTATTACAAACCAAATGAATGAATTAATATTACATACCAAATAAATGAATTAATTCAACCAAACATGCAACCATCCAAACACGAGGTCAAGGCTTGATTGTGAAATTTAACATACAACATATATGACCAAAATGGAAGAGCCCAAAACCCATTTTGGAACCCTTTAAAATCAGCCAAAATAGGAAACCCACCCAACACCTATAATTTTCGCATTTTACTTTCATGCATGTACATAAAATGCAAAATATGTAGTGAGTATTATAACCATCTGGAAGAATATTTCAACAACTTCGGCTCTAGATACCATTGTTGGGATTTAACAAGTTTCATAATACTTAAAACCTTTTAAGAATCAAATATAGCGGAAGCATGGAGTGTTACCATTTTAGAACTTGTTAATCTTTAACCAATTAAAGTTAAATCCCAATTAGGATCAAGTTGTGAAACATACTTACAAACTACAAGCAAGAAAAGAGTTTATACCTACTCCAAGCTTGTTGATGAGTGATGAAGATGATGATGATGAATGGAGCCTCAAATGGATGAAACCTCAAGTAGTTATACCCCAAGCTACCCACCAACACCTTGTACTTTGGTTAGGATTTTATTAACACTTGAAAATAATCTTGGAAAAAGAAAAATGAAACCTTTTTCTCCCCTTGAAGGCCACGGCCTGGTTCAGCAGCTCAAAGGAAAGAATGCAATTTTTTTTTACGAGTATTTGATGTGTAAAATGCATGTGTGGTGGTCTCCAACAATACCTTGGTTAATATGCACTTTGAATGCAAGTAACCAAGTAAAAGAATGGCATGCTTGTGAAGACTCCCATGCCACTTCCAAACATTTAAATAAAATGGTTTTTATAAAATATGATTTTATATAACAAGACATATTTTATAAACTTGCTCATTTAATAAACTTGTTTTTATAAAATTAGATTTTATAAAACATATTTATATAAACTTGCATTTTATAAATTATGTAAACTTATTTATAAAACTCATTTTTATGATTTCCATATTGTAAGTTATGTTAACATTATTTTATAAAACCAATTTTATAAAATGTAACATAACTTTATTAATTATTTAACCTATAAATAATTAAATTCTTATTATATAAATTATTCCATAATTTATATATACACATCAAGTAATATTATTTAAGAAAACCATTTTTCTTAAATTTCAAGTGTTGCATAATTTAATCAACGATTCAATCATTAAGATCAAAATACGATTAAGGCGTCGGTAAGCTTGTTATTGGGTATGACCCGACTTGGATCAAAACATAATGGCCACATTAATTTAATATGTCTCTCGGGCATACGAAATACCTTCATGGTGAAAATAAATAAAACGGAAAAGGTCAATTTATAGCAAAATATCAGACATAGCAATCGAGGCAGATTACGCATTTAATCAAAGGAAATCCTAATTTCCTTAAATTCTGAAGAATCAAATCTTATTTAAATTATGAAGATTTTCTATTCCTTAAATTCTAGAAATCAATCGTTACTACGTCAAGAGATAAGACGAATCTCTATTCTCCATTACACTCTGTTACGATAACTTCCCTCATACGCTTCGAGTAATTGGATTTTTTTTATCCATATTATTCAACGGTGATAAAAATTCTATTTATCAACACATATTCGTCATGAAAACATTTTTATTGTTAGCCATGACGACCTCACTCAAATTTCGGGACGAAATTTCTTTAACGGGGAGGTACTGTGATGACCCGGAAATTTTTGACCAAATTTAAACTTAATCTTTAACGTTTCCGATACGATAAGCAAAGTCTATGAAGTTAAATCCTAAAATTCTTGAACTATTCAAATACCCTTCGATTGTTCTCAACGATTCGTGAACAAATATATGTAAATAGATACATATATATACTATAACTTGAAAACGTAACAAAGTGTTAAGTAAATGATACTGTGCATTAAACTTATTGGTTTGATTATCTGATTGATATATTTAACTACGGAGTTAAAAGATTATGCCAAACGATTGAATTAAAAGATATTTATTGAGTCCCTTATTGTTATGGGTCTCTGTTGTGAGATCCACGCTGATTTGAAAAATCATTCATGTTTAACGGTATTCGGAATAAATGGTAAAGGGTGGTTGTTTAAATAACATAATATGGACACATACAATAATTAGAATATTAATTGTTAAGAATTAATTATATGAATAACTTGCGATATATATTTTAAAACGTGTTAAAAAATATTGAGAATAGATATTAACTTGGTTATAAAACGTTTGATAAATTCTGTTATATTAATAAATAACGAGACGATGATTTATATAAGTAAATGACCAAAACACTCAAATGTATAAATTATATTTTGAGTGATATAATTTAGGTATAATTTAAGGCTATATTTTGACAATTGTACGTGTCCCAAAATGTAAATTACAAGTTTTCTCAGCGTACGAAGGGACGTTCGAAAAACCGGAACTGGGACATAAGTCGAGTGACGACGTACGAGTCATCGGAATGAAAATTACAAGTCAACTATGCACGTGAATTTAATATAATATATAATTAATTATATATATTATATAAATTATATATTAATATTTAAATATGTCGACAAGCTATACGATAAAACAATGTGAGCTAGATTAGAGGGCCATGCGATCGCATGGCCTTGATGCCCAAAAACCATGTGATCGCATGGTGGGCTGGGACAGGTCTGGTTCTATAAATTCAAACGATTTCAGTTCAATCACACACATATAATTATTATTATTATTATTATTATTATTATTATTATTATTATTATTATTATTATTATTATTATTATTATTATTATTATTATTATTATTATTATTATTATAATTATAATTATTAAGATTAATATTATTATTATTAATATTATTATTTTTATTAGTAGTATTATACATAAAATACTACGACGAAGTCATGAGCGTGTCACTTTCAAAATGGGTTTTCAAGCGTGATAGAGCTAAGGAAAATATGGGTTATTACTAAGGAGGTTATGGGTATTGTTCGAGGGTTTTGCTCGTGAGTCAAACTATGTTTATCATCTCTGTTGCGTCTATGTACTTTCCTACAATATTGAATGTCAATATTGATACGTAAGCACTCATATTTTATCTTTTATATATTAATTATGTATCCATGTCTAGTGCTCGAGTATATATATTTATACATGCTTGTATGCTAAATTTCGTCGTTAAACAGTTTATGTTGAATCATGAATTAAATACATATGTTACTGGTAAAAAATATATGATATGCATGTTTTTGGAAAGCTGGTGAAAAATCAATGACTTTTCATTTAGATATCGAATAGTTTCGATGAACGGATTAAGAGATATGATCAACTGAATTATGATTGACGTTAATTGAAACTGCTTTTGAATCTACAATTAAGATTTAAATAACTTGTTTACGAGATTGATAAAATGGATTTTTGAATATTACCAACCGAGTAAATGACTCCTTATATAAGGTATGTCTCGTTTTGTAGAACTATTGTCAAAATTGACTTTTTGAAACGACTTTGGATAACTTTTGCATGTCGATCTCGAGCATTAGGATTGTGATACACTATGACCAGACCTAGCTTGATAGACATTTATTGACCAACATATGTTCTCTAGGTTGAGATCTACGGTTATTTGGTAATCCGAGTTTCAGTCACATTTTGGTGAACGACTTTATATGCTGCTAAGGTGAGTTTCATTTGCTCCCTTTTTAAATGCTTTTGTAATATATATTTTTGGGCTGAGAATACATGTACTTTATTTTAAACACAATGGATACAAGTACATACTAAACTCTACACTGAGTTTGAACCGAAAATCCCTTAGCTTTGGTAACTAGTAACTACCAGTTATAAGAACTGGTGGGCGCGAGTAGTAGTATATGGATCCATAGGGCTTGACATCCCCGTCTGTTCCAGGTATAGAAACCCTAGCCTGAACTATTAAACAGACGTATGCTATTTGAGTTTAGTACACGTTGGTTTGCGTGTATTGTACATGTTGGTTGCATGTATATTAAAATAGGGGTACTTATTATATAGACATTAAAGTTTAGTTACTAGGGTGCTCAGTCTTGTAGAATATTTTGATAAACGTTTCTGGATGAAATAACTGAAATCTTGTGATCCACCTTTATGTACAGATTATGCAAAACATTAAAACTATGAAATCACCAACCTTTGTGTTGACAATTGTTAGCATGTTTATTCTCAGGTTCCCTAGAAGTCTTCCACTGTTTGCTTATATGTTAGACAAGCTATGTGCATGGAGTCTTACATGGCATATTTTTTGAAGGAAACGTTGCATTCACCAAATCATCACCATGTATTTTATTTTAACTGCATTGTCAACGGAAGTACCATTGTAAACTATTATTTACGGTGATTGTCTATATGTAGATATCATCAGATGTCGAAAACCTTTGATTTAAATATTCATTTATGGTGTGCCTTTTCAAAAGAATGCAATGTTTACAAAACGTATCATATAGAGGTCAAATACCTCGAAATGAAATCAATGAATGATGTGTTCGTCCATATGGATTTAGAGCGATCGTCACACTTACTGCCTCTATTACATAGATAGTGTATAGATAAATTCATATCTTAGAGTATCTGTTATCGTTACCTTTGGCAGGCAGCTTTCGTAGATTCCTCCGTAACTTATGGGATTTTAGTATTATATATGCATATGTAAATTATGTATTGCAGGGTACTAATCTACATCCTATAATCTATTTCTTATCAAAAATCCTTCATCTGATCGTACGAGATGAATCCCTCAACCAGTTCGAATTCCTCAGATTCTGACAGCTATTTCGATATGGAGTTTCACCTAAGCTCCTAAAGCAGTGTCACCAGAATGAATCAATCAATCATCCATCCCCAATTCATCTGATGGGTTCGTAGTCAACTTAATCAATGGAGACGCGTAGAAGGCGATCCCTTCCACTAACCGAATTCACCTCTTGATGAAGAACCTGAAGCACTTACCGGAGAACCTGTTCGTAACAACATTTTCACCCTCATTTCCCGAATATCTCGCCACGACTATATCATAACTCAGATTCTAAACCTTATTCATTCGCTCGTTCTTATAGGCAATCATCCTGAAGTAATAAGTCAACGAACTACGCGCCCGAGTTGTAGCCTTGAAAAATATGGTGCAAAACGTACCAGCTTCAGCGACATCAACGGCACCAACAGTACCATCAATATCAATACCAGTACCACCAACAACCCAAGTTCAACATCTCACACCTCAACATCTCATTATGTACCTCGAGCATAATCATCAATCTGCGAATCGTTCTACATCATTTATCTTCGTTTGACATGGCGATTATGTAATCTCTAATGTTTTAGAGATTATATATTCTTGTTCTAACGGTAAATCAAATGAGTTTAATATCATATTGACTCATTAAATCCATGATTACATCTAAAGAAAATATATATGTATATATATTTTTTCATAAAGACTGCAATTAAAAATTCTTTCGTACAAACTGTTAATGGTGAAAATATTTTAACGGGTAGGTAATACCCGAGAAATATTTAGATTTCACATTAATAAGTACACTGTACATTCTTTCAAATTTAGTTCAAGAGTCATTTACTATCCTATTTACAACCACCGATATACGTATCCGTTCATCGCAGAATAACCAATTTCATTCAATTTCATATTTAGATTTTTGACCTATCAGAATCCAACAAGTGGCATAATGAAGAAAACATTGGACAAAATAAAATTTGTTAGAAACAAACAATTTAACTATGAGAAAAAATTTTGTTAAGAATCCACGCTAACAAAATTCTAGCTAACTGTTCCTAGCTAACTGATTACATTTTGTTTATCGCAGTTTATTTATCACAATTTATATTCTCGCAATTTTATTTTTCGTCATTTAATTTTTGTTATTTATTTTACGCACTTTATTTATCGTCATTTAAATACTGTTATTTACGCATTTAAATATCGGGACACGCATACAAGGTTTTGACATATCATATCGACGCATCTATATATATTATTTGGAATAACCACAGACACTCTATATGCAGTAATGCTGGAGTTAGCTATACAGGGTTGAGGTTGATTCTACAATAATATATATAATTTGAGTTGTGATCAAGTCTGAGACATGTACACGGGTCACGATACGTATTAATTAATTCGAATATTATATATTAAACTATATATGAATTATTGGACTGTTAACTGTGGACTATCGACTGTGGACTAATAACATTGGACAATTAAAATGAATTAAAATATTGATTATAACATATGAAACTAAACATTTCTTCAAGTTTGCCACTTGATTTCATCTTAAAACTCATTTGTATCTTGACGATTACAATCTACGTTCAAACCTTTCATGATTCACGAAAACACTTCAATCAAAAGGATGAATCAACCGCATTTCATCTACGGAAGAAAAGATTGATGCATACAGTTATGCACCTGAAAAACACTCAGAAACTGAGTAAACGTTTAACACGTATCTGTGCTAGCTCCTTTGGCGTTGTTATTACCAAAAATAACATTGCAATTCTTTTTCAAATTAGCCAATTTTGTCACAGCTCCAAAAAATTAACTTCAATTTTCATTCGAATAAGTCTTATTATAACTTTGATATATACATTTGCCCCTTCATCATCGTTACCGGAGAACTGTTTAGGTCCCACTACATTAGCAGAAAACTTACCAACAATTTTGTTGATCCTTAATTTTCTAAAAAATCATTATCTTTATCAAAACCTTATCATATACTCATCCACATCTTGTAACGAGAATTACCATACCAAGTATCGGGAAATCAACAATCAGTATTTTGAATTTCGCAGCGTTTCTACATCAAAAGTTATATATACATATAACATTTATCTCTTAAAATTATGATCTCTTATTCTGAAACTCTGCACAAATCACAAGGACTGAACTTGTACATAAAGAATCCTGATGATCCTGTTTCTGATGAAATCTTTAGCGAATACCTTGCTCCTTAATCGCTCTAAATCATCGTGAATGAATTTCTTCATCACAATTTAATTCTAAAATTCTAAGATATTATCGTATCTTCCATTATAAATGTCCTCGATAATTCTGAAGATATTTTCATAACTGTTCTTATCTTAAATCATTTATCTCTTCACGATATATGTATTACATCAGAAAGGAAACTGTTTAGTTTCTAAATTCTGAAAACTTCGAATTTATAATATGAATGTTTTTGAAGTAGTGTTGGAAATTGATGCATGAGTTATTATAATATAATGACACTTGATCAACGTGATTATATTACAGTAAGTCATGCTGAATGGAACATGATGATTCACAGACCATACCATCATCATGTGCCATGTTACACGACTCTTACATTCTACCTAATCTTCAAACATATCAAGAATATAAATTCTTGATAATTCAACCTTACTGGTAAATTAACCAATCAAGATCGTGCTGTTACAATCTCTTTTGGAACATCAACTATGTTCATCCTGAAATTCATATCTACGAATTCTGGACTATTATTCGCTTGACCTAAAGTTGGGAAGAGAAAACCAAAAAAAACGTGGAACTCCGAAATATAAGGGAAAATATAAAGCCCGATAACAACACATAAATTACAAACCGTGTATATTAATATTTATCGCAACATAAAGACACGGGAGAATTAAAAACACTATAACCCCAAGGGTGAAGTAGAAGAAAACAGATTCCTCCGGTGGAAGTTGGAAAAGGAGAATGATTGTTGCGATAGTAAGGATAAAGACAAGGATCAGAACTGGATTAAGCATTTTCATAATCTTGTGAATTTAAGAATTGAGTATAGGAGTGGTAAAAGAAATGGAACGGGAGAAGCTAATTTATAGTAAAATATTCGATAAAGGATTCAAAGCAGATTCTGCATTTAATTAGAAGAATCCTAATTTCCTTAACTATCGAAGAACCAAATCTTATTACGAAGATTTCCTATAAATTCCTTAATTTCCAGAAATCAACCGTGACTACGTCACCAGACAAGACGAATCTGTATTTATTCATTTCATTTTTTTGTGATAGCTTCATTCGTACTCTTCGAATAATTGAAATGTTTTATCCATATTACTCAATGATGATACAACTCTATTTATCAACTCATATTCGTCATGAAAACATTTTTATTGTTAGCCATGACCACCTCACTCAAATTTCGGGACGAAATTTCTTTAACGGGTAGGTACTGTGATGACCCGGAAATTTCCGACCAAATTTAAACTTAATCTTTATATGGTTTCGACATGATAAGCAAAGTCTGTAATATTGAGTCTCAAAAATTTTGAACTGTTTCATATATTCATTTGACCTTCGACTAATCCCGACGATTCACGAACCATTATGTGTGTGTGTCTATATATATATATATATATATATATATATATATATATATATATATATATATATATATATATATATATTACTTATTATAAATTAAAACATTATATGAGTTAATTAATTATATATGATATTAAAATAAATCTATATGTATATGTAAGGTATATTGTATGTATATTTATATGGTTTTGAATTCATTTAGTATACTATAATAGCACTCGTTTGTCAGTCGATCAATATAAAGCAAGTTTAATTCAAACTTATATGAATTTAAAATAAACGGTGATCCGAAAATGAGTTATATAAGTTATAGGCTTATTAAAAGTATATTTAGAATCTAATTATTTAATTTTAACACTTTTTATATTTTACTCATAAATGAGAGGGACAGTTGATGTAATTTTTATTTATTAAATTAATGACTAAATTTTATACCATAATGACCAAAATAAACAAATATAGTTAATCTAAAAATTTGGGATTTTTCCGAAGACTTTTATCCGTTACTGATTAGCAACGGGGTACGATACACTATCCGGGGAAACTGTCGATAATAAGAATACAATATTGGGGGCGGCTAAACTATTTATGTCACTGTGTATGCTTTCTTTTTCTTCACAAACAAAAGATCATAGTGTAAATATATATATGAATACAAGCATACATATATACACTTGATCTCCTCTCTTTCATGATCTTTCACCACCAAGGATCCACCACCCAAACTCCACAACCACCAACCACCGCTGTCTCCACCTCGTCACCACCATAAAGAACTGCCACCTTATACCACCCTAACAACCATCCAATACCTTGTATTTTTTTTTGTGAAACCCATATGCAAATAATCAGCCGTTAGCTTCTAACCACCATAACCACCCTACAACTGCAGCGTGTACTTTCCTTCTGTTTCAATTGAGTTCAATCACAACCGTCACCACCTTCACCTTATAAACCACCACCTTAATAGCAACCATAACCATCACCACTACCGAAACCCACTTAGATTTTATATTATTCGAATAATTTGTTATTCGGTTACTTTTGTTCCAATCAAAAGAACCACCAACAATTCATCATCTCCAAACCAAAACTAACAAACCCCATGTACGCTACTTTTCTGTTTGACCTTCTGTTGACCAAGCTGCAATAATTAAACTTAGATAAATTAGGAACAAAACTCAAATCAACCGAGGGTTTAAAAACGAAAAGGCATCATTCCAGGAGGTTTGTAGAGAAACTTTTTTACAAAAAGCATAACATGTTTCTTTACTTTTTCTCGGTAAAGCAAGGGTAATTGTTGGAACACCTTTAATGTCTCATTTTCTTTTGGATCCACCTTTCAATAAAAAGTTTAAAATAATGATAAAAGAACGTATAAAAAAACGCTGGTGTAGACTCCATTGAAGACCATTTCAAAATATAGGAACATATAATGGAAGCAAAAGAGTGTTCTCATGCGTACCTTGTCAATTATTTTAGACTCCATGCCTTGAACCTAAATGAAACAGCTTTTACAATAGCCGGCCACTGATCGAACCCATTGCTGGTTATGTTTATGTTTCATCCGAACATCACTTATTTTTACTACATCAACGAAACCCACCTACAAGACTCCAGCTTCTGTTTCGTTTATAAACTGAAACCCCATTTAATTTTTGCTACTTGGGTTTGTTAACTTGATTCTTGGACCGCAAGAGTTGGTTGGACTTTTAATTGGGTTGCAAATTATTTATTTCAATCAAAACCCAACAAAACTTCATTAATCCATTTTTTTTCCTTTTCCCTTTCTATTTCGGTTCAGTGAACGTAAATATCACTTTTGATATTATTTATAGTGTGGTTGAGAAGGTGGCAGACATAAGGGGAGTGTTTCTTAATATTATATACATGGGATAGAGATATAGATTCATAAGTTGTTGTAGATAATTAAACTAAAAAAAAAAAAAGCCAAACGAATTCCTATAGTTATTTGGGCCGAACTTTTTGATGTTGGACCATTATGTTATTGGGCCGAGAATTCAGCTAGGTGGTTCTATTGGGCTGCCATTTCATTATCTTGATTGGGCCGAGAAATATGAGACTAGGATGAAGATACACGGGATATATGTTGTTAGTTAGTAGTTAAAATAGTTAATAATAAACAGAGGAATGGTTGGGCGTTTGGTGGGTGAACGAGAGGTCTTGTGTTCGAGCCCTGTCTGCGGCATTTTTTGTTGGGAAAACTTTTAAAGGTAGCCCTTTTTTCTTATTGTTATTATTATTATTATTTCATTATTATTATGATTATTATTATTATCTACTAATATTATTGTGGTTATTAAGTAATTATTATTATTACTAATATTAGTAATAAGATTATTAGTATAATTAATATTATTATCATTTTTGTTATTACTAAGTATTATCAATAAGTATTATTATTATTATTACAACTATATTATTATTATTATTATTATTATTATTATTATTATTATTATTATTATTATTATTATAACTTTTATTATTATTTTTAACATTATTATTATTATTTTATGATTACTATTATTAATATCATTATTAGTATTATCATTACTAAAAATATCATTATAAATATTACTACTAGTATTATTAATAATTATCATTATTTTTATTATCATCATTAATATTATTAACATTATTATTATTATCATTATTATTAAAATCAACATTTTTAAAAAGTATCATTTTTATTATAACTATTATTATTATTATTATTATACTAAAACAAATATATATTTTGTATACCAAAAATATACTTATTACATATACTATAATTATATTAATACTACATTTATTTATATATTAAACATAATTAATAAAGTTATTAATGAAACACATGATTAAAATAATAATTAAATCACTAATAATATATAAATTTGTTCGATTACCATTATATGTGTTAATATATATAAATGATATAGGTTCGTGAATCCGAGGCCAACCTTGCACTTGTTCAATGACGTCATATGTATTTTTACTACGAAATACAGTATAGTGAGTTTCATTACTCCCTTTTAAATGCTTTTGCAATATATATTTTTGGGACTGAGAATACATGCGCTTTTATAAATGTTTTACGAAATAGACACAAGTAATCGAAACTACATTATATGGTTGAATGATCGAAGCCGAATATGCCCCTTTTTACTTGGTAACCTAAGAATTAGTAAACCAGTCTACTAATTGACGCGAATCCTAAAGATAGATCTATTGGGCCTAACAAACCCCATCCGTTGTAGCGGATGCTTTAGTACTTCGAGTTTTTATATCATGTCCGATGGATGTCCCAGAATGATGGGGATATTCTTATATGCATCATGTTAATGTCGGTTACCAGGTGTTCAATCCATATGAATGATATTTTTGTCTCTATGCATGGGACGTATATTTATGGGAACTGAAAATGAAAATCTTGTGATCTATTAAAATGATGAAAATGATTGATTATGATAAACTAATGAACTCACCAACCTTTTGGTTGACACTTTAAAGCATGTTTATTCTCAGGTATGAAAGAAATCTTCCGCTGTGCATTTGCTCATATTAGAGATATTACTTGGAGTCATTCATGACATATTTCAAAAGATGTTGCATTCGAGTCGTCGAGTTTATCAAGATTATTACTAAGTCAATTATAGTTGGATATATTATGAAATGGTATGCATGCCGTCAAATTTCGATGTAATGAAAGGTTGTCTTTTAAAAACGAATGCAATGTTTGTAAAATGTATCATATAGAGGTCAAGTACCTCGCGATGTAACCAAATGTAATGTATTCGTCCAGATGGATTAGGACGGGTCGTTATATATCACGTCCAACTAATTCCATAATAATCAACAGAACTTCTGTCTGCATAATAATTCATTCGAGGAATGTTTTGCTTGTGTCTATCTCGTCAAACATTTATAAAAGCATTTCATGTATTCGCAGTTCAAAATATATTTCAAAAGCATTTAATAAAGCAGTTGTAAAAACAGCGCATGTATTCTCAGTCCCAAAAATGTAAAGAGTAAAAGGGAATCAAATGAACTCACGCATATAAATATTGTAAAATTGTTATTAAAACAGTGCATGTATTCTCAGCCCAAAAATGTAATGAGTAAAAGGGAGCAAATGAACTCACCATACTGTATTTTGTAGTAAAAATACATATGACTAAATTGAACAATGCAGGGTTGGCCTCGGATTCACGAACCTATATTATTCATATATATATTAAAACATATAATCGAAATTGAATAAATTTGTATATTGATATACTTCTTATATTAGTAATCTATTAACTACTTGTTTATATTTTTTTAAATACTTAAAATTTGTATAACTACATTTATATATATAATGGATTTAAAGTAATAGATATGTCATGTATTATACCTATCCTATATTGACGTTTTAGGAAATATCATATTAGGTATTAAAAACATTATATTAATATATTTGAAATATTTATTTGAAATAATAATATTAACAGTGATAGTAATAATAATGATAATAATAATAATAATAATAATAATAATAATAATATAATATTAGTAATAATAATAATAATAATAATAATGTTATTAATAATAATTCTTATTAATATCCTAAGAACTTAACGGTGTTATATCTATTCTTACATATGTATAGATACTGTGTTTACAATATGCACGATCCTTGTTATATCCTAATCAATGTAAACCTTATATTTATTTAAATACTTATCTTATTCAAGATCACAAGATTTTTCCAAAATTTCCAATTGTAGTTCATAAATGTATAATAATTAATAATAATACTTCATGATATTACTAGTAATGATAATAATTTTAGTAATAACTATAATAATAATAATAATAATAATCATAATTGTAATGATAATATTAATAAATGATAACTAATACTTATGTTAGTAATTATAATGATGATAATATAATAATAATAATAATAATAATAATAATAATAATAATAATAATAATAATAATAATAATAATAATAATAATAATAATAATAATAATAATAATAATAATAATAATAATAATAATAATAATAATAGTTATAATTATTATAATACAAGTAATAATATCAAAAATTTAATAATAACAATTCTAATAATAACAACAATAATAATAATGATAATAATAATAGTAAAGAAAAATAAAAAGAGTATACCCTTCCAAAACCTTCTCCAAAAAAAATTGCCCAAGACGGGGCTCGAACCCGTGACCTCTCGCATACCCTCAAACACTCTAAACCAGTTGGGATATTGCCTCATTTTCGAAATATTACAGAACCAGACTTATTTAACCGTATTATTTATTATCTCTATTTCTCTTTTTCTTCAAACTTGGAGATCGACCATCTATTTTCCAATCTTCTCATCAAATATTTTGATACTTAAACACAATTAACATCACTTATTTACAAATTAATATTATTAGAAAACAAGCGTAAAAACAAAAACAAAAAATTCAAACAGCATACTTGTTGTTGCGACTGTGTTCACAAAACAAAAAAAAAATATAAATCGGTTTTTGGATTTGAGTATGTTTTAAATAATAATTATAATATAAATTGTGTTTCAAATGATTCATATAAACTTTTGAAAATGCTAATTATAACAGAAACACCTCATAAACTTTCAATTTGATCATAGAACAAACTTTGACCTTTTTAGAACCAAAATTTTGACTTCAAAATTCGAATTTGATTTGAAGAATTGGAGGATGATATTTTACAGAAAGATTTACTAACTGACTCCTAACCTAACAGCGTTATTAGATTTTTAATTCTTTTTTGTATCTGACCAATTGCTTTTTCAAAGTTCATGAACATGAACTAAAAATCAAAATTTGAATTCTAAGTCATTTTAGATAAACATTTCAACTTGAAATAGGTAGTAAATCACTCCTAGATACTTTTTGAATCATCCATTGATCAAGAAACATCAAACTCATTACGAATTTCTTGATGACAAAAACTGTTGACTTTTTAATTTTAACTTTGACTTTGTAAATTCGAAATTAATAAAAAGATTTAGAGCATGAAAACTTACAGATAGATTAATTAGATCATTCCTAACACTCCTGCATTACTATATTTTGAAATTTAATTCGAAATCAAAATTTGACAAAAATTGTGAAGAACAGAGGTTGTAAATGGGTGTTCTTCATTTTTCTGTTTCAATTCAATTGAATAAAAAAATAAATATACATTCGAATGGTATTACTTAGCAGCTGATATTGATAGATTTAAAGTGAATGAATTTCGTCGACAGTAATATCAATCAGGTACCAAAAATAAATAAAAAATAATAAGAGATGAAAGGGATTGCTAACAAAAATATCGATTATATCTGTGATTGGTATGAATTTTTGGAAATACAATACAGTATGAAAGCAACCTACCACCAATTCTGATTCTAAATCCTTCTCTATGATTTATATGACAAATTTTAATAATTAATAATTATAATTAATAAAAATCAAAATACTAATAATAATAATAATAATAATATTAATAATTAATAATAATATTAATAATAATAATTGTAATAATAATAAGTCATAATAATAATAATTTTGGTGAATTTGATAATAATAATATTATTAATGATAATAATAATAATAATAATAATAATAATAATAATAATAATAATAATAATAATAATAATAATAATAATAATATAATAACAATAATAAATATATTTATGGTAAAGATACTAATAAAAAAATAAATAATAATAATATGATAATATTAATAAGTAATAACAATAATAATAATTACATACATATAATAACTATATATAAAAAAAATAGATATTATAAATTTTACATACAATATCTATAAATTACAATATACCTATAGTAGTTATGTATAGAACTTATAGTATAGTATAATTTGATATCTATAATTGTTTATATATAATTATTCGTTTATTAATTTCGTATTTAACTTATTTAATATCAACATATATAATTATTCGTTTATTAATTTCGTATTTAACTTGTTTAATATCAACGAGATGATAAACGAGTATTGAAGTTAATTAATAATTATGTTCCATATATACTTTATATATGTATATACATAGATTCATAACAGATTTCATTATATCTTATTTTATTTTACATATTTATTTTTTTCTATAATTAAATCTTATACTATTTTAAATTATAGTACAAATTATGATACATACATATATATATCTATTTATAAATAGTTGTTCATGAATCGTCGGAATTTGGTCGAGGTCATATGATTACATGAACATGGTTCAAAATGTTTGAGATTTAACTTAACAGACTTTGCTTATCGTGTCGGAATCATGTAAGGATTAAGTTTAAATTTGATCGGAAATTTCCGGGTCGTCACAGTTAAGCCTAAACCTTATGTTAAAGCATACCAACCACCACTTCCTTACCCGAGTAAAATGAGAAAAGAAAGACTTGAAGTAAAGCAATCCAAATTTTTGGATATGTTTAAACAAATAAATGTAAATCTTCCTTTCATTGATGTGATTTCAGGAATGCCAAGATATGCTAAATTCCTTAAAGATCTAATCACAAATAGAAAGAAAATGGAAGAACTCTCGGCTGTTACTATGAATGCTAATTATTCTGCAATGCTGTTGAATAAGCTACCAGAAAAACTCTCTGATCCAGGAAGTTTCACAATTCCATATTTTCTGGGTAGTCTTAGTTCAATAGAAGCATTGGCAGACTTAGGTGCTAGTATAAATCTAATGCCATATTCCCTATACGCTAAACTAGACCATGGAGAATTGAAACCAACAAGAATAAGCATACAACTACCCGACCGATCAGTAAAATATCCTAGAGGAATAATGGAGAACATGCTAGTTAAAGTTGGTACCTTAGTATTTTCAGTAGACTTAGTTATTCTGGACATGGAGGAAGATTCTCAAGTTCCTCTCATATTGGGAAGACCATTCTTAAACACGGCTAAAGCAATAATAGACGTGTTTGGTAAGAAACTGACCCTAAGTATAGAGGACAAGAGTGTTACCTTTTCTGTTGATAGAGCCATGCAACAACCGCAATCTGCAGATGATACATGTTATTATATTCAAACTATAGATTCACTTGCAGAATTGTTACAAGAATTTCCAGAATTACAAGGAACAGGAGAATGTTCTTTAGGAGAAGGAACTGAACCAATTGATGAAGCTGAAATATTAGCTACACTTAAGGCTAATGAATACGAACCAACAATAGAAGAACTTCAAATGTTAAAAGAGGAAGACAGATATCGATACAAATCATCGATAGAAGAACCACCGATATTAGAGTTAAAGCCACTTCCAACCCATTTGGAATACGCTTATTTACATGGTGAATCTGAATTACCTGTAATAATATCGTCTTCTCTTACTGAAAATGAAAAATCTCGACTCATTTCTGTGCTAAAAGCTCATAAACCAGCTATTGCATGGAAGATTCATGACATTAAATGCATAAGTCCTTCGTATTGCACACATAAAATCCTTATGGAAGAAGGTCATAAAACATATGTGCAACACCAACGAAGACTAAATCCAAATATGCAAGATGTTGTTAAGAAAGAAATTATTAAACTGCTTGATGCAGGTTTAATTTATCCAATCTCTGATAGTCCATGGGTAAGCCCAGTTCAATGTGTACCTAAGAAGGGTGGCATGACTGTCATCACAAATGAAAAAGATGATCTTATTCCTACTAGGACTGTAACAGGATGGCGTGTTTGTATTGATTATAGAAAATTAAATGACGCCACCAGAAAAGATCACTTTCCCTTACCTTTCATTGATCAAATGTTGGAAAGATTAGCCGAAAATAGCTACTATTGTTTTCTTGACGGTTTCTCCGGATACTTTCAAATTCCAATAGCACCGAGGATCAAGAGAAAACCACGTTCACGTGACCTTATGGTACTTTTGCTTACAAACGCATGCCATTTGGACTATGCAACGCCCCTGCAACCTTTCAAAGGTGCATGATGGCAATTTTACACGACATGCTAGAAGAATGCTTGGAAGTTTTCATGGATGACTTTTCAGTCTTCGGTGATACTTTTGAAATATGTCAAGTTAATCTTGAACGAATACTTATTAGATGCGAGCAGTCAAATCTAGTACTTAATTGGGAGAAATGCCATTTCATGGTTAGAGAAGGCATCGTTCTTGGTCATAAAATTTCAAAGGAAGGAATTAAAGTGAATAGAGCTAAAGTAGATGTAATTGCTAAACTTCCACATCCCACCAATGTTAGAGGAGTTAGGAGTTTTCTAGGGCATGCCGGTTTTTACCGACGTCTCATAAAAGATTTTTCCAAAATTGCCACTCCTATGAACAAACTCCTAGAAAAGGATGCTCCATTCATCTTTTTAGATGAATGCATCAAATCTTTTAATATTCTTAAAGAAAAACTCACTAATGCACCGATCATGATAACTTCACATTGGAATCTACCATTTGAACGCATGTGCGATGCAAGTGATTTTGCAATGGGAGCCATTTTAGGACAAAGGATTGAAAAATGATTTCAACCTATTTATTACGCTAGTAAGACGTTACAAGGAGCATAAATAAATTATACAACTACTGAAAAAGAACTCCTTGCTATTGTCTTTGCTTTTGAAAAATTTCGTTCATATCTCGTTCTAGCTAAAACAGTGGTCTATACTGACCATTCTGCCTTAGATATCTATTTTCAAAACAAGATGCCAAACCACGATTAATCCGTTGGATATTGCTCTTACAAGAGTTTGATATTGAAATCCGAGACAAAAAGGGAGCAGAAAATCTCGCCGCTGATCATCTTTCTCGCCTTGAAAATTCTGAATTAGAAGTTCTAAATGAATCGGCCATACAAGACAACTTTCCTGATGAATATCTTTTAAAATCGATTATAATAAAATTCCATGGTTTGCAGACTATGCAAACTACTTAGTATGTGGATTCCTTGAAAAAGGATTGTCCTACCAGAAACGAAAGAAATTCTTTAGTGATATAAAACACTATTTTTGGGAAGATCCACATTTGTTTAAAAGTTGTCCCGATGGAATAATACGCCGATGTGTATTCGGAGATGAAGCTAGTCAAATCTTAAACCATTGTCACACAGGACCAACAGGAGGGCATTATGGGCCTCAACTCACAGCAAGAAAAGTCTATGATGTTGGATTCTATTGGCCTACAATTTTCAAAGACGCACACCTTCTTTATAAATCTTGTGATTCATGTCAAAGGGCCGAGAAAATAAGTCAACGTGATGAAATGCCACAAAATGTCATTCAAGTATGTGAAGTATTTGACGTTTGGGGTATTGAATTTATGGGTCCATTTCTAAAATCTCATAATAATCTCTACATTCTCGTTGCCATTGATTATGTATCTAAATGGGCGGAAGCACAAGCTCTCCCAACTAATGATGCACGAGTTGTAGTCAACTTCTTAAAATGTCTTTTTGCTAGGTTTGGAACACCGAAAGCTTTAATAAGTGATCGGGGTACTCATTTTTGTAATAATCAACTTGAGAAAGTTCTCAAAAGATATGGAGTAACTCATAAAATCTCAACCGCTTATCATCCACAAATAAGTGGACAAGTTGAAAATACCAACCGAGCATTAAAACGTATTCTAGAGAAAACCGTAGGATCAAATCCAAAGGAATGGTCCATGAAATTGGAGGATGCACTCTGGGCTTTTAGAACAACCTACAAAAATCCAATTGGAACCACACCTTTTAAACTCGTTTACGAAAAAGCATGTCTCCTTCCAGCAGAAATTGAGCACAAAGCATTTTGGGCTTTGAAGACGTGTAATCTTGATTTACATGAAGCTGGACATCTACGGTTAAGTCAACTAAACGAATTAGAAGATTTAAGACATGATGCATATGAAAATTCGTTAATCTATAAGGAAAGAATGAAGAAATGGCATGATAAAAGAATCAGAAGTTCAAAAGAATTCAAGGAAGGAGACCGAGTTCTTCTTTTCAATTCAAGATTCAAGCTATTTCCTGGAAAATTGAAATCAAGATGGTCTGGACCATTTATAGTCAAAAGAGTTTTCCCGTACGGAACAGTAGAGTTAATAAATTCAAATGGGATTGAATTTAAAGTTAATGGTCACAGAGTTAAACATTACATAGATAAAACCAATGGAAGTTGAAGATGAAGTTAAACACAATTTCGACACCACAGCTAACTAAGTGTGGGAAGATTCGAATCTTTTAAGGGTAATATGAAATTCTGTTAGAGTTAGATGTTCTGTTTTCGTGTAATTCTCAAAAATGGAATCCGCATGTTCTTTCCCTAGCAGACCCTAAAGAACTAATCTTCTCCCTCCATTCTGAATTTTTATTTCTTTTAGGTTTTACGAGATGAAGAATTCCTTTGATCTGAACCATGGTCTACTACTACACACTATGATTACTAAACGTAATAATAATATCTTCCCGAGTGAACTGGTATCATTCATAAGAGACAAAATGGACGAAGTGAGGAAAAAACTCGGGAAGAATCATCATAAGAGACATTTTGGTAAAGGAAAATCAAAATCCGCAACAAAAAGAAGAGCACGACACCTTGAAAGATGTCATAAATGCAGAAAATGGTCACACGAAGGGAAATGTTCGAACAATCAAACACATTCCAATACTGAGTTCGTTACTTTATGCAGAGAATGACCGTTCATATGTTTAGAAGAAAAGTTATTGAAAAATCGAGGTTACGCTTATGTAGCTATGGAAAACCAAATCGAACGACTCTCCTATGAGTCAACTAAAGCATGTCTCTGAGAATTTTATCTCACAGGTAGGTATGTACAGTTTTTATTTTTTTATTTTATTTTATTGCTTTTAACCTTTTGATAATAAACGCCGAATCGTTCGCTATAAAGTATTAAATTGATATTCAATAAAATTAGGTATGCGAAACCGAAATTATTGATATCATACAAAAATTTATTACATCACTGCGAAATTTACCGTTTATTCATAAGGTATAAATATCTTTAATCAATCAATTCAAAATATTTCAGAAATTCGTCATGAGTAAAACTAGGTAATATAGCCGAAATTACTTTACCCAAAAGAGGGCCGTATATTTTTGTTAATATTTCATTGATTAAAGTGGGATAAAAGACCAAAAAGATTTTAATTTTATTTTTATCAAGTTTTTTTTAAATTAATATATAAATATTAAATTATTATTGTAAATTTTTAAAACCAATATATAATTATAATATTTTAAATGAAATTTTGTAAAATTACTATATATAAATATTATTAATATAAAATTATTTGCATTTTAAGTTTGGTGTGAATTTAAAAACAAAAATTTACTTTATTTCATTAAGTTAAAAATTTGATATTTAAAATTCGCCGTGAGTTAAAGACTAGGTCGTTGAACCGAAATTACTTTACCCGAGGGCGGGACGAGAAATTTTATTATCATTATTTTTAATCTTATTGATTTAAAGTATGCCAAAAACATTTAAAAAAAACCCAAAAATCTTTGCTTTTAAAACAATCGCTTTAAAATGACAAAATTTAAAATTTTGTCGAGGGACGAACTAGGTCAACGTACCGAAACACCCTCATTCAAAAAAGAAACAAATTTTTAAAATTTATTAATTAATTGTTTTATAAGTTAAAGGATTTATAAAAAAATATATATATAAAAAAATACCACACCCCATGCGATCGCATGGGGTTTGCACTTGGAACCCATGCGATCGCATGGGGACCAAATGCTTGTCAGGAACAAAAAGAGCAGTGAGCTGCTTCTGTCTCATTTCAACCACACACACATTGATATGGCCGAAATGGACGGTTATATTCGTGCGGTGTCATTAGACCACAAGACGTCTGATTCAGTTAATCAAGGTAGCACACAGTGGTTTTGTTTATTTATATTATGCGAGGCCTAAATTTACTTTTACTTTCTAAGGTGTAGAAGGTGTAAGTTAACCTATTGTCGAATTTTATGCTGATTAACGAATTGAAGATCAAGGGGATAATTGTCTTTTAGTTAAATTACCTGGATAAAAGATAGTAGTTGATTTTAGCTAAAGGTCCTAAATGCAGAAAAGTAAATAAAGTGGAAGGATATCCGGAGTATGCAGATCAGGGAAATGTTGACCAAGATATCAGTATTGGGTTAGGGAAAGGTAATTATGCTTATGTTAAGACTATGCTTGGGTTGATGCAGATCTGGTTGGATGAGCCAATTACACATACCTACTTGTCTCTGAACTCTCGGAGTTCTCTTTGAGCAGTGAGAAGTATGTCACTTTGTCGTATAACTGAAGTGTAACAATACCTCGGAGGTTATCCTCAGTAGAATACTAGGTTTATTAGTGAGTCAAGCTCTAATCCTAACCCTTATTATCAGTTTAGGTAACTGGATAACAACGTGCCGTGTTGATTGAACACTGGTCACAAACGGAAGGAGTCCATCAGTTTAAGTTGACAAAACCTTAAATGAAAACTAACAACCATTCCATCATACTAATGAGATCACAACAAATCAAACATTATACAGCATTACAATTAACATACTGATAGTAAAGCAGATAGAAACCTAATGAATACGTAAACAGTTAATATGACTAAGACCTAGGGCAACAATCAGACAAGAACATGCAATAGGCTTGGGTCATACAGTAAAGGCACTAACTAGATATTAATAGCTCCTAAGAGGTCTCTTCGGAATAGTCAATAGGCATACTAGGTCATTCATGTCTCAATTCCTAGGTTCCGTGTCCTAAAAGTGCATTAGATGCCTCTCGGGAACTCCGGCCATACCGAGTTCATAGAATCTTCAGATACAGTATAACCAGGGGTCTTAATCCTATAAAGTAGCTAATTTCATATAGGTGGATAAGTCCTGATCACAACCTAAGTTGGTCAATCCTTAAGATGCTAGCATACAAATCTATCAGACTTCCTAGTTCAGTATTATAACAGTAATCGTACTAAATTAACATAATTACGCTAACCCAAACTTCTATCATGGCAACATACAGATAAATTAAGCTATCATGGCAATATCGGAACGCATTATTAAACATAAAAGGTAAGAATACATGTTTAATACAAAAGACAAGCGTTTCGGATAAAAACCTGAAAAGGCTGAACAAATCTGCCCGAGATCGCAGGGACTCGTCGGGATATCCTCCGGAAAATAAAAGCTAAGCTAACTACTACTAAAAACTAACTAAAAGATTAAAAATATAAATTGAATTGCAAGTTGAGTGTGTTTTGGAATGGATGGAGAAGGCCCTTTAAATAGACCAGGTTTTTGCCAAAATACGGCTGGCAAGCCGTATGGCAGCTCGTTTGGTGGCCCTATTTGGCAGGCCGTTTGACTGGCAGGCCGTTTCTTGGGGGCGTTTGCTGGGCCATTTGGCAGGCCGTACTCCATACTGGCAGGCTGTACGGTAGCCCGTATGGCAGGCCGTATCTGGTGCTGGTCAGCCTTGATTTACTGGATCGTAACTTGATTTCTTGTCTTTCACCGTTTTCGCTCTAGAATCTTCGTTTTAGCTCCGTTTTACTTGATTCTTTTTGCATCGCCTTTGTAATTACTTAATCTACAAAATCAACCGAAAAAGAGATAATTTTGCTGAAAAAGTTTTAATCTTTATTGTTTTGGGGTTTAATAAAGGGGGTAAAGACGTGACTTTTTGCCCGATATCAAATACCCCACACTTAGCTTTACTTGTCCTCAAGCAAGAAAGCTGGAATATAAGGATCTTTCTAATAGACTCTCCCTTGCCCCACCTGTAGATCTTTTTATTATCCATTCATCAGAAGTCGGCATATATTTCGAAAGTATTAGAAAAAGTTTTGAGCTTCGATGATTTGGTCGCTAGATTTCAATTGTGTCCATAGTGGAAAAGGCGTACTTTCCAACTCTCGGATGTAGAGTATACATGATCAGGCTCCTCACTGACGGATCACTTATTTCACTCAAGTGTTTAGGGTGTCCTATTCTAATTGTATTGTCGCTCAGAAGCCAGTCGTGTAACAGTTCTCATCACAGGTTTGGTAAAGCATCGATATCTCCACCGGTTAAGTAAGGACGGCACTGATATTCTTCCTAAGCATTCTTCCAAGAGGAAGACGGGTTGTAGGGTTTGGTTGGAAATTTATGAATTTGGTGAAAGAGATCCAGATCTCTTGATTTGAGAGAATTGATAGACTTTGATTTTTCAGAGTATCCATGATAGATAATGGCTTAGAATTCCGTAAAGGTTTTCTTCAGAAGAGGCGGATTTTGCTAAGACTTTGTCTAGAATTTTCTTTTGCTCTTCCAGTATTCTTCTTCAGGGCTTCTCCTGGGTTTCTTTTTGCCTTATTAGAGACTTTGCTCTTTCATAATAATTTTTTTTTTAGCATACCCTTTCTTCATAACTTTTGTCTTTCGAACCTGGTGCCCAGAGAGGAAGTGATAATCCACTGAAAATAGGTCTTTGACCTATCAAAAACAATCAGGGGTTCGGAATCTTTCGACTAGTGCTTTTGAAGCAAATTTGATCTATCTATCTCTTCATCAATCTCTGGATCTTTAGATGAATGGAAAGGGGAGTGAATGTGAATGGTGTATTTTGGGAGTGAATTTGGGGGTGAATATTTCTGATTCATCAACTCTTTATGTGAGTTGGTAGGTTTAAATTGCGTGGAGTGGAAACGGAAATGGAGGGCTTTTTGTCTTCTCTATTCAGAATGATTTTGGAAGGAGTATCGCACCTGCACCACGTATGGCGCTCACTAACCATTGGTCTTAAAACTTATGACTGAACCAAGTTCTAACTTGAATCGTACACCAGCACGCTCATCAATTGAAATAACAAAGCACTGCAGATTTGATGGGTCATACAGATACTTTGGGTCTAATATTCCTCACTTTTTAGAGTAGGGGTCGTGTTTGATCATGCGTAGCCTTTTACATATTTTCTTAAAATAAATCTTTTGAAACAAAATATTAGTTTCAGCTTAATCGTTCCGTTCTAATAAATGTTCCGAAAACCGATTTCTAGCAATTTTATTAGATCTTTTGGGCAAAGACAAAGTAAGAATTTTTCAAAATTACCCAATATCCATTTCTTAATTACTTTTTGGACAAAAGAATTTTTCAAAACTTGGCGTTTTATGGTTACTTGACTTTAAAACTTCGACCTTACCCATTACCCCACACTTAGAAGAACATTATCCCTAATGTTCTCTAGAAAGAATATTTTGATACTTTATAAATTAAGGACATTGACTTCTAAAATTCTAAGTTAGTTGCGGGGGTTACCCTACACTTAGAGATTTTAGTGCGTTATAATTGAAATAGGTTTGAGGAAGGATTACTTCCCTATGGTCGTGTTACTTTCTTAGTGCTGGGCCTTCGTACGGTCAATCTCCTACATACCGGTCTCTTTTGATAATATTTCTGCATGAGAAACAAAAAGAGAAAGGCAGCATTTCCACTATATATAATTTTTCAGTACAATGCTTCAAAAAGATAGAAATAAGATAAAGATAAAGTAGTCTATGGGATACTATCCTGGTCAATGCGCTGTGTTGGCTCTGCGAAGTATCTGAAGATCTCATCATCCTCTAGGTTTGGCAAGTACTCGAGAGGTTTCCCTATATCCAACTCAGGGCAAAGTAAAGAATCTAGACATAAGTCTGTTGGCATCTCCAGGTGGGATAAGTCTGGAAAAGGCTCCTCGTCAGGTATGTTCCCAGTGATCTTAAATGCCTGGTCCATTGGTGGCTCCACTGAAATAGGAATAGTGACTAGGTGACAACCCTCTGGTAACTCAGTGACTGGAACTGGCTAGATGACTGGAGCAGGCGGCGTGATAGGAATAGTAGTAGCATGTGCAGGCATAGCAGCTGAGGCAACTGAGTGAACTAAGGCCAGTGTGGAACGCTTGGGTGTAGCTCTTCGTGTTGGCTGAACACGGCGCGCTAGCCTAAATGAAGATGGGCCCAGATTACTGTGTGGCATCCCCTCGCGCTGGAGGTATACTCTCAGAGCTTTGTAGAGTCTCTGCTGATCTCTGAGTAGTGCCCATGCAACATCAGGGTCACTCAAAGTAGCTCCGTAATGTATCACTATCTTTGACTCATGCGTATCTGGCAACTGTGTATGCTCGGCTGGTCTCCTTGCTAAACGTCTAGATGGTCGGACGGGAGGAGCTAGCGGTGATGTGCTGTTATCCTCCTTAACGCTCTCTAATATCAAACGCCTTGGGCCTAATTGCCCTGTTGATGGCCTGTTCTAATCAGCACTGCTTCCGGAAGAGTAAACTGCAGGAGTTCTCCTCCTGCGAACGGGAATGTAAGCTGATGCTCCTGAACTTGGCACTTTGCCTAAACACATTCAACAAACTTGTAAGTACTAAGCGCAAGTATGGCGCTTAGTTGTTAGTGCACAGAGGTAATATCTTAAGACTGAAAATAAAATAAAAATAAAAATAAGTAATAAAAAGGATAAGCAAGGGGTGCCTCCCAAGAGCGCTTTGTTTATCAAGTCGTTACAGCTCGACTTTTCCTTGTCAGATCTTCATAATGGATCAAAGGAGAAGAGATGCTCCTCCTTATCGTGGTCTTCTAGATAAGCTTTCAACCGGTGGCCATTGACCTTGAAGTTACCAGTAGGTCCTTCCAATTCCACAGCTCCATGTGGAAAAGCGTGTACAACTTTGTATGGGCCACTCCATCTTGACCTAAATTTTCCCGTGAACTTCTTGAATCGAGAATTGAAGAGAAGAACTTTATCTCCAGGGGCGAACTTTGTAGAAATTAATTTTGCATCATGCGTAAGCTTTGTTCATTCCTTGTAGATGTATGACGCTTCATATGTTTGGTCTCTCAATTCGGCGAGTTCGTTCATTTGCATTTTCCTATGTCTTCCGATAACTGAGGGATCGAGGTTGCAGGTCTTCAGCGCCCAGAGAGCTTTATATTCAAGTTCTAGCGGAAGGTGACAAGCTTTTCCATAGATCATGCGGTAGGGTGTAGTTCCTACAGGGTTCTTGTAGGCAGTCCAGAATGCACACAGAGCATCATCTAGCTTCTAGGCCCATTTATATCCATGATGGCTGACAGTTCGTTCCAAGATTCTTATGAGTGCTCTGTTCGTGACCTCTGCTTGTCCGTTGGTCTGCGGATGATAGGCAGTGGACATCTTGTGGGTAACTCCGTATTGTTGCATCACCTTCATAAACTGAGTGTTACAGAAGTGTGTGCCTCTACCACTTATTATCGCACGGGGAGCTCTAAATCTGCAGAAGAGTCTCTTCAGGAAATTTGTGACGACTTTGGCATCATTAGTTGGAAATGCTTTAATTTTGACCCATCTAGAGACGTAATCTACTGCTACGAGGACATATTCTTTCTCGTTAGACTTTGGGAATGGGCCCATGAAGTCTAATCCCCATATATTGAAGATTTCGTAAGCTTGGATATTAGTCCGAGGCATCTCGTTCTTCATAGAGATAATGCCTTGCCTTTGGCATGCGTCGCAACGCTTCACAAGCTCTTGCGCATCTCAAAATATAGACGGCCAATAAAATCCTGATTCGTAGACTTTTCTCGCGATTAAATTTTCTCCATGATGACCTCCAGTTGGTCCATGGTGACATTGGTGAAGAATCCCTGCTGCTTTCTTTTCATCTACGCACCTCCTGATTATCTGATCAGGGCAAATTCTAAATAGGTAGGGATCTTCCCAGTAGTAGTACTTGGCATCCCTGAAGAACTTCCTTCTTCGGGAGGTACTCATTCCCTTTTGTACTACTCCGGCAACTAAGTAGTTGGCCATGTCGGCATACCAAGGAGTGTCAGTAAATTGTGATCCTATGTGAGTTTGTCCTAAACTCATAAGCTGTTCTTCTGGAAATTTATCTCTGATATCTTGTTCTGCAAGTTTTTCCATCGTTGGGTTCTCCAAACGACTAAGATGATCTGCTGTGACGTTCTCTGCTCCTTTCTTGTCTTTAATCTCAACGTCGAATTCTTGAAGGAGTAAGATCCATCGTAGGAGTCTTGGTTTCGCGTCTTGCTTTGTGAATAGATATTTGAGGGCTGAATGTTCTGTATAGACTGTAGTCTTGGACAGGATGAGGTAGGAACGAAATTTGTTGAAGGCGAGTACTACGGCTAGCAGCTCCTTCTCCGTGGTAGTGTAATTCTCTTGAGCTCCGGTCAAGGTTTTGCTTGCGTAATAGATTGGATGAAAGTTTTTATCTACCCGTTGTCCAAGCACTAATCCAACTGCGAAATCACTCGCATCACACATGATCTCAAAGGGTAGACTCGAATCAGGAGCTATCATGATTGGTGCATGTGTTAACTGCTCTTTCAGATAGTTGAATGCTTTTCTATATTCTTCATCGAAGACAAACGGGACTTCCTTTCCTAGGAGATGAGTGAGAGGTTGTGTGACCTTTGAAAAACCTTAATGAAACATCGGTAGAAACCGGCGTGTCCTAGGAAACTCCTTACCGCTCTTACTGTGGTAGGTTTCGGAAGTTTAGTAATGGTCTCAATCTTAGCCTTATCAGCTTCTATTCCTCCTTTCGAAATCTTATGTCCTAAAACTATCCCTTCTTTTACCATGAAGTGACATGTTTCCCAATTCAGAACTAAATTTGACTCTTCACACCGGGTGAGCATCTTGCCAAGGTTTGAAAGGCACGATTCAAAGGTACTACCAAAGACTGAGAAGTCACCCATGAAGACTTCCATACAACGCTCAATCATGTCGTGGAATATTGTCACCATGCATCGCTAAAATGTAGCTGGTGCATTGCATAACCCAAAGGGCATACGACGATATGCAAATGTTCCCTAAGGACAGGTAAAGGTTATTTTCTCTTGGTCCTTTGGATCGAGGGGAATTTGAAAGTAGCCGGAAAAACCGTATAGGAAACAGTAGTATTCATTTCCTGATAGACGTTCCAACATTTGATCGATGAAAGGTAATGAAAAATGATCCTTTCGGGTTGCATGGTTTAGTTTACGATAATCTATGCAAACCCTCCAACCGCTGACTTCCTGAGTTGGAATAAGCTCATTATTCTCATTTTGAATTACGGTTGTCCCTCCCTTTTTGGGTACTACTTAAACAGGACTGACCCATGGTGAATCAGAGATGGGATAGATCAGACCGGCGTCCAGAAGTTTGATTACTTCTTTCTTGATGACTTCTTGAATCATAGGATTGACCCTTCTTTGCCTCTGAACTGATGGTTTGAAATCATCTTCCATGAAGATCTTGTGGTTGCAATAGTTTGGGTTGATCCCTTTGATGTCGAAGATCTTCCACGCAATTGCCTTCTTATGTGATTTCAAAACTTGAATCAATTTCGCCTTCTCTTGTGGCGTGAGGTCTTTCGATATGATCACAGGGAGTTTCGATTCTCCTTCTAAGAATGCATACTCTAGATTGTCGAGTAACTTCTTCAATTCCAACTCCAGAGGCTCCTCGATAGATGGCTTCATCCTAACTATCTCTTTTCAGTCTAACGAGTCGTACTTCTCCTGGAATTCTGATTCTTCAGTAGCGGTTACTGATGCTATCTGTTCTTCATTTCTGGAAATTGTCCTTCTTAATGCTTCCTCTTCAGAAACTTCTTCTTTAGTTTCGAAGGTAGGTTCGGAAAATTCCTCACAGTCTTCCCTTGACTGGGGTTCCTGATATACCGGAATGAAGTTTGTTTCTTCATTCGGTCTTTTTCTTAATAGAGGTAAAGGAATGAATTGTCCTAGTGGTGCTATTTGAATAGTATTGCCAAGAAAGTTACTTTCAGAGAGGGGAGATTTGTGTTGACTAAGGTCTATGGCGGAATAGTTGTCGAGATTTTCTTCAGGAGGTGTAAAGAACATATCCTTAGAAATTTGATCTTGACTGCATATAGCCATAGTCTCTTCCAGGTATTTGTGACGAGTTCTTGAAAAGAATCAGAGAGATTCACATCTTCTTCCTTAGGATGGTTCATGAGGCGATCAACATTAAATGTGATTTCTTCTCCTCCAACCCTTAACTTCAGAGATTTCTCGTGAACGTCAATTACAGCCTTGGCAGTATTCAGGAATGGTCTGCCAAGAATGAGTGGGACCTTCGTCTCTTCCTCAATATCCATAATGACGAAATCGACGGGAAACGCGAACTTATCCGCTCTAACTAGGACATCTTCAGCTATTCCCTAAGGAATCTTAGCTGATCTGTCCATGAGTTGGATAGTCATGCTGGTTGGCCTTAAGTCATTTAATCCAAGCTTCTTGAATAATGAATAGGGCATTAGGTTTACACTGGCTCCTATGTCTGCTAACGCATTGCTAATTTGGACATCCTGCAGGTAGCAAGGTACCGTAAATCTTCCTGTATCTCCTAACTTAAGGGGAATTCCATGTTGTAACACTAACGAGCATTCTTCACTTAAGGGTAAGCTAACTATCTCTCTTAATCTCTCTTTGTTTGAAAGCAGTTCTTTGAAAAATTTAGCGCAGTTTGGCATCTCTACTAAAGCATCAACTAGACGTACATTCAAATGTAAATTCTTAATAATATTCCAATACTTAGCAAATTGTGCTTCTTGTTTTTCCTTCCTAAGCCTACCTGGGAAAGGTATGCGGGCGCGCGGAATAATTTCCTGGGCTTTAGGAGAGATAGGGTCCGGTGGATTGACGACAGGGTCATTTGACACAGGTTCCTTATCGGAAAAATCTTGTATGGGTTTATTGACAGTTGTTTCTTTCCCTCCTCTAGTAATTACTAGGGCATCAAACTCACTACACTCTATATCAATTTTAGTGGTTAATCGTTTAAGCGTAAGCTGAAAGTTAGTGATTAATTCTTCAAAAGTATTTATCAAAGTGTCGAACTTATTCTGGCATTCTATGACTTGAAGGTTTATCATATATTGCTTTTTCATAAATTCAGCTAAAATTTCCTTAGAGTGGAGAGTAGGTTTATGCAATGGGAAAATAATATTATGATCCGAGATATTTTGCTGTTTGTGTGCCCATCTAGGGTAAGGATACCTTAGATTGGTTCTAGTAGCATCGGAGTTTCTAGGAATTTGTTAACTTTGAAGAGTGGGGGTGAGATCTTGTAACCCGGTTTCCAGCATTTTTACCGTATGAACGAAGACGTCATCTTTCTCAGCAGCTTCATTGTTCCAATCTTCCTGCTGTGCAGCTATTGTGTCCAAGAAATCCCATGTTTCATCTGCTGTTCGAGACATGAAATTGCCTTGCGAGGCCATGTCTAGGAGAGACTTATCATCCTTAGTCAAATCATTGTAAAGCGTACAGATTATATCTGCCCGACTTAACGAATGATTCGGACCACTTTTAAGCATCATCTTTACTCTATTCCATGCTAGACACAATGACTCATTTTCTTTTTGAGAAAAGTTAGTGATGTCATTCCTTAAACAGGTTTGTAGGGAGGGTGGATAAAATTTGTTTAGAAATTTAGTGGCTAATTCCTCCCATGTATGGATTGAATTCGGGTTAAGTGCGTCAAACCATGCTGAAGCGTGTGCAGAAAGTGAATATTGAAAAAGATGAAGTTTTAAAATGTTTTTCTCATTTAATTCCTTCTTAAAAGAGTCAACCAGACTGATAAATTTGTTTATATGAAAGTTAGGATCGTCAGTCGGTAATCCTTGAAATTTACAGATCATACTGACTAATTTAATCATATGTGAACTAATTTCAGGAATTCCTTCGGTTCCTAAGGTGATTGGTCCTCCTCTTTCCTCTAAGCATGACTTATGCATAGAAGCAAGGGTGTCTTGTTGTTCCATTTTTAGATTTTCTGTTTAAAAAGACTTAAAAGTAACTTTTAGAAAATATTAATTTACTAAAAGGATCGATAATTTAATAAAAACAATTATTCTTGAAATTCGGTCGCTAACCAGATCGGATATCTTAACTGATAGGACTTCTCACAGATTACTTGTATCGAGGTGACCAGGCCGACTACGGAGAGGCAGGATCCTTTTGGTTCCAATATAATTGGAGACTGTTCGAAAAATCCAATAACCAAGTCCGTGTATAATTGTCTTTCTTAGACACCACCAAACAATACTTTGTCTGTTTAAAATCTTTCTCGATCAAAATATTCGATCCCCGGCAGCGGCGCCAGAAAACTCGTTACTACTATGATATGGCCGAAACGGACGGTTTTATTCGTGCGGTGTCGTTAGGCCACAGGACGTCTGATTTAGTTGATCAAGGTAGCACACAGTGGTTTTGTTTATTTATATTATGCGAGGCCTAAATTTACTTTTACTTTCTAAGGTGTAGAAGGTGTAAGTTAACCTAGTGTCAAATTTGATGCTGATTAACGAATTGAAGATCATGGGGATAATTGTCTTTTAGTTAAATTACCTGGATAAAAGATAGTAGTTGATTTTAGCTAAAGGTCCTTAATGCAGAAAAGTAAATAAATTTGAAGGATATCCGGAGTATGCAGATCAGGGAAATGTTAACCAAGATATCAGTATTGGGTTAGGGAAAGGTAATTATGCTTATGTTAAGACTATGCTTGGGTTGATGCAGATCTGGTTGGATGAGCCAATTACACAGACCTACTTGTCTCTGAACTCTCGGAGTTCTCTTTGAGCAGTGAGAAGTATGTCACTTTGTCGTATAACTGAAGTGTAACAATACCTCAGAGGTTATCCTCAGAAGAGTACTAGGTTTATTAGTGAGTTAAGCTCTAATCCTAACCCTCGTTATCAGTTTTGGTAACTGAATAACAACGTGCCGTGTTGATTGAACACTGATCACAAATGGAAGGAGTCCGTTGATTTAAGTTGGCAAAACCTTAAATGAAAACTAACAACCATTCCATCATACTAATGAGATCACAAAAAATCAAACATTATACAGCATTACAGTTAACATACTGATAGTAAAGCAGATAGAAACCTAATGAATACCTAAACAGTTGATATGACTAAGACCTAGGGCAACAATCAGACAAGAACATGCAATAGGCTTGGGTCATACAGTAAAGGCACTAACTAGATCTTAATAGCTCCTAAAAGGTCTCTTCAGAACAGTCAATAGGCATACTAGGTCATTCATGTCTCAATTCCTAGGTTCCGTGTCCTAAAAGTGCATTAGATGCCTCTCGGGAACTCCGGCCATACCGAGTTCATAGAATCTTCAGATACAGTATAACCAGGGGTCTTAATCCTATGAAGTAGCTAATTTCATATAGGTGAACAAGTCCTGATCACAACCTAAGTTGGTCAATCCTTAAGATGCTAGCATACAAATCTATCAGACTTCCTAGTTCAGTATTGTAACAGAAATCGTACTAAAGTAACATAATTACGCTAACCCAAACTTCTTTCATGACAACATACAGATAAATTAAGCTATCATGGCAATATCGGAACGCATTATTAAACATAAAAGGTAAGAATACATGTTCAATACAAAAGACAAGCGTTTCGGATAAAAACCTGAAAAGGCCGAACAAATCTGCCCGAGATCGCAGGGACTCGCCGGGATATCCTCCGGAAAATAAAAATTGAATTGCAAGTTGAGTGTATTTTGGAATGGATGGAGAAGGCCCTTTAAATAGACCAGGTTTTTTCCAAAATACGGCTGGCAGGTCGTATGGCAGCCCGTTTGGTAGCCCGTATTTGGCAGGCCGTTTGACTGGCAGGCCGTTTCTTGGGGGCATTTGCTGGGATGTTTGGCAGGCCGTACTCCATACTGGCAGGCCGTACGGCAGCCCGTATGGCAGGCCGTATCTGGTGCTGGTCAGCCTTGATTCACTGGATCGTAACTTGATTTCTTGTCTTTCACCGTTTACGCTCTAGAATCTTCGTTTTAGCTCCGTTTTACTTGATTCTTTTTGCATCGCCTTTGTAATTACTTAATCTACAAAATCAACTGAAAAAGAGATAATTTTGCCGACAAAGTTTTAATCTATATTGTTTTGGGGCTTAATAAAGGGGGTAAAGACGTGACGTTTTGCCCGATATCACACATACACGAGCACAAACTCAAAACTCTCCCTAAAATCATCATTTTTCAACCAAATTCAACCAAATTTCTTGCAATAATTCGCTCCAATCATGCATTTCTTTAGATGAGGAAGCAAAAAGGTAGAAATTTTACCCCTAAACTCCTAAATTTGCTAATTTTTGTGATAATTACAACTATTTTACCTAATTTAATTTTGATAATTTCTAGCTTAATTAGAGTTAAATTGTTAGCATATTATGCTTGTATAACCTAGATTGATGCTATTTGTCATGATTTGAAGCCTTAAACTTCAAAATTTTTAGAAAGCTAGGGTTTGTGTTTGAAATGTCCCGTTCATATTGATTATAAATGTTCCATATTAATTGATTTAGTTGCGAGGTTTTGACCTCTATATGAGACGTTTTTCAAAGACTGCATTCATTTTTAAAACAACCATAACCTTTATTTTATCAATAAAGGTTTTAAAAACATTACGTAGATTATCAAATAATGATATCTAAAATATACTGTTTACACACGACCATTACATAATGGTTTACAATAGAAATATATTACATCGACATATGTTTCTTGAATACAGTTTTTACACAATATCATACAAACATGGACTCCAAATCTTGTCCTTATTTTAGTATGTAACAGCGGAAGCTCTTAGTATTCACCTGAGAATAAACATGCTTTAAACGTCAACAAAAATGTTGGTGAGTTATAGGTTTAACCTATATATATCAAATCGTAACAATAGACCACAAGATTTCATATTTCAATACACATCCCATACATAGAGATAAAAAGCATTCATATGGTGAACACCTGGTAACCGACATTAACAAGATGCATATATAAGAATATCCCCATCATTCCGGGACACCCTTCGGATATGATATAAATTTCGAAGTACTAAAGCATCCGGTACTTTGGATGGGGTTTGTTAGGCCCAATAGATCTATCTTTAGTATTCGCATCAATTAGGGTGTATGTTCCCTAATTCTTAGATTACCAGACTTAATAAAAAGGGGCATATTCGATTTTGATAATTCAACCATAGAATGTAGTTTCACGTACTTGTGTCTATTTTGTAAATCATTTATAAAACCTGCATGTATTCTCATCCCAAAAATATTAGATTTTAAAAGTGGGACTATAACTCACTTTCACAGATATTTCCTTCTTCGGAAATAAGACTTGGCCACGGATCGATTCACGAACCTATACAAATATGTACATATATATCAAAGTATGATCAAAATATAATTACAACCATTTTTATTATGTTTTAAAGATTTGAGTGTATTAAGTCAGTTGTCCTCGTTAGTAACCTACAACTAGTTGTCCACAGTTAGATGTACAGAAATAAATCGATATATATTATCTTGAATCAATCCATGACCTAGTGTATACATGTCTCAGGCTAAATCACAACTCAAAGTATATATATTTTTGGAATCAACCTCAACCCTGTATAGCTAACTCCAACATTACTGCATATAGAGTGTCTATGGTTGTTCCAAATAATATATATACATGGGTCGATATGATATGTCAAAGCATTTGCATATGTGTCTATGGTATTCCAAGATTACAAAATATATTAGAATACATGTATAATACAAAATAAGTTAGCTAGGATATGATTTGTATAGATTTGTTAAACATTTCTCGTAGCTAAAAAGATCAAAAATATCCAATCTTGTTTTACCCATAACTTCTTCATTTTAAATCCGTTTTGAGTGAATCCAATTGCTATGGTTTCATATTGAACTTTAGTTTATGAATCTATACAGAAAAATTATAAGTTTATAGTCGAAAATACAAGTTACAAGTCGTTTTTCTAAATGTAGTCATTTCAGTCGAAAGAACGACGTCTAGATGACCATTTTGGAAAACATACTTTCACTTTGAGTTTAACCAAGATTTTTGGATAAAGTTTCATGTTTATATGAAAAATTATTTTCCCAGAAGAACAACTTTTAAATCAAAGTTTATCATAGTTTTTAATTATCCAAACCAAAACAGCCCCCGGTTTCTCTACGACGGCGTATATCCGATTTTATGATGTTCATCGTGTTTCCAGGTTTTAAATCATTAAGTTA
The DNA here is from genome assembly GCF_046630445.1 of Rutidosis leptorrhynchoides. Classification (NCBI taxonomy): domain Eukaryota; kingdom Viridiplantae; phylum Streptophyta; class Magnoliopsida; order Asterales; family Asteraceae; genus Rutidosis; species Rutidosis leptorrhynchoides. Next base: position 189,182,897 of record NC_092338.1, read on the forward strand.
GCATATCATATAGATATAGAACATGTGTTTAGTTGATTTTAAAAGTCAAGTTAGAAGGATTAACTTTTGTTTGCGAACAAATTTAGAATTAACTAAACCATGTTCTAGTGATTACAAGTTTAAACCTTCGAATAAGATAGCTTTATATGTATGAATCGAATGATGTTATGAACATCATTACTACCTCAAGTTTTCTGGATAAAACTACTGGAAATGAGAAAAATGGATCTAGCTTCAAAGGATCCTTGGATGGCTTGAAAGTTCTTGAAGCAGAATCATGACACGAAAACAAGTTCAAGTAAGATTTTCACTCGAAATAAGATTGTTAGAGTTATAGAAATTGAATCAAGGTTTGAATATGAGTATTACCTTGTATTAGAAAGATATCTTACTGTAAATAAGAAAGATTTCTTGATCTTAGATGATTACTTGGAATGGATTAGAAAGCTTGGAAGTAGACTTGCAAACTTGGAAGTATTCTTGATTTTTATGAAACTATACTTATGGAATTTATGAAGAACACTTAGAAATTGAAGATGGAACTTGAGAGAGATAAATTAGATGAAGAAAATTGAAGAATTAAAGTGTTTGTAGGTGTTTTTGGTCGTTGGTATATGGATTAGATATAAAGGATGTGTAATTTTGTTTACATGTAAATAAGTCATGAATGATTACTAATATTTTTGTAATTTTATGAGATATTTCATGCTAGTTGCCAAATGATGGTTCTCACATGTGTTAGGTGACTCACATAGGCTGCTAAGAGCTGATCATTGGAGTGTATATACCAATAGTACATACATCTAAAAGCTGTGTATTGTATGAGTACGAATACGGGTGCATACGAGTAGAATTGTTGATGAAACTGAACGAGGATGTAATTGTAAGCATTTTTGTTAAGTAGAAGTATTTTGATAAGTGTATTGAAGTCTTTCAAAAGTGTATAAATACATATTAAAACACTACATGTATATACATTTTAACTGAGTCGTTAAGTCATCGTTAGTCGTTACATGTAAATGTTGTTTTGAAGCCTTTAGGTTAACGATCCTGTTAAGTGTTGTTAACCCATTGTTTATTATATCAAATGAGATGTTAAATTATTACATTATCATGATATTATGATATATTAATATATCTTAATATGATATATATACAATTTAATGTCTTTACAACGATAATCGTTACATATATGTCTCGTTTCGAAATCATTAAGTTAGTAGTCTTGTTTTTACATATGTAGTTCATTGTTAATATACTAAATGATATGTTTACTTATCATAATACCATGTTAACTATATATATATATATATATATATATATCCATATATATGACATCATATAGTTTTTACAAGTTTTAACGTTCGTGAATCACCTGTCAACTTGGGTGGTCAATTGTCTATATAAAACCTATTTAAATTAATCAAGTCTTAACAAATTTGATTACTTAACACGTTGGAAACATTTAGTCATGTAAATATCAATCTCAATTAATATATATAAACATGGAAAAGTTCGGGTCACTACAGTGTTCTTGAGCAATTTGGGGCTTTTTGATATAAACAGGTTATGGTTGATTTTTGTTATGAATTATTGCTAAAATAAATAGTGTAACATATTTAGTTGCTAAATGATCCTAAACATGATTTTTGAACATCAAAGTGGACTTTTTAAGTCTAAAAATTAATGAACTTTTTTAAATTAATGTAATTGCCATTTGAAACTTGTTTAATTGTTAGTAATGGTTATTTTAACATGTTATTTGAGTTGAATGCTTATGAATTTTGTATACATTTTCATATATGCTTATTTAAAAAGTTGTAGAATTGATAAAAATATGAAAATGAGTATAAGTTTAATATGGATTAAATATGTTATTGTACTTGTTTTAATTTGTTATTTTGCTAACACTAATGCATATTTGGATGCACAAATTTTGTATTTAATGTTTTTACAGAGAAATACAGATACAGACGGTGCATCATCGTCTAGACAACATGAACAAGAACATGAACAAGAACCTGATCAAGAACCACAACTGGAACTACAACCTGAACAACAACAACATTATGATCAACACGTGCCATACTATGAACCAGAACCACAATTTTTTATTTCCTACATAGTATTTCCTGTTCACAATGTAATAGAGCACTCGAGAATTCATGAAGATGAGTTACATCCCAATCTTAGATTTGATAGAAGTTGGAGAGATTACCCAACATACCAACGTAACAAATTTAAGCTTTGCACCAAAAATGTGGAAGTACCAAGGGTAATAGATTGGGAGCCTTTGGAAAGGGTCAACCTAGCTAACCCAGTTAGGCTATTACTAATTTAAAGGTATGGCAACTCTTCTTTTCCCGATTGAGAACGTTTATTTACCACTCGTAGGCCTGTATATAAGGAGTGGTGTGTTGAGCTAATGAGTACTATAGCCTTAAATAAGGATGTAGATAGGTTAGATGATAAGACTTTTCTTATATTTTTACTTGGAGGTAGGATGTACAGGATGTCTATGATAGACATGGCTAGAGCTTTATAGATTTACACCCCCGCTGAATTATTATCACCTGATTGTACAGCTTTAATTTATTAAGGTGAGAGGGTAGATAGATGTGATGACCCGAAAATTTCCGACCAAATTTAAACTTAATTTTTATATAATTCCGACTTGATAAGCAATGAATTTTAAAAAATCTTGAACCTCCGGAAAGATTTTTACACAAGCTTTTGGTCACCCTTTTATTCCGACGATTCACGAACGTCATAACTTGATTTAATTGTTTAGTTATTGTGTATATATATGGATTTATATATATTTAACTTGAAAATATGATAATTAAATATCTCATTAAGTATATTAACAAAGTATTATATATATATTTTTTCATACTACTAATTTAAAGAGTTTTCAAACAATATATATATTACTATTTAAACGACGTAATTAACTTATGTTAAAATGTATTTACATATAATGTATTACGAGTGTAAATACATCCTTACAAGTATTGAATACACTTTATAATATACCAATACATATAAAGGATAGCTATACTCGTATTTTCGTTCAATTTCCTCAAAGAATTCTACTCGCATTCATACGGTATTTTTACCCGTATTATACACAGCTTCTAGAAGTATTTACTATTGGTATATACCAATAGAAATCTGCAATTATTTGTGTAATATGTCATCCATGACCTAATCAATTTAATATGTCATGCATGACTTAATACAATTTAACTTATCTTAGATATTTTTACTAGAAGCCAAAATTATAAGCTTATAAATAAGGACCATTTTAACTCATTTTTACTCCACATTTTCTTAAACTAAAAACACACACTTGAATGCTCTCATATCATACTTTAATCTCAGAAACTTTCCTCTTTATAATCAAGGTAAAATACTTCTCAAAATCCTTGTTCAATTCCTTGTATAGTTGCTATCTTATTATACTTATAAAACTTGTTTAAACTAGAACTTGTTTTGGTGAACACCAAGCTTGTTTGAAAAACTAATCTAATCTTTCTAACTTAACTCTAATAACACTTATTTATATGTATTATGATATTATATTAAGTTAATATAAGAACTTATAACTTGTACATATGAAGAACACCTTGAAACTTAACATATATCCTATAATCTCCATTCGGTAAAAAGCGGGCTGTTTTGGATTGGGAATTAAAAACCTATCTTAGACTTTGAGTTTGAGGCTAAGACTTTGGAAATATGTTAATATATGTAAATAAGACTTCCAGTATTTTTTTAATGATTTTATACAAAGTGGAAGTATTTTATCAAAAATCATATATTGGGTGGATGCCGGGATTTTTCCAAATCTGTCCACCGACACAAAAAGAGGGTAAAGCTCTAAAAATTACTACTTGGGATGAATTTTTAGAATTGGTTTTGTAAAATTTACTTCTTAATGAATCCATAGCAATTTGATTCACTTTAAACGGAGTTGTAATGAATATTTGGCGAGCAAAACAAAATTTGCTAAAATTAACGTTGTATGGACGAAATTTATATTATAAAAACTATATTAACCATGTTCTTGTTAACTTTTCCTATATCCTATATATATTTGGACATGTTATCAGTAGTATAACAAAATATTATAATCTTGGTTAATTCTGTGATTGTATATATGTATAATAATATTCTTGGTACGTCCTAACACAATAAGTATACAATACGTTTTGATAAATCCTAAGACAATACGTACACAATACGTCTTAGTTAATTCTAAGACAATACATATACAATACGTCTATGGGTTGATGCAAAGACAATACGTATACAATACATCGTGGGGTAATTCTAAGATTATATATATATATATATATATATATATATATATATATATATATATATATATATATATATATATATATATATATATATATATATATATACCGATTATTGGACTGTTGGACTTTTCGGACTATTTTGGACTACTAACAAAGGACTACTAACAATGAACTACTAACATAAAATGTTAAAAATTATTATATAAGTATTCAATGAACTTGCTTTATTTTATTCATATATCGTATTATTATCTGAATCGTTATTATTGTTATAGGTTCGTGAATCCAAGGACGACGGTCATATTTTTAATAAGTTGAAAACTTATTATTAATATACTTTTACTACTGTGAGTATATAGTCCCATTTTTAAACTCTAAAAATATTTTGGGATGAGAATACATGCATTTTATGTTTTACGCCATGGACACAAGTACTTAAAATATATTCTACGTTGAGTTGTACCAGATTGCATATCTTCCCTAATAGCTTGGTAACTAATATTTACATGTTGTAAGAACATGTAAGCGCGAATCCTATTGATAGATCTATCGGGTTTGACAACCCCAATCGGGCTAGTCACTCTAGTATCGTAAACGGTTGCATAGTATTTCGTTTTTACTACACTTGGTACAGTGTAGGGAGATTTCATAATAAAGGGAATATGCCACATTAATGGTTAAGTATGGTTACCGAAGTGCTCAACAACTTATAGAATACTTTTATACACTTGCGAGTGTACATATATTTATAACTATGAAATCTTGTGGTCTATATTTATATCGATGCTAAACCTATATATCTCACCAACCTTTGTGTTGACTGTTTAAGCATGTTTATTCTCAGGTCCTTATGAAAGTCTTCCGCTGTTGCATTATCTGAGCAAGCTGTGCATGGAGTCTCATGCTTTGGTTTAAATAAAGTGTTGCATTCAATAAAACCTTTGTCATGTATTATATTCGACTGTTATGTCACGTGTGTAGTATTTGGAAACCGATGTATTTTGGGAAATATTTCTTAAATAATCACCCACTTGTTTAAAACATGCATTATGTATAATAATGGTGTGTTTTATTTTAGAAACGAATGCAATATTTTCTAAAACGTATCGTATCATATAGAGGTCAAATACCTCGCTATGGGACCAATGAATAACGTTCCGCGTTTATAGTAATATGGGCGGGTCGTTTCAGTTGGCATCAGAGCGTTGGGCTTAGAGAACCAGAATTTTCATTAGTGTGTCTAACCAGTAGTTGTTAGGATGCATTAGTGAGTCTGGACTTCGACCGTATCTGCATATTATAAATTTTGCTTATCATTTTTGTCAGAAATTACCTGCCTATCAATTTTTAATCTAGACACGTTTTACTGTAATTATTGCATAGATAATGTATAGACATATTCATATCTTATCATATCTATCACGGTAGACTCTGCCTGACATGTTTCGTAAATTCCTTCGTAACTTATGGGATTTTGGTATTAAATATACATATGTAAATTATGTATTAAGAATATCAATCTAAGTCCTAAATTTTTTTTTTTCATATCAACAATCATTTCTCTGATCGTGTAATGCGGATCCTTCACAAAGCTCGAGTTCATCGGATTCTAAAAGCTATTCCGATATGGAATTTCATTTGAGCTCCGAGAGCAGTTTAACCGGAATGAACCAATCAATTAGTCATCACTTTTTCTTTGGATGAATTGGGGGTGGGTTCGTGGACGAATCAATCAATTTAGACAAGAAAAATTCGTTCTCTTTCATGAATCTAATTCGTCTCTCGGTGGAGAACATGAGGCACTTACCGGCGAACCCGTTCGTAACACCATTTTCTCTCTCCTTTCCAGGATATGCCGCAATGAGTATAATATTACTAATATTATTGAGGCTATCGGACCTTTACTCCGTATCTTGCATGGTGAATTATTTACTGTCATGAAAAGCAAAACTTCATTAGCAAGTGCATCCTACATCATTTCATTCCCTTTATAAAGCTCTTGACCTCTCTTTTTATTCAAGAAACTTTAAACATCTTCTTTCACAATACAAAATAAAACAAATTCTCATCATCTATACTCACATTAAACCACTACCAGCACCAGCACCAGCAGTACCAACAACATCACAAGCCGCATTACGAGCATCAACATCATACGCACTGCAGGCACTGAGGGATACCAACAATAATGAGTGATGAAGTATTAATTGATTATTTCATTTACGTTGAAGAAATATTCCGCGGTGATTATGTAATCTCTAAAGTTTTAGGGATTATTCATTTCTAGTTTCAACCGTAAACCAAATGAGATTAATATTATATTAACTCATTAAATCCATATTACATCTGAAGAAAATATATATACATATATTTTCATAAAGACTGTAATAAAAATTCTTTTGTACAAAATATTACTTGTGAAATTTTATTTTAATGGGTAGGTAATACCCGAGAAATACTTAAGTTCACATTAATATGTTACACTGTACATTTTTTAATGATGTTTCGACAATCGTTAATTATACCCTCTCCTTTCATAGCAATATACATCATTTCACAAAATTCAAGACAACCATTTTCCATACCAATTCAATTACATATTCTGATTTTGACAGATCAAAATCCAAGTCAAGATTTAAGAAGTGCCATCAATCTTAAATTCCTACATCCTTCAAAATCATACTTTAAATTCAAACTATACTAGAACATCACTTTCATTCACAGAACTCATAAAGAAATTCGTATCATTCAAGATTCACGACGAATTCATTATACGGATATTGACGATGACAACCTGCGTCCAAACCCTTCAAAATTCTTGAAAACACCTCAACTAAGGAACAATCGAACCAATCACACGATACATACGAAGAATATATGCATATAGATATGCATTCAGAGGACACTTGAACCTAAGCAAAGGTTCAACACATATTCGTGTCAGATCCTTTAGCATTATTATTATCCAAAATAACTTTACAATCCCTTTTCAAAATAGCGAATTTTGTCACAGCTCCAAAAAGACAACTTCCACTTTTCATCCGAAGTAACCTTATTATAACCTTGATATATACGTTGTCTTCTCGCCATCGTTACCGGAGAACCTTTTATATTCCACCACATTAGTAGTAAGCTTACCAACAACTTTATTGCTCTTTGACTTAAATCTCTCTGAAAGATCACTATAAAACCTTATCACGTACCCATCTACATCTTGTAACAATAATTGTCATACCAAACCCCAGGAAGCATCAATAATTATTCTTGAATCTCACATCATTTATACATACACATATAACGTTATCCCCTGGAATTATAATTCTGAAATCCGGAATAGCACTTCAGCCTACGAATCAGTACTATAAAGTTTTGAAAAAGCTGAATGAAGCAGCAGAAACTGTAGACAACCGTAACAGTCAAAAGTTGATGATAAAGAATATTGTGTTAGCAAAGCACAGAAAAATGGAAGGTTTGGAACTGGAAAATGGATTGAGCAAACCCTGAAGGAGGTTGTGGACAAATCACAAGGACTAAATCTGCCTTCAAAGAATTCAAATGATTTAGTGTCTGCTGAAGTCTTTAGCGAATACCTTGCTCCTTACTCTAAACCCTTGTGGACAATATTCTTCATCATCCTCTGATATTAGATATTTTAAGATATCATCATATCTTTCATTATAAATATCCTCCATATTTTTGAAGATATTTTCATAACTATTCTTATCTGAAATAATTCATCTTTTTTCGCTATCTATGTTACATCATAAAAGAAACTATTTTAGTTTCTAAATTCTGGAACCTTCGAGTTTAAAATATGAATGTTTTGAAGTAGTGTTAGGAACTGAAGCATGAGTTAGTATAATATAATGACACTTGATCAACGTGATTATATTACAGTAAGTCATGCTGAGTTTCTAAATGAAATGTGATGATTCACAGATCATAACGTTATCATGTGCCATGTTACACAACTCTTGCATTCTATTTAACCTCTAAAAAATATCAAGAAAATATTTTCTTGATGATTCGGTCTTTTCCGAATATTCTGGTAATTTGATAAATCAAATCGTGCTACTACCTTTCCTTTCTACTTTGTATATTATGATAATTCGAAACTCCATACCTACGAATTCTGGACCATTACTTGCGAAAAGAAAACAAAAGCATAAAGCTCCGAAATAGAAAGGGGGTATAAATCACAGCAAACAGAAAAGACCATTAACCATAGATGTCAATGATTATGGAAAAACAGGAGCAGGGACTCCAAAAAAAAAAATAAGGAAAGATATAAGGCCCGAAGACAATACATAAATTACAAACCGTGTATATCAATATGTATTGCAATGAAAAGACACGGGAGAACTAAAAACACTATAAAATCAAGAGTATAGTAGAAGTGAATAGATTCTTCCGGCGGCAGATGAAAAAGAAGAATGACGGATATAAAAGTTACGAGTATATCAAGGATTAGAACCGGATGGAGCATATTGATGAATGTTTTGGAAGTATGAATTAAGGAAGAAAGTATAGAAGATGAGAGATGTGGAAATAAGGAAACGAAGGGGGTGTTAATTTATAGCGATATATCAGACAGAGCAATCGAGGCAGATTACGCACCTAATTGAAGAAAATTCTAATTTCCTTAATTACCGAAGAATCAAATCTTATTAAGATTACAAAGATTTTCTTTAATCCGAAAATCAACTGTGATGACGTCAAAAGTTAAGACGAATCTTTACTTTTCTCATTTCACGCTTTTACGATAGCTTCACTCATACGTTTCGAGTAATCGAATTATTTTATCCATATTTCTCAATCATGATAAAACCCTATGAATCAACTTATATTCGTCATAATAACATTCTTATTGTTAGCCATGACGACCTCGAACAAATTTCGGGACGAAATTTCTTTAACGGGTAGGTACTGTGACGACCCGAAAATTTCCGACCAAATTTAAACTTAATCTTTATATAATTCTGACTTGATAAGCAAAGAATTTTAATAAATCTTGAACCTCCGAAAAGATTTTTACACAAGCTTTTGGTCACCCTTTTATTCTGACGATTCACGAACGTCATAACTTGATTTAATTGTTTAATTGTTTAATTATTGTGTATAAATATGGATTTATATATATTTAACTTGAAAATATGATAATTAAATATCTCATTAAGTATATTAACAAAGTATTATATATATATATATATATATATATATATATATATATATATATATATATATATATATATATATATATATATATATATATATTCATACTACTAATTTAAAGAGTTTTCAAACAATATATATATATATTACTATTTAAACGACGTAATTAACTTATGTTAAAATGTATTTACATATAATGTATTACGAGTGTAAATACATCCTTACAAGTATTGAATACACTTTATAATATACCAATACATATAAAGGATAGCTATACTCGTATTTTTGTTCAATTTCCTCAAAGAATTCTACTCGCATTCATACGGTATTTTTACCCGTATTATACACAGCTTCTAGAAGTATTTACTATTGGTATATACCAATAGAAATCTGCAATTATTTGTGTAATATGTCATCCATGACCTAATCAATTTAATATGTCATGCATGACTTAATAAAATTTAACTTATCTTAGATATTTTCACTAGAAGCTAAAATTATAAGCTTATAAATAAGGACCATTTTAACTCATTTTTACTCCACATTTTCTTAAACTAAAAACACACACTTGAACGCTCTCATATCATACTTTAATCTCAGCAACTTTCCTCTTCATAATCAAGGTAAAATACTTCTCAAAATCCTTGTTCAATTCCTTGTATAGTTGCTATCTTATTATACTTATAAAACTTGTAAAAACTAGAACTTGTTTTGGTGAACACCAAGCTTGTTTGAAAAACTAATCTAATATTTCTAACTTAACTCTAATAACACTTATTTATATGTATTATGATATTATATTAAGTTAATATAAGAACTTATAACTTGTACTTATGAAGAACACCTTGAAACTTAACATATATCCTTTAATCTCCATTCGGTAAAAAGCGGGCTGTTTTGGATTGGGAATTAAAAACCTATCTTAGACTTTGAGTTTGAGGCTAAGACTTTGGAAATATGTTAATATATGTAAATAAGACATCCAGTATTTTTTTAATGATTTTAGACAAAGTGGAAGTATTTTATCAAAAATCATATATTGGGTGGATGCCGGGATTTTTCCAAATCTGTCCACCGACACAAAAAAGAGGGTAAAGCTCTAAAAATTACTACTTGGGATGAATTTTTAGAATTGGTTTTGTAAAATTTACTTCTTAATGAATCCATAGCAATTTGATTCACTTTAAACGGAGTTGTAATGAATATTTGGCGAGCAAAACAAAATTTGCTAAAATTAACGTTGTATGGACGAAATTTATATTATAAAAACTATATTAACCATATCCTTGTTAACTTTTCCTATATCCAATATATATATTTGGACATGTTATCAGTAGTATAACAAAATATTATAATCTTGGTTAATTCTGTGATTGTATATATGTATAATAATATTCTTGGTACGTCCTAACACAATAAGTATACAATACGTTTTGATAAATCCTAAGACAATACGTACACAATACGTCTTAGTTAATTCTAAGACAATACATATACAATACGTCTCTGGGTTGATGCAAAGACAATACGTATACAATACATCGTGGGGTAATTCTAAGATTTTATATATATATATATATATATATATATATATATATATATATATATATATATATATACCGATTATTGGACTGTTGGACTTTTCGGACTATTTTGGACTACTAACAAATGACTACTAACAATGGACTACTAACATAAAATGTTAAAAATTATTATATAAGTATTCAATGAACTTGCTTTATTTTATTCATATATCGTATTATTATCTGAATCGTTATTATTGTTATAGGTTCGTGAATCCAAGGACGACGGTCATATTTTTAATAAGTTGAAAACTTATTATTAATATACTTTTACTACTGTGAGTATATAGTCCCATTTTTAAACTCTAAAAATATTTTGGGATGAGAATACATGCATTTTATGTTTTACGCCATGGACACAAGTACTTAAAATATATTCTACGTTGAGTTGTACCACATTTTATATCTTCCCTAATAGCTTGGTAACTAATATTTACATGTTGTAAGAACATGTAAGCGCGAATCCTATTGATAGATCTATCGGGTTTGACAACCCCAATCGAGCTAGTCGCTCTAGTATCGTAAACAGTTGCATAGTACTTTATTTTTACTACACTTGGTACAGTGTAGGGAGATTTCATAATAAAGGGAATATGCCACATTAATGGTTAAGTATGTTTACCGAAGCGCTCAACAACTTATAGAATACTTTTATACACTTGCGAGTGTACATATATTTATAACTATGAAATCTTGTGGTCTATATTTATATCGATGCTAAACCTATATATCTCACCAACCTTTGTGTTGACTGTTTAAGCATGTTTATTCTCAGGACCTTAAGAAAGTCTTCCGCTGTTGCATTATCTGAGCAAGCTGTGCATGGAGTCTCATGCTTTGGTTTAAATAAAGTGTTGCATTCAATAAAACCTTTGTCATGTATTATATTCAACTGTTATGTCACGTGTGTAGTATTTGGAAACTGATGTATTTTGGGGAATATTTCTTAAATAATCGCCCACTTGTTTAAAACATGCATTATGTATAATAATGGTGTGTTTTATTTTAGAAACGAATGCAATATTTTCTAAAACGTATCATATAGAGGTCAAATACCTCGCTATGGGACCAATGAATAACGTACCGCGTTTATAGTAATATGGACGGGTCGTTTCAATAGAGATTTTGACGCTAACACCATATGGAGGCGTATGTCAAATTATAATGTGTTTACGTGGGGTGGAAGACACTCCTATTTAGATATTAATAAAGCAGAGCTCCGTATAATACATAGATTTTTAGCAAACTCGATTACACAAAGAGGTAAAAACAAGGAGAAAATGACCCTAAACGATTTATTCTACCTTAAGTGCATTCGAGATACTAGAGGCTTTGTTAATATCCCCTACTGTGTTGGGTTTTATTTGTCCAAAGTTGTGGAAGGAATACAGGACGGGGTAATAATAGGAGGAGGCATTTTTGTAACTCTCATTGGAGAGTATTTAGGTGTGGATAGGGAACACGGGGGTCCAATGATGGTGGTTGAGGAACAAACTGATACTATAGGTTTGCAGGTTTATCAGGGTGAAAAGGTACTAAAACGGAGGCACAATATGCCAATACCATATCATGGCACCCATCCACAGGTAGAGAGGAGTTCGGATGAGGAGATGGAGGAAGCAGATGACATCAGGGATGTCATTAGGGATAGTTTTACTGATGTTTTCCAGCGTATAGATGAGGTGAAAATGAGTAACCAGGATAGGCATCGTCAGTATGAGCAGTGGCAAGGCGCGAATGAGTATGAGACTTCCAGGCGACGCCAACACGATAGCTGGCAAGTTCATCAGCACCAAATCATGAGCCAGCTATCATATCAGGTACCAAATAACTACATATCGACTCGACCTGCTTACTATCTACCACATCAGCCCGACATACGACCACCCTTTGACCTGTACTACCCAAACCAAGCCTACCAGGACACCTATCACCAACCATGGAACCCGAGCGATGATATGAACTGGAACCCCTATCCAAATCAATAGTGTTCCATTGGTGATTTCTTATCTTTATTTATTTTTATCTATTTATGTTAAACATTTAACATTTTGAAACTTTTATGTAATGTTTAACATTTTTATTATTGTGTACTAATATTTCATTTTTGTAATTTAAAAGTGGGATATTAAGTCCCATTTCAAATTACCATACATGTTTATATTTGTATTGTATGTACTTTATCTCATGTACACAACAGGGTAAAACAGCGCATTTTAAAAGACTGGCATTAAGTTCAGCAAAAGCAACTAATTTTGACGACAAGATGCAAAATAAATGTGATATAACAACTGCAGGATTAAACAAATGATGTGCACCATTTATCATTCAAACAAACAACAATATGTTTGGAAACTTTGGTAAAATTTAATCATTTTTCTACGCTAATCACCCTCAATAATTTAAATTGTTACTGATTTCTTGCAAATGAGGGCATTGCAAGATCTTAAGTGTGGGAAGGGATTAAATTCTTTCGGTTTTAAAAGTTAATTCGACTTATACACTTGGTTTAATAGCCACCGTTAAAATACTAGTAACGCAGTAGTTGTATTAGAATCTAGTGCTCTCTGATAATAAAGAATAGCCCTAGTCTTATATACTGACTACCCACTTCTAGTAAAATTTTTAAAAATTTTTAACTAAATGAACTCAAAATTATGTTTATACATATTTATGAACGATAAAACTAGGTGTTAACACCGAAATTATTGTTACCTCGGAAAGGACATAAATTGAGAAACAACCCAAAACGCTTGAATTCATTTAAAATGGAATAGAAGAGAATAAAAAGGTAAAGAAAGAAAAATAAAAGCCAAGTGTGGAAAAAATTTACCAAGTTATTTAGAACATATATCACATATTTTTGTACAAATAATTGAAGATACTTTTGTTTTGGACGATATTAATCAGTTTTACCCAGTTTATTGTAATATAAATGGAATTTAAAAGGACGTGAAGTCTTCCGAGAAAAAGACACACGCTTCTTGATTTAGGTCAGGAAGTTGTTGTCCAGACCAGTTGTAGAGACTACGAAAAACCTTGAAAAGTTTTCTCAAAAATCAGCTGGAAATCCACGGACCTCAGCATCAAACAGGGTCGCCAAGTGGTCAGACTTATCCTAACCATGAGAGGATCTGTCTCGTACAATGGGGAGGGCACCATGCAAATTAGCTTATAAGACTAATGAATCAGATCCCCAGAAAGGATAATCTCCTTAAAGATTAAAAATCAGCTTTTAAGCCTGATATTACTCAATCCTTGAGATTGACTTTTAAAGATTGAGAATTACAAACTCATGGAATTCAATAATATCTAAACTCGATCTTGAACGAGAAAATATTTTGATCAAAATTACAAACCAATTTGTTTTCTTAAAACCCATTTTCAATGCTTTCATTACCATTGAACGTAAAATCCTAGGAATTCACCTTGAATTCATTAGGTCACCTGAACCAAATCGGGTGTCAACAGTAAGAACGGTGGTTGCATAGCATGGTCGAAGACAGGACCTTGTGCCGGACCAAAAAACTATAGGGTGATCTTTACTATTGCTCCTACAAAGGATAGTAATTGCATCCAACATGATATAGACCATAATCAAAAGCATGTCATTAGACATTGCCTTAACAGTTGCTTTTTCAACGTTTTCCTTTACAACCGGGCGGTAGTTTACCGAAAGGTAATATACGGAGCAAGTATACTGGACGTGTTGCTTTCCTAATACAAGGTTAGCAAGTGGGTGACACAAAACCCCAATTTTTGAGCTAAAATTTTTAAATCTGAAACCCACAAAACCCACAAAAACAATTTGCGAACACCGGTGAAGGGTTATTCCGAAAAACTTAACTAGGGTAAAAGCTAGATTGAATTTTCAAAAGATCAAATGTTTTCATAAAGATCCATTTTCCTAAAAGGATCTAAATTTTTATAGTCATGTGGGACTGTAAACCACATCGTTACTACCATTGTTCATACCGCTATATCGAAATCACTGATGTACAAAGTGCGAAGAATAAAGAAGTGATTCAAGTATGTTTTTATTTCAAATTCTATATTTCTTGAGGACAAGCAACGCTCAAGTGTGGGAATATTTGATAATGCTAAAAACAAACATATATTTCATAGCATTATCCTTCAAGAAAGACAAGCTTTTAGTTGCAATTGTTCTATTTACAAGTGATATTCGTTTAAATAATAAAAGGTGAAGACAAAAGAAAGATTCGACGATTTGAAGACACAAACGACCAAAAAGCTAAAAAGTACAAAGTACAATCCAAGTAGTTCAAATTATTGATGAGAAACATCTAGAAATTACAAGAGTACAAGCCGTGAAACGCAAAGTACAAGATATTAAATCGTACGAAAGGACGTTCGAAAAACCGGAACCGGGACGTGAACCAACTATCAACGCGCGACGCAACGGGCCTAAAATTACAAGTCAACTATGCACATGAATATAATATAATATATATAATTATATAAAATTATATATATTATATTATATTATTTAAATGTGTCGGCAAACAAAAAAAACAAAGCAAAGTGAGCTATCCCAGTAGGCCATGCGATCGCATGGCCTGGTAGTTATAAATCCAAGCGATCGCATGGGAAGAGATGTCAGGCCAGGTCTATAAATTCAGCATTTTTCGGACGTGTTTGATACACCTTCATTTACTGATCTCTTACTCTCTCTCAATTATATTTATATTTATTTTATAATTATAATTTTAATATTAAGTTAATAATAATAAGGTTATAGTGGCGAATGTTTTAAGTTTGTAAGTCGAAATTCTGTCCGTGTAACACTACGCGATTAATACTCATTATAAGTTATGTTCAACATTTTTAAATTAATGTCTCGTAGCTAAGTTATTATTATGCTTATTTAAGCCGAAGTAATTGTGATGTTAGACTAAATATTAAGACAGGGTTATTGGGTTTTGGACCATAATTGGGGTTTGGACAAAAGAACGACACTTGTGGGAATTGGACTATGGGCTATTAATGAGCTTTATATTTGTTTAACTGAATGATAGTTCGTTAATTTAATATAGAGATTTACAATTTGACGTTTCTATAAATAACCACATACACTCGATCGGACATGATGGGCGGGATATTTATAAATACTAATAATCGTTCACTTAACCGGACACGGGAATGGATTAATAGTCAATGGACTCATTAAAATAGGGGTGGATTACGTACAAGGACACTTGGCGTAATTGTTAACAAAGTATTAAAACCTTGGGCTACATGCAGTCGATATTCTGTTGTAATTATTAAACAAAGTATTAAGACCTTGTTACAGTTCAAGTCCCCAATTAGTTAGAATATTTGACATCGGGTACAAAGTTAATTTGACGAGGACACTCGCACTTTATATTTATAACTGATGGACCATTATGGACAAAAATCAGATGGACGTATCAAATAAACCAGGACAAAGGACAATTAACCCTCGGTAATAAACTAAAATCAACACGTCGAACATCATGATTACGAAAGTTTAAATAAGCATAATTCCTTTAATTTATATCTCATCGCACTTTTATTTATCGTCATTGATGTGTACAGTGGTGTATACGAAATACTATTATTTTTAATACGAAATACGGCACAATTTACACAAGTTTTATTATTTATTTATAGATGGGATATATCTAAACCTTGCTACAACACTTATAGGCAGTGTACCTAATCGTAGAGTAGTGTAGTTTTTAGTAAGTCCGGTTCATTCCACAGGGAGCTAGCTGAGTTTAACGCTATATTTTTAACAACTATATTTATATAAAATATATATATTATATATAGTAATATTATTATAAAGTGGGGTTTTTACCGTTTAATGACCGGTTTGTCGATTTTAAATAAAGCGTTAAGATAAATGACGATAATATAAATGATAGAATTTAAATTGCGATAAAGTAAATTGCAGTAATTAAAATAACAGTAAATAAAGGTACGATGAAATATGAAATAAAAGTATTATGCTTATTTAAACTTCCGTAATCATGATGTTTGACGTTTTGATTAATTGTTGCCCGGGTTAATTGTCCTTTGTCCTGGATTATTTGATACCTATTTGGTTTTTGTCCATAATAGTCCATCAGTCATAATTATAAAATGCTCGTCAAATTAACCTTATTCTCGAAGTCAAATATTCCATCTAATTAGGGATTCGAACTGTAACAAGGTTTTAATACTTTGTTTAATGTTTACACCAGGTTATTGACTGCGTGTAATCCAAGGTTTTAATACTTTGTTAACAATTACACCAATTATCCTTGTATGTAATCCACCCCTGTTTTAATGAGATGTAAATATTAATTTACCCACTTGATCAGAATGAATAATCAATTACCCAACCCGAATAATTAATTAAATGATCGTAAACGATGTCGTATAAACGTCACTAAATAGAACATACATAATCATTTTAATAATTATTTGATTAACTAATTTGAAGATAGGTTCGATAGATTCTAATGAGTTGTCGCTCAATTAGACAATACCCCCTATCTATTAATAGTCATAGTCCATTGTCCACAAGTGTCGGTCTTTTGTCCAAACCCGAATTATGGTACAAAATTCAATAACCCCATCTTTAATATTTAGCCTAACATCATGATTACTTCGGCTCAAATAAGCATAATAATAACTTAGTTACAAGACATTAATTTAAAAAAGAAGAACATAGCTTACAGTGATTATTTATCGCGTAGTGTTACCCGGACAGAGTTCCGACTTTAAAACCCGTAAAACATTTCTTACAATAACCCAACTAAACCATAATTTATTATTAATCTTAAATTCAAATTATAATTATAAATATATTACATATAGAGAAGAGAGATTGATATTTTTTTTGTGTAATTAAAACGTCGAGCAAACTGCCTTTTTATAATACTTGGCCTGCTACAGTAACTCATACGGTCGCATGAGTTTTGTACCTTCTAGCCATGCGATCGCATGGCTGTCATTTCCTGGTCACATACTTTTTGGCTCCTAGCTTGTCGACATATTTATTTAATATATATAATTTTATATAATTATATATATATTATATTATATTCATGTGCATAGTTGACTTGTAATTTTCGCTCCGTTGTCTCGTACATTTACGCCCGGTTTATGTCTCGATTCTGGATTTTCGAACGCCTTTTCGTACGCTTAGATATCTTGTACTTTGCGTTCCGCGACTTGTACTCTTGTAATTTTTAGATGTTTCTCATTAATAAATTGAACCACTTGGATTGGTACTTGTACGTTTTAGCTTTTTGGTCATTTGCGTTTTTAAATCGTCGTTTTCTTCTTTTGTCTTCGCACTTATTTATTTAAACGAATATTACATAAAAATAGAACAATTACAACTAAAAGCTTTACATATTGGAAGGATATTGTGCCTAAATATATGTTCATTTGGAGCACTATCAAATATCCCCACAGTTGAGCGTTGCTTGTCCTCAAGCAATACCGAACTTGAAATAAAATCACACTTCACTCGAATCACTTTTTTTTTTATTCTCACACTTTATACATCAGTGATTTTGATACGGAGGTATGAACAATTATAGTAACGATGTGGTTTACAGTCCCACATGACTATGAAAATTTAGATACTTTAAGGAAATTGGATCTTTATGAAAATATTTGATCTTTTGAAAATTCATTCTAGATTTTACCCTAGATAAGTTTTTCAAAATAACCCTTCACCGGTGTTTGCAAATTGTTTTTGTGGGTTTGGTGGGTTTCAGATTTAAAAATTTTAGCTCAAAACTTATGGTTTTGTGTCACCCACTTGCTAACCTTGTATTAGGAAAGCACACGTCCAGTATACTTGCTCCGTATATTACCTTTCGGTAAACTACCGTCCGGTTGTAAAGGAAAGCGTTGAACAAGCAACTGTTAAGGCAATGTCCCGTAACATGCTTTTGATTATGGTCTATAACGTGTCGGATGCAATTACTATCCTTTGTAGGAGCAATAGTAAAGATCACCCTATAGTTTTTCGGTCTGGCACAAGGTCCTGTCTTCGACCATGCTATGCAACCACCGTTCTTACGGTTGACACCCAATTTGGTTTAGGTGACCTAATGAATTCCAGGTGAATTCCTAGGATTTTACGTTCAATGGTAATGAACGCATTGAAAATAGGGTTTTAAAAAACAAATCGGTTTTAATTTTGATCAAAATATTTTCTTGTTCAAGCTCGAGTTTAGATATCATCGAATTCCATGAGTTTGTAATTCTCAATCTTTAAGGTCAATCTCAAGGATTGAGTAATATCAGGCTTAAAAGCTAATTTTTAAACTTTAAGGAGATTATCCTTTCTGGGGGTCTGATTCATTAGTCTTATCAAGCTAATTTGCACGACGCCCTCCCCATTTTACGAGATAAATCCTTCTCATGGTTAGGATAAATCTGACCACTTGGCGACCCTGTTTGATGCTGAGGTCCGTGGATTTTCTGCTGATTTTAGAGATGACTTTTCTAGATTTTTCGTCAACCTACAGCTGGTCTGGACGATAACTTCCTGACCTAAATCAAGAAGCGCGTGTCTTTTTTGGAAGACTTTACTTCCTTTTAATGATGGAATTGATTCATCGTGCAGATCCATCTTTCTTTCAAAGGTATTACAATAAATCGGGTAAAACGGATTAGTTTAGTCCAAAGCAAAAGTACCTGCAATAATCTGTACCAAATATGTGATATGTGTTTTAAAGAAATTGGTAAATTCTTCCCACACTTAGCTTTTATTTATTCTTTTCTTTGCCTTTTTATTCTCTTCTATTCCATTTTAAATGAATTCAAGCGTTTTGGGTTGTTTCTCCATTTATGTTCTCTCCGAGGTAACAATAATTTCGACATTAACACCTAGTTTTATCGTTCATAAATATGTATAAACATGATTTTGAATTCATTTAGTTGAAAATTTTTCAAATTTTCACAAAATTTGGCAATTTAACTAAGTGTAAACCCGAGAGAATTTATAACCCTTCCCCACACTTGAGATCATGCAATGCCTTCATTTGCACTAAATCATACTATAATTATAAATTCATGAGGGTGATTAGTGTAGAAAAGTGATTAAAAATACCGAGTTTGCAACATATTATTTTATATCACATTTGATATTTTGCGTCTTGTCGTCAAAATTAGTTGCTTTTGCTGAACTTAATATCAGTCTTTAAAAGTGCGCTGGTTTACCCTGTTTTGTATATAATATAAGATAAACTACAAACATATATATAATATATATAAAAATATTTATTTTTTTTATAAAACCTTTATTTATTAAAACAATTTAAATGAATAATTTTTTTAAAATTTTGTTTCCTTTTACTTTAGGTAGTTTCGGTATGTTTACCTAGTCCGTCCCTCGACAAAATTTAAAATTTGTCATTTTTAAAGCGATTGTTTTAAAAGCAAAGATTTTTGGGTTTTTTAATTTTTTTGGTATACTTTAGATCAATAATATTAAAAATAATGATAACAAAATTTTTCGCCCCGTCCTTGGGTAAAGCAATTTCGGTTCCATGACCTAGTCTTCAACTTACGATGAATTTTAGAAATCATTTTTCAAACTTAATGAAATAAAGTAATTTTTTTTGTTTTTAAATTCACACAAAACTTAAATTTAAAAATGCATATTAATTTCATACAAAACCTACAAAACAAAAATTCAGAATGGGGGAAGAAAACTAGTTCTTTAGTGTATGTGATGTGTGCGAGGTGTACTAGGAAATAGTATTATTTTTATAACGAAATACTATTAAATATGATACAATTTTACACAAGATATTTATTTATTTATAGAATGGATATACCTAAACCTTGCTACAACACTTATAGGTAGTGTACCTAATCGTACAGTAGTGTAGTTTTTAGTAAGTCCGATTCGTTCCACAGGGAATCTTTTAAACAAAGCTTAACGCTATATTAGTTTAACTTATAAAAATACAAATATATATATATAAGTAATATTATTATTATAAAAAGGGGGTTTTTACCGTTTAATGACCGGTCTGTCGATTTTAAAACTTTAGTCGCAGTTAAAACCTAATGTAAAATATTAAAAATAAATATAACTTAATTTAAAGCTTAAAGTAAATAATGATAATGAAATTGCGATAAATAAAAGTGCGATAAAATAAAATTGCGATAATTAAAGAGCACAATAATTAAAAGTGCAATTAAATATGAAAATAAAAGGATTATGCTTATTTAAACTTCCATAATCATGATGTTTGACGTGTTGATTTTAGTTTAATCCCATGGGTTAATTGTTCTTTGTCCTGGATTATTCGATATGTCCATACGGATTTGTCCATAATAGTCCATCAGTCATAAATATAAAGTGCGAAAGCCTTCGCTAAATTATTCTTTTTCTCGAAGTCAAATATTCCAACTAATTGGGGATTCGAATTATAACAAGGTCTTAATACTTTGTTTAATGAATACACCAGGTTATCGACTGCGTGTAAACCAAGGTTTTACTACTTTGTTAACAATTACACCAATTACCCTTGAATGTAATCCACCCCTATTTCAACAAGTCTATTAACTATTAATCCAGTTCCGTGTCCGGTAAAATGAACAATTATTGGTATTTATAGATATCCCGCCCACCGTACCCAGTCAAGCGTATGTGGTTATATATAAATACGTCAAATTATAAGTCTATATATTAATTTAACGAGGTATCGTTTAGTTAATATAAAACCCATTAATAGCCCATAGTCTAATTTCCACAAGTGTCGTTCTTTTGTCCAAACCCCAATTATGGTACAAAAACCAATTATCCAATCTTAATATTTTCAGCCTAACATCATGATTACTTCATCTTAAATAAGTATAATAATAACTTAGCTACGAGACATTAATTTAAAAATAACATTAACCATAACTTACAGTGATTAAAAATAGCGTAGCGTTACACGGACAGAATTTCGACTTACACCCTTACAACATTCGCTAATATACCCTTATTATTAGAAATTAAAATTAAAATTAAAATTAAAATATAATATATATATTTACGTATGAATGAAGAGAAGAAAAAGATGTTGAATTCGATCACCAAACTGCTAAATTTATAGGACCAGAGCTGAAAAAGGGTGCATTGCGATCGCATGGCTTTTGTGCCTCCAGGCCATGTGATCGCATGGGGGTAGGTACCAGCTCACATATTTTTGTTTTCAAGCTTGTCGACGTTTTAATATATAAATATAATATATAAATAATTATATGAATTATTTAAATATTATATTATATTTATGTGCATAGTTGACTTGTAATTTTTAGTCCGTTGCGTCGAGCGTTGAGAGTTGACTTTGGTCCCGGTTCCGGATTTTCGAACGTCCTTGCGTAAAATTTAATATCTTGCACTTTGCGTTTCGCGTCTTGTACTCTTGTAATTTTGAGACGTTTCTTATCAATAATTGGAACCACTTTGATTGTATTTTGTACTTTTGAGCTTTTTGGTCGTTTGCGTCTTTAATTCGTCGAATCTGTCTTTTGTCTCGGAGGGATAATGCTATGAAATATATGTTCGTTTTTAGCATTATCAAATATTCCCACACTTGCGCGTTGCTTGTCCTCAAGCAATATAGTCTTGAAATAAAAATACTAGAATCACTTCTTTATTCTTCACACTTTGTACATCAGTGATTTCTATACGGCGGTATATACAATGATAGTAACGTTGTGGTTTACAGTCTCACATGACTATAAAATTTAGATCCCTTAAGGAAATTGGATCTTTATGAAAATATTTGATCTTTTAAAAATTGAATCTAGCTTTTACCCTAGATAGGTTTTCCGGAATAACCCTTCACCGGTGTTTGCAAAATATTTTTGTGGGTTTGGTGGGTTTCAGATTTGAAAATTTTAGCTCAAAACTTTTGGTTTTGTGTCACCCACTTGCTAACCTTGTATTAGGAAAGTAACACGTCCAGTATACTTGTTCCGTATATTACCTTTCGGTAAACTACCGTCCGGTTGTAAAGGAAAGTGTTGAACAAGCAACTGTTAAGGCAATGTCCCCTGACATGCTTTTAATTATGGTCTATAACGTGTTGGATGTAATTACTATCCTTGGTAGGAGCAATAGTAAAGCTCACCCTTATAATTTTTCGGTCTGGCACAAGGTCCTGTCTTTGACCATGCTATGCAACCACCATTCTTACGGTTGACACCCGATTTGGTTTAGGTGACTTAATAAATTCCAGGTGAATTCCTAGGATTTTACGTTCAATGGTAATGAACGCATTGAAAATGGATTTTTAGAAAACGAATCGGTTTGTAATTTTGATCAAAATATTTTCTCGTTCAAGCTCGTGTTTAGATATCATTGAATTCCATGAGTTTGTAATTCTCAATCTTTAAGATCAATCTCTAGGACTGAGTAATATCAGGCTTAAAAGCTGATTTTTGATCTTTAAGGAGATTATCCTTTCTGGGGATCTGATTCATTAGTCTTATTCAGCTAATTTACACGGCGTCCTCCCCATTTTACGAGACAGATCCTCTCATGGTTAGGATAAGTCTGACCACTTGGCGACCCTGTTTGATGCTGAGGTCCGTGAATTTCCTGCTGATTTTAGAGATAACTTTTCTAGATTTTTCGTCAACCTACAGCTGGTCTGGACGACAACTTCATGACCTAAATCAAGAAGCGCGTTTCTTTTTCGGAAGACTTTACTTCCTTTTAATGATGGAATTGATTCATCGTGTAGATCCATCTTTTCTTTCAAATATATTACAGTAAATTGGGTAAAACTGTTTAGATTAGTCCAAAGCAAAAGTATCTTCAGTTATTTGTACAAAAATATGTGATATATGTTTTAAATAACTTGGTAAATTTTCTCACACTTGGCTTTTATTTTCCTTTTTATTGTCCTCTATTCCATTTTAAATGAATTCTAACATTTTGGGTTGTTTCTCAATTTATGTCTTTTCTGAGGTAACAATAATTTCGGTGTTAATACCTAGTTTTATTGTTCATAAATATGTATAAACATGATTTTGAGTTCATTTAATTGAAAATTTTGAAAAATTTTACTAGAATTGGGTAGTCAGTATATAAGACTAGGGTTGTTCTTTATTATCAGAGAGCACTAGATTCTAATACAACTACTGCTTTACTAGTATTTTTAATGGTAACCAAGTGTATAAGTTTAAAATTTTAAAAATCCGAAAGAATTTAACCCCTTCCCACACTTAAGATCTTGCAATGCCCTCATTTGCAAGAAATTAGTAACAATTTAAATTATTGAGGGTGATTAGCGTAGAAAAATGATTAAATTTTACCAAAGTTTCCAAACATATTGGCGTTTGTTTGTTGAATGATAAATGGTGCAAATCATTTGTTCATTCCGTCTTGTTGTTACATCACATTTGTTTTTCGTTTTGTCGTCAAAAGTATTAGCTTTTGCTGAACTTAATGCCAGTCTTTGAAAATGCGCTGTTTTACCCTTTTTTGTACAATTGAAAATATACATACATACAAATATAAACATGCCTGGCAATTTGAAATGGGACTTAAAATCCCACTTTCAAATCAAAAATGAAACATTAGTACAACATAATAAAAATATTAAACATTACAATAAACGTTTCATAATATAATGTGTTTAAACATAAATAAATAGAAATAATAAAAATTGAAAATCATATAAATTACCAACCGGAACTAAATCAATCATGGATAGGGGTTCCAGTTCATGTCATCGTTCGAGTTCCATGGTTGGTGATAGGTGTACTGGTATGCCTGGTTAGGGTCGTAGAGAGTATAAGGCGGTCTCATCTCGGGCTGGTGTGGAGGATAGTAAGCGGGTCGGGTCAGAACGTAGTGATCCTGAGGTGATAGCCGGCTCATAATCTGACGCTGATGATAGTCCCATCTATCATGCTGTCATTGCCTGGAATGCTCGTAATCATTCCGGGCTTGCCACTGCTTCATCCGACGAAATCTCTTCGCGTTTGTCATGTCTACCTCATCTACAGGCTGGTAGACATCAGTCATAGCCTCCCGAATGACATCCCTAATGTCATCCGCTTCCTCCATCACCTCATCTGAGCCTCTCTCTACCTGAGGATGACTACCTACATAGGGTATTTCCTGGTTGCGTCTACTCTTCAATACTTTAGCACCCGCATAAACCCTCAATCCTAAAAGCTCAACCTGTTCCCTACATTCCATAAGTGGACCCCCTTGGTCCTTATCTACACCTAAATACTCTCCAATGAGAGTAAAAAAAATACCTCCTCCAATTATCCCCCCTTCCTGTATTCCTTCAACCATCTTAGATAAATAAAAACCAACTTATTAGGGGATATTAACAAAGCCTCTTGGGTCTCGAATACACTTTAGGTAAAATAAATCATGTAAGGTCAATTTTTCCTTATTGTGACCTCTCTGTGTAATCGAGTTAGCCAAAAATCTATGAATTATACGAAGCTCGGCTCTGTTAATATGTAAGTAGGTATGTGTTCCTCCCCGCCCAAAAACATTATAATCAGACATACGCCTCCAAACGGCGCTCGCGTCAAAATTCCTATCTACCCTTTCACCACGATAAATCAAATTCATACAATCGGGTAGTAGTAATTCAGCGGGCGTATATATCTGTAATGCCCTGGCCATGTCCAGCATGGACATCCTGTACATCCTACCGCCTAGTATAAACCTAAGAAAACTTCTATCATCTAATCTATCTACATCTACATTTAATGCTATAGCACTCATCAGCTCAACACACCATTCCTTATATACAGGTCTACGAATAGTGAATAGACATTCCCAATCAGTAAAAGAAGAACTGCCATACCTTTGAATCAGATGCTCCCTAACACGGTCAGCTAGTTGGACCCTTTCCAAAGGATCCCAATCAATTACCCTAGGCACCTCTACATCTTTCATTATTAATTTGAATTTATTACTTTGATATGCCGGGTAATCTCTCCATCGTCTATCGAATCTCAGATTAGGATGCAACGTGTGTTCTGGAATCGTTGGGTATTCTACAGGCAGATGCATCGAAAATACTATGAATTCATTAACAAACTATAGCGGATCATAATAAGGTACATGTTGATCTGGCTGTTGTTGTGGTTCCTGTTGTGGTACTTGTTCAGGTTCATATTGCATTTCTAGTTCTGGTTCTGGAGCTGGATCAGGTCGTCTAGATGATGATGATGATGAACCTCCAGTATCGGCTCTCTGCAAAACACATTAAACACAAAATTTGTGCATCCAAATATGCATTAGTGTTAGCAAAATAACAACTTAAAACAATCACAATAACATGTTCAATCAAAATTAAACTTATACACATTTTGACAATTTTTTTACAATTTTACACTTTTTCAAATAAGCACATATGAAAATGTATACAAAGTTCATAAGCATTTAACTCAAATAACATGTTAAAACAACCTTTACTAACAATTAAACAAGTCTCAAATGGCAATTATATCAAATTAATCAAGTTCATGAATTTTGCACCTAAAAAGTTCACTTTAATCTTCAAAAATCATGTTTAGGATTAAAGTTTGGATCATTTAGCTACCTAAACATGTTACACTACTTAATTTAGCAATAATTCATGACAAAAATCGGTCATAACCTGTTTATATCAAAAAGCCTCAAATTGCTCAAGAACACAAACCCTAGATTTCTAAAAATTTTGAAGTTTTTGGCTTCAAATCATGTTAAATAGCATCAATCTAGGTTATACATGCATAAAATACTAACAATTTAACTCTAATTACACTAGAAACTAACAAAATCAAATTAGGTAAAATATAGCTCAAAAACACTAAAAATTAAATTTAAAGAGATTTAGGGGTGAAATTGTTACCCTTTTTGATAAACTCCTTATCAAATTCATGTTTAGAGCGGATTGTAGCGAAAAATTTGGTTGAATTTTGTGAAAATTTGATGAATTTTGAGAGGTTTGTGTGTGTATGTTCGTGTGTTTGTGTATGTGTGGAGTGAAGAACACAGCTCTCTGAGCTTTTTGTTTCTGGCCCGTTTTTCAGCTCCATGCGATCGCATGGAGTTGAAGTTCAAAACCCATGCGATCGCATGGGGGTCCGGGTACAGTGATTTTGGCTTTTTTTTATATATGAAACCTTATAACTTATAAAACATATAATTAATAAAATTTTAAAAATTTGTTTCTTTTTAGGATGAGGGCGTTTCGGATCGTTGTCCTAGTCTGTCCCTCGACAAAATTTTAAAATTTGTCAATTCAAATCGCGGTTTTAAAAGTAAAGATTTTTGGGTTTTTTAAATGTTTTTGGCATACTTTAGTTCAATAAGATTAAAAATAATGATAATAAAAGTTCTCGTCCCTCCCTTGGGTAAAGCAATTTCGGTACAATGACCTAGTCTTCAACTCACGATGAATTTTAAAAATCATATTTTTAACTTAGTGAAATAAAGTAAATTTTTGTTTTTAAATTCACACCAAACTTAAATTTAAAATGCATAAAATTAAAAATTCATATTAAAAATTCACACCAAACTTAAATTTATATTTTTGTTTTTATACATACAAACTTATATTAAAAATATTAATTTTTTTCAAATATTTACAATTTTAAATATATTGATTTAAAAAGTTTACAATATTATTTTAATATTAATTTTAAAAACAAAGTAAAAATAAAATTAAAAATCTTTTTAGTCTTTTATCCCACTTTAATCAATCAAATATTATAAAAAAACATACGCCCCTCTTTTCGGTAAAGTAATTTTGGCTATATTACCTAGTTTTACTCCTGACGAATTTCTGAAATATTTTGGGTTGATTGATTAAAGATATTTATACCTTAAGAATAAACGGTAAATTTCGCAGTGATGTAGTAAATTTTTGTATGATATCAATAATTTCGATTGCAAAACCTAATTTTATTGAGTACCAATTTAATACTTTATAGCGAACGATTTAGCGTTTATTATCAAAAGGTTAAAAACAATAAAAAAATAAAAATAAAAATTGAAAACTGTACAAACTTACCTGTGAAATAGAATTCTTAGTGACCTGCTTTAGCCCACTCATAAGATAGTCTGACTAATTAGTTTTCCATAGCTACATAGGCGTAACCTCGAGTATTTAATGTTTTTTCTTCTAAACATATGAACGGTCCATCTCTGCATAAAGTAACAAACTCGGTATTGGAATATGTCTGATTCGTCGAGCATTTTCCTTCGTGTGACCATTTTCCGTATTTGTGACATCTTTCAAGGTGTCGTGCTCTTATTTTCGCTGCGAATTTTGATTTTCCTTTACCAAACTGTAACTTATTATTTTCGTTTCTGGATTCTTTTCTTACTCCGTTCAATTTCCCTCTGATTAATGATACTATTTCACTTGGAAGGGTGTCATTATTACGTTTAGTGATCAAAGCGTGTAGCATTAGACCATGGTTTAATTCACAAGAAGTCTTCATCTCGTAAAACCTAAAAATAAATAAAAATTCAGAATGGGGGGAGAAGACTAGTTCTTTAGGGTCTGCTAGGGAAAGACCATTCGGGTTCCATTCTCGGAAACTACACGAAATAGAACATCTAACTCTAACAGAAATACATATAACCCTAAAAAGATTCGAACCTCCCCACACTTAGTTAGCTGTGGTGTTGAAATTATGATTAACTTCGTTGTCAACTTCCATCGGATCATGTACGTAATGTTTAACTCTGTGACCATTAACTTTAAATTCAATCCCATTTGAATTTATTAACTCTATTGTTCCGTATGAGAAAACTCTTTTGACTATGAATGGTCCAGACCATCTTGATTTCAATTTTCCAGGAAATAGCTTGAATCGTGAATTGAAAAGAAGAACTCTGTCTCCTTCTTTAAATTCTTTTGAACTTCTGATTCTTTTATCATGCCATTTCTTTGTTCTTTCCTTATAGATTAACGAATTCTCACATGCTTCAAGTCTTAATTCTTCTAATTCGTTTAGTTGACTTAATCATAGACGTCCGGCTTCATGTAAATCAAGATTACATGTCTTCAAAGCCCAAAATGCTTTGTGTTCAATTTCTACTGGAAGATGACATGCTTTTCCGTAAACGAGTTTAAAAGGTGTGGTTCCAATTGGAGTTTTGTAGGCTGTTCTAAAAGCCCAGAGTGCATCCTCCAATTTAATGAACCATTCCTTCGGATTTGATCCTACGGTTTTCTCTAAAATACGTTTCAAAGCTCGGTTGGTATTTTCAACTTGTCCACTTGTTTGTGGATGATAAGCAGTGGAGATTTTATGAGTTACTCCATATCTTTTAAGAACTTTCTCAAGTTGATTATTACAAAAATGAGTACCCCGATCACTTATTAAAGCTTTCGGTGTTCCGAACCTTGCAAAAAGACGTTTTAAAAAGTTGACTACAACTCGTGCATCGTTAGTTGGGAGAGCTTGTGCTTCCGCCCATTTAGATACATAATCAATGGCAACGAGAATGTAGAGATTATTATGAGATTTTGGAAATGGACCCATAAAGTCAATACCCCAAATGTCAAATACTTCACATACTTGAATGACATTTTGTGGTATTTCATCACGTTGACTTATTTTTCCGGCCCTTTGACAAGCATCACAGGATTTGTAAAGAAGGTGTGCGTCTTTGAAAATTGTAGGCCAATAGAATCCAGCATCGTAAACTTTTCTTGCTGTGAGTTGAGGCCCATAATGCCCTCCTGTTGGTCCTGTGTGATAATGGTTTAAAATTTGACTAGCTTCATCTCCAAATACACATCGGCGTATTATTCCATCGGGATAACTTTTAAACAAATGTGGATCTTCCCAGAAATAGTGTTTTATATCACTAAAGAATTTCTTTCGTTTTTGGTACGATAATCCTTTTTCAAGGAATCCACATACTAAGTAGTTTGCATAATCAGCAAACCATTGAATTTCATTATAATCTATCTTCAATAGATATTCATCAGGAAAGTTGTCTTGTATGGCCGATTCATTTAGAACTTCTAATTCAGGATTTTCAAGACGAGAAAGATGATCAGCGGCGAGATTTTCTGCTCCCTTTTTGTCTCGGATTTCAATATCGAACTCTTGTAAGAGTAAGATCCAATGGATTAATCTTGGTTTAGCATCTTATTTCGAAAATAGGTATCTAAGAGCAGAATGGTCGGTATAGACCACTGTTTTAGCTAGAACGAGATATGAACGAAATTTGTCAAAAGCAAAGACAATAGGAAGGAGTTCTTTTTCAGTAGTTGTATAATTTGTTTATAATCCTTGTAACGTCTTACTAGCATAATATATAGGTTGAAATCGTTTTTCAATCCTTTGTCCTAAAACAACTCCCATTGCAAAATCACTTGCATCGCACATTAGTTCAAATGGTAGATTCCAATTTGGAGTTATCATGATCGGCGCATTAGTGAGTTTCTCTTTAAGAATATTAAAAGATTTGATGCATTCATCTGAAAAGATGAATGGAGCATCCTTTTCTAGGAGTTTATTCATAGGAGTGGCAATTTTAGAAAAATCTTTTATGAAACATCGGTAAAAACCGGCATGCCCTAGAAAACTCCTAACTCCTCTAACATTGGTGGGATGTGGAAGTTTAGCAATTACATCTACATTAGCTCTATCCACTTCAATTCCTTCCTTTGAAATTTTATGTCCAAGAACGATGCCTTCTTTAACCATGAAATGGCATTTCTCCCAATTAAGTACTAGATTTGATTGTTCGCATCTAATAAGCATTTGTTCAAGATTAACTAGACATGTTTCAAAAGTATCACTAAAGACTGAAAAGTCATCCATGAAAACTTCCATGCATTCTTCTATCATGTCGTGAAAAATCGCCATCATGCACCTTTGAAAGGTTGCAGGGGCGTTGCAAAGTCCAAATGGCATGCGTTTGTAAGCAAAAGTACCATAAGGGCACGTAAATGTGGTTTTCTCTTGATCCTCGGGTGCTATTGGAATTTGAAAATATCCGGAAAAACCATCAAGAAAACAATAGTAACTATTTTCGGCTAATCTTTCCAACATTTGATCAATAAAAGGTAAGGGAAAGTGATCTTTTCTGGTGGCGTCATTTAATTTTCTATAATCAATACAAATACGCCATCCTGTTACAGTCCTAGTAGGAAGAAGCTCATTTTTCTCATTCGTGATGACAGTCATGCCACCCTTCTTAGGTACGCATTGAACTGGGCTTATCCATGGACTATCAGAGATTGAATAAATTAAACCTGCATCAAGTAGTTTAATAATTTCTTTCTTAATAACATCTTGCATATTAGGATTTAGTCTTCGTTGGCGTTGCACATACGTTTTATGACCTTCTTCCATAAGGATTTTATGTGTGCAATACGAAGGACTTATTCCTTTAATATCATGAATCTTCCATGCAATAGCTGGTTTATGAGCTTTAAACACACAGAAATGAGTTGAGATTTTTCATTTTCAGTAAGAGAAGACGATATTATTACAGGTAATTCAGATTCACCATGTAAATAAGCATATTCCAAATGGTTTGGAAGTGGCTTTAACTCTAATGTCGGTGGTTCTTCTATCGATGATTTATATCGATATATGTCTTCCTCTTTTAGCATTTGAATTTCTTCTGTTGTTGGTTCATATCCATTAGCCATAAGTGTAGCTAACATTTCAGTTTCATCAATTGGTTCAGTTCCTTCTCCTAAAGAACATTCTCCTGTTCCTTGTAATTCTGGAAATTCTTCTAACAATTCTGCATGTGATTCTATAGTTTGAATATAATAACATGTATCATCTGCAGATTGCGGTTGTTGTATAGCTCTATCAACTGAAAAAGGTAACACTCTCATCCTCTATACTTAGGGTCAATTTCTTACCAAACACGTCTATCATTGCTTTAGCCGTGTTTAAGAATGGTCTTCCTAATATGAGAGGAACTTGAGAATCTTCTTCCATATCCAGAATAACAAAATCTACTGGAAATACTAAAGTACCAACTTTAACTAGCATGTTCTCCATTATCCCTCTAGGATATTTTACTGATCGATCGGCTAGTTGTATGCTTATTCGTGTTGGTTTCAATTCTCCAAGGTCTAGTTTAACGTATAGTGAATACGGCATTAAATTTATACTAGCACCTAAGTCTGCCAATGTTTCTATTGAACTAAGACTACCCAGAAAACATGGAATTGTGAAACTTCCTGGATCTGATAATTTTTCTGGTATCTTATTCAACAGCACTGCAGAACAATTAGCATTCATAGTAACAGCCGAGGGTTCTTCCATTTTCTTTCTATTTGTGATTAGATCTTTCAGAAATTTAGCATATCTAGGCATTCCTGAAATTACATCAATGAAAGGAAGATTTACATTTATCTGTTTAAACATATCCAAAAATTTTGATTGCTCGGCTTCAAGTCTCTCTTTTCTCATTTTACTCGGGTAAGGAAGTGGTGGTTGGTATGGTTTAACATAAGGTTTTGCCTTAACTGTGTTATCTTCATTAACCTTTTCAACTACCGGTTCTGTTTCCTTATCTTGTTCAGGTTGTGGTTCTTGTGGAGTAGGAATAGCTTCATTAGAAATTACAGGTATTTCAGGTGGTTTAAGTGTAATACCACTTCTTGTGGTAATGGCTTTAGCTGTTTCATTCTGGGGGTTAGCATTTGTATCACTAGGTAAACTTCCTGGTTTTCTTTCACCTATCAACCTTGCTAGGTTACTTACTTCTTGTTCCAAATTTTGAATAGAAGCTGTTGATTTCTAAATGCTTGAGCATTTTGTTCATTCGTTTGTTTCTGAGATGTGAAAAACTGAGTTTGAGAATCAACTAGCTTCGACATCATGTCTTCTAAATTTGGCTTTTTATCATCGGTTTGTGGTGGTTTATTTTGAAAATTAGGTCTTTGCTGATTGTAAGTATTATTGGATACTTGTTGATTATTTGGACCTTGTTGGTTGTTGTATGGAACATTTCGGTTATAATTCTGGTTTTGATTGTAGATCGGTCTTGGCGGTTGATAATTATTCTGATAATTATTTCCAGGCCTTTGGTTTATGTATGAAACATTCTCTCTTTGTTCTATGGTTAGTTCAATACTGAGACAATCTTTTGTCAAATGTGATCCTCCACACTGCTCACAACTAATTCTTATTGAGTGGATATCTTTAGTCATCTTTTCCATTCGTCTCTCGACAGCATCTATCTTTACAGAAATGGAATCTAAGTCATGGCTAGAATCGGCTCTAGCTGCTTTAGATGATCTAACGATATCTTTTTCTTGGTGCCACTCATGTGAGTGGGAAGCAGTGTTATCAATAATTTTGTAAGCATCAGTTGCTGTTTTCTTAATAATGGAACCACCAGCTGCTATATCGATGTCTTTTCTTGTAGTGATGTCGCATCCTTGATAGAATATTTGTACTATTTGACAAGTGTCTAAACCATGTTGCGGACATCCTCTTAATAACTTTCCAAATCTGGTCCACGCCTCATATAGAGTTTCATTTGGTTTCTGTGTGAACGTAACAATTTCTCCTTGAAGTCTTACGGCTTTAGATGCCGGAAAGAATTGTTTGAGAAATTTTTCAACTAAAACGTCTCATGTATCAATCGCTCCTTAAGGTAACGATTCCAACCAATCTTTGGCTTCTCCCTTTAAAGTCCAGGGAAATAACATGAGATATATCTGTTCATCCTCCACTTCTCTTATTTTAAATAGTGTGCAGATCCTATTAAAGGTACGAAGATGTTCATTTGGATCTTCTTTCGGTGCACCACTAAATTGGCATTGATTAGTTACCATGTGTAGAATTTGTCCCTTGATTTCATAATCTGGCGCATTTATGTCAGGTTGAGTAATTGCGTGACCTTGGCCAGTGCGTTTAGCTCTCATTCGGTCTTCCATACTTAGAGGTTCCAGATTTTCCATAATTGAATTTGTTGAATCTGAATCACTATAGGATTCTGATTTAATGGTTCGTTCCTCAACAATCTCTGTTTGAATGATTGGTGGTTCCGGAGGAAAGATTAATGGTTCAGGATCTATGAATTGTCCCTGAATATTCTCCGGATTCTCAATTGTGAGGTCGGGTTCAAAAAATGGATTATCGAAAATTTGAATTGGAGTACTTGGTCGACTAGATGACGATTTTAAAGAAAAATCAACGGCGACAATATTTGCTAGATGTCTTGATCTGGTTACAGGTGGTGAACGTACAAAAGGTGTTGAACGTTTTGCTCGGTGCATTCACTGAATATCCTATTAGTTTTTAAAAAGGAAGAAAAATTATATAAGTTATCAAATTAATAGACTTTTCTGATTTTGCCCACGTTTCGAATAGCCAAAAGATGCAGCAGAGGGGCAGGATTCGTTTGGTCTCAATATAATTGAGTACTGTTTGGCTCCAATAACCCGGTCCACGTACAAATCCAACTATTAATACGAACCAGAAAATTTTGATGTCTATCAATTTAACCACTTAAAATAATTTTTCGTTTAAATTTAAAGAAATTTTAGATAAGAAATAGAAAAAAAAATCTAAGTCCTAAAAACTAGAGCGTTGAGAAATAAGAAAGAAAAAGAGCGCGTCGAAAAACGTCGAAAAAAATAAAAGGTCGAAAAATAATAGGCGTCGAAAAATAAAAATAAGAAAGTAGTGCGTCGAAACTTAAAAAGAAACTAAAAACTAAGAATTAAAAGTTGTGTCTAAAATATTAAAGCCTAAAAGAAAAACTATATTCCAAATGGCAATAACTTAAAAAGGTACTAAAATTTAAAAACGGCGTCGCAAAATTCTAAAGCACCTAAATCTTAGTCTAAAGAAAAAGCACTTAAGGGATTTTACGGCAAAGCCTAAAAATCTAGAAATAAAAATAACTATGGCAAAAACTATGACTTAAAACTAAATACGAGCGAAAAATACAAATATTACGCTAAAACGAATAAAAAGGACCAAAATATAAAAATATACTTAAAGTTGTAAAAAGTACAATTTTTATAAAAAATATTATTTTTATATTATTTATTTTATAAAACTATTAATTTTATAATTTATTAAAACTAATTAAACTAATTAAAACAAATTAATTAAAAACTAAACTAAATTAAAAACTAAAAACCTAATTAGGGTTTAAATAATAATAATAATAATAATAATAATAATAATAATAATAATAATAATAATAATAATAATAATAATAATAATAATAAACTCCGTAATTAATGCTGTTTTAGGGCAACAGTTGGCGTGTCAGACAGCTTCATGCGATCGCATGAAGTTTTACCTTCGGGCTCATGCGATCGCATGAGCTAGGGTTTCGGGCCAGGTTACGGGCTGCTACAGTACTGGGCCGAGAGTTTTTATTATTTTTTTTTACTTCTTTCTGATTTATATATTTATATAATATATTCATATAAATTAAATAAAACTTATATTTTTATAAAATAAAGATAAAGAAACTTTATAGTTTTATATATATATTTAACAAACTATTAAAAATATATAATTTTTGTTTTTCTTTTTATATTTTTGAATATATTAAAACGTATTTTTACAAAAACGTACTTTTATAAAAGTAAACTAAAAATAAAAAAAATCTTTTTTTTATAGCATTTCGCTTCGGCTGTCCCCGGCAGCGGCGCCAAAAATACTTGATGTGTGCGAGGTGTACTAGGAAATAGTATTATTTTTATAACGAAATACTATTAAATATGATACAATTTTACACAAGATATTTATTTATTTATAGAATGGATATACCTAAACCTTGCTACAACACTTATAGGCAGTGTACCTAATTGTACAGTAGTGTAGTTTTTAGTAAGTTCGGTTCGTTCCATAGGGAATCTTTTAAACAAAGCTTAACGCTATATTAGTTTAACTTATAAAAATACAAATATATATATAAGTAATATTATTATTATAAAAAGGGGGTTTTTACCGTTTAATGACCGGTCTGTCGATTTTAAAACTTTAGTCGCAGTTAAAACCTAATGTAAAATATTAAAAATAAATATAACTTAATTTAAAGCGTAAAGTAAATAACGATAATGAAATCGCGATAAATAAAAGTGCGATAAGATAAAATTGCGATAATTAAAGAGTACGATAATTAAAAGTGCAATTAAATATGAAAATAAAAGAATTATGCTTATTTAAACTTTCATAATCATGATGTTTGACGTGTTGATTTTAGTTTATTCCCATGAGTTAATTGTTCTTTGTCCTGGATTATTCAATATGTCCATACGGATTTGTCCATAATAGTCCATCAGTCATAAATATAAAGTGCGAAAGCCTTCGAAAAATTATTCTTATTCCCGAAGTCAAATATTCCAACTAATTGGGGATTCGAATTATAACAAGGTCTTAATACTTTGTTTAATGAATACACCAGGTTATCGACTGCGTGTAAACCAAGGTTTTACTACTTTGTTAACAATTACACCAATTACCCTTGAATGTAATCCACCCCTATTTCAACAAGTCTATTAACTATTAATCCAGTTCCGTGTCCGGTAAAATGAACAATTATTGGTATTTATAGATATCCCGCCCACCGTACCCAGTCAAGCGTATGTGGTTATATATAAATACGTCAAATTATAAGTCTATATATTAATTTAACGAGGTATCATTTAGTTAATATAAAACCCATTAATAGCCCATAGTCTAATTTCCACAAGTGTCGTTCTTTTGTCCAAACCCCAATTATGATACAAAACCCAATTACCCACTCTTAATATTTTCAGCCTAACATCATGATTACTTCGTCTTAAATAAGCATAATAATAACTTAGCTACGAGACATTAATTTAAAAATAACATTTACCATAACTTACAGTGATTAAAAATAGTGTAGCGTTACACGGACAGAATTTCGGCTTACACCCTTACAACATTCGCTAACATACCCTTATTATTAGAAATTAAAATTAAAATTAAAATTAAAATATAATATAATATAATATATATATATATATATATATATATATATATATATATATATATATATATATATATATATATATATATATATATATATTTACGTATGAATGAAGAGAAGAAAAAGATGTTGAATTCGATCACCAAACTGCGAAATTTATAGGACCAGAGCTGAAAAAGGGTTCCATGCGATCGCATGGCTTTTGTGCCTCCAGGCCATGTGATCGCATGGGAGTAGGTACCAGCTCACATATTTTTGTTTTCAAGCTTGTCGACGTTTTAATATATAAATATAATATATAAATAATTATAAGAATTATTTAAATATTATATTATATTTATGTGCATAGTTGACTTGTAATTTTTAGTCCGTTGCGTTGAGCGTTGAGAGTTGACTTTGGTCCCGGTTCCGGATTTTTGAACGTCCTTGCGTACAATTTAATATCTTGCACTTTGCGTTTCGCGTCTTGTACTCTTGTAATTTTGAGACGTTTCTTATCAATAATTGGAACCACTTTGATTGTATTTTGTACTTTTGAGCTTTTTGGTCGTTTGCGTCTTCAATTCGTCGAATCTGTCTTTTGTCTTCACCTTTTATTATTTAAACGAATATTACTTGTAAATAGAACTATTGCAACTAAAAGCTTGTCTTTCTTGAGGGATAATGCTATGAAATATATGTTCGTTTTTAGCATTATCAGTCTGCTAGCGGAAAAGACCAATCGGATTCTATTCTCGGAACTACACGACAACAGAACAACTAACCCTAGACAGCATTATTTCTTAGAACATTTGAATCTCCCCACACTTAGGTAGCTGTGGTGTCGAATTTGCGATTAACTTCATTGTCAATTTCTCTTGGACCATAATTAACTTACATATCTGTCACTTTTTCTTTAAGCCATTGGTCGGATTCCTATGTAATATCCACAAATTCAAATAGTTTTGCCTTTTCTTTAGGCGATAGATTGGATACTAACGGGTTACATAACTTAAAGTTCCCCTTAATTCTAGCATCGCGAATCCGTTTAATAATTTTCTTCATTGAACTATTAATAACGGGGTCATTTAATTTCGTATCAACAACGGGGTTCTTTGTAATCAAGTTATCATTAGATTTTGCTTCATCTTCCCCACACTTAGGCATTTTATTATTGTTAAGCACTATCGTTGGAGTTGGTAAAACAACGTGGTTCTTACCAATCGTTTTTGTTGGTTCAACGGTTTTGGTTGGTGGAGATTTAAACTTTCGAATCACAAAGGTGACCGATTTGTCACCATCACTAAGTGTCATTCTACCCTCTCTTATATCAAATAACGCCCTGGTGGATGCTAAGAATGGTCGACCTAAAATTAGAGGAATATTTGAGTCCTCTTCAATGTCAATGACAATGAATTCGACTAGAAAGGTTAAATTACCCACTTGAACGGGTAGGTTTTCAGAAATTCCAACTGGGTGCCTAATGGTTTGATCAAAGAGTCGAACACTCATATCCGTTGGACTTAACTCACCTACTCCTAATCTCTTATATAATGAAAGAGGCATAACACTCACACTTGCACCTAAATCTGCTAGTGCATCATACATGACACAATCACTAAGTAGAAAAGGAACAATAAATTCACCCGGATCACCCAACCTTGGTGGAAGTTTTGGTGGAACTGTCTTCACCGGGTTTATTTTTTTGGTTTTTGTTTCTTGTACCTTCTTATTCTTCTTCTTTTTTCCATAGATATCACAAACTTTATTACCTATTACTTGCTCATACTCAACTCCTTTTCTTGGAAACGAGATGGGTGGTCTATATGGTGCCACCACTGGCTTTACATACTCGGGTGGTGGTGGTGGTGGTGTAACTTCTTCATTGTTACTCACATCTAAAACCTTCCCATCTTCTGAAGCTGGTTTTTCAGAATTCATTGAAACCATATTAACATTCTCATTCTGAGGATTTACTTCAGTATTACTCGGTAGCTTTCCTTGTTCCCTCTCGCTCATCATGCTAGCAAGAGTACCTACGTGTTTTTCTAGATTCAAAATGGAAGCTTGTTGAGTTCTTAATGACTGATCAAACCTCTCATTTGTTTGGGTTTGAGATGTAATAAATTGTGTTTGAGATTCCATTAGCTTTGCCATCATTTCTTCTAGATTTGACTTTTTCTCTTCGGTTTGTTGCGGTGGTTTATATAAGCTAGGTCTTTGTTGATTGAAAGTGTTATTTTGAGTTGGTTGGTTATTCAGACCTTGTTGGTTGTACGAGTTATTGTTAGGTCCATTTGGATTGTAAAGAATGTTTTGATTTTGATTGAAGTTTGAAGTTTGGCCTTGGCGGTTGATAATTATTTCCCGACCTTTGGTTCATATAGGAAACATTCTCACGTTGTTCCATGGTTTGTTCAATGTGACAATCTTTCGTTAAGTGTGGTCCACCGCATTGCTCACAACTGATTCGTATTGCGTGAATATCTTTAGTCATCTTTTCCATTCGTCTCTCGAAAGCATCTATTTTTGCGGAAACGGAATCAAAGTCATGGCTAGAATCGGCTCTAGCCACTTTAGATGAACGAAAAATATCTTTTTCCTGGTGCCACTCATGTGAGTGGGATGCTGTGTTATCAATAATTTTGTAAGCTTTAGTTGCGGTTTTCTTCATAATGGAACCACCAGCTATTATGTCGATGTCTTTTCGGGTAGCAATGTCGCATCCTTGGTAGAATATTTGTACTATTTGATAAGTATCTAAACCGTGCTGAGGACATCCTCTCGACAACTTTCCAAATCTTGTCCACGCCTCATATAATGTTTCATTTGGCTTTTGCGTGAATGTAACAATTTCTCCTTGAATTCTCATGGCTTTGGATGCCGGAAAGAATTGTTTAAGAAATTTTTCAACTAAAACGTCCCATGTATCAATCGCCCCTTCAGGTAACGATTCTAACCAATCTTTGGCTTCTCCTTTTAAAGTCCAGGGAAATAACATGAGATAGATCTGTTCATCCTCAACTTCTCTGATTTTGAATAGAGTACAGATCCTATTAAAGGTTCGAAGATGTTCATTTGGATCTTCTTTTGGTGTACCACTATATTGGCATTGATTAGTTACCATGTGTAGGATTTGTCCTTTGATTTCATAATCTGGCGTATTAATATCTAGCTTAATAATGGCGTGACCTTGGCCCGTGCGTGTAGCTCTCATTCGGTCTTCCATACTTAGAGGTTCCATTACTTCCATAATTGAATTGGTTGAATACGAATCATTAGAAGATTCTGATTGAACGGTTTGTGGTTCAGGAAGAATGATTAGTGGTTCTGGATCTTGGAATTGTCCTTGAATATCCTCCGGGTTTTCAATTTTGAATTCGGGTTCAAAAAATGGATTATCGGAAATTTGAGTCGGAGTACTTGTTTGACTGGATGATGATTCTAAAGAAAAATCAACGGCGATAATATTGGCTAGATGTCTTGATCGAGTTACAGGTGGTGAACGTATGAAAGGTGGTGAACGTTTTGCTCGGTGCATTCACTGAATATCCTATTAGTTATAAAAGATAAAAAATTATATAAGCTATCAAGTTAATAGACTTTTCTGATTTTGCCCACGTTTCGAATAGCCAATAGATGCAGCAGGTAGCCAGGACCCTTTAAATCGGAAGCCCACAACTCGCCACTAACAAATCCAACTATTACTACGAACCAAAAAATTTTGGATGTCCATAAATTTAACCGGTTAAAATAATTATTCGTTTGGAAATTTTAGAGAAGAAATAAAAAATTCTATGTCCTAAAAACTAGAGCGTCGAGAAATAAGAAAGAAAAAGAGTGCGTCGGAAAACGTCAAAAAATAAAAGGTCGAAAAATAAAAGAAAGTAAAGCGTCGAAACTTAAAAGGTATTAAATACTAAAAATTAAAACTTACGTCTAAAGATATTAAAGCTTAAATAGAATTCTATATCCAAAACGGCAATAACTTAAAAAGTACTAAAATCTTAAAACGGCGTCGCAAAATTCTAAAGCACCTAAATCTTAATCTAAAGAAAAAGCACTTAAGGGATTTTACGGCAAAGTCTAAAAATCTAGAAATATAAAATACTACGGCAAAAACTAAATTACGAACGAAAAAAATATACAAATTACGAATTAAACGATAAAAATACAAATTATAACTAAAATGATAAAAATACAAATTTTATAAAAATATTATTTTTATATTATTATTTTATAAAAGTATTAAACTATATAATTAATAATAATACTTAAACTAAATACAAATTATATATTAAAACTAAATTAATAAGTTAAATAATTATACCCTAATTAAATTAAAAATTATTATTAATATTAAACCCTAGCGTA
Source organism: Rutidosis leptorrhynchoides (assembly GCF_046630445.1). Classification (NCBI taxonomy): domain Eukaryota; kingdom Viridiplantae; phylum Streptophyta; class Magnoliopsida; order Asterales; family Asteraceae; genus Rutidosis; species Rutidosis leptorrhynchoides. The sequence goes on from NC_092338.1 coordinate 189,224,266, forward strand.
TTAATTAGTCTGAGGATCAAACCTGTCCAGTCACACCATGCGATCGCATGGTGTTAAGGTGTTGGGCTCATGCGATCGCATGGCCCAGCAAACCAGGAATGATTTCGGGCTTAAATCAGTTTCGGCCCAATTTCTAATATTTTTAGATATAAAATAAAAATAAACTTATATTTTACAAACTAAAATAAAAATAAGAACACTTTTTAATTTTATAAACAAAATCTTAAAAATCTATTTTTTTAATATTTTTTCAAACTTATATATAATAATATTTTTACAAATATAGATTAAAAATATAGCGTTTCGCCAGTTCCCCGGTAGCGGCGCCAAAAACTTAATGTAGTGCGAGGTGGAAATACTATTATTTTTAATACGAAATACGGTAAAATTTACACAAGTTTTATTATTTATTTATAGATGGGATATATCTAAACCTTGCTACAACACTTATAGGCAGTGTACCTAATCATAGAATAGTGTAGTTTTTAGTAAGTCCGATTCATTCCACAGGGAGCTAGCTGAGTTTAACGCTATATTTTTAACAACTATATTTATATAAAATATATATAATTATATATAGTAATATTATTATAAAAGGGGGTTTTTACCGTTTAATGACCGGTTTGTCGATTTTAAATAAAGCGTAAAGATAAATGACGATAATATAAATGATAGAATTTAAATTGCTATAAAGTAAATTGCAGTAATTAAAATGACAGTAAATAAAGGTACGATGAAATATGAAATAAAAGTATTATGCTTATTTAAACTTTCGTAATCATGATGTTTGATGTTTTGATTAATTGTTACCCGGGTTAATTGTCCTTTGTCCTGGATTATTTGATACCTATTTGGTTTTTGTCCATAATATTCCATCAGTCATAATTATAAAATGATCGTCAAATTAACCTTATTCTCGAAGTCAAATATTCCATCTAATTAGGGATTTGAACTGTAACAAGGTTTTAATACTTTGTTTAATGGTTACACCAGGTTATCGACTGCGTATAATCCAAGGTTTTAATACTTTGTTAACAATTACACCAATTATCCTTGTATGTAATCCACCCCTGTTTTAATGAGATATGAATATTAATTTACCCACTTGATCAGAATGAATAATCAATTACCCAACCCGAATAATTAATTAAATGATCGTAAACGATGTCGTATAAACGTCACTATATAGAACATACATAATCATTTTAATAATTATTAGATTAACTAATTTGAAGATAGGTTCGACAGATTCTAATGAGTTGTCGCTCAATTAGACAATACCCCCTATCTATTAATAGTCATAGTGCATTGTCCAAAAGTGTCGGTTTTTTGTCCAAACCCAAATTATGGTACAAAATTCAATAACCACATCTTTAATATTTATCCTAACATCATGATCACTTCAGCTCAAATAAGCATAATAATAACTTAGTTACAAGACATTAATTTAAAAAGGAAGAACATAGCTTACAGTGATTATTTATCGCGTAGTGTTACCCAGACAGAGTTCCGACTTTAAAACCCGTAAAACATTTCTTATAATAACCCAACTAAACCATAATTTATTATTAATCTTAAATTAAAATTATAATTATAAATATATTACATATAGAGAAGAGAGATTGATATTTTTTTGTGTAATTAAAACGTCGAGCAAACTGCCTTTTTATAATACTTGGCCTGCAACAGTAACTCATACGGTCGCATGAGTTTTGTGCCTTCTGACCATGCGATCGCATGGCTGTCATTTCCTGGTCACATACTTTTTGGCTCCTAACTTGTCGACATATTTATTTAATATATATAATATATATATAATTTTATATAATTATATATATATTATATTATATTCATGTGCATAGTTGACTTGTAATTTTCGCTCCGTTATCTCGTACATTTACGTCCGATTTATGTCTCGGTTCCGGATTTTCGAACGCCTTTTCGTACGCTTAGATATCTTGTACTTTGCGTTTCGCGACTTGTACTCTTGTAATTTTTAGATGTTTCTCATCAATAAATTGAACCACTTGGATTGTAACTTGTACATTTTAGCTTTTTGGTCATTTGGGTCTTCAAATCATCGTTTTCTTCTTTTGTCTTCGCACTTATTTATTTAAACGAATATTACATAAAAATAGAACAATTACAACTAAAAGCTTTACATATTGGAAGGATATTGTGCCTAAATATATTTTCATTTGGAGCACTATCAGTCATTTTATTTATCGTACTTTTATTTTATTGCACTTTTAATTATCGCAATTTTATTTATCGTCATTTACTTTAAGCTTTAAATTAAGTTATATTTATATTTAATATTTTACATTAGGTTTTAATTGTGACTTAAGACATAAAATCGACGAACCGGTCACTAAACGGTAAAAACCCCCCTTTTATAATAATAATAATATTACTTATATATATATATATATATATATATATATATATATATATATATATATATATATTGATACAAATATAGTTTAAAATAAATATAGCGTTAAACTTAGCTGACTCCCTGCGGAACGAACCGGACTTACTAAAAACTACACTACTCTACGATTAGGTACACTGCCTATAAGTGTTGTAGCAAGGTTTAGGTATATCCCATTCAATAAATAAATAAATAACTTGTGTAAAATTGTATTGTATTTAATAGTATTTAGTAGTAAAATGTAATCTATTTCGTACTACACCTCGCACACATCATATCCCTATTGTGACTTTAAGCACACATAACTACTTACCTTGTATCCTAGGGTTGATAAGGTCCTAATACTAGGTTATATCCACGTGAATAAGCGGAAAAGGTGATCCGTAAATTAGACTTCTAAAACTTCAAGGTTTCAGCATAATAATAGCATAAGTTTTAGATAAGACATTCAACATATAATAAACATTTGTAACGGATAGATAATCATGCAAGATGAAAGCAACTTAAAGTAACAAGATAACTTTATTAAATTAAGGAAAGCGTTCACCATTTACAGACGAGATCTGGACCAATACAAGTACTGACATCCTCTAGACCGCTCCTAGTACAATTTTCGGCGTTCGTCTCCGGGTACTTAATTTCCCGTTCGGAGGTGAGAAGGCCTTGAAAGCTCTAGTGAGAGAAAGTGTATTGTAGTGAAAGAGTGAAGAGATGTGTGTTAAAAATGGATGACAAAAAGCCTTTAAATAGAAGTGGAATATGCCTCAATACAGCTGGCAAGCCGTATTAGGAAGCCGTATGGCAGGCCATTTTTGGCAGTCGTTTGCTCTGGCAGGCCGTTTTGCCTGTCCGTTTGGTTGGGCCGTATGGCAGGCCATTTTCCCGTATGGCAAGCCGTATGGCAAGCCGTATGGCAAGCCGTATGGCAAGCCGTATGGCAAGCCGTATGGCAAGCCGTATGGCAAGCCGTATGGCAAGCCATATGGCCTGCCCTGGTTTGCTGATTTTAACTGGATTGTTACTGGGTTTCCCGTCTTTCACCGTTTTCGCTCTAGAATCTTCGTTTTAGCTCCGATTCTCTCGATTCTTTTTGCATCGTCTTCGTAATCAATTAATCTACAAAAGTAACCAAAAAATCTATTATTTTGCTGAGAAAGTTTGGAACTTTATGGTTTTGGGACTCAATATCGGGGGTAAAAACGTGACTTTTTTAGCCGATATCAAATATCCCACACTTAGCCTTTGCTTGTCCTCAAGCAAACTCTCTAGCTTTTAGCATAGAATATTTTTATTTGTAGTGATCAAGTGATCTTTGTTTCGCACGATGCAGAGCGAAAACTTGGTTTTATTACTATTCCGAACCTTTTTCCACAAGCATGAGAGGAGGTTACATAACTGAAGCTATCTCACTCGGGTCACTCAATTCACTAAAGTGTGTCGGGTGTCCTATAGTTCTAAGAAATGAAATCGCTCATAGCTAGTCATGTTTGCATTCTTCGTCATAAGCTTGATCAAGACTCAAATCTCTATCACTTATTTGAGAGAATTTTCAGTTATAGACTTAGCCTATATCGTGAAGAGATGGTGATTTGGAGTTTAAAGGTTTGGATAGGTAGGAGTTATTTTAAAGATCGATTTGATGATCCTTCCAGCTTTTTGTCGGGAAATACAGGTCGAGCATCGTTCTTTTTTACTAATAGGAGTTCTTTTCTCGAATCTTTTTGGTTCTGCTCCTTCTCTAAGAACCTTTATTCATCATCCTTTTTTTTGCAAGCATCTTTTACTTTTCTCTCCGAGGTCTCCTTTTATTGGCAGTCTCTTCGATAATCGACTCGGATGCTCGCATTTTCTGATGCGGTTTCATAGAGGATTTTTCGGAAGTATGATTTCGTCGACTTATTCCTTTATTTATGAAGTGAATGAAACGAATAGGTAAGGATAAATAGATTTGTGGTGGCTTGGAGTGAAAATGGAAATGAAGGTTTGTGATGGGGGTGTTTTGTCTTCACGAATAGCCGAGGTTTTTAACCTAGTAGTTCTCGCCAAAAGGTGTGATTCTGAAATGTAGATCAAGAGCAAATTCTGATTCAGAGATGCTAACATCAGCGCACTCAACGAGAATATAGTGAAGCACTAAAAATGAGTGTTTATCTGCCCTTATTTGGGGGTGCCTCACAACAATTATGATGGGTCGAATTGCGCATTTCGTTATGCAATGCTCTTTTGGAGGATTTGGTTTGGTTTTCGTAAAGAGTTTAGACCTTATTTTACTCTTTTGTCTATTTTGTAACAAAAACTTTTTGATCATTTATAGGATTTTGTAATCCTAAGTGTTTTATGGCTCGAAAAATTTAAATTTTTGTGAAAAATTTAGTTTTATAAACACTTGAGGATTTTGCGAGAATCGTTATATGCAATATTTCTATTCTACACTTTAAAATAACATTGTCCTCAATGTTAAGGATACGGCGTATCCCACACTTAGGTTTTGAAAAAGACATTTTGTTATTAAATGTTTATGTTGGATGGGGTTGCTAATCCCATACTTAGTGTTTGAAGTAGTCTAATATATTGTGTATATTCTATTAAAATAACGGTGAAGACGTAGTACTCCCCTATGGTCGCAAGGTGTGTAATGGATGGTTCGCAGATTATGGTTTCTTCTAATCTCGTAGTGGCACCATTCTCGTTTAGTGCGTCCTTGCTCCAAGTCGTGCTTTCATCTTGTACGGTCTCGATCGTCGTTTGTTTGTGATGTTTATTCATGCAATTTTATTCTACCAATATCATACAAACTTAGACATAAAAAGTAGTTATGTCCAAAATTGGGTGTAGAGAAATAATGTAATAATGTATCATAACAAGTGATCATAAAATGAAATAGAGAGATAGGGAGAATCATGGCTGATCTGGCTGGTGTGGAGGGAGAGAATATGATAGGCTCTTGCGGGGCTGTTTCGGATTCCTTAGGGCTAATTGCCCCTCGTTGGCCATCTCCTCTTCGGTGTTGAACTATCGTGCCAATCCTGAAGTGTTCATGCCTGAAGATATCCTGAAACGAAGCTCGTCTGAATATGCAATCGGTTCGGTGAGTGATGAGGTGTTGGTATGAATCATAGGCCCTGTACGCCATCCTTGTCCTTCCATCAGATCTTGCCCCAATCATTATGCACACCCATTCCTCCGAAACCCTGTGTCACATCCTTAGCCATACCTTGGCTCACGGCCTGATCCCATGTAGAGGCCTGAGCAGCGGTTGGATGTATCTCTATGTGTGCTGACGAGGTTTGGCCCAAAAATGCTAGTAGCCAAATCCTCATGTACTGTGCTCTGCTCCTGAGGTGGAGAAGGAAAGACTGTGTGCTAAGTATAATGATGGTGAGGAGGAGGAGGTGGTGGATGCTGATAACTAGTCCATGCTTCTCTAGGCTCTCTGTGGGCGTACATCAAAGGATACTGGTGAGGATACAGTGGGATATTAAGCTGGCTGGCTGCATAATGTGTGAAGTGATCCAGATTCTGAAAGATAGCAGACTCAGCAAACCATCTCTCTGCATGTGGGAATGATACGGCTCGAAGCATGGTTGATCCTCCTGACGTACTAATGAGCGTCGGTAGGTGTCAGTATTAGTGGGCCCACCATGCATTATGGGATCATCCTCATCTCTCAGCTCCTGCGAACCTCGTCGCCTCCTACCATCCCTCGTCCTTGGGTCAGGTATAAAATTTCTAATTGTCACACCAGGCAGTGTTCAATCGACCGAATCTGCAATTGTCGGGTTAGTTAGAACAATCAACTACTGATCCTGTACCCGAATGAACTGCCAGTTGTGCAGCAGTTTATACCCGATCTCCTCTGACTCAATCACCCCGCGATAACCGAATCCCTCAATACTACCCAAAATATGCATCCGACGAAGAAGTCTGGTGACCACGGCTCCCAAAATTGGTTCAACTGTACCCGATGTGTTTCTCTCTTTAGTAAATTCCTGGGCTAGAAGATATGCAACCCGCATGACCTGGTTGTGGATCATGGCGTGCATAAGTCATATGTCAGCAATGGTGACAACTCCGCTATGTTAGTTTTTTGGATGAAGAATCTTAACGATGAGATGGTGGAGGATGCAATGAACGGGGTTAATAAAACTGGAGGCCTTTTTCCCTGACCTCCAGGCTTCTTGATCGGTGGTGTAAGTTTGCCAAAATACTTAATGATCGATCATTGGATCCAAAACAGTGTACCCTCTTTTGAATACGGAACGGTTGACATGAGTGCTCTTGTACGGTTCTAAGTGAATGACGAACTGTACAAGAGTGAGGTGATGCATGATGTTTTGGTTATGGAAATGGATGCAACGATGACTGTTGTACTCCTCTGGGTCGACGTTTGCTAAAATTCCACATTGCCATAAACTCACCAAACGGTTCCTGATACATCCGTTCGTTAATCCAAACAGCTTTTGCCAGGCGCTGTGAGTTATTCCATTTGCGTAAAACTAAAGATTCTTCTTAATTCATCTACCCACCCACACTGTTCCATTATTTCCCAGTTGATATACTTGTTGTGACCCTTCTGCGTGTTTATCCAATTACACATAAATGGCTCGTATTCTCCCGAGTTATCTTGCCCGTGAATGGAATGGAGCAACTCGTGTTCGTCTGGAAGATAGTTTCTATTTGCCATCTACAATAATCAAACAATGTAGGTTATGTTTCAAAATAATAAGACTTATAATAACACTTAGAAATGAAAAATGCTTATATTTTTCGAAAAAAATTCGAAATGAGGGCTTTAAAAATAGCATTTTCCATATCCCTTTTATTGTCAATTATAGCGAAAATTACCGCAAACAATATCTAAACTGACTATAAAATTATTTCTAAGCAAAATTCAAAGCGTACCCGTGATTACAACAAATAATGCTAAAAATAATAATTATAGCGAGTTAGTCGTAATAAGCAATTTTGATCAAAGTAAGATGATTTCTAAGCATACAATGATCCTAATGACCATTTTTAATTACCTTAAATATTTTTAAACATCAAACTTTGCCTATAACGTCCTTAAGTCATGATTTTGGACCGTTTTTATCGAAAAATATTCATTTTAATCAAAACGTACAAAATAAGAAAAATAAAAGACTAGGCTCCAATTTTATTCGTAATTCACTGATATCTTAATTTAGACTAGTTTTCAAGTCATCCTAAGATTAAAAACGTTTTAACGTTAGGAAAAATCGAAAGTCTAGTTTGTACATTTTTACCAAAATTCCAATTTTCAATCAAAAAATCCTAAATTGTTCCAAAACTAGTTTCTAAGTGTATTAAGTGAATCACTAAACCTAAATGACATCAAGTTTCCAAGAATTTCACCAATTTCTAGCCCAAAACTTAAATTCACGAATCGTAAGCTAAAAGTGAACTAAAATGCCTCAATCGAACCTAAAAGCTAACACATATCAATTTCACATTGTCTAACTGAGCATGTAGAAAATCAAAATTGGGCATAAAACATGAATTTTTACAAAAGTCAAAAATTTGACTATAAGCAAAAACTTGATTTTTAACCGTGAAAGAGTACCTTACTTGCAAAATTAATAGTGGGAACGAGTTTAGAATGCACGAGAGACTTCGATTAGTGCTTCAAATCGTTGAATTTAGTTGAAAAATGGTGATGATGGTAGTGGTTGTGTGCGTCGGCCGAGTGGAAAAAAAAGAAGGGATGAAGAAGACAAAAAGAAAAGGAAAAAAGAAGGAGAAGGAGAAGAAAGGGAGAAAGAAAATGGGCCCGTGTGGCGCACGGACTTATTTCGCGAACCGACTCACGATTTTTTTATGTTTTAATATTTTAAAATTTAAAATAAAATAAATAAAGGATTTATAAAAATTTTCTTCGGATTTTGATCCGGTTATTTTTATTAATCTAAATTTTAAAAGGAAAAGACAAACGGACAGACTAAAATAAAAATTCTTATTTTATTAATAACACAAATTATACAGGTTCCACAACTAAGTTCCAGAAATGACGCAGAAAGAAAGATAAATTTAAAGCTTCTTTGACCATATAGAGTAAATCAGCGGAGTGTACTGAAAATATTTCAAAATCACTTAGAGTTTTACGCTCACGCTTTTGTAAATCTCCGATGTCGTCCATAAGTTTAACCAAAGCTCTTCTAACTTTCTTAATGTTTGAAATTCCTTCCCTAGGTCCAGTATCTCTGTAATTAAGTTCGAAAAGAAGTTTTGACACTGTGTCTTGAAATAAAAGATCTTTCGCGCAGTCAATTTCAAGTTTTCAGATATTTCTCGAATGACCTTTCTTTGCGGGGTTGTATATGAAAATTTGACATCATGAGGATCAGCATGAGTTCAGAATATATTTCATTTCTTTTTGCGAAGAAATTCTTATGTATTCTTTCCTCGGTTGAATCTGGAAAAACTTCGATTAACCTTTTGATGAGAAATGAGGCTGGATCAAAGTAGAAGAAATATCGATCTCCATATTTTGAAATAGGGTTAGGTTTTTTGCATTCAATCCAAAATTCTAATTCAGAAAAAATTGCGGCGACATAACAGTTGATATGAATTTGAGAAAATTCTTTATCATTGATGTGAGGTAAAAAACTGACGAATGACTCTAAATCAAATTTGAGGTCGATTTCTGCATCCCGATACTTGACAAAAATATCATCCCCACATTCCTTTAACAGTTTGTGAAGAGAACGAACTTGATTATGCAGCTCTTTTAATAGATTTATTTGAGATTTTGAAAACGGGAAATCCGAGGAATAGAGGTGCCTAACGACTTCTCTATAGACGTCTAACCTTCTACTAGGATTTAACAGATTTCCAGTAAACGGAGGATCTTAGTTATCAATGTGTCATTTCTCTTTTGGAGTATATTCAAACAAGTTCGGATATTTGAAAATAGTTATTCTTCCCGTATTTCATCTTTCATAATGAGTAGTTCATTAAGACTGAACCTCCCTTTTGGATGGTGAAGAGGGTCAAATCCTGATTCATTTGAGTAAAACTTATCTAAAAGCAATGAGAGTCTAAGTCGGATGAAGTGATCCGGCTTCTTGGACTACAAGGATCCAGAATTAATTCTTGATGAGACTCATCAGGGTTTAGATTCGTTTCATTTTTATGTTTATAAAGGAAAACTTCTCTGGTTTCCAAAGTTGTGGGAGAGTAATTGTCTTTCGCACTTTCTTCATAATCCGTTAAGTTTGAACTGGAATCTACAAAAATTAATACCATAATTAATATTTTGTTTTTATAGTTTTAAAGGGTTTACTATAATGGCGACTTTAAATCCTATACCGACAAACTCTCTATTTGTTAAGCATGTGTGTTCCTTATCAATTTATCTTTGAAACAAGTGGCCAAGCAGAAAACGGAGAGGCATGATCCTTTTAGTTCCAATATAATTGGAGACTGTTCGAAAAATCCAACAACCAAGTCCGTGTATAATTGTCTTTCTTAGACACCACTCAAGAATCTCAGATATCTTGATGGAATCAACGATTACCTTAACAAACAGAAAACTCGATCCTCGACAGCGGCGCTAAAAACTTACCCTCTCCTGATATGGTTGAAACGGACGGTTTTCTTTGTGCGGTGTCATTAGGTCGCAAATGAAGTGACCCGTCCTAATCTATAAGGATGAATACAATAACATATGGTTACATTACGAGGTATTGACCTCTATATGATACGTTTTACAAACATTGCATTCGTTGAAAGACAACTCATTTCAAAATTTAACCTTTCGATACAAATGATATATGATTCTCCTAATATGAATGACTAATCTTTTATAACAGTCTTTTTGAACACAATGACTTGAATGCAACGTCTTTTAAAATATGCCATGAATGACTCCAAGTAATATTGCTAAATTGAGCAAATGCACAGCGGAAGATTTCTTTCGTACCCGAGAATAAACATGCTTAAAAGTGTCAACCAAAAGGTTGGTGAGTTCATAGGTTTATCATAATCATTCATTTCCATAATTTTAATAGACCACAAGATTTACAGATATTTAATTGTACACGTAACCCGAGTACAAAAATAGTACGCGTAACTCACGAATTAAAATTCATTCATATGGTGAACACCTGGTAACCGACATTAACAAATGCATCTAGAATATCCCCAATATACAGGTACACTCATCTGTATATAAAATCGAAGTACTAAAGCATCCGTAACCTGGATGGGACGTGTCAAAGTCCATAGATCTATCTTCAGGATTCGCGTCAATTTCGGGGTCTGTTCCCAAATTCTTAGGCTACCAAGCTAAAAGGGTGATATCCAGTATAATAATTCAATTATAGAATGTAGTTTCAAGTACTTGTGTCTATTTCGTAAAACAATTATAAAAGCAGCGCATGTATTCTCAGTCCCAAAATATATATAAAAAGGGAGTAATGAAACTCACAATATTGTATTTCGTAGTAATTATGCATATGATGGCATTGAACAAGTGCAAGGTTATCCTCGGATACACGAACCTATATTAAGTATATATATATATATATATATATATATATATATATATATATATATCTATCTTAAAATATAAGTTTAAAATATTTATTTAATGATATAATATTTAGTTTTTCAAAAGTAATTATATTTCAAGACTCATTTACAATCGTTTAAATGACAGAAAATATTATGTTATGTTACATTTACATTTTTGAAACACAATATATATATTTGAAATTTATAATATAAAGTTTTAATTAATTCCCTCAAAGTGCATTAACAAAGTATCTTATAAAATGTTTTGATAAATTTTTTTATAATATTGAAAGCGTTTTGGTACTAAATCAAATAAATATGATAACTTTTGTTTTCCAAAACTAATATATATTTAAGAATTATTTTGTTAAAAGGTTATAATAATGGAAATCTTTATATCGTAAAAATGTTTTCTAAAAGTAAAATCGTATATAATTCATAACAGGTTTTCAAGTTTTTAAATTATCGTTTGTTGGTGAAACATGATAAAGTCCAAATATTAGATAAGCGTGTAAAACGTCAATTTACTTAACTTATCGGTATTCATTTTCTAAGTTATCTATATTTATATTCCCCAATAATATAAAAGTTAAATAGTTTATCTTATTAAAAGTCACGAGGTAAATTACTATAAGGAATGTATTGTAAATCAATAGGAATTTCCATCAATCTGTCTAGTTCTCGCTACTTGACACTTTGTCCTTACTCGAAGATCACTTTACCATTAATTCTGAATACCGTTAAAATAAAAGTTTCCTACATCAAAGTGAACCTCTCAACAGAGACTCGTAATCATATAATGTATCTGATAAATCAATCCTTTGATATTATCTTTTACTTCCGTCGATAATTATATTGAAATAATTACGTTCATGTAAAGTATATTTCCTCTAATACTTTGTTAACGTTCTCAAGTAATATAATAGACTCCATAACTTATTTTCATATCAATCAAACCGTTTAATGCTTTATTAATATTTCTCAATTTAATATTCGCACACATATATATATATATATATATATATATATATATATATATATATATATATATATATATATATATATATATATATATATATATATATTCATATATATCTATTTACACATAATTGTTCGTGAATCATCGAGAGCAGTCGAAATGTAAATGAATACATGAACACAGTTTCAAAGTTTTTGAGATTTCAACATTACAGACTTTGCTTATCGTGTCGGAAACATATAAATCATTTGAAGATGAATGATCGGAAATTTCTGGGTTGTCACAGCAAAACATTATAATCAGTTACTAGAAGGGAGTAATGGTTTTATCATTTATATTTAGATGGGTTTCCTGGTTATAATTCACCTACTTATCTTCCTTTTAACGAGTAAGTGGTAACTATAACTTAGGTTCATATTTTTGTATGTTTGTTCAGTAACGTGGGATAAAAGTGCCTAAATAGTTAACCCTATTGACAAGTGGTGATAGATCAAGATTAACTAAAAGTAACATAGAATAAAAAGATAAAAAAAAGGATAGGTATGAACAATAGAATACTGATGGGGGACTATTACAAGAGTTTAACTTCCTAGAATAAATACTAAAACTCAATCAACTGGGCTATGAACCTAATTGATTTGTTAGTAAGAGTTTAGGCTTTGAAGATTCTAGCTAAGACGGATATCCCTACTCCCAACGTAAACCTTAGACCTTATGGAGAGAATCCTAGATACATGAATAAAGTGGTATATCCCTAAAGGAAAGTCTCAGCTTTTCTTAATCCTAGTTAGTCTAACTACAGTAATATTCCACCGCTTAATACTAAGTTATGCCTTAATATTATTAGACGTGCAATCTTAGGTATTCTAAGGTACTGCTAATTGGATTAGAGGTCTCTCCTTTGCAATCACTTACTCAACCCCGGATCATCTTACAACATATCAAGAACGTTGCTTCTGACACGAATCATGCTTTTGAGCAAGCTAGTGTTCACTGAACTCCATATTTCCTACTCTAATCACAACCTAAATGGGCAGCTCTTCTTTGACGGATAAATGATTAACCGTACGTAGGTACTATATCCCTATTGTGACTTTAAGCACACATAACTACTTACCTTGTATCTTATGGTTGATCAGGTCCTAATACTAGGTTATAGCTACGTGAATAAGCAGAAAAGGTGATCCATAAATTAGACTTCTAAACCGTCAAGGTTTCAGCATAATAATAGCATAAGTTTCAGATAAGACATTCAACATATAATAAACATTTGTAACGGATAGATAATCATTCAAGATGAAAGCAACTTAAAGTAGCAAGATAGCTTTATTAAATTAAGGAAATCGTTCACCATTTACAGAAGATCTGGACCATTACAAGTGCTGACATCCTCTAGACCGCTCCTAGTACAATCTTCGGCGTTCGCCTCCGGGTACTTAATTTCCCGCTCGGAGGTGAGACGACCTTGAAAGCTCTAGTAAGAGAAAGTCTATTTTTGTAAGAGAGTGATGAGAGGTGTGTTGAAAATGGATGACAAAAAGCCTTTAAATAGAAGTTGAATAAGCCATATTGGCAAGCCGTATGGCAGGCCATTTTCGCAGCTGTTTGCTCTGGCAGGCCGTTTTGCCTGGCCGTTTGGTTGGGCTATACGGCAGGCCATTTTCCCTATAGGCAGGCCGTATGGCAAGCCCTATGGCCTGCCCTGGTTTGTTGATTTCACTGGATCGTAACTTAGTTTCCCGTCTTTCACCGTTTTCGCTCTAGATTCTTCGTTTTAGCTCCGATTCGCTCGATTCTTTTTGCATCGTCTTCATAATCACTTAATCTACAAAAGTAACTGATAGTGCTCCAAATGATCATATATTTAGTCGCAATATCCTTCTAATATTTAAAGTTTTTAGTTGTAATTGTTCTATTTTTAAGTTGTAATCGTTTATATTAAATAAGTGCGAAGACGGAAGACGAAAACAATGATTTGAAGACGTAAACGGCCAAAACGCTCAAGCGTACAAGTTACACTCCAAGTGGTATAATTTATTGATGAATTACGTCTAAATATTGACAAGAGTACAATCTGCGGAACGCAAAGTACAAGATTTTAAAGCACACAAAAAGACGTACAAGAAACTGGAACTGAGACATAAATCGGACGTTAACGTACAAGTCAACGGAGCCAAAATTACAAGTCAACTATGCACAAGAATATAATATAATATAATATAATATAATATATATAATTAATATATTATATTTATATATATATATATATATATATATATATATATATATATATATATATATATATATATATTATTATGTCGACAAGAAAATAATAATAATAATAAATATAATAATAATAATAATAATAATAATAATAATAATAATAATAATAATAATAATAATAATAATAATAATATAATCACAATAATATCAATCACCGGACATATTGAAGCAAGTTGATTCAAGAATAATAAATTCAATATTGAAGCCATCGAAAGTTGATCTGCAAAGTTGATTTAATCAACTTTTGTCAACAAATTTTCAAAGTAGGAATAGTGATTTAATATGGCTATAAATAAGAGGGCATCGAGCATCAGACCTCTTACACCTACACACCAATATCATATATCTCTCCCTCTGTATAATTAATATAATATAATATATATATATATATATATATATATATATATATATATATATATATATATATATATATATATATATATATATATATAATATAGTTTAGTTTTATATTAGTTAGTCTGGGTAATGTAAAGGTTATTTTACGGGTTTTAAAGTCGGAACTCTGTCCCTGTAACACTACGCGATTAATAATCACTGTAAGCTAAATTCTCCCTTTTTAATTATGTATCGTACTTAAGTTATTATTATGCTTATTTGAGCCGAAGTAATCGTGATGTTGGGCTAAATATTAAGACGAGGTTATTGGGTTTTGGACCATAATTGGGGTTTGGACAAAAGACCGACACTTGTGGACCATAATTGGGGTACGGTGGGCGGGATATTTATAAATACTAATAATTATTCATTTGACCAGACATGGGGATGGATTAATAGTCAATAGACTCATTAAAACAGGGGTGGATTACATTCAAGGGTAATTAGTAACAAAGTATTAAAACCTTGGTTTACACGCAGTCGATAACCTAATGTATTCACTAAATAAAGTATTAAGACCTTATTACGGTTTAAATCCCCAATTAGTTGGAATATTTGACTTCGGGTATAAGGTTAATTTGGCGAAGACCCTCGCACTTTATAATTATGACCGATGGACTATTATGGATAAAACCAAATGGACTTATCAAATAATCCTGGACAAAGGACAATTAACCCAGGATAATAAATTAAAATCAAAACGTCAGACATCATGATTAAGGAAGTTTAAATAAGAATAATTATTTTATTTCATATTTTATTATTTGCAATTTTATATATCGTCATTTAAATATCGTACTTTAAATTTTACGCACTTTAAATATCGTCATTTATCTTTACGCTTAAAATATAAAATCGACAAACCGATCATTAAACGGTAAATCCCCCTTTTATATATTATTACTATAGATAATTATATATATTTTGTACAAATATAGTTGTTTAAAATATAGTGTAAAATAAGTCGTCTCTCTGTGGAACGAATCGGACTTACTAAAAACTATACTACTCTACGATTAGGTACACTGCCTATAGTGTTGTAGCAAGGTTTAGGTATATCCCATCTGTAAATAAATTAAATAAAACTTGTATCATATTTCGTCGTATTTCGTAGTAAACTATAATAGTATTTCGTATACCATCGCTGTAACATCAAGTTTTTGACGCCGCTGCCGGGGACCGCGAATCGCTAAATTTTTAATTTATATTTGTAAAAATATAATTATAAAAAAAATAATAAATAAAAATAAAAAAATAAAAAACAGGCGAAGTAACCTTGGGATTATACTGTGTGTGGGACTGGTGGGACTGTCGAACTGTTTGAAATATGTGAAGTGTTTGAAGTATCAATTGTGAAAGTGAGAAAGTGACATGTTTGGAAACTCGTAAGATTCCTTTTATCTCTTATAACTTGAGACTTTAATGACAACTTATTTTTTTTAATTAAGAATTGATAATTAATTAGTTAATTTATTGATTTGTGTCTACTGGTCCCTTGTATAAAACAAATAAAGGAATCTAGACAACTAGTTACCTTATTTTAAGATATATTTTGTCTGAAAAAAAAAGGAAAAAAAAAACGTATTTTTAATATTTTGTAAAATTATAAAGTATTTTTATTTTTAGTTTTAGTTTTTAAATTATAAGTTTATTTTTATAAATTTTCTATATATAAGTTTGAAAAGAAAAAAAACGAACCTGTTTTGGCCTGCACCGAATTCTGAGCCTGCATTACTCAGCGATTGCGGAGCTAAATAGGCAAAACCCCATCGCGATCGCGGAGGCTGGTCTGACAGGTCTGAACCCACGCATTAAATACGAATTAGGGTTTTAATTTTATATTTATTATTATTAGGGTTTAATTATTATATAGTTTTAATATAATTTGTATTTTAAGTTTTAGTTATTATTATTTGCATATTTATATTAACACTTTTATATAAATAATATAAAAATTATATTTTTATAAAAAATTATATTTTTATAACTTTAGTTTTATTTTTATATTGTGTATCTTTTTATTTGTTTAAATTCATAATTTGTATTTTAAGTTTTAGTTATTATTATTTACATATTTATATTAACACTTTTATATAAATAATATAAAAATTATATTTTTATAAAAAATTATATTTTTATAACTTTAGTTTTATTTTTATATTGTGTATCTTTTTATTCGTTTAAATTCATAATTTGTATATTTATCGTTCGTTATATTAGTTTTAAGTTAGTTTTTGCCATAGTTGTTTTATATTTCTAGATTTTTAGGCTTTGCCGTAAAATCCCTTAAGTGCTTTTTCTTTAGATTAAGATTTAGGCACTTTAGAATTTTGCGGCGTCGTTTTAAGTTTATAGATTTTAGTACTTTTTGAGTAATTGCCGTTTTCCGTTTAGAATTGCATTTAAGCTTTAATACCTTTAGACGCAATTTTTAGTTTTTAGACTTTTAAGTTTCGACGCTTTTCTTTCGACTCTTATTTTTCGACCTTTTGATTTTCGACGCGCTTTTTCTTTTTCATTTCTATGCTCTAGTTTTTAGGACATAGAACTTTCTTTAAATTTCTTTAAATTTTGACGAAAAATTATTGTAAGCTATTGAATTAATAGACACCAATTTTCTGGTTCGTAGTAATAGTTGGATTTGTTAGTGGCGAGTTGTGGACTTCCGATTTAAAGGGTCCTGGCTACCTGCTGCATCTATTGGCGATTCAAAACGTGGGCAAAAGTAAAAAAGTCTATTAATTTGATAACTTATATAATTTTTAGTTTTATAACTAATAGGATAATTAGTAAATGCACCACATTGTAGCTAAAATTTAGTAATAAGCGTATTATGGAAAATCTCGAAAATATTTTGGAAACTCTTTCTGACATGCAAAATTAATTAAATCAATACTCTCAAACGAGTGTTGATGAAAATTCGTTCGGTCAATCTGGGATCACGAATGATGAAACAATAACTGGTTGTGAAATCTGTGGAAATTATCATTCAACATGAGAATGTTATTATTACGTTCCTATGGAAAATTATGCACCCATGGAACCTGATTGGAATAATTATGAGGAATACAATTCAAATTGGGATTATTTCCAAGAATATATCCAAACTCAACAACCAGAGGACGAGGAAAATTTTGTGTCTGAAACTTTTTTAGATTATATGAAAATCAAACTCGAAGAACTTGATGCTCAAAATGAACAAATGAGAGAGTTTGCAAATTGTAAGACCCTAATCAGTTTGTACAGCAGTGTAAATATGTTACATAGAGTGTGGGTGATGTTGTGAAGTTAAACAGAAGTCACTGAGTGAGCTGAGCCTAGTGCGCGCCGCGCACACTAAAGGGAGCGCGCCGCGCACCCTTACTGTAGCCGGGTTCCAGCTTTTTAAATCAGATATTTTGATGGGCATTTTGGTAAATTCACTTATGGACGGGTTAAAGACAGATATGTCAGTTTGTGGAGCACCATTACTCCATTATCAACAACCTTATCACTTTAACTTTAATTCTATAGAGAGATTGTGATTTTTTGAGAGAGAAAGCTTAAATCCAAGAGGAAGGAGCTTGTTTTGGGTTAAAGTTCAAGCATTAAAGTCGTTCATCTTATCTCTATCTTCGTTGTGGTAGTTGTGGTATGTTCTAATTTATTTCCCTTACTTTGATTTAGTGTAAGGGTTAGGTTTTAAGTAAATGATGAACATAAAACCCATTATTGGTGATTTTGGGTGTTCTTGGGTAAAATTGAGTCTTGAATACTAATTGGTGACTAGTCTAGGGTTTCAAAGTATTAAATGATGTTTATGAACCCTAATTGGTGAGTTAATTGCTAACACACCTAGTTATTTAGTAAATGGGTGTTGGTTAGTTAGTGGATGACCCGAAATGGGTGTGTTGTCTTAAAATGGTTATTTGGGTAATAAATTGACCTAGTTTGGATATGAATTACCCTAATTATGTATTAGTTGGTGTTGTTGGACCTTAATCACTAGCTTTTAAGTGATTAGTGGTGGTCTTGACTTTAATTGGGCGGTTTTGGTATAAATGGGTGATTTAATACATTAAGTCATTAAATGCTCATGTGTAAGTGTTAGTATTGAGTCCACTTAGCTTGTGTGTTGATCAAGTACTTATTATATTAGGTACTTTGCTTTGAAGCTTGTGGAGGTTAAAATCGTCATCTAATTGTTAAGGTGAGTGGAATAATTATATGCGTATGTATATAATGTATCTATTTGTTGTAGCGTGAAAGGTGTAGTGTCAAGGTGTTAAGACACCACGTTTCACGTGAAGGGTGTAGCATCGAGGTGTTAAGATGCCACTCGGGTGTAGCATCGAGGTGTTAAGATGCCACCTAGGAGTGTAGTGTCGAGGTGTTAAGACACTACTCCGTAAAATAATGAGTGTTGCATCGAGGTGTTAAGATGCCACTCGGGGTAATGTGCCGAGGTGTTAAGGTGCCACCCTAGGGGTTAGTGGTGCGAGGTGTTAAGTGCCCTAATGGATGTTATGAACACCGATGGTGTTTTCGCGAGCGACGTTCCCTTGTACTATTGGTCGACCATGGTTACTTGTGTTGTAAGCATATTATATCATTTCGAGTTATATTATTATGCGGTTGTTGCTAGCTTGTGGTATTGGAGATTATAGCTTGTTAATGTGACGATAAGCTAATTGTGTTGCTATCATGTTTGCGGTTTGTGTAAGTGTATGCAAGTAGGTATAATTATATATGTATTCGTATAATTATTGCATTCACTAAGCTTTGCTTACCCTCTCGTTGTTTACCATTTTATAGGTTCGGTTTTGGACAAGGGTAAGGGCATCGTATTGGACTAGAGATCCCGCTTGATGCTAGGGGGCGCTTTTGGCTTTAGTAGCTCTTGGAGTTTGACCGGTCGTTGGGTAGTTTAATCCCAAACGCCATGCTCATTGTGTAGTTTGAAACTTAAACTTTTTGGTGGTCGAAACTCTAAACTTGTATTAAACTTGTATTTTGGGTCGTGTGGGCCCCGCTTGTAAAACATCATTTTTATGTTTGATTCGTGTTAGTTTTACATATATAAGTTTGTTGTGAAAAGCGTTCCGTCTAAAAATGTCGGGAAGTGGTCCATCTTTTTGTGTGTTAAAAACAGTTCGGACAGAAGCTGGAGTGCTCTGTGCGCGCCGCGCACTACAGGGGATGCGCGCCGCGCACTCCCCTGTCCAGCAGCTTTTAAAATTTTTTTTTTGGGACTGTTTATGGTCGGTTATCGGGTTGGGTTGTTACAAGTGGTATCAGAGCATGGTCTAAGGGATTTAGGCGACTTGAGATAGGTGCCTAGACTTAGACTTTAATGTGTATGCGCTTTTTGCGGGACTTGTAGGAGACGGGTCGGACCGGGGATTTGGTTAGTGCTTAGGTCTATGTGAACTAACCTTGCACTAATCGTTTTGTGTTGTTTTAGCAATCATCAAGCGAGATAGACGTTGTACTAGCAAGTTAATGCGACGTGCTCGCGTAACAATGATTAGCTACCATTGTTACGGGTTCAAGACGTGTCAAACAAGAAATGTACGACGAGTATCAACCAAGATGGGGCGGTGTGGTATATGTATGTCGTTCCTTTTCGTTTCGTTGTTTAATCTATATGCATTCTTTAGAATGAAGACGGAAGATGGAACCGGAACGAACGCGCCTATTCATGAGGGGAAGGATGAGTTAACATTAAGGATTGAGGCGGAGTTCGAACGCTATATCTTGATTTTCGCCAACAAGGTTAAGCAAGTTCTCCAAGAGTCGTTCGAGGGAATAGTGACCGAGATGGTTCGAGACCGAGTGCCTAAGGTCATGAAGGAAGAGTTAGAAAAGAGGTTTCCTAAACCTCAAGGTGACGGTGACGAAGGAGCAACTATGGGGATTGAATCTCATGCTTCAAAATTTGCTGATCACTCTTTGGGTAAGAAAAAGTTAGAATCAAGAGGCGCTCCTAGTAAAAGGGCGAGAAGTACGCCCGGAGGTGTTGAAAAAGTGAAGAAGAGGAGTAAGACAGGTTATGGGCCTACGTGCTTTCGGTGTAGAGGACGAGGTCATTTTGCACGGGATTGTACGAGTGTACCTTTAAGCATGATCAAGTGCTTTATTTGCCAAAAGAAGGGACACCGTAAGTAGGAGTGTTCCGAATCGTTTGTAGATCGGGTTAGGAGGTTAGAGCGTGACTATCTGATGATCAGTGGAGCGCAAGGGTCCAACGATGATGTTTCAGGTATTTTCGTCTTTGGTACAAATATGCCTTATTATTGTTTATCTGTGCCGATGGATTCGTGTATGTATTAGGGACTTAAACTTTGCTTCGAGATCTATTTAGACTCAAGTGAACTCGGTGAAGATTCGGTTTGTTGATGGTTTTGATGATAGTGCACCAGGATAGCGCCTGAGTCGTTGACTCGTGGAAACGCGCCCTGGGGACGAATGCATAGTGGTAATACGTAGTATTGATGCGGGTGACATTCCTAATGGAAACACCCTATGATGACATTTGTATTGACGGACGAGGGCGTAAGACTTGGTGCAACCAAGCATTTCTTAGTGATAGGGTAAATGAATCCACTAAGCCATGAGAACGAACTTTGGCGTTAGGTTGTGAGCGCGTGTTCGCGTTTGTAGTGAAGTGGGTGAAACCCTTGAGAGCATGTGTGTATCGTTGACCGGATGCTTTCGTAGTGGTAACGGGTAGAAAGGATTTGATAGTTGGAAAAGTCTACCTTGCGGGTAGCGGTAATTTCGTTCTAAAAGGATACGTGTTATGTAGACATTGTGTCATCACTTTAGTGGCGCAATCGGGTGACGGTAGACGTTAGTATTTATTATTATCGAATTGAGCTCTCGAGAATTCAGGAAGAGGGACCGATGCCAAGTATGGTCGTGCACGACGGTAAATGGCGAAATCGTTTGACTTTGTAATCTTGACTTTGTAATCTTGACGATTTGATTTAGGAATGAGGTTCTACGTTGGGAAGTTGGTAGTGTTACATCAAAGAAATTGTGTCGACTTTATTAGCATTTATATTCCTACCGAGGAAGCGTAATGGGATTTGAGAAAGGGTACGATGCCTCATTGTCGTATACTTTGGGTAGTAGTTACAAAATAGCCATTTTGTGTACTACGAGGAAATTAGATATATGTGTTTATTTGGGGTCATCTCTCTGTTGACCGCGTTTGATTTATGATAGGTGATGAGGGATATCCGAAAGGATTAACTCTTCGTTACCACCCTTGGTTGTGATGGATGGCAAGCGGCTCTCGGGAAGAAGCGTTACTTGTATATTTACGATTTTAATTGCCCGTAGGAATTGTGCACATAGCCGTTTTGTGCACATGGTTGTGAGTAATAGTCGGTTTTACTCACACATTGGTATTAATAGTGCGGTAGCCGTGTTTCACACACATATTGTTGGTAGTGTTGCAATAGCCGTTTTGCGCACTACGGATATATCACGATAGCCGTTTTTGTACACCTTGAGTTTTGTATTGAATAACCTTCTTATTGTTAGTATTGAAAACTACTGGTTGTATACGCCGGTGGTTCGGTCATGAGGACCATGTTGTGTGACTAGTGATACAATAGCCGTGTTCTGATCAAATACTTGTGGTAGATGCGTATTAGCCGTGTATGCGTACTAAGAGGGGTGTTAGGTGGAAGGTGTTATCCGTAAGGATTCATTTTTACTTGGCCTTCATCTTTTGGGTTGTTGACATTAGGTTGAGACTTGGTGGTTTTTAGCATTGTACTTGGTAAGGGTACGCTAGGGGATTGATATCTTGGCACGAGATCGGTTAATTTCTTCCTGATATAAGGGATTGAGCAAACTTTGTACTCGAACTTGTGGACTTTAGTAAATTGCGGGTGACAATTTGGTTATTAATGTTGACTCTTAGAGAATGATTGCCTAGAGAAGTTGGAAGAATACGTGACGACTTCGCGTATTCTAAGTGAACATTATAGACTTCGGATGTTGTGTGTATTGCACGTTTCGGAATGCGTGCAAGTGTGCATTTAGTTATTGGAATAATCTTCAAATTAATGATTAATTGACGATTCGATTTCAATGGCGGTTTTGTGATTGTGTGGCGAGTGTTGTACGCTCTTGACGGCCACTCTTTTCTTTTATGATTTTGGGGGTGTACGCGGTGTGCCGTTCTAGAGGCATTTCCGTTAATCGTGTTCTTGTGCGAGTAGAGTCTTGGTGGTTAACTATCCTTATGTATGTAGGTAACCGGGTTAATGGTTAGGACCAAGTTGGAAAGGTGTAAGCCTTGGTGTTCCAAGCGCCTCCTTAGTGTTGAGATGGAATATAAGTAGACTAGCTATGCGGCCTAGGTGGATAGTGACTAGCAGGTGCCGCTAGGAAGTCATGGGTGTCGAGCCGTAAGGTTCGTTAGATTTGTGTGACCGCGTGTAGTTAGGTGACGTGTGACATCAGGAGTAGACCCCGTAAGGGTCGAGTCTGGGAGACTCGGTGTTAGTAATCGGAGTTGGATAACACAACGTCAGGTGCCTCCTTATACCTACTAGTGTAACTTTTGACCCTTATGATGTGATTGCTTTGATTTTGGGTACCGGTGAGAAACTCGAATTTACAACGGTGGTATAGTGTGATGTTTAGCGAGCGTTGACACTTAAATGATTTGAAAGACCGAGATTCGAATATCTTATAGCGAGTCCTTGGAAGGATTATTTAGTATGACCAACGCCAGAGAATGCGGAAAAGTTCCTATCTAGTAGACGTGATGAGCGAACGGGTGTCGCTCATTTAGGAAAGGAAAGCTTCGATGGTCTTCGAAAAAGCCCCAAGTTGGACTTTGGAGTTAATTGCGAAGGTAGTTAGCGATGTGAGACGGTATGGCGAAGTTCCCGATAGAGGGATACGAGAGATTTTCGAAAAGTGTCGGGATGATTCCCGAATATTCCACGATTTATAGGCGTGACGACAATGATTGTCGGTGAATTGTACAACTTTTAGGACGATTGTGGAGTGTAGGGTACGAGTTTGGATACTCGGTGTAAGAGCAAACGGTTGTAGTTATTGGGTCTCGTGGGTTGGTTACCCGATATCGTGAAATGATGGAGTGCTATGGCTTTTGGAAAGATATATTATGATGTTTTCGCGGTGTATTTCCGAGTGAGTGGTGAGAATTTTGATCGAATGGAAGTGTGAAGTACGGTTGTTGTATTATGATGCGTTAGTGTACGAAGTGAGAACCCGGATGAGTGATTTCTACAAGTGTAATTCCGCATTGGAGACGGAAATGTTCAAGGTAGAGTGCTTAACTTTAAGTATTTGGTGCGGATCACGAGGACGTGATCCAATCTAAGTGGGGGAGAGTTGTAAGACCCTAATCAGTTTGTACAGCAGTGTAAATATGTTACATAGAGTGTGGGTGATGTTGTACAGTTAAACAGGAGTCACTGAGTGAGCTGAGCCTAGTGTGCACCGCGCACACTAAAGGGAGCGCGCCGCGCACCCTTACTGTAGCCGGGTTCCAGCTTTTTAAATCAGATATTTTGATGGGCATTTTGGTAAATTCACTTATGAACGGGTTAAAGACAGATAGGTCAGTTTGTGGAGCACCATTACTCCATTATCAACAACCTTATCACTTTAACTTTAATTCTAGAGAGAGATTGTGATTTTTTGAGATAGAAAGCTTAAATCCAAGAGGAAGGAGCTTGTTTTGGGTTAAAGTTCAAGCATTAAAGTCGTTCATCTTATCTCTAGCTTCGTTGTGGTAGTTGTGGTATGTTCTAATTTTATTTCCCTTACTTTGATTTAGTGTAAGGGTTAGGGTTTGAGTAAATGATGAACACAAAACCCATTATTGGTGATTTTGGGTGTTCTTGGGTAAAATTGAGTCTTGAATACTAATTGGTGACTAGTCTAGGGTTTCAAAGTATTAAATGATGTTTATGAACCCTAATTGGTGAGTTAATTGCTAACACACCTAGTTATTTAGTAAATGGGTGTTGGTTAGTTAGTGGATGACCCAAAATGGGTGTGTTGTCTTAAAATGGTTATTTGGGTAATAAATTGACCTAGTTTGGAAAGATGGGTATGAATTACCCTAATTATGTATTAGTTGGTGTTGTTGGACCTTAATCACTAGCTTTTAAGTGATTAGTGGTGGTCTTGACTTTAATTGGGCGGTTTTGGTATAAATGGGCGATTTAATACATTAAGTCATTAAATGCTCACGTGTAAGTGTTAGTATTGAGTCCACTTAGCTTGTGTGTTGATCAAGTACTTATTATATTAGGTACTTTGCTTTGAAGCTTGTGGAGGTTGAAATCGTCATCTAATTGTTAAGGTGAGTGGAATAACTATATGCGTATGTATATAATATATCTATTTGTTGTAGCGTGAAAGGTGTAGTGTCGAGGTGTTAAGACACCACGTTTCACGTGAAGGGTGTAGCATCGAGGTGTTAAGATGCCACTCGGGTGTAGCATCGAGGTGTTAAGATGCCACCTAGAAGTGTAGTGTCGAGGTGTTAAGACACCACTCCGTAAAATAATGAGTGTTGCATCGAGGTGTTAAGATGCCACTCGGGGTGATGTGCCGAGGTGTTAAGGTGCCACCCTAGGGGTTAGTGGTGCGAGGTGTTAAGTGCCCTAATGGATGTTATGAACACCGATGGCGTTTTCGCGAGCGCCGTTCCCTTGTACTATTGGTCGACCATGGTTACTTGTGTTGTAAGCATATTATATCATTTCGAGTTATATTATTATGCGGTTGTTGCTAGCTTGTGGTATTGGAGATTATAGCTTGTTAATGTGACGATAAGCTAATTGTGTTGCTAGCATGTTTGCGGTTTGTGTAAGTGTATGCAAGTAGGTATAATTATATATGTATTCGTATAATTATTGCATTCACTAAGCTTTGCTTACCCTCTCGTTGTTTACCATTTTATAGGTTCGGTTTTGGACAAGGGTAAGGGCATCGTATTGGACTAGAGATCCCGCTTGATGCTAGGGGACGCTTTTGGCTTTAGTAGCTCTTGGAGTTTGACCGGTCGTTGGGTAGTTTAATCCCAAACGCCATGCTCATTATGTAGTTTGGAACTTAAACTTTTTGGTGGTCGAAACTCTAAACTTGTATTAAACTTGTATTTTGGGTCGTGTGGGCCCCGCTTGTAAAACATCATTTTTATGTTTGATTCGTGTTAGTTTTACATATATAAGTTTGTTGTGAAAAGCGTTCGGTCTAAAAATGTCGGGAAGTGGTCCATCTTTTTGTGTGTTAAAAACAGTTCGGACAGAAGCTGGAGTGCTCTGTGCGCCGCGCACTATAGGGGATGCGCGCCGCGCACTCCCCTGTCCAGCAGCTTTTAAATTTTTTTTGGGACTGTTTATGGTCGGTTATCGGGTTGGGTTGTTACACAAATAGGCAAGCTGAAACTCTATCAGATTACACACCTGTTGATCTGAGGAGTATTGTGCAAGAAAATGTCATATCATCGAATTTTGATGAATTCGAGAGCTCCGAAATCACCAATTATCCCGATGATACTTTTTATTCAGTCTTACCAATTTCACAACATATCGACACATTAGCCTCTACCGACAAAATCATCGATCCATCCATGGATGAAGAAGAAGTAAGGGTGACAAATTGGTACTCTTGGGAAAACGATAACGTTGAAAATTTTACCCCCGAGACCAAAGTGGTGGGACCGATAAGGACCATTAAAGAAGAATATTTTGCTTCGATCCCGAAATTCACCATTCCACAACCTTCCAACCCAATATTCTCAATAGACGAGTCATCTACCGAAGATGAACTGCGAGCTGTAATAGATATTGACACATCGGATTTCACCCATTTGGGTAATAGAGGTGAAAACTTTGATCCCGAGAATGAACGGAAGGAAATTTTAGGATTTTTCCACCCTATAGAAATATGTATGTCGGTGTATATCGATCCATTTGACCAATAACCAGAAAAGAGACATATCCATTTACTAAAAGCTACACTTAAAAAAGAATTAAGCAGTGACAATCGGGAGGGTCTAAACTTTAAACCCATTGATATATTATACACCACCCGAGATGTAAATAACTGGCTCACTATTTTAATTCGTGGAACTTATTCTACCGACTTCACATGTCGTCAGCTAAGTGTGGGGAAATCTAACCCCACTTAACGTTAAATACGGGGTTCGGGTTAGTGCATAACTCGTTAATAAACATGCATGATAAATTAGGATAAAAGATGTATTTTAAAAAAATTAGCAAACAGTTCAGAAAAGCAACCGTTTTTGAAGAAAAACATGTGTGATAAAACAACAAAAGGAATGAACGATGAGGTGCACCATCTATCATTCGACGAGCTTTATAATTACAAATTGGGTATTTTTAATCACTTTTCTACACTAATCACCCTCATGAATTTATAATTATAGTCTGATTTCATACAAATGAGGGCATTGCATGATCTCAAGTGTGGGGAAGGGTTATAAATTCTCTCGGGTTTGCACTTGGTTTATTTGCCAAATTTTGTGAAAATTTGAGAAAAAATTTCAACTAAATGAATTCAAAATCATGTTTATACATATTTATGAACGATAAAAACTAGGTGTTAATACCGAAATTATCGTTACCTCGGAAAGGACATAAATTGAGAAACAACCTAAAATGCTTGAATTCATTTAAAATGGAATAGAAGAGAATAAAAAGGCAAAGAAAGAACTAAAATAAAAGCTAAGTGTGGGAAGAATTTACCAATTTCTTTAAAACATATATCACATATTTTGTACAAGATTATTGTAGGTACTTTTGTTTTAGACGGTACTAATCAGTTTTATCCGATTTACTGTAATATATTTGAAAGAAAGATGGATCTACACGATGAATCAATTCCATCATTAAAAGGAAGTAAAGTCTTCTGAAAAAGACACGCGCTTCTTGATTTAGGTAAGGAAGTTGTCATCCAGACCAGTTGTAGAGTCTACGAAAAACCTTGAAAAGTTTTCTCGAAAATCAGCTGGAAATCCACGGACCTCAGCATCAAACAGGGTCGCCAAGTGGTCAGACTTATCCTAACCATGAGAGGATCTGTCTCGTAAAATGGGGAGGGCGCTGTGCAAATTAGCTTGATAAGACTAATGAATCAGACCCCCAGAAAGGATAATCTCCTTAAAGATTAAAAATCAGCATTTAAGCCTGATATTACTCAATCCTTGAGATTGACTTTAAAGATTGAGAATTACGAACTCATGGAATTCGATGATATCTAAACTCGAGCTTGAACGAGAAAATATTTTGATCAAATTAAAACCGGTTTGTTTTATGAAAACCTATTTTCAATGCGTTCATTACCATTGAACGTAAAATCCTGAGAATTCACCAGAATTCATTAGGTCACCTGAACCAAATCGGGTGTCAACCGTAAGAACGGTGGTTGCATAGCAAGGTCGAAGACAGGACCTTGTGCCAGACCGAAAAATTATATGGTGATCTTTACTATTTCTCCTACAAAGGATAGTAATTGCATCCGACACGTTGTGCACCATGAACATCTGCATGTCATTAGACATTTCCTTAACAGTTGCTTGTTCATCGCTTTCCTTTACAACCGGATGGTAGTTTACCGAAAGGTAATATACGGGACAAGTAAACTGGACGTGTGCTTTTCTAATACAAGGTTAGCAAGTGGGTGATACAAAACCACAAGTTTTGAGCTAAAATTTTAAAATATGAAACCCACAAAACCCACATAAATATTTTTGCAAATACCGATAAAGGGTTAAATCGGAAAACTTGTCTAGGGTAAAAGCTAGAATGAATTTTCAAAAGATCAAATGTTTTCATAAAGATCCAATTTTCTTAAAGGATCTAAATTTTCATAGTCATGTGGGACTGTAAACCACATCGTTGCTATCATTGTTCATGCCGCTATATCAAAATCACTGATGTATAAAGTGTGAGAATAAAAAAGTGATTCGAGTAAAGTTTATTTAATTTCAAGTTTTATATGGCTTGAGGAAAAGCAACGTTCAAGTGTGAGGATATTTGATAGTGCTCCAAATGATCATATATTTAGTCACAATATCCTTCCAATATGTAAAGTTTTTAGTTGTAATTATTCTATTTTTAAGTTGTAATCGTTTATATTAAATAAGTGCGAAGATGGAAGACGAAAACAAAGATTTGAAGATGTAAACGGCCAAAACGCTCAAGCGTACAAGTTACACTCCAAGTGGTATAATTTATTGATGAATTACGTCTAATTATTGACAAGAGTACAAGCCGCGGAACGCAAAGTACAAGATTTTAAAGCACACAAAAAGACGTACAAGAAACCGGAACTGAGACATAAACCGGACGTTAACGTACAAGTCAACGGAGCCAAAATTACAAGTTAACTATGCACAAGAATATAATATAATATATATATATAATTAATATAAATTATATATATATTATATATATATATATTATTATGTCGACAAGAAAATAATAATAATAATAATAAATATAATAATAATATAATAATCACAATAATATCAATCACCGGACATATTGAAGCAATTTGATTCAAGAATAATAAATTAAATATTGAAGCCATCGAAAGTTGATCTGCAAAGTTGATTTAATTAACTTTTGTCAATGAATTTTCAAAGTAGGAATAGTGATTTAATATGGCTATAAATAAGAGGGCATCGAGCATCAGACCTCTTACACCTACAAACCAATATCATATATCTCTCCCTCTGTATAATTAATAATATATATATATATATATATATATATATATATATATATATATATATATATATAATATAGTTTAGTTTTATATTAGTTAGTTTGGGTAATGTAAAGGTTATTTTACGGGTTTTAAAGTCGGAACTCTGTCCCTGTAACACTACGCGATTAATAATCACTGTAAGCTAAATTCTCCCTTTTTAATTATGTATCGTACTTAAGTTATTATTATGCTTATTTGAGCTAAAGTAATCGTGATGTTGGGCTAAATATTAAGATGGGGTTATTGGGTTTTGGACCATAATTGGGGTTTGGACAAAAGACCGACACTTGTGGAAATTGGACTATGAGCTATTATTGGGCTTTATATTAACTGAATGATATCTCATTAATTTAATATAGAGATTTATAATTTGACGTGTTTATATATAACCACATATGCTTGACTGGGTACAGTGGGCGGGATATTTATAAATACTAATAATTATTCATTTGACTGGATACGGGGATGGATTAATAGTCAATGGAATCATTAAAACAGGGGTGGATTACATTCAAGGGTAATTGGTGTAATTGTTAACAAAGTATTAAAACCTTGGATTACACGTAGTCGATAACCTGGTGTATTCATTAAACAAAGTATTAAGACCTTGTTACGGTTTAAATCCCCAATTAGTTGGAATATTTGACTTCGGGTATAAGGTTAATTTGGTGAAGACCCTCGCACTTTATAATTATGACCGATGGACTATTATGGACAAAACCAAATGGACTTATCAAATAATCCAGGACAAAGGACAATTAACCCAGGGTAATAAATTGACTTAATTACACAAATGATCACTGTGGTTTGTCAAATCTTGCAGCTTTAGTCACTATGGTTTTTTTTTTGCAAGTTTAGTCACTGAGGTTTCAAGATCTTGCAAGTTTAGTCACTCAATTTAACAGACGTTAATGTTTTTTGTTAAGTCAGATCACATGCATAGCACATGAGGGTATATTTGTCACTTTATTTAAACATATTGGGATATTTTTGTCCTTTTACCTCTTAACTTCTCTATCCCCAATTCCATCTCATTTTCATAATCACTTTCATATATATTCAGATTCAGATTCAGATCAATAATCACTACTCATTATAGCCATATATATTCAATATTCAATTCTCGATCTTTCCCCAAATTAATTAAAAGAAACTTTGTTAATTTGCAAGAACTCATTCGCAGCCACCACTGTAAATCTAAACCACCGCCGCAAATCTCATTCATCGCCGTCGATTAGTTCAGCCACCACATGTTACATTATCGCTGTCGTAAATCCCGTTTACAGTGCGAGATATAAGCGACCAACGTTCAGATCTTCAACTCCTTACCACCACCGTCACATCTTGAAGAAGATGTCGTGTTGTTGCTACTTCTTACCACCACCGTCACACCAACGTTCAGATCTGCAACTCCTTCCATCGGCGAGATATAAGCGACCAAAGTTCAGATCTGATTCCCTAGGTATAGTTTGTTAGTTTTTTTTATCCGTTGGATATTAAATTTTGAGTGGTTAGACAATGAATTTGATGTCATCAGAAACAGATCTGGGTAATGATTATGATGTAAAACGATGACTATGTACGATGATGATGAATTATTTGAGTACAGATGGTGTTTGTTCATATCAGTTGCAATTTGGGATGCATATTTTGTTGATATCAGTTGCAATTCTCATCTTCTTAAATCCCTTGAAGAAGTTAAAGATTGGAAATAAACCTCGACCTCATGTACCAGATCCATCATTGTGGTTGCAGTTCCGGCGTTATTACGTGATTGGACGAATTTTGTGTACAGTAGTTGTAACTATGCATGTATGTACGATTTGTTCCTTTTTGTGTTTACTTTGTTGATTAACTGTTTAAAAGATTAATTCATACTTTAGTAATGTGTGTCCATTGTTATCTATTGACCCAAGTGAATTTCATAATTTGTGTGTTGATAAATTTTTATTTTGGGGTTTCTGTTTATGAAGATAAAAAAAAGTTCGGGTTTATTTATTTAGTAGAAAAGAAGCAGGTGAAGGAAAAGGAAGAAGATGAGGATTAAAAGCTGCAACGAAAACTAAAATGACCAAAATACCCTGTTCCTTGTTATCATTTTATTAGTAATTCTCTAAAATGACCAAGATGAGGATTAAAAGCTGCAAGGAAAAGGTTTGTTTATTGTTATCATTTTATTATGATTATTATTAGTAAACTTATTAATAATATTATTGCACCGAATCTGAGACTTGTTCCTTGATTACAGTACTAATCTCATTCAAGATCGCTTCATGAAAAGCTTCCTTAACCTTTAAAAAAAACGAGGAATAATTCTCTAAAGCCACACCAATTCGAGTGGACAAATCATCACTGGTGTTGTCACTCTGACTTCCTCCAGTAACCATTCTGAAAATTCATAATAGGTCAATCACTAGTCAAAGAAATAATGACGCACCCCACACCCATATCTTGCTCGGTGCTCGTTATACGTCACTTGCGTCACAAAGTGCACGACCATAATAGTGGTGGCCAAGACTACTACCCCCCGTGTACCTTGTTAAGCTCATGGACACAACAAATACCTGACTTGATAGCATAGCATAACACACCAAAAAGTCTATTTATACACCAAAGCACTAACTATTCTCGGTTCGACCCGTACCTCATACAAGTCCCTAAATACACATAACACATAATGGTCTAAGTCTAGGAACTTATCTCAAGTTACCTAAATCCCTTAGAACATGCTCTGATACTACTTGAAATGACTCTCGTACAAGTTTGCGAAAAACGAAAAAAAAAAAAGAAATTGTTTTTTATAAAATCTGAATGACATCTGACCACGTTGTACTACGCCGTGCTCAAATGTTACGCGACGCGCATTATAACTGAGGTGAGACCCCAGATCATAGTGTAGGCTTAATGTGGAAAACTTGCCTTACTGCGTGGCGCGATGCCAAACTGCGTTGCGCGCAGTAACAAGGACTTCAGACCTGCAGTTTTCATACAACTGAAACACATTGTAAAAACACACATATTTTATACCAATAAACCAATATCATCTTTAGACCTATTTACATCCACCACATATTCAATTTAAGACAGTCTAACACGAGTTATCAAATGTGGGGCCTCAGGGATCCTCCATGACCCATTACCCAACAAAAGTAGTAAGTTGACCCGAATTGAATTTTCATTAAAATACTTAAAAAAAAAAGAGTGGTATTTAGGACGACATACCCAAATTAAAAGCAAAAGTCTCATAGCCCTCCAAGTTCTTCAAGCATGCTACCCGTCAACCTTACCCTTATATTTCCTTGCACTCGAAACTACGAAAGATTAAACAACGAGAGTGTAAGCTTACGCTTAGTGAATGTAATAGTTATACACACATACACACAAGCCATACATATCTCAATTATACATAATGACATGTAAATCTCATAGCACCTACAATATTACAAAAAAACATATTACCTCACCGTTATCAATTATTAACTCATTCACAACACTTATGAATATCCAAGTCATCGGTGGCTGCCCATATGAACTAGTGACTAATTTATAGTCATATGTTGTCAAGTGCTCTAACTCACAGTCCACTATTGTGGTCTAACTCATAGTCCACTCTTGTGTCTTAACTCATAGTCCACTCACCATGTGGCCTAACTCATAGTCCACAATATCATGTGGTCTAACTCATAGCCTACACCCGGCTTATGCCTATATACATATAGCTATTACAATCATCTTGTATTCTTCTAGTAAATACCAAGTCCCACGCCTTGTATACCGTCAACGTTACTCACCTATTACATTAACCAAATAGCACGCTAAATACACAATTTAACTAACAAATTAACACTTACATCACATACACCATTCAAGTACATATTTAACCCATTTGCAGATGACATACACAACCAACCTAGGGTTCACCCTTAATCACTAATACACTAGTGATTTTGTTCTCGAATCACCACTAACACCATTATTCTAGGTGTTGATTTGACAATTTGCTAAAAACCCTAATTGTAGTGACCCGCACTTTTCCATGTTTATATATATTAATTGAGATTGATATTTACATGATTAAATGTTTCCAACATGTTAAGCAATCAAACTTGTTAAGACTTGATTAATTGAAATATGTTTCATATAGACAATTGACCACCCAAGTTGACCGGTGATTCACGAACGTTAAAACTTGTAAAAACTATATGATGACTATATGATGACATATATATGGATATATATATATATATATATAGTTAACATGATACTATGATAAGTAAACATATCATTAAGTATATTAACAATGAACTACATATGTAAAAACAAGACTACTAACTTAATGATTTTTAAACGAGACATATATGTAACGATTATCGTTGTAAAGACATTTAATGTATATATATCATATTAAGAGATATCCATACATGATAATATCATGATAATATAATAATTTAAAATCTCATTTGATATTATAAACATTGGGTTAACAACATTTAACAAGATCGTTAACCTAAAGGTTTCAAAACAACACTTACATGTAACGACTAACGATGACTTAACGACTCAGTTAAAATGTATATACATGTAGTGTTTTAATATGTATTTATACACTTTTGAAAGAATTCAATACACTTATCAAAATACTTCTACTTAACAAAAATGCTTACAATTACATCCTCGTTCAGTTTCATCAACAATTCTACTCGTATGCACCCGTATTCGTACTCGTACAATACACAGCTTTTAGATGTATGTACTATTGGTATATACACTCCAATGATCAGCTCTTAGCAGCCCATGTGAGTCACCTAACACATGTAGGAACCATCATTTGGCAACTAGCATGAAATATCTCATAAAATTACAAAAATATGAGTAATCATTCATGACTTATTTACATGAAAACAAAATTACATATCCTTTATATCTAATCCATACACCAACGACCAAAAACACCTACAAACACTTTCATTCTTCAATTTTCTTCATCTAATTAATCTCTCTCAAGTTCTATCTTCAAGTTCTAAGTGTTCTTCATATATTCTACAAGTTCTAGTTACATAAAATCAAGAATACTTTCAAGTTTGCTAGCTCACTTCCAATCTTGTAAGGTGATCATCCAACCTCAAGAAATCTTTGTTTCTTACAGTAGGTTATCATTCTAATACAAGGTAATAATCATATTCAAACTTTGGTTCAATTTCTATAACTATAACAATCTTATTTCAAGTGACGATCTTACTTGAACTTGTTTTCGTGTCATGATTCTGCTTCAAGAACTTCGAGCCATCCAAGGATCCGTTGAAGCTAGATCCATTTTTCTCTTTTCCAGTAGGTTTATCCAAGGAACTTAAGGTAGTAATGATGTTCATAACATCATTCGATTCATATATATAAAACTATCTTATTCGAAGGTTTAAACTCGTAATCACTAAAACATAGTTTAGTTAATTCTAAACTTGTTCTCAAACAAAAGTTAATCCTTCTAACTTGACTTTTAAAATTAACTACACAAATGTTCTATATCTATATGATATGCTAACTTAATGATTTAAAACCTGGAAACACGAAAAACACCGTAAAACCAGATTTACGCCGTCGTAGTAACACCGCGGGCTGTTTTGGGTTAGTTAATTAAAAACTATGATAAACTTTGATTTAAAAGTTGTTATTCTGAGAAAATGATTTTTATTATGAACATGAAACTATATCCAAAAATTATGGTTAAACTCAAAGTGGAAGTATGTTTTCTAAAATGGTCATCTAGACGTCGTTCTTTCGACTGAAATGACTACCTTTACAAAAACGACTTGTAACTTATTTTTCCGACTATAAACCTGTACTTTTTCTGTTTAGATTCATAAAATAGAGTTCAATATGAAACCATAGCAATTTGATTCACTCAAAACGATTTAAAATGAAGAAGTTATGGGTAAAACAAGATTGGATAATTTTTCACATTTTAGCTACGTGAAAATTGGTAACAAATCTATTCCAACCATAACTTAATCAACTTGTATTGTATATTATGTAATCTTGAGATACCATAGACACGTATACAATGTTTCGACCTATCATGTCGACACATCTATATATATTTCGGAACAACCATAGACACTCTATATGTGAATGTTGGAGTTAGCTATACAGGGTTGAGGTTGATTCCAAAATATATATAGTTTGAGTTGTGATCAATACTGAGATACGTATACACTGGGTCGTGGATTGATTCAAGATAATATTTATCGATTTATTTCTGTACATCTAACTGTGGACAACTAGTTGTAGGTTACTAACGAGGACAGCTGACTTAATAAACTTAAAACATCAAAATATATTAAAAGTGTTGTAAATATATTTTGAACATACTTTGATATATATGTATATATTGTTATAGGTTCATGAATCAACCAGTGGCCAAGTCTTACTTCCCGACGAAGTAAAAATCTGTGAAAGTGAGTTATAGTCCCACTTTTAAAATTTAATATTTTTGGGATGAGAATACATGCAGGTTTTATAAATGATTTACAAAATAGACACAAGTATGTGAAACTACATTCTATGGTTGAATTATCAAAATCGAATATGCCCCTTTTTATTAAGTCTGGTAATCTAAGAATTAGGGAACAGACACCCTAATTGACGCGAATCCTAAAGATAGATCTATTGGGCCTAACAAACCCCATCCAAAGTACCGGATGCTTTAGTACTTCGAAATTTATATCATATCCGAAGGGTGTCCCGGAATGATGGGGATATTATTATATATGCATCTTGTTAATGTCGGTTACCAGGTGTTCACCATATGAATGATTTTTATCTCTATGTATGGGATGTGTATTGAAATATGAAATCTTGTGGTCTATTATTATGATTTGATATATATAGGTTAAACTTATAACTCACCAACATTTTTGTTGACGTTTTAAGCATGTTTATTCTCAGGTGATTATTAAGAGCTTCCGCTGTCGCATACTTAAATAAGGACGAGATTTGGAGTCCATGCTTGTATGATATTGTGTAAAAACTGCATTCAAGAAACTTATTTTGTTGTAACATATTTGTATTGTAAACCATTATGTAATGGTCGTGTGTAAACAGGATATTTTAGATTATCATTATTTGATAATCTACGTAAAGCTTTTTAAAACCTTTATCTATGAAATAAAGGTTATGGTTTGTTTTAAAAATGAATGCAGTCTTTGAAAAACGTCTCATATAGAGGTCAAAACCTCGCAACGAAATTAATTAATATGGAACGTTTTTAATCAATAAGAACGGGACATTTCACTAATTTGACATAATTCCAAGTAAAACCTTAAATTAACAAGCAATGTATGCTCATATTAACATCTTAATCACCATCATGCAAGTGCACTAATGATTAACACCAATTTCGATGACCAATATTTTTAAATTCGTCACCCAACCCAACACCCACAATATAAAGGTTACACACCCAACTACTAGTTGCAATAAACCCCATTTTGTTTATTATCAATGATGTGTAAAATCTAAATTATAAAAATACTAGACAACTTCACTTAAAACTTTACACAATACAGGTAACTAAAATCTGATCATGCAGTAGCTAGTAAGTAAATTGACCAGTTCGTTCCATAGAGAGCACGTGTGATTAAGAATTTTAAACTAATAATTATCCTAAATAAAATTGGGGAGTTGAAAGTTTGATTTTAAAACTAATAAAACTAAAATACGCGAATTAAAGAAATACGGATTCAATAGACACAAGGGTATTCACTTAGACTCAATTCCCTAGGATCATGTTGCTTTTATTAAGATCAATTAATTAGTAAGATAAGTTGGTGTCCCTCACTTAGATACTAATTTAAATCATGAAAATGTCAATTTTTCACGCTGGTTTCCCTCACGCTTTTGAAGAACACAATCAATCAACTAATTATTCAAGATGGTGATTCAAATGAAGGATAAATTTGGTGTCCTTCTTTAGCTTCACAATTACCTACTTAATTGATGGTTTAGCAAATAAGTCTATTTACACTAGTTTCCTACATGTAATTCAACCAATCTAGGATATCTTTCAATAGCTAAACAAATTAATCAATCTAATAACTCACGTTACATAAATCAATAGACTTAAACCTAATTGAATCAATCAATTGGAGTAATTAAGAATCATGGATCAACAGCAATTAATAATATAAACAAAAGATTAGTGATCCATCACCTAGGTTCAATCATCTAAGTGAATACTAGGAATTTAGCTACTCATGGTCATGATAAAAGCACATAAACACAAAGATAGATCAAAATTCATCATGATATAAATCAAAGATAAGAAAAGATAGTTACCAATGATTAAATCTTTAAACAATGATAATCCAAGTGTTAGAATACCTCAAAATAACCTTGAAAAGCTTAAATTTTCGTAACCCTAGCTGAAAAATTCGTAAAAGAAAAAACTCAATAAAATGTTGTGGTTTAAATCCTATTTATAGGGAAAAAATTTGGAACTGCTGGCCGACCTAAACCTCGCGACCGCTACCCAAAACCTCGCGATCGCGAGGTGCTGAAAACATAATTTCGTGATCGCAATAAATAACCTCGCGACCTCGAGGTTCTTCTTTGGTTTGTGAACTTTTGTTGAAATCTCGCGACCGCATTAATTAACTTCGCGACAGAATTAGGAGGCTTAAACAGAAAAGAACTTGCTTTGGGTCAAGGTAATCGAATCGTTATATGGCAGTGATGGCGGTCTGGTTATTTATGTTAGTTCCACTATTCAGGGATCATCTTCGATCTGGTGTAATATCATAAAAGCTAGGATTCAAATCGATAAAATTGGTGTACCATTATCATCATCCTTTACTGGAAAGATTGGGAATGGTTTGGATAAATCTTTCTAGCATGACATTTGGGTGCCAAACACCAAGTCAAATCTCTGCTCCTTATTTTTTCAGTTATACGCCAAGGCTACTAATAAAGAGTCTACAATAGCAACAAGATTGCTAAATTCAGAGAATGGAGTATTGGATATTTGGGATTGGAATATTGGCATTCGTGGTGGGGCCAACAGCGAGCTAGAATAATTTGAAGTTATAATAAGCAGATGTCCAATATTTAACTTCAAACATAGATGATTGGTCATGGGAGTCTGCGTTCTAGAAGTAATTTTAAAGTCAAATCCCTTTCCACCTTGCTTAATTCCCAACTACTCGATGGTAATGGTTCTTTACACTCCCCTTGTTAGATCCCTTGTATTTCTTTAAGAAAATTAATATTTTCATTTGGAAATTGAATGCGGATAATTGGATAAATTGTCTACCAAACCTAATCTGGTGAAACGAGTTGTTAATTTGACTCCGCTGTCATTTCCATTTTGCGAATGTCACCAAGAAGATAGGGACCATTTGTTGTTGGTTGTAGATATATTACCCCTCTTTGGCGAAATTATTTGTCTTGATGGTAATTCATGATAGCGTTCCAAATAGGTTGAGTAATTCTATTACCTTGGCGAACTACAACATTGATTCAGGTACATCGAATATGGTGGCTCTTGCTACTAGATATGTTCTTCTTTGACTTATATGTAGATGGAAGAATAAATTGGTTCATAATTCACCGAAAAATGTCTAACAATATTAAAGGAGGATCTAACGCCTATGCTTCGGGTGATGTCACACTTGTGGATTTCAAATAGAATTAACAAAGTGGGGAAGGATTTCGAAATCTGGAGATCAAAACCAAGGGAATTGGTGTTGAAACACGTAACAGGAGATTATTTTAAGGAGTTTTCCTCTTATGTATGTAACAAGATTTGTTTTCACGTGTATCTCCCCCATACACGTCTCTTGCATGCTTATTCTCCTTATATACTAACTGTTAATCTCATGTCATTTTTTGTTTCTTTTTCAATCGGCGTTTATTTACGTTATATAATCAAATTCTGCAAATAAAATATAAGGGATTTATCCCAGTTAGTTAAACCATGTTCTAACTATCTTGAAGATTCTGAGTTTGATTCTTGCAAACCCCTTTCCTTTTCCATCTTAATTCTTTTTTCTTTTCTTTTCCACCTTTTTCACTTTATTCCATTTTTTTTCCAACCAACTAATAAACAACCTTTTAAAATAATCTCATATTTCTTTTAATTTTTATACATTTCTTATTTACTTACATTAAGAGTGTGATCTATTAATTTATATAAACAATCTAAGAAAAGACAATTGTTAAGTTTTATATCAACCAACTAATAAACAACCTCTTAAAATAACATTTGATACTTTTTCTCAAAAAGATTTCACGCAAAGCGAAAATATATAATGTACATATACTTATGATATAAACTAAAGTAATTGGCAACTAGTGATGCTGAACACACGTGATTAAAATGAAATATGACAATTACATCACAAACATAACCAAAAACGGTTCACGAAACCAGAACACCATTCTCACAGTAACACACGACTGCCACACTAACTCATTTGAAAAAAATCAAATATTTTTCCAAAAAAAGACATTAGCTTAAGGCCTAGTATGTAGGGATGACAATGGATGTTTCATTCATTGATATCCACGTGATCTGATCCATTTATCGATGATGTAAATGGACGGATATGAATATGGATATGAATAATCTAAATATATAGTACCGAGTATTAATCATTCTAATAGTATAATGACTTTTCATAAATGTACTGTAACAACCCAAACCAATAACCAACCGATTACGCGAAATAAAAAAAAAATTATAACAGAAGAGTGCGCGGCGCGCACACCTTAAGGTGCGCGGCGCGCACAAGGCCCAACAGCTTCTGTCCGGTTTTGTCCATTTTCAAATAAAGATCTCCCACTTTTCGACATTTTTAGACAAAACGCTTTTCACAACATATTAAAATAGTTAAAACTCACACGATTCAATAATAAAATGAGTTTTACAAAGCAGGGCCCACAACAGCCGTTTTACGAGTTTCGTTCAAAACATAAAAGTTCGACCATAAGAGTTTAAATTCCAAACGACACTATGAGCATGGTGTTTGGGGGTTAAACTACCCAAATATCGGTCAAACTCCAAAAGCTATAACATCCAAAAGCGTCCCCTACAAACAAAGCGGGATCTCTAATCCATACGAATGCCCTTACCCTTGTCTCCGCCGGAGCCTATAAAAAGATAAACAACGAGAGGGTAAGTAAAGCTTAGTGAGTGCAACAATTATACATACACATATATAACCCATCTATTTGCATTCGCACCCACCAAATACCTCATACGAGAATATAACTCGAATAGCATGTCGTCTTACTCATAATGCTAACGACTCGTACACTATCACGACATCACATTAGCATATATACAATATATATATATATATATATATATATATATATATATATATATATATATATATATATATATATATATATATATATATATATATATATATCATGCTAAACAATATCCATCAACATAATATGGTTAACCATAACGCTATGGTGCTACCGGCACGTGGTTCACACCATACGCATTTGAGTCTCACTCTTTTATAGTGCTACCGGCACGTGGTTCACACTTTGGCGCTACCGGCACGTGGTTCACGCCTCATTTTATAGTTCTACTGGCACGTGGTTCACACTTGATGCTACCGGAACGTGGTTCACATCCAAATTTTATAGTGCTACCGGCACGTGGTTCACACTTGATGCTACCGGCACGTGGTTCACATCATAATACTCGTCACATACATGTTATAGCACTACCGGCACGTGGTTCATACCATAACATTCACAAATAAACACGCCATATACATGTATGCATAATTATTCCACTCACCTTAAAGATTTGGTGATGGTTTTATCCTTCCGCAAGCTTCAAAACCAAGTACCTAATGCAATAAGTAGTCGATCAACAAACAAACTTGTTGGACTAAATACCAATACTTCACTGATGTCCATTTAATGACTTAAATGCATTAAACGCCCCATTTTCACCAAAACCGCCCCTTAAGGGTCAAGACCATCATTAATCACTTAAAAGCTAGTGATTAAGGTCCAACAACACTAAATATTACACAATTAGGGTATTTCATACCCATATTTCCCAACTAGGTCAATCATTAGCTCTTTGACTAATTTAAAGTCAACACACCCATTTCGGGTCATCCACTAACCCGACTAACACCCATTTACTAATTAACTAGGTGTGCTAGTGATTAACTAACCAATTAGGACTCATAAACATCAATTAACACTTTGAAACCCTAGGTTAGTTACCATTGAGTCTTCATGACTCCATCTTACCCAAGAACACCCAAAATCATTAAATATGGGTTTTATGTTCATCACTATCCCAAACCCTAACCCTTACACAAATTAAAACAAGGAAATCAAGATTAGAGCTTACCACTACAACCACAACGTAGCTAGTGAGTAGATGAACGACTTTAATACCCGCACTTGGGCCCGAAATCAACTTCTTCCTCTTGGATTTAAGCTTTCTCACTCAAGAATCACACACTCTCTCTAAAATTGAAGTGGAATAGGATAAGGTAGATGATAATGGAGTTATGACTCCCCACAAACTGATCTGGTAGCCTTTAACTCGTCCCCAAGTGAAATTACCAAAAAGCTCATCCAAAATATCTCATTAAAGAGCAGAATCCGGCAACAAGGAAGGGTGCACAGCGCGCTCCCTTTAGTGTGCGCGGCGCGCACAAGCCGCTGGGCAGTTTCTGACTTCAGTTTATTTCCACAAAAGTACCTACACTCTATGTAACAAATTTACACTGCTGTATCAAATGATTAGGGTCTTACATGTACGGAATAAAGCCAGAAGCAGCACCAACCATAGTTTATGAAGGATGAATGCCGGTTTAACTCTAAATAAAGTACTACATATGTGGGAATAAATCAAAGGACAACTTAGAGCTACAACATAATTATGGGGAGATGATACTCACACACTTAATATTGATCCATACACACCTAATTGACTATTATGTCATTATTTACAATAATAGAGGTTCAGGTCCCAAAATAAATCTAAAGATATAATTGTAAGTTTTATTGTAAAAAGTGTGTATGGATCAAAAATTGGTGTGTGAGTATCACCTCCCATAATTATGCACTCGTGCACCATCAATGAGTTCGGATGGAGCAAGCTTCTTTCTTGCTGGAACACTTAATTGAATGTATAAATCTATACCTTTCTACTCCCTTCGTCTTTAATTTATTGTCCAGTATTCTATTTTGAGATGTCTCAAATTAATTTTTCACTTTTATAAATAAAAAAAATAAGAAAATTAAGTTCAATTATACCATTAATGTATGTGAATAGGGTTACATGAGAAAGAAAAAGTAAGAGTCACATTAGAAAGTAAAACAGAAAGTATAATACATTTATAACATTTTCTTAAATTGTGTATAGTTTTGTTAGAGGAAAATTAATATGTGACGGATGGAGTATTTATTATTCTAAAATCCCACAGATTAAACCTCATCGTCCTTCAATATTAGACCAAATCAAACCCTCGTCAAAAATCAAGGTGCAAGATGATAAGGGTTTTCATCTGGAATAAATAATAGTAGTAGGAGTTTTTTAAAATAGAAATGGGGATGAACAACATGATCACAAATAAATAATGAAATTTAGATTTGCACAAATTTCAATTTCAAGTCATATGAAAAGTTCGAAATAAACCCGTGAAATTCCTAGCTACGAAACCACGAATATTTACATTTCACTTCCTTCAAGTGAGACTTAAACTCACAACCTCTTGATTGAAAGGTTCCTCTCATGTCGCTAGACCAAAGTTCCTTTGATTAGTGAATTTTAATTAATAGTTGTATTAACTTTGACAATATAAACCACCTAACTTTATATATGTCATACTCATAATTTAGCACAATTCATTTCATTTAACTCACTATAAAAGCTATAAACTATGAAGTTTGTATTTATGAGTTGCCAAACATTTGACAAAAAGCAAGATTTGGTAGTAATAATTAAACCCATTTAAAAAAAACACACACACACACACACTACAGTCTACAACCACATTCTCCTACATCAGTTTACATCTACAGTCTAATAATTGTGATATAGTATATATATAGTCAGCCACACACACGTTGTATATCTGTCATCCATCCATATCTATAACCCCAAACACTCTCCCTCAAAACATCCGTCAAAATCATCAAAATCCATTCGATCCAACACCACCAATCTTTCAATTTCAGTCAATCAATTCATCATCATCATGCAATCTCAAGCCCTTCTTCAATCAACCCCACTTCGGGTCTCCCCACTTGACCCGATTCACAAAACCATAAATCTCAAATCACCATCTTTCACTTCCACCACCACCACCACCCGCCGTCGCGCCGTCATCTCCGCCGTCGCTGCAGCACCCCAAAGAGAAAAAGATCCGAAGAAACGGGTCGTCATTACGGGTATGGGTTTAGTATCCGTATTTGGAAACGACGTGGATACTTACTATGATAAGTTATTAGCGGGTGAAAGTGGAATCGGGTTGATTGACCGGTTCGATGCGTCAAAGTTTCCGACCCGGTTTGGTGGTCAGATTCGTGGGTTTAAAGCAGATGGGTATATTGATGGTAAAAATGATAGAAGACTTGATGATTGTTTAAGATATT
Source organism: Rutidosis leptorrhynchoides (assembly GCF_046630445.1). Lineage (NCBI taxonomy): Eukaryota > Viridiplantae > Streptophyta > Magnoliopsida > Asterales > Asteraceae > Rutidosis > Rutidosis leptorrhynchoides. Next base: position 189,268,308 of record NC_092338.1, read on the forward strand.
GCATTGTTGCTGGTAAAAAAGCTCTTGAACATGCTGATCTTGGTGGTGATAAACGCAACACGGTTTGTATATGTATATATATTCATTTGGTTATTAATTTAATTAATGAATAATGTTATTGTTTTTATTATGTAGTATTAATATTAATTAATTTTGGATCTGGTTGTTGTTTGGGAAATTTATACTGCATGACTGGAATTTAGTGAATTTGTATTTGATTTGAGTGAAATTCACTGAACGGATACTGCATTTGTGTGACGTACATTGAGCATGAATAGATAATTGTTAAAATTAAAACTTGCCCAGTAAGATCAAAAGTTTTTTAACTGCTGATAATTTGAACTTCATATGTATAATTGTTAAAGGTTTTGAACTTATTGGCGATAAAGATTTGAACTTTTGTATAGTTAAAGATTTAAACTTTTGAAGTATTAAAGATTCAAAGTTGTTAGTGTTAAAAGTTTTAATCTTGCACAATAAGTTTATAACTTTTTAAGTTTTTGGTGTTAATGATTTCACCTCTATAGTTAAAGACTGATTTTTAATGTTGTGATGATCAGTTTTTGTTCATAGGTGAATTGATTATGATTTTCTTATTGTTTAGGGTTAAGTAATTAGATTTGGATGAGGATTATTTGTAAGAAAATAGATGATCAAGATAATTGTGAATTTATCTAGCTGCTATTTTGGTGCCTCACAAATGATTATGTGATTCTTTAAGTTGTTTTGTACTAAATGGAAATTATGTAAGAAGGGTATTAAGCATACACGGTTCATGTGCCTGTGGTGAAAGAGTTTGTGATGCGTGTACTAAGGATCATGTGCAACGTGCACCAAATCACTTTGTTGGAAAGCAATGTTAATTGCATGATGTTCATATGTCCTTCACCAAATCTATTTGTTCAATTTTTTGTTATTATTTGTTTGTGTGTGGTTAATAATGCATGAGACATACGTTGAGGGCAAAAAGAAGTGTCAAGTTCACATGCATGTGTAAAATGTAGGACTTCGTAACTACTTTATTATCTGTCCTAAAAATATTTGAACAAAGGTGGCAAGATGGGTGGGTTGGCTAACAAGTTAAAACAGGGTTGGTTTGAATTGAGTCATTTTACAATGCTGTCCAAAATGGTTTTTATCGAGTGGAACACAAACTTTTTATGTTTGAACTCTCTCTTATCAAAATTTAATGAAATGTTGTGTCTCAATTTAAAATAACAATATATTTACACTTGTAATCTAAATCTTTGATTAGTAGGTTGACCCATTTAACTCATTTGGCCAGTCTCTGATTAGCTTGTAATTTTCTTTATCTTTATAGAATCGTTTGAGGTGACACAAACTCAACTTATGCTTATCATTACGCTCTTTTGAGAAAACTATACAATTTTTCATTTTTTTTATTCATATGCCGTGTGCAGATCGATAAGGAACGTGCTGGTGTTCTTGTTGGAACGGGAATGGGAGGTCTTACAGTGTTTTCTGACGGAGTTCAGAATCTTATCGAAAAGGGTTACAGAAAAATCACACCTTTTTTCATCCCTTATGCAATAACGAACATGGGATCTGCGTTGCTAGCTATCGATATAGGATTTATGGGACCGAATTATTCTATTTCAACTGCTTGTGCTACCTCCAATTACTGTTTTCATGCTGCTGCAAATCATATTCGTAGAGGGGAAGCTGATATGATGATTGCTGGTGGTACCGAAGCTGCCATTATTCCAATTGGATTGGGAGGTTTTGTTGCGTGTAGAGCGTTGTCTCAGAGAAACGATGATCCGCAAACTGCTTCAAGGCCGTGGGACCAAGATAGAGACGGGTTCGTTATGGGTGAAGGTGCTGGTGTGTTGGTAAGTTTGTAGTTTCGAAAATGGACCGATTGGGTATTCAAAACGGGTAGCTTAGATGGGGTTGAACTGTCCTGTCGTCAACACATGCTATTTACATCTTATTTTGTTTTACTAATAATAAGTATTAATATTAATATTAATATTAACTATGATTTCAGAAATGATAGTAATAATGTCTTTTTGGACAAAAGCGATTCAGGTGTTGCATGTATTTGGACCGTTAGAGGTAAAATTTAATCTAAAGTTGACTCACTTTTAGTTAAATGTAAGGGTGTAAAATGAGCGGGTCAATTAGGATGAGTTGCTGGTCAACCGTGTTGCTTTCTAAATTCTAATACGGCTCAAATTGGACGTACCCACAAACAGTTTCTTTCAATTTTTTCAAATACACTTTATGTATATATCTATGGTGCTAAGTATGATAAAAAGATATAATACTTTCTATTGGTAGGCAATTTCGGATGTTAATTTGCATTTGAAGCCTTTTCGGATGACATTCGACCCATTCTGTTGTTGATTAATTCCTGTCGCTTAACTATTTAACCTGTTAGAACAATAACGTATCCCAGGCAGGGTAACCCATTTGTGTATACATGGCTTGATGACTTGAAAAAGTTGTCTTTTTTTTTTTAATATACATTTTCGGCTATAGTATTTGGCTGCAAGTAAAATGATGTATTTTTTCTAATAAATCGGTGGGTTTAAAATGTTTAAAGGTGATGGAAAGTTTGGAACATGCAATGAAAAGAGATGCACCAATTCTGGCTGAATATTTGGGAGGTGCGATTAATTGTGACGCGTATCATATGACTGATCCACGATCAGATGGACTCGGTGTTTCGTCATGTATCCAGAGCAGTTTGGAAGATGCGGGTGTGTCAACCGAGGAGGTACTTCAATCTTGTTTCGATTGTTTTATTTTAGTTTGTGATTTTGTCACACATTACATTTCACCGAATACACGTTTTATTATGTATATTATATCTATTTATTGTTTGAAATAAATGTAACATTTTCAAATTATGTGCAACTCTAACCCAAACAAACTTGTTGTTTCCAGGTTAACTATATAAACGCACATGCAACTTCAACTTTGGTTGGTGATCTGGCTGAGGTAAATGCCGTAAAGAAGGTATTCAAGAACACAGATGGAATCAAAATGAACGCCACTAAGGTAAACTCGTCGTAACCGATTGTTCGGTCTTGAATTTGCAGTTAAATGATTAAGTTACGTCGGTCACGGGTAAATACATATGAGTTTACGAAGGGAAATACTATTTAAGCAAATATATACGAAAAAAGCATGAGATATCATTTAAAACAAAATTATAATCTGTCTCTCTTTCTCTCAATACGTTAATGGTCTAATCCTTCATCTTTTGTTTTGGCATTCCGCACATACATATAAAGTGTTGTTTGATGACTTTTATAAACTCCTGTTTTACTCTCATAAGTGAGGTGTTTTATTTACATTCTAAGTTTATCTTTCTTTTCACCTTGTGTTGCATTTTGTCTTTTTATATTTTCTTTGAAGTTTGAAACTGATGGTTAACCTTTAACGCACCCATAACTGGCGGATTGATCGATTAACTGATAAATGATGGATAAATTTAACATCAACCGACATGTTAGTTTTGGTTAGCTTTTACTCTTAACCGACCTATGCTCACCCCTAGGTTATACCCATAAAACAAAATTTACTTTATCTTTGAGCTTAAATAGAAAAATGTTATTCCATTGAGTCCCCTGTTTTTCTTTTTACCTTCTTCCTTCTCGTCAAGTGGTGTCAAATTGGCTTTGTTGGGTAATGGGTCAACAGATTCTTTTGGTATGTTGAGAACATGAAATTTGCTTTTTTTTCAATAATGATGATGATAATAATATATTTCGTTCAATAGATTGAGTTAGGAGGCTTTATGCATTCATAGAACACATTTGGCACTTTTAAGCTAAGTTTGTGATTTTACCCATTTGACCATTAGAGATAAAAAGTAACCCAATTCGATACATTTATTGTAATATGTTTCATTCATTACTGATAATTGATTATTTGATTATGTTTCAGTCGATGATAGGACACTGTTTAGGTGCTGCCGGTGGTCTAGAAGCAATTGCAACTATTAAAGCCATTCAAACGGGGTGGCTGCATCCGTCCATAAATCAATTTGTACGTTATTTTTCTTTTTGCTATTAATGTATTATTATTATTATTATAATTATAATTGTTCTACTATTTAAAATTTTAACATCCTGTTATTATGTGTAGAACCCTGAGCCTTCAGTTGAATTTGACACTGTTGCAAATATAAAGCAGCAACATGAAATCAACGTTGGTGAGTT